>NC_060145.1:76867245-77520995 GCF_021461385.2 Schistocerca piceifrons | reverse complement strand
TACTGCAATGGGCAGGTGGCCATCGGAATTTAACGTTGGCGCAATGACAGAGTGTTGCATGGTCTCATGAACCGATACCTTCTCCATTATGCCGAAGGGATGGTGCGAATTCGTTGTTACATTTCCTTGAGATTTGTACTGCACGTCAGAGTCAAGCTGGAGTGTCTGCATTATGCTCTGGAGAACATACACGTGCGCATCAATAGGTGTAGTGGAGCTCTTGAAACAGGCACCACGACTGCAAAAGAGTATCATAAACTGGTTTCAGACAACATAGAACCCCTCATGACTATCATGCTTCCCGACGACAGCGGCAACTTTCAACAAGGTAATACACCTTGTCACAAAGCGGGGAGCGTTATGAAGTGGTAGAAGGAGCACAGTGGCTCCCCAGCTGTCCAGATCTGAACCCGATTGAACACATCTGGGATGAAATAGAACGTGATGTCAGAGCTCTTCGCCCCTCCTCCCTGAATTTATGGGAATTAGGTGACTTGTGTGTACCATCTCCCTCCAGCTTTCTACGAAGGCCTCATTGCTTTCATGCCACGAAGTATCGCCGCTGTTATCCGTGTCAAAGGTAGGTTGTCATAATGTTCCGGCTGATCAATGTGTCATGGCGGAGCCCATCTGTATTTGTCTTCCAAAGTTGCCATTGAGACCCTGTTACAGGAACCAGCACATGAATACATGTCAGGGACAGATCAAAATGTGGAATGGTTAAAAGGCTGAAGGAATTGGGGGCCAGGAGTTTGGAATAATACACTGTGGCGTGGAAACTGAGGCCACAGTTTATTGAGTCCGCATCAATACGAAGTCACCAGTAGTACTTCAATGGAGGCGCATCATTCAGAAATACGAGACTCCCTGCACATACAGTGGAGATATGGTTGGCAGACCCATACTGCAACAAGGACCATAAGAGTGAGAATGGAAATGAACATACTTTAATAGAAGATGAAGGAGAATGTCAAGGGCTTAACACTGTGAAGAGAGAGTGCTTCTGTATACAGATTTCAGTAGTATAATAGGCACTGCTTAAAGACAGTCAGGTAGTTTAGTCACTTAGGTGTCCCTTAGTTTTTATAAGTATAGATGTTTTAGATTCCGTGTAGTCCCTATCATTGTCTCAAATAGCCAAAATTCTACTCTGAGAGATGATGCTTCCAAAGACTGTTGCAGATATATAGATTACCCAGCAGTAAAAAGTGAACAGGAATATTGTAGGATAAACTTTTAAAGATCGCCTGACCAAGAATGATCCAATGGGTGAGTCAGTCATCATTTTCGATAATTTGAGTGTACCATCACAAAATAGTGAATTATGTTCTGATGGGGTAATGTGCATAACGAGTATGGAAGGAGAAGATCTGAATACAATGATTCTGAAAGAGGTATAGACAGAAGGAGATGTTATGTTGTGCCAGTGTGGGGAATAAGGTCGTTTCAAGAGCACAGACCGCCAAGAAAACACAAGTTTTTCTACCACACGTTTTTCAGTGTGTTTGTTGAACAATTTTAAGATAGGAAAGTTGTGCATCCATGGTAAATGAAACCCTGCACACAAAGAGGATACACGATTTAAGCCATAAATCCAGTTTAAAATCTATCACAGAATAAGGAATGTGTTGCGATACTTTTCCTCAGAATTACAAATTTGTAGTTAGTTGTTATAACCTTTTAGATGTATTTGTAGATTAACGTATTGGTTTGGTCAGTATATGGACCACAGAAAAAGTTCTCCAATTGGAGCAGAAAAATCGAATATGCCCCTGTTGAGAAGACCAGCTGCCTCATTTTACTTTCATCAGTACCTGTAAAATATTTCCCAAAAGTTCTGCCGTGCGAACATATTCATGCTATTTTTAATACGCAATTATACTCTTACTCCCAGAAACTCCGATGACTGTAACTCATTCACACCCACTAGTCAATTGATGTAAGTCGCTCTTACACATCCACTCCCAATTGCCGATTCTCAGTCATGATTTTAGCCCAAATCATTGTCATTTAGTGTTTCATCAGAAAATGCAACTCTCAGCCATTGCGCCAATGTCAAATGTAGATGGTCACCTACCCATTTCAGATGTAGTTGCCGATGTCATGGTGTTAACGTTGGCGCATGCATGGGTCGTCGGTTGCGGAGACCCATCGTTAGGAATGTTTCGTGCACTGTGTGTTCACTCTTGTACTCCGCCCAGCATTAAAGTCTGGTGTAGTTTCCATCACAATTCGCCGCTCTTCCTGTTACACCAGTGTACCCAACCTACCACGTCCGAGACCTGTAATGAGTGGTGTGGCTGCCCAACAGCACGACGTCTGGACATGGTTTCACTTTGCTATCGCCACGTGTTGAAAACACTCACCACAGCACTCCCTGAACACCCGACAAGTAGTGCAGTTTCCGAAATGCTCGTGCCGAGCCTCCAGGCCTTCACAATCTGACATCGCTCGGACAGATCGCTCGCCTTCCCCATTCTACACACGGACAGCATGCTTAGTGATATTACAACGTATAGCAGTCTTTCCTTGCCAGGTGACGCTGCTATCCCCTGGACGGGTTTACATCGATAGTAGGTAAAAATGGAAATGCCATCATTGGCCAGGAGGCCCCTTACGGGGCAAGGCCAGCTACCTTGGTGCAGGTCTTATTAAATTCGACTTCACATTGGGCGACCTGCACACCAGATGGAGATGAAACGATGGTGGGGACAACACAACACCCAGTCCCTGAGTGGAGAAAATCCCCGACAAAACCGGGAGTCAAACCCGAGCCTGTAGGGCAGTAATCCATCACGCTGACCACTGATCTATCAGGGCGGACATCAATAGTAGGTTGGTGACCATAAGGATTTTGCTGATCAGTGTACGTATATCTGCTAGCACAAGATGATGGCACAATTGGCGTGTTGTTTCTGTGACATGGGGCAAGCCAAAGGTATGGGGGACAGCAGATTGCTGTGGCCATGCAGGAAGCGAAGCACACTATGGGGATCGTCTTCGACAGCATTCGGAGTTTCGGACTTTTATGTCGTCTCGTTGTCGCTGCAGAGCTCTACCATGGGAGCAAGGAGAGGATGTTGTTTGGCGGCTGATGTCCTCTTTCCACGACGCAAACTGCATGCATAGATTAAATGGGCACTTTATTCAGAAAGGCAGAATGTTACTTATCTCCAGCTGGGCATTGTGGTACAACCTCTTCTGTATAGCTCACGTTAGCCTCACTGCCGGTGAAGTACAAAGTCCGCAGTGTACACTGGATTGTTGCTATGTACTGCCTGTCTCTGTGTTAGTGGCTGAGCTAACTGCTACTGCTATTCCTGCTGGGCTGCGAATGATGAGACTGGAACCTACTCAGTGCGACAGACTGTGAACAGACCCGAACTGTCTCGAACTAACTGGCCATCCGGTCCGCGGCGGCTATTTAAACACTGGCGGCCAAGAGGACGTTGGTGGCATGTTTCCTGTGAGTCTGTTTTTGGCCTTTGTCGATCTTCGTGCATCCTCTACGCCACATGGTGTGCCGGTGCCAGCTTACATCAGCACATGGACAGCAGCAGAGGTGAGCGCTGAAGAGGGCAGACTTAAGTCAGCAGCCAGGTGCCTCGCCATGTGACGCAGCCAGCGACCTCGTTAAGTGGGGCTAAGCAGGGTGCTGCCTCGTCGCTGTGACGTCACAGTGAGGCGCCGTACCAAGTGGCTTGGGAGGAGGACAAATTGGCACCACACAAACACTGAAGTGTTGGCACGTGCACAGCTCCTTTACCACGCTGTAGTACCTCCCTGTGTATAAGGTTTCAGAGAAAAGGTGAGCAACTGAATGCATGAAACTATTAGTGTTCGTTTCTTGTATTTCTACTCAAGCAATACTGAGTGTCCAAAAAGTTGGTATTGTCAGATTTTGTCTTTACTGTTTACTCAATTCTCAGTTGTTAATGTAAATCAGGCTGCTTAGACGGCAACAGACAAATGATTTTCCTTCTTAAGCTTTGTTGGTTACACAGATGCCTAATTTTCACTTTTGAGATATGTGCTTAATGTGGTATTTTCTTGGTTCTTTGAACAATATTCCAAGAGACCTGGAAATGGACTGTTACTAAATAATACTGTAAAATATTATGATTTTTGTTGGACAGTTTTATCACGTACAAACAGACTTCGCAAGAATTACAGATGGATGAATGCGGTGCGTATAGCCTTCTAAGATACTGACATTCAGAGCATTAGTGTGGAAACAAGGGTACCATTGTAATCCGTGATTATATTTCCGTTTCTGGAATACATTTATCACATTTTGGCCAGACTTTTTTTTCTTTCTTTTCGTTCAATTCGGGTCTCTTCCTGCACTTGTGAGAACTCTAAATTCTTGCTGTTTTGCTGTGAGGGGATGTAAGGGTACATACATCAGTGCATTCCAGAACAGATCGAATCTCCCCACACGTGTCTTTGATCCAGTGAATTAGCATCACTGTCAGGGAAGCTCCACAGTACCAGAAGGGTTCGGTTTGGCGCCCGCCGTTCTGTTTTTCGCAGAAGTAAGGTCAGCCTGAGCAAACCAGCAAGCATGTCCTGTGCGCTCGTGCACAGTGCGATTCGTCATTTTAACTCTCTGTTCCCGACAACTAATTTAATTTTCTTTGCAAGGCGTTGTTCTTAACGTTGTCTTCTTGCTCAAAACAGATTTTGCTTGTAACAACAAAACGTGCCATGTCATGTAAATTGTATAACGTATGACCCACTTTTTTAAATTTCAGACAGAAATAAAATTACAGTGTGGTTATAATTAGCCTTTCGCTGCCTGAGAAGGCCCCCAACAAAAACAAGGTGTCGTATGACAATTGAATTTTGTGAAAAGTTTGGTACAGACATGAGGAACAGAAATAACGAATTAACTGTTGAAGGAAACATATTTTAATTTCCACATTATAGTTTAACATTTGTTAATTGCACACCATGTTTACGTCCTAGGGTATAAACGCTGCTCAATGTGACCACCATCTATATCCACAACAGCCCAGACGCTTGTACGGATACTATTTCACAACTGTTCGCATTACTCTTTGAACGGTGAGCCACGAATTGTTCAGCTGTGCACAGCTTGAAGTTCGTCCAGCTTTCTGAGTCATGGCACCAGTTACTTCTTCAACAATTTTTGTCGCAATTGGCCGTCGGCCTCCCAGGAGAAATTCCCAAATCGGCAGAACTTCTGAATCATGATCATCAATCCCTGTGCGGATACAGGACCTTCTCGTGTTTCTTTAAGGCACTGAAAGTCGCGAACAGCAGCAGCACTATTGTTTGTGTCTTATGAAAACATCTTACGATTAAAGCCCTGCTCCCCTTGTCCAGATCCATATTGACTGTCTAGAACTGTAGTACAAACTGATGCTTGTGTTTCAACCCTATGTCGCCGTACCAGTACAGGCGCCTAACAGCTAGTAATGACACAAACATTACTAACAAAGCAAATCCTGCAACTAATAGTCTGATCATTCCTATAAACCTGGATACCCCTGCGGTAAACCGTTTTCCGTCTGCACTGGCTTAAGTAGCGAAAGTTTAGCTATAATCACCCCTGTAACTGGTTCTGAGATATATCGTAATATTTAGAGTCCCCCATAACCTTTAAAGAGAGAATCGTGTGTGTGTGTGTGTGTGTGTGTGTGTGTGTGTGTGTGCGTGTGTGTGTCCGGTACGCGATCGAGAAAGAAAAAAAACAGTAATTTTTGGAACTGAAATTATTTAGAGAGTCAGGGTATGGTTTTAAATTACGGGCGACCCTAAGGAATTCACCAGCGATGGCAGACTCCATTCAAAACGTGTTAAGTGCATGAATTCGGTTGCAGAGCGAGTGTTATGAAGCTCGAAGAAATAAACCCAGTGTTTTCAAATCAGCTTGAATATCACTCATCCTGTTAATATTAATTGTACTAGTTTGGTGAGAGTGTTGATTACGATTACTGGAATTTTAGATATGATGCGTGTCAGCAGACAAGTGGTTAAGAACTTCCCCAATGTTGCACGTGTCGTAACCGTCTTGACCGACTGACTTTTACAATTCAGATGCGAGTTAGCTTAAATAAAAGGAGCAACATACAGTGTAGAAAACTAGGCCAGAAATGTGTGTATAAGGGGATAAGGCGCAAAAAGTATCCAGTTTTTTTAATACATGCGTACGACGTTAGAGACTAAGGCAACGTTCATTAGAGCATATCTTTGACTCTACCCCTCTTCTGCAATCTAGATGACATTAATGGTCTTCTTACGTAGATTATAATGAAAACTATGTAGCCATCTCCAAATGCCTCTAAAAAAACGATAAAATATTGATCTTCGAAATGATAGCACAAATGTAATCAAAAGTTTTTACTGTTGGCAACTTGAACGAGCCATCTCGTGTCCTCTTATTCGCGTATGTTTGTCTAAGCGTCTAGCAGCCACATTGGTTTGCTCTCCAGCTGATCTATATCCACATAATATTCCCTGTTGTTTGGGAAAGGTATATGTTCCGAAGAACAATGAAAACACGGATAAGCGCAAATATAACCTAACCGTTATCTCGCGACTACTTTTGCGCGCCAAATTTTGATGAAAAAGGTAAATGAGCTGTGTCGGCTCGTTTTCCAAGCTGCTGTGTATCGTTGCTTGTTGGCGCAATCCGTTTTCCTGTACTGTGGCGCCTCGGTCGTCTTGTGGATGGTTCTTGGTTTGGAGGAAGATGGAGGCGAGCTGTTGACGGGCGGTGGGGAGTGAGAGATAGGAAAGAGTGACGAACCGCAAGCGTGCGATTACGGGGCCTGATCGACGGTAGCTCCCCCCCCCCCCCCCCTCCCAACAGGGCGACTGCTTGTCCAGGGCCGTGTTGGTGTGGAGTGTTGTGCTCTACGCTCTACACTGTTGTTGACTATCCGAGTTTGGTAGCGACCCTCTGCTGATGTGGGCGGCATGATCACGTTGATTTTCCCCGCTAACCGCCCTTCCTATCTTATTTTTGGCTGAGGTACTTCTGTTTGTAGACGTTGGCATCTGTGCTGGACTTGCTCCTGTTAGGCTGGTTTGCGAGCAGTTCTTCATTGCGTACTCAAGCTAGTAAATTCGCCCTCCCCCTCTCTGTATGCCTGATTTATCGAGTATTTAAACTGTTTTCCTTTCACTATAATTTGTTAAGCATTTCGGTAATGTTGCCATTATAGCTTGGGTGTGAAATTAATTTGGTTGTAACATGTTCTAGGGCACACATGAGTGACCACTCGGTCAAATATAGAGCCTGACCTTTAAGATGGCAAGTTCTTGCATGCCAGACTTGTGTATGAATTGTTACATCGTGACAGGCAAACTCCAGTGGCCCGATCAATGTTGGCTCGTTTTCTGTGCTCGTGTTGGAAGGTCTTGGTGAGATCCAGGCACTTACCCTAAAAGATGTCGTTGGCCCCGGGCGTGTCGTCCACTACCCTCCGATTCACCGGCCGCTTCTGGTCCACGTCGGCTGTGTACGTGTGTGCAGTGTGGTGTTCGGCCTCCTACCTTGGGTAAAGGCTGAGGCGGCGCGGCCTCCTCACCATCTCTGTAAGTTAAGTTCTTTATCTTATGGCACTCGGACTTCAGTTTAAATCAAGGTGTCCGCTACCCTAAGCCATCCTACCCAAGCATTGCCCCCGCAACTCCAGCCTTGTCTTGTACTGTCGCATAATTTTCAGTTCTTAAATGTTAATTGGCGTAAATTTTCAAGTCGTTGTTACCTTCTGTTCCTAAATTGTAAGTGCCCAAAGGCCTTTCCAAATATTTGTTGCCGGCCGCGGTGGTCTAGCGGTTCTAGGCGCTCAGTCCGGAACCGCGCGACTGCTACGGTCGCAGGTTCGAATCCTGCCTCGGGCGTGGATGTGTGTGATGTCCTTAGGTTAGTTAGGTTTAAGTAGTTCTAAGTTCTAGGGGACTGATGACCGCAGATGTTAAGTCCCATAGTGCTCAGAGTCATTTGAACCATTTGAAATATTTGTTCTTGTCCTAGATGTGTAAATTTTAAAACATTGTCAAATTCTGAACTTGTAAAATTTTGAATACTATTACTTTCCTGTTTGAAAAGTTGCTAAATTGCTGGCGCGAAAAGCGTCGTCAAGTTATTTTAATGGTAGTCCTCAATTTGTAAGAGTTTTTGTAAATGAGGGGCAGCTTCCTCACTTGAGCTCTACTATCTAAAGACTGATTTTCAAATTATTACGGCAATGCTCTGTCTGTAACTGTACTCAGATTTTCCTGGTTGAAATCTAAAGTTGTTATTTTAAAGAGGTGTTACTTCTCCTAAAAAGGAAACAAATTAAGTTTGGTCCTTTGGGTCCGCCGCCCTAAAATCTATTTGACAATGTTATTCACGTTTTAAGTATATCTCATTAAATAAAGGATTATCGACAGTTGTGAAGCTACAAATGGCCTCCCGTAAATTCAGCCTGCACCTTTTACCCAGCCGTTAAGCTGTTGTCGTATCCTGGGGCGTCCACTACCATACGGCATTGTTGGCCGGGAGACCCCTCGCAGAGGCGGTTCGGCTGCCGCTCCACAAGTTCTCTAATGCCACTACGGCGACTTGCGAATGAATGAGGATGAAATAATGATGAAAGACACACAACACCCAGTTATCTCGAGGCAGAGAAAATTCATGACCCCGCCGGGAATCGAACCCGGGGCCCCGTGAGAGGGAAGCGAGAACGCTACCGCAAGACCACGAGCCGCGGACTTCACAGAGATAAGGAATAGTTAGTGAAACGTAGAATAAATAAAGTGTATGAGTTATAATTTTAGATTTCAAATTATTTGAGAACGGTCGTCAGCTCAGTGTGTGTACTATACGATCATTAATTGATTACAAACTATAATTACGAACTACTCATTGAATTTTAATCAGGTGAGAACAGAACCAACGGTACTGACTGGAGCTCTGAGGCAAAAACACAGTTAATACCATGACTTAAACCTAATGAAAAAACCAGCAGAACAATCTGTACTAAGTATATGCACATCAAAGTTAACTCTTTGCAAAACGGTTCACGTAATAAACTGATCTGCGTTACTCTCTATAGTGCTGTTACTGATTTCAGAACTGCAAGTTTTCGTAAATAATTGTTTTTTGTTACAGTAAGTTATTTCTGGAAAGATCATAATGTTTCATTAAGCGAAGAATAAGTAATTTTATACTACATTATAACGTAATTTGCAAATGTGAGAAGAGTTTGCACTGCACACAAAAAACATGATATACACTATTCTGCAGAAACTTTTTGTGAGTACTCGTTTGATTTATGCTTTGACTCTCTTGCTGTTTGGCAATACTCCTTAAATACTTGTTCCACCTAGCAACAAACTTAACTGCTGTTAAATGACAGTTTTTGGTAAAAATGGAAATGGAAATGTCGTGTGGCTAGGGTCTCCCGTCGGGTAGACCGTTCGCCTGGTGCAAGTCTTTCGATTTGACGCCACTTCGGCGACTTGCATGTCGATGGGGATGAAATGATGGTGATAAGGACAACACAACACCCAGTCCCTGAGCCGAGAAAATTTCCGACCCAGCCGGGAATCGAACCCGGGCCCTTTTTTTTTTTTTCCTCGTCGACAGAGACGCAACTTTTTTTTTTTTTTTTTTTTTTTTTTTTTTTTTTTTTTTTTTTTTTTTTTTTTAAAAAAAAAGAGTGTTCAGATATGGGTAGGTGGAGACAAGGCGGGCAGGGGTCGAAACCCGAGGCCTGGCCGCGATGTCTCCCCCCTCCCGTCCCTGAATCACTCACTCAAAGTAGCTTTTTGATTATTTTTTTTTATGTATATATTTTTTCACCAGGAAAAGGGTATATGGAAAAAAAGATCTTTATTGGTACAAACTTAAATACAACAGAAATGCCATCCTTCCGGCGAAAATAACACAAGACAATATACTCGTACAAGGCGAGGAATTTTTTTTTTTATGAACATGGTGTAGGGAGAAAAAGCATAATAGGTCTGATGTAATCTAAGAGGTGTGAAGCAATATACAGTGAAGTGAGGGAAAGACCAGTGTTGTCTGGGGTAGTGCATTAAAGAAAGGAGGCGCGTGTCCATGCGCCTATTCCACTGTGGGTTACAATGTAGAAAGTAGCGCGGGGAGTCTCAGATGTCAGCAGGGGGGGGCGGGAGTGCTGTCGGCGTGTGGCACCATCCAACTGAGCGGGGGTGAAGTAAAGATCGCGTGTAGGTAATTGGCGAAGAAGGCGCGGTAGCGCGGTCGCTGTTCGACTTCACTGTGGGCGGTTTGTAAGTACTGCCAGAAATCAAGGCGTGATTTGTCGCCACCATTATACATGTAGGTGATCGTCCATCCCTTGACCCAGACAATCGCATGATTTTTGGAGGCGGGGAAATAAGTATTCTGAGGATGGATAAAAGTCCATGGGTCAATCGAGTCCGGCGGAACGCGGAGGTAACAGGCTACGAACTGTCGGGCAAGTTTCCAGACGTCACTGGTGGCAGTACAAGTCAGTTGATGGACATCGTCATCCACGAGGTTGCAAATGGAACAAAGTGGAGAGTCCTGTAGTCCGATGGCGTGAAGGCGATGGTTTGTGGCGAATTTTTCATTTGCGACTTGGTACCATGTTGCCCGGACGTTGGAGGGAAGAAAAGGCTGGTGGATGTGGCGCCAAACCGTTGGCCACCGCGTGGACGGATGTCTCAGTTCGATATTGTTGCTGGATATGGAACGAAGGAGAGGGGTGTAAAAATCTTTAGGTCGAGGAGAACGCGTGGTCGGTAAGTGTGTGTGAGCATAACTGAAGTCGACGATGAAATCAGAAATGTGCGTCAAATGGTGCTTGATGTGTCCGACTGGTACTGGTGGTGTTATGGTCGCGGGCACAAGAATTTCCAGCAAGCTGCGCGTAAGGGAGGTGCCCCCGTGCCACTGCTTGTGCATGGTGGACATGTACAAGGACGCCGCTCGGAGTCGCACATTGACAAGGCCGAGGCCTCCTGCTCGCGGGGGAAGGGTGAGCGTGTCGCAGCGGACCTTAAAGATCGTACCGGCTGTAAGGAAGTATCCGAGGGCAGCCTGAAGGCTGCGTCCAATAGTTGATGGCAGCGGGAGGACCTGTGTGATGTGGACCATTCTGGCCGCCACATGTTGATTGAGGTATTGGACACGTTGTAAAGAATCGAGTCGTCGGAGAAGATTTTGTCGCACCGTCGTGCGGATTGTTTGGAGTGCACGCCGAAAATTGATGGCAGCGGAGCGGCGCACGGTGGAGGTGAAAATGATACCAAGATATCGTAGTTGTTGTACACGCGGGAGAGGTGCTAAGTCTTCGTGTGAGAGACCGCGTCCAATGGGCATCGCCGCGGATTTAGCCACATTCATGTTACTGCCCGCTGCAGTGCCGTACGTTGATATCAAATCAAGTACCGTGTGTGTTTCACTCCGTGAGCGGATCAAGAGGAGGAGGTCGTCCGCATACGCACGACATCGAAAACTGTGCTGTCGCAAAGTGAGACCAGAAAGGTGGCTCGTCAGACTCCCGATGAGTGGCTCCAGGCTTATGGCATACAGTAGGGTCGAAAGTGGGCAGCCTTGCCGTACGTAACGCCGGATCGCCACTGGTCCCGCCACACGGCCGTTAACCTGAATCAGAGATTCGGCGGTGCCGTACAGGCACCGGATCACGTCGATAAAGGCTGGTGGAAAACCCATGCGGTTCATCACTGAGAACAGAAAAAGATGCCGCAATTTGTCGAATGCGCTGTCAAAATCAATGGCAACCACTGCGGCGCGGAGTCTGCACGCCGCTGCCAGTGCAATTAAATCGCGACATTCTCCTGTGGCCGTTTGTATATTAACTGAGCCGCCCGGAGTTGTCTGTTCCGGGGATAGAATGCTAGGCAGGATCTTGCGGCATCGCGTTGCCAGTAGGCGTGTAAAAATTTTACAGTCTGCGTTAAGCAGAGTCAGGGGACGGTAATGTGCTGTCGTCACACCTGGTGTCGGCTTGTGGATGGGTATAATAATTCCCGTGACGAAGGACGGCGGTACGGCGTTCCCTATCGTCAGCAATTCATTAAACATCGTTGTCCACCGTGATGCCATTAGTGTGAAGAAAACGCGATAAAATTCTATCGGCAATCCGTCGACACCAGGTGACTTATTCAGAGCGCATTTTTTGATTGCATCGTGGATTTCGTCACGCGTAATGGGCTCCAGCAGCTCGTCTGCTTCGTCGCTGGTGAGGGTGCGAGTTACGTGTGGTAACACAGACTCCTCAGCGTGGTTGTTGGTAGTCTCCTCCTGGTACATTGTGCGGTAGTGGTCGACAAAGGCACTGACGATTTCGGCCTGGCAAGTGACGTGCTGGCCGCGACAGGTGGTGATCTCGGTGATGAGTTGTCGTCGTCGATGTTTCCTATCGGAGGCGATATGATGCATGGTCGGATGTTCTTGTTCCGCCGAATCTTGACGTCGGGTTCGCACCATAGCCCCCTGCAGTCTACGGCGTGTCAAAGTCACAATTTGCGCCTTAATCCTGCTGCGTTCCCTCTGGGTGTCGGGGGTGGGCGGTTGGGCGTCCAGGTCGCGGAGAACGGCGTAGAAATAGTCGGTAGTGTGCCGGCGCCACGTAGCAACTTCCTTTCCATACTGAATCAAAGTACGTCGAATGGCAGGTTTGGCACATTCTAGCCACCAGGTCAAGGTCGTGCAGTATTTAGGTAAGCGACGTTCACAGGTGGCCCATGTCTCGGTAACACGTTGAAGACGTTCGGGATCATGAAGATGGGAGGTGTTTAGCTTCCACGGTGCACGACTACGCCAGACCACTTGCTTGGGGAAGAGAATGTTGCAGATGTAGGCACAGTGGTCCGAAAAGGCCAGGGGCCAAAGTTCTGCACCTTGGACTGCAGGTGTGAGTTCCCGAGAGACGTAAATTCTATCAAGGCGGCTCGCGGAGTGACTCGTCTGGTAAGTATGTCCAGGCGCGTCGCCGTGCCGAACTTCCCAAGTGTCGCGGAGCAACAGATCTCGGACGACAAGACGCAGTTCTTGACAGGTGTTGTAGTGGGGCACTTGATCTTTAGGGTGCAAGACACAATTAAAATCACCCCCAAGCAAGTAATGGTCGCAGCGTCCAAGAAACAAAGGAGCGATTTCTTCTGAATAGAAGAGGGCCCTGTCGCGTCTGCGGGTGGAGCCTGAAGGAGCGTAAATGTTGATGATACGCGTCCTCATGACGGTGACGGCCATGCCTCTGGCAGATGGAAGGTATGTGATATCGGCCACTGGAATGCCTTCTCTGGCGTAAATGGCTACGCCGCGTCCCAGGTGGTCACCAGGAGAAGGATAAGTGTTATATCCCGCGACGTCTGGTAGTGTGGCCAGGTGTACTTCCTGTAGTAGTGCGATATCGACGTCCGACGCCCATATCATCTCTCGCAGCAGTTGAAGTTTCACGGGTGAGCTAATGGTGTTAGTGTTGATCGTCGCTATTCGGTAGGTTTGGAGCTGTAACCCGCCGTGGAGGGGAACTCCACCGGCGGAGGATGAAGAGGGACGAGGCAACGGTGAGTCGTGCCGTACGCCACCTGACGGCATTATCAGCGGCGTAACGATGCTTCCGTCTGGGGTAACTCTGTCCCCAGCGTGTGGTCCGGCTCCTCATCGACGTCCTCACTCCACACCATTGAAGGCGTTGTCGTTGTGATGGTCGTACGTTCCACTTCGGTCGTAGGGGCAGAGGACGTCTCGGCGGCAGTCGCATCTGTGGAGTCCATTGGTTCAGGAGCACCTGAGCGAGCCAGTAGAGTAGGCATCGACGTATCCACAGTCGGCGTCGTGTTGTCGTCATTCGTATCGTCGTGTAGGTTCTCCGAGGCCTCGTCGGGTCGGACGGCCTCTGGAGCATCGGGGGGAGGTGATCCGTCTCGTTCCGAGACCGTACGGCGCCTCCTCTTGCGCCTCTTAGGTGAACGTTGTTTGCGGGTTCGTCCCTCCGTGTCGGAAGACGGGAGGGAGTCGCGTCGCTCTGAGAGGAAGGCCGTCGCGGGAACGTCAAATGAAGGGGCGTCCATATGTTCAGGCGGGTGGGTGTCGGAAGTCGTCGCTGTTGGTAGTGGCGCCAGAGTAGCGTCAGGCTTTGAGCGCGACGCGTCGGCCCCAGCGGTATCCGTAGCAGCTGGAAGGGTCACCGGTGCATGGTCCGATGGGCGGCGGCCGGTGGGAGGAGAACAGAGCGCCGATGCGTAGGTGATCGGTAAAACCGTAGTCGGAGCCGGAGGTGCCACGGTAGCGGCTGGCAATTGGGTGATTCGTCGCTGAAGACACTCAGATCTGAGGTGGCCTTCTTCGCCGCACCCGGAACAGGTCTTGGGTTGGCCGTCGTATATGACAACCGCGCGGCACCCGCTAATTTGCAGGTAAGATGGCACGTAGCGATGGAGGTCGATGGTGATCTGCCGTACACCGTTAAGAACAGGGTACGTTTGGAATTGCGCCCAGCGTTCGGCAGTGTGGCCGTGTACAGTGCCATAGGGGCGGAAAGCCGCGATAACGTCTTCCGCTGGAAGCTCGAACGGGAGTTCGAAAACTCGTATGGTGCGCATTCCTAAGCCGGCATGGTCGACAGTGACCGCTCCGACATTGCCGTCGGCGTGGCAAAAGCGTAATCCATGGTTGGTGTCACGAAGTATTCTTTCACATACCGCGTCATTGACGACTTTGACGTACACAGTACTGCTTAATATGGACAAATGGATGCCCAAGATGTCAGAAGCTGGGATCTTAGCAACGTCGCGTAGGAAGCGTTCCACTTCCAAGGCCTTTGGTCGTGCGTAGTCGTTGCAGAAGTTGAAACGTAAAGTTGATTTTCGAAAACGGTTGGCCATGATTCTAGTACACGTAAGCGACACGTAAGTGACGGCCGCTGAAATGTAAACAACAGCGAGCGCGCGCGCTCCGCAGGCGGAAATAACAACACGTCCGCACTGCACGGCGGCGAAAGCCGGACTGCCCTTAGGATTGACAGTCTGTCGCGCTGACCACTCAGCTACCGGGGCGGACACAGTTTTTGGTAATGCCTAGTTTTGTAAATTGCACTTCTTCATCTGAGTTATCGAAATGAAATGAGCTTCTCCCCTTCAGCATTTTCCTATTCTTTCACTGGTGGTATTCTCGGAATCAGAAATGGTGATAGGATAGGAACCTGGTAGGAAAATGATTGAGGTAAAGTTCATTTACACTATAACAGCTGCTGTGTTAAACACTGTTATTCAGTGAAGATAAACTACACTGAAGTGTTACAGTCATGGAATAGCGACATGCACGTATACAGATGCTGGCAGAACGCGTGTGCAAGATATAAAGGGGCAGTGCATCGGCAGAGCTGTCATTTGTTCTCAGGTGAATCATGTGAAAATGTCACCGAAGTTATTATGGTGATCATGGCTGCACGACTGTCGACGCGCAATAGTAGTTGGGGCTAGACGCAAGGGAGTTTTTGTCTCCTAAATCGCTAAGGAATTCAGTATTCCGAGATCCAGACAGTCAAGTGCGTGCGGAGAATACCAAATTTCAAGCATTACTTCTCACCACGAACAACGCAGCAGCTGACAGCCTTCACTTAGCGACCGACAGCGTTTGCATACAGTTGTCAGCGTTAGACAACGCCGAGTGAGATAACCGCAGAAATCAAAGTGGGACGTACGGCAAACGCATCCGCTAGGACAGCACTGCGAAACTTGGAATTAATGGGCTATGGCAGCAAATGATCGACGCGAGTGCCTTTGCTAACAGCATGACTCAGCCCCCCGCCCCTCTCCTGGGTTCGTAACCGTATCGGTTGGAACCTAGACGACGGGAAAATCCTGTTCTGGTCAGATGAGCCCCGATTTCAGTTGGTAGGAGGTGATAGTAGGATTCGAGTGTGGCGTTAGCTCTGCGAAGTGATGGACCCAAGTTGTCAACAAAACACTGTGCAAGCTGATGGTGGCTGTATAATGGAGTGCTCTATGTTTACATGGAACTGACGATGTCTTCTGGTGCAACTGAACCGATCGTTGACCGTAAATAGTTAAGTTCGACCACTTGGAGACCAATTGCAGCCATTTATGTACTTCATGTTGACAAAGAACAATGGAATTTTTATGTATCACAATGCGCCACGTCATCGGCCCACAACTGCTCGCGATTAGCTTGAAGGACATTCTGGACAGTTCGAGTGAATGATTTGGCCACTCAGGTGTCCCAACACAAACTACATCGAATATTTATAGGACATAGCAGAGAGGTCAATTCATGCATAAAATCCTATACCGACTATACTTTCCCACTTATACACTGAAGCGCCGAGGAATCTGGTATACGCATGCGTATTCAAATACAGAGGTATGTAAACAGGCAGACTACGGCGCTGCGGTCGGCAACGCCTATATAAGACTACAAGAGTCTGGTTCAGTTGTTAGATCGGTTACTGCTGCTAAAATGGCAGTTTATCAAGATTTAAGTGAGTGTGAAAGTGATGTTATAGTCGGCGCATGAGCGATGGGACAGAGAATTTTCGAGGGAGCGATGAAGTGGGGATATTTCCGTACGACCGTTTCACGAGAGTACCATGAATATGAGGAAGCCGGTAAAACATCAAATCTCCGGCATCGCTGCGGCCGGAAAAAGGTCCTGCAACAACAGGACCAAAGACGATTGAAGGGAATCGTTCAACGTGACAGAAGTGAAGCAAATTGCTGCAGATTTCAATTCTAGGCCATCAACAAGTGTCAACGTGTGAATGATTCAACGAAACATCGTCGATGTGGGCTTTCGTAGCAGAAGGCTCACTCCTTCACCCTTGATGACCCCAAGACACAAAACCTTACGCCTCGCCTGGGCCCGTCAACACCGACGTTGGACTGTTGATGACTGAAAACATGCCTAGTCGGACGAATCCCGATTCAAATTGTATTGAGCGGATGGACGTGTATGTGTATGAAGATAATCCCATGAATCCATGACCCGAGCAGATCAGTAGGGGACTGTTCAATCTAGTGCACGCTCTGTAATGGTGTGGCGTGTGTGCAGTTGGAGTGATATGGGACCCCTAATACGTCTAGATACGACAGTGACAAGTGACACGTACGTAAGCATCCTGTTTGATCAGCTGCATCCATTAATATCTATCTTCGTATATCCATAATTGAAACAGATGACTTGGGACGTCAGCTATTATAATATATGTTAAAAAATGACGGAATTCCTCTGACTGTATTAAGGTGTTAGTTTTATTGGCAACTAGTTTCGATGTTGTTTCAACATCGTCTTCAGGCCTATACTTGTTGACAGCAACCGGATGTGTCTAACACTAGTAGTCAGTGGTCACCTTAATACAGCTGGAGAAATTTCGTCATTTTTTAACATATATTAATGTCTATTGTGCATTCCGACGGACTTGGAGAAATTTCAGCTGGACAATGCGACACCCCACACGTCCAGAACTGCTATAGAGTGGCTGCAGGAATACTCTTCTGAATTTAAACACTTCCTCTGGCCACCGTACTCCCCGAACATGAACATTATTGAGTATCTGTGATGCCTTGCAACGTGCCGTTCAGAAGAGATCTCTAATTCCTCTTACGGATTTATGGACAGCGCTGCAGGTTTCAAAGTGTTAGCTCTCAAGCACTATTTCAGACATTAGTTGAGTCTACGCCACGTCGTGTCGCGGCACTTCTGCGTGCTCGCGCGACCCCTGCACGATGTTTCTTTGTCTCTTAGTGTACATGGGTATAGAGGCAGCTTGGCCTGATATTTCTGCAGGGGACTTCCAACGACTCGTTGAGTCCTTACCACATCCAGTTGCTGTATTTTGTCAAAGCCGTCCCACATTATATTAGGAGGTATTCCGTGACTTTTATCACCTCCATGTACTAAGCTTGTTAGCTCTGCACAAGCTAAAGGTGATCTTACTTCGATGGGTTACTGCTGCTGTGACGTAAGGCATTACCCGTCGACAGTATATGACAACAGGCTTGTCCTTATCGTCGCTTTCTATAACAAGTCTGAGCCCACAGTACTCCTCTTGAATATTAATTCCTTTCGATGACAACATGCTATGCCCACTTACGACCATTCCTGGTCATATGCTAAAAATTTTGTAGTTTATCCCCTAAATAGCCGCCCACCACGCCTCGTCTCCACCGACAACTTCTGGTCCGACTTCCTGCTTGCGCTCCCTGAGACAATACTCCTTACTTGAAACTTATTCTTTGGTTCAATATAATAGCACACTTCCCTGTCTGGAGCAGGGTTTGTACTCCATCACGGTTACCATATTCTTTTTTATTAGTTCGTTTGAATTACTTCTTCGACATTTAATTATATGACAAAATTAATAAAATAATAAAGGGTAATGACGACAGAAAGTATGGCATTTACACTATGGTTCTAGAATTAATTATGGGAAAGATCTATCAGGCACCGTCTTGTGTGTCTTCGATTGCCATAATGTACTGGCAAACAGCTACACAACCCGCATTATGTTCAGATTACTGTTTATCACAGCTATTGTCACTGGCTTTGGACAGTAGGTTAGATCATTTATTCCTACAGTAAAAGTTGGAATCGCCACTGGCGTCTACAAGATTCCTGTAGGTATCCCAGGTCCACATACAGGTCCTTAATCATACCGATTTATATCTTAACGCACAGAGTTTCCATCACCCTGCTCAGAAGAGAGCCGTTTTGAACACGTTGGTATATAGAGCCAAAACTGTTTCTGACGAGGACCACTTAAGGTTCGAGATTAATCACCTAAAGAACGTGTTCCGAAAGAACGGCTATAGTGCACGCGATATAAAGGCAGCGTTCTCCAAAAGAAGGAAACGTGATAATGCTGCAACCTCACAGGATGAAACACCGATTGCGGTTCTTCCTTTTTGTGGCGCAATTTCCAGCAAAATAGGAAGAGTCCTGCGTAGACGTGGTATTAGACCGATTTTTCGTCCTCCTAAGAAAATTAAGGAGATGATGCGCCCTGTTAAGGATAATCTCGACCTCAGGGTCCCCGGTGTTTATAATATACCCTGTGAGTGTGGAAGCAATTATATAGGTCAGACTATTCGTACCGTTTCCGACCGCTGTGCAGAACACCAACGCCACATTAAAATAGAGAGCTTGAGAAATCGGCAATTGCGGAGCACAGCCTCACGAACAAACACAAAATATTGTTCGATGAAACTAAAATTCTGTCCCATGCCTCCACGTACTGGGATTCTGTTATTAAGGAGGCTGTTGAAATCAGAATGAGTCAAAAGAACTTTAACCGCGATAGCGGATACCATCTGAGCTGTGCGTGGAAACGAGCGCTTGATGCAGAGAAGCAGCAGAGACGTTCCTTCCAAGGTTTACGTTTAAACGGAAGCGGTGGCGCCACCGGCGCACACAGTGACACCGTCTGAGACAGCAGCACGTAATCGCCGACCAATCAGAATCCGACCAATCAGAAGCCGTCTTCGGGCTATATAGAGGCTACCATAGCAGCAGTAGAGACAGTCAGCTCCTGACGATGACGATGGAGGTAATCGTCGAAAGCTCGAGATTTTATCCAGAACTGACGTGGCAAGAATACCGAGAATATTTTATACATAAGTGCCGCCGCGAAAAACTTCGTTCTCATATTACTTTCCTCTACGGGGAGGACATCGCACGCCAGGTTCGTCACCTGGAGAATCTGCGCGTCAAATATGCACAGTTGCGGAGTAATTTGGCATTTCTGCAACGCTGTCGCGATAAGGAGATTGTGCCTAAGTTTGCTGTGGTTAAACACCATATCAAGTCGGTTGGAATGAAGAATATATTACAGAAGACAAGTCGGGCGATCGTCAGAGAAAGATTACGACACACAAGGTACGAACTGGATCTTAATGCACGAAGCTTATACAGTTGCCATCTTTTGTTATCTACTGTTCTCTCGCCGTTTGACTGGGAGTGGGTCGATATGACGACGGCTGCTCATCAAAGAGCTCATCTTAGTAATACATCTGCTAGACAAGTAAACAAATTTGAGCGTCTTGTTGCTGTGCAAAGATCAGAGTCAGCGCATGAAACAGCACGCACTGTCGTCAACCTATCGGGCAAGAACCTGGACAAAGGAGCCATCTCGGCCCTTAATAAAGGTTTGAACTTTGCTCCTACACCACGTACTATACCCATCGTGGATCTTATCAGTGGAGTAGAACAGGCTGTGCGGCATCTTGCACAGGACGACGCCGACGAAGTGAGACTTGTTACCAGTCGCTTTTTGGCCTCAGCTAAGCCTCCCAGGTCTAATATTAGTAGAGAGGAGAGGGAGGGGCTCCGTTTACTTCAGAAGGATGAAGATCTTGTCATATTACCAGCTGACAAAGGAAATACCACCGTGGTCCTTAATACTACCGAATATCATAGAAAAATGACTTCACTGTTGGAGGACAGTACGTATAAGTGTCTTAAACGGGACCCAACTTTGACGTACAGCAGAAAAACCATGAAGTTACTGAAGAATTCCGGGCTTCCAGACGATATTACAAAAAATCTCAGAGTCCGAGCTCCTCGACCGCCTAGGTTGTACGGACTACCGAAGCTCCATAAGGATAATGTTCCCATGAGACCTATTGTCAGTGCAATTGGTTCTCCTACTTATAAGCTGGCCAAATACTTAACAAAGTTGATGACTCCTATAGTTGGCCGGTGTGAACATCACATCAAAAACTCCCAGATGTTCATTGAGAAAATCAAAGATATTAGAGTTGGTCCTAATGACATTTTAGTCAGCCTGGATGTGGTGTCGCTGTTCACAAAAGTTCCTGTGGAGGACACTTTGAAAATGCTGGCGGATCTCTTTCCTCCTGAAACTATAAAATTGTTCCGGCACGTGATGACGACCACCTACTTCTTGTATGGTAATAAATTTTATGAAATGACAGACGGCATGGCAATGGGCTCTCCGTTGTCTCCATCATTGGCTAACTTTTTTATGGAGAATTTTGAAGAACGTGCACTAAATTCGGCTCCCCTCCGTCTGTCCCTATTTTATCGTTACGTTGACGATACATTTATGATCTGGCCACACGGCGAAGAAGCTCTTAAAGAATTCATTGAACACATGAACAGCATCCATTCGAACATCCAGTTCACTGTCGAGATGGAGAAGGAAGGGAGACTGCCTTTCTTAGACGTTTTAGTACAACGACAGACGGACGGGCGTCTTGGCCACTCTGTATACCGTAAGCCGACGCATACCGATTTATATCTTAACGCACAGAGTTTCCATCACCCTGCTCAGAAGAGAGCCGTTTTGAACACGTTGGTATATAGAGCCAAAACTGTTTCTGACGAGGACCACTTAAGGTTCGAGATTAATCACCTAAAGAACGTGTTCCGAAAGAACGGCTATAGTGCACGCGATATAAAGGCAGCGTTCTCCAAAAGAAGGAAACGTGATAATGCTGCAACCTCACAGGATGAAACACCGATTGCGGTTCTTCCTTTTTGTGGCGCAATTTCCAGCAAAATAGGAAGAGTCCTGCGTAGACGTGGTATTAGACCGATTTTTCGTCCTCCTAAGAAAATTAAGGAGATGATGCGCCCTGTTAAGGATAATCTCGACCTCAGGGTCCCCGGTGTTTATAATATACCCTGTGAGTGTGGAAGCAATTATATAGGTCAGACTATTCGTACCGTTTCCGACCGCTGTGCAGAACACCAACGCCACATTAAAAATAGAGAGCTTGAGAAATCGGCAATTGCGGAGCACAGCCTCACGAACAAACACAAAATATTGTTCGATGAAACTAAAATTCTGTCCCATGCCTCCACGTACTGGGATTCTGTTATTAAGGAGGCTGTTGAAATCAGAATGAGTCAAAAGAACTTTAACCGCGATAGCGGATACCATCTGAGCTGTGCGTGGAAACGAGCGCTTGATGCAGAGAAGCAGCAGAGACGTTCCTTCCAAGGTTTACGTTTAAACGGAAGCGGTGGCGCCACCGGCGCACACAGTGACACCGTCTGAGACAGCAGCACGTAATCGCCGACCAATCAGAATCCGACCAATCAGAAGCCGTCTTCGGGCTATATAGAGGCTACCATAGCAGCAGTAGAGACAGTCAGCTCCTGACGATGACGATGGAGGTAATCGTCGAAAGCTCGAGATTTTATCCAGAACTGACGTGGCAAGAATACCGAGAATATTTTATACATAAGTGCCGCCGCGAAAAACTTCGTTCTCATATTACTTTCCTCTACGGGGAGGACATCGCACGCCAGGTTCGTCACCTGGAGAATCTGCGCGTCAAATATGCACAGTTGCGGAGTAATTTGGCATTTCTGCAACGCTGTCGCGATAAGGAGATTGTGCCTAAGTTTGCTGTGGTTAAACACCATATCAAGTCGGTTGGAATGAAGAATATATTACAGAAGACAAGTCGGGCGATCGTCAGAGAAAGATTACGACACACAAGGTACGAACTGGATCTTAATGCACGAAGCTTATACAGTTGCCATCTTTTGTTATCTACTGTTCTCTCGCCGTTTGACTGGGAGTGGGTCGATATGACGACGGCTGCTCATCAAAGAGCTCATCTTAGTAATACATCTGCTAGACAAGTAAACAAATTTGAGCGTCTTGTTGCTGTGCAAAGATCAGAGTCAGCGCATGAAACAGCACGCACTGTCGTCAACCTATCGGGCAAGAACCTGGACAAAGGAGCCATCTCGGCCCTTAATAAAGGTTTGAACTTTGCTCCTACACCACGTACTATACCCATCGTGGATCTTATCAGTGGAGTAGAACAGGCTGTGCGGCATCTTGCACAGGACGACGCCGACGAAGTGAGACTTGTTACCAGTCGCTTTTTGGCCTCAGCTAAGCCTCCCAGGTCTAATATTAGTAGAGAGGAGAGGGAGGGGCTCCGTTTACTTCAGAAGGATGAAGATCTTGTCATATTACCAGCTGACAAAGGAAATACCACCGTGGTCCTTAATACTACCGAATATCATAGAAAAATGACTTCACTGTTGGAGGACAGTACGTATAAGTGTCTTAAACGGGACCCAACTTTGACGTACAGCAGAAAAACCATGAAGTTACTGAAGAATTCCGGACTTCCAGACGATATTACAAAAAATCTCAGAGTCCGAGCTCCTCGACCGCCTAGGTTGTACGGACTACCGAAGCTCCATAAGGATAATGTTCCCATGAGACCTATTGTCAGTGCAATTGGTTCTCCTACTTATAAGCTGGCCAAATACTTAACAAAGTTGATGACTCCTATAGTTGGCCGGTGTGAACATCACATCAAAAACTCCCAGATGTTCATTGAGAAAATCAAAGATATTAGAGTTGGTCCTAATGACATTTTAGTCAGCCTGGATGTGGTGTCGCTGTTCACAAAAGTTCCTGTGGAGGACACTTTGAAAATGCTGGCGGATCTCTTTCCTCCTGAAACTATAAAATTGTTCCGGCACGTGATGACGACCACCTACTTCTTGTATGGTAATAAATTTTATGAAATGACAGACGGCATGGCAATGGGCTCTCCGTTGTCTCCATCATTGGCTAACTTTTTTATGGAGAATTTTGAAGAACGTGCACTAAATTCGGCTCCCCTCCGTCCGTCCCTATTTTATCGTTACGTTGACGATACATTTATGATCTGGCCACACGGCGAAGAAGCTCTTAAAGAATTCATTGAACACATGAACAGCATCCATTCGAACATCCGGTTCACTGTCGAGATGGAGAAGGAAGGGAGACTGCCTTTCTTAGACGTTTTAGTACAACGACAGACGGACGGGCGTCTTGGCCACTCTGTATACCGTAAGCCGACGCATACCGATTTATATCTTAACGCACAGAGTTTCCATCACCCTGCTCAGAAGAGAGCCGTTTTGAACACGTTGGTATATAGAGCCAAAACTGTTTCTGACGAGGACCACTTAAGGTTCGAGATTAATCACCTAAAGAACGTGTTCCGAAAGAACGGCTATAGTGCACGCGATATAAAGGCAGCGTTCTCCAAAAGAAGGAAACGTGATAATGCTGCAACCTCACAGGATGAAACACCGATTGCGGTTCTTCCTTTTTGTGGCGCAATTTCCAGCAAAATAGGAAGAGTCCTGCGTAGACGTGGTATTAGACCGATTTTTCGTCCTCCTAAGAAAATTAAGGAGATGATGCGCCCTGTTAAGGATAATCTCGACCTCAGGGTCCCCGGTGTTTATAATATACCCTGTGAGTGTGGAAGCAATTATATAGGTCAGACTATTCGTACCGTTTCCGACCGCTGTGCAGAACACCAACGCCACATTAAAAATAGAGAGCTTGAGAAATCGGCAATTGCGGAGCACAGCCTCACGAACAAACACAAAATATTGTTCGATGAAACTAAAATTCTGTCCCATGCCTCCACGTACTGGGATTCTGTTATTAAGGAGGCTGTTGAAATCAGAATGAGTCAAAAGAACTTTAACCGCGATAGCGGATACCATCTGAGCTGTGCGTGGAAACGAGCGCTTGATGCAGAGAAGCAGCAGAGACGTTCCTTCCAAGGTTTACGTTTAAACGGAAGCGGTGGCGCCACCGGCGCACACAGTGACACCGTCTGAGACAGCAGCACGTAATCGCCGACCAATCAGAATCCGACCAATCAGAAGCCGTCTTCGGGCTATATAGAGGCTACCATAGCAGCAGTAGAGACAGTCAGCTCCTGACGATGACGATGGAGGTAATCGTCGAAAGCTCGAGATTTTATCCAGAACTGACGTGGCAAGAATACCGAGAATATTTTATACATAAGTGCCGCCGCGAAAAACTTCGTTCTCATATTACTTTCCTCTACGGGGAGGACATCGCACGCCAGGTTCGTCACCTGGAGAATCTGCGCGTCAAATATGCACAGTTGCGGAGTAATTTGGCATTTCTGCAACGCTGTCGCGATAAGGAGATTGTGCCTAAGTTTGCTGTGGTTAAACACCATATCAAGTCGGTTGGAATGAAGAATATATTACAGAAGACAAGTCGGGCGATCGTCAGAGAAAG
Source organism: Schistocerca piceifrons (assembly GCF_021461385.2). Taxonomy (NCBI): domain Eukaryota; kingdom Metazoa; phylum Arthropoda; class Insecta; order Orthoptera; family Acrididae; genus Schistocerca; species Schistocerca piceifrons. Next base: position 77,495,931 of record NC_060145.1, on the reverse strand, counting down.
ATTACGACACACAAGGTACGAACTGGATCTTAATGCACGAAGCTTATACAGTTGCCATCTTTTGTTATCTACTGTTCTCTCGCCGTTTGACTGGGAGTGGGTCGATATGACGACGGCTGCTCATCAAAGAGCTCATCTTAGTAATACATCTGCTAGACAAGTAAACAAATTTGAGCGTCTTGTTGCTGTGCAAAGATCAGAGTCAGCGCATGAAACAGCACGCACTGTCGTCAACCTATCGGGCAAGAACCTGGACAAAGGAGCCATCTCGGCCCTTAATAAAGGTTTGAACTTTGCTCCTACACCACGTACTATACCCATCGTGGATCTTATCAGTGGAGTAGAACAGGCTGTGCGGCATCTTGCACAGGACGACGCCGACGAAGTGAGACTTGTTACCAGTCGCTTTTTGGCCTCAGCTAAGCCTCCCAGGTCTAATATTAGTAGAGAGGAGAGGGAGGGGCTCCGTTTACTTCAGAAGGATGAAGATCTTGTCATATTACCAGCTGACAAAGGAAATACCACCGTGGTCCTTAATACTACCGAATATCATAGAAAAATGACTTCACTGTTGGAGGACAGTACGTATAAGTGTCTTAAACGGGACCCAACTTTGACGTACAGCAGAAAAACCATGAAGTTACTGAAGAATTCCGGGCTTCCAGACGATATTACAAAAAATCTCAGAGTCCGAGCTCCTCGACCGCCTAGGTTGTACGGACTACCGAAGCTCCATAAGGATAATGTTCCCATGAGACCTATTGTCAGTGCAATTGGTTCTCCTACTTATAAGCTGGCCAAATACTTAACAAAGTTGATGACTCCTATAGTTGGCCGGTGTGAACATCACATCAAAAACTCCCAGATGTTCATTGAGAAAATCAAAGATATTAGAGTTGGTCCTAATGACATTTTAGTCAGCCTGGATGTGGTGTCGCTGTTCACAAAAGTTCCTGTGGAGGACACTTTGAAAATGCTGGCGGATCTCTTTCCTCCTGAAACTATAAAATTGTTCCGGCACGTGATGACGACCACCTACTTCTTGTATGGTAATAAATTTTATGAAATGACAGACGGCATGGCAATGGGCTCTCCGTTGTCTCCATCATTGGCTAACTTTTTTATGGAGAATTTTGAAGAACGTGCACTAAATTCGGCTCCCCTCCGTCCGTCCCTATTTTATCGTTACGTTGACGATACATTTATGATCTGGCCACACGGCGAAGAAGCTCTTAAAGAATTCATTGAACACATGAACAGCATCCATTCGAACATCCAGTTCACTGTCGAGATGGAGAAGGAAGGGAGACTGCCTTTCTTAGACGTTTTAGTACAACGACAGACGGACGGGCGTCTTGGCCACTCTGTATACCATAAGCCGACGCATACCGATTTATATCTTAACGCACAGAGTTTCCATCACCCTGCTCAGAAGAGAGCCGTTTTGAACACGTTGGTATATAGAGCCAAAACTGTTTCTGACGAGGACCACTTAAGGTTCGAGATTAATCACCTAAAGAACGTGTTCCGAAAGAACGGCTATAGTGCACGCGATATAAAGGCAGCGTTCTCCAAAAGAAGGAAACGTGATAATGCTGCAACCTCACAGGATGAAACACCGATTGCGGTTCTTCCTTTTTGTGGCGCAATTTCCAGCAAAATAGGAAGAGTCCTGCGTAGACGTGGTATTAGACCGATTTTTCGTCCTCCTAAGAAAATTAAGGAGATGATGCGCCCTGTTAAGGATAATCTCGACCTCAGGGTCCCCGGTGTTTATAATATACCCTGTGAGTGTGGAAGCAATTATATAAGTCAGACTATTCGTACCGTTTCCGACCGCTGTGCAGAACACCAACGCCACATTAAAAATAGAGAGCTTGAGAAATCGGCAATTGCGGAGCACAGCCTCACGAACAAACACAAAATATTGTTCGATGAAACTAAAATTCTGTCCCATGCCTCCACGTACTGGGATTCTGTTATTAAGGAGGCTGTTGAAATCAGAATGAGTCAAAAGAACTTTAACCGCGATAGCGGATACCATCTGAGCTGTGCGTGGAAACGAGCGCTTGATGCAGAGAAGCAGCAGAGACGTTCCTTCCAAGGTTTACGTTTAAACGGAAGCGGTGGCGCCACCGGCGCACACAGTGACACCGTCTGAGACAGCAGCACGTAATCGCCGACCAATCAGAATCCGACCAATCAGAAGCCGTCTTCGGGCTATATAGAGGCTACCATAGCAGCAGTAGAGACAGTCAGCTCCTGACGATGACGATGGAGGTAATCGTCGATAGCTCGAGATTTTATCCAGAACTGACGTGGCAAGAATACCGAGAATATTTTATACATAAGTGCCGCCGCGAAAAACTTCGTTCTCATATTACTTTCCTCTACGGGGAGGACATCGCACGCCAGGTTCGTCACCTGGAGAATCTGCGCGTCAAATATGCACAGTTGCGGAGTAATTTGGCATTTCTGCAACGCTGTCGCGATAAGGAGATTGTGCCTAAGTTTGCTGTGGTTAAACACCATATCAAGTCGGTTGGAATGAAGAATATATTACAGAAGACAAGTCGGGCGATCGTCAGAGAAAGATTACGACACACAAGGTACGAACTGGATCTTAATGCACGAAGCTTATACAGTTGCCATCTTTTGTTATCTACTGTTCTCTCGCCGTTTGACTGGGAGTGGGTCGATATGACGACGGCTGCTCATCAAAGAGCTCATCTTAGTAATACATCTGCTAGACAAGTAAACAAATTTGAGCGTCTTGTTGCTGTGCAAAGATCAGAGTCAGCGCATGAAACAGCACGCACTGTCGTCAACCTATCGGGCAAGAACCTGGACAAAGGAGCCATCTCGGCCCTTAATAAAGGTTTGAACTTTGCTCCTACACCACGTACTATACCCATCGTGGATCTTATCAGTGGAGTAGAACAGGCTGTGCGGCATCTTGCACAGGACGACGCCGACGAAGTGAGACTTGTTACCAGTCGCTTTTTGGCCTCAGCTAAGCCTCCCAGGTCTAATATTAGTAGAGAGGAGAGGGAGGGGCTCCGTTTACTTCAGAAGGATGAAGATCTTGTCATATTACCAGCTGACAAAGGAAATACCACCGTGGTCCTTAATACTACCGAATATCATAGAAAAATGACTTCACTGTTGGAGGACAGTACGTATAAGTGTCTTAAACGGGACCCAACTTTGACGTACAGCAGAAAAACCATGAAGTTACTGAAGAATTCCGGGCTTCCAGACGATATTACAAAAAATCTCAGAGTCCGAGCTCCTCGACCGCCTAGGTTGTACGGACTACCGAAGCTCCATAAGGATAATGTTCCCATGAGACCTATTGTCAGTGCAATTGGTTCTCCTACTTATAAGCTGGCCAAATACTTAACAAAGTTGATGACTCCTATAGTTGGCCGGTGTGAACATCACATCAAAAACTCCCAGATGTTCATTGAGAAAATCAAAGATATTAGAGTTGGTCCTAATGACATTTTAGTCAGCCTGGATGTGGTGTCGCTGTTCACAAAAGTTCCTGTGGAGGACACTTTGAAAATGCTGGCGGATCTCTTTCCTCCTGAAACTATAAAATTGTTCCGGCACGTGATGACGACCACCTACTTCTTGTATGGTAATAAATTTTATGAAATGACAGACGGCATGGCAATGGGCTCTCCGTTGTCTCCATCATTGGCTAACTTTTTTATGGAGAATTTTGAAGAACGTGCACTAAATTCGGCTCCCCTCCGTCCGTCCCTATTTTATCGTTACGTTGACGATACATTTATGATCTGGCCACACGGCGAAGAAGCTCTTAAAGAATTCATTGAACACATGAACAGCATCCATTCGAACATCCAGTTCACTGTCGAGATGGAGAAGGAAGGGAGACTGCCTTTCTTAGACGTTTTAGTACAACGACAGACGGACGGGCGTCTTGGCCACTCTGTATACCGTAAGCCGACGCATACCGATTTATATCTTAACGCACAGAGTTTCCATCACCCTGCTCAGAAGAGAGCCGTTTTGAACACGTTGGTATATAGAGCCAAAACTGTTTCTGACGAGGACCACTTAAGGTTCGAGATTAATCACCTAAAGAACGTGTTCCGAAAGAACGGCTATAGTGCACGCGATATAAAGGCAGCGTTCTCCAAAAGAAGGAAACGTGATAATGCTGCAACCTCACAGGATGAAACACCGATTGCGGTTCTTCCTTTTTGTGGCGCAATTTCCAGCAAAATAGGAAGAGTCCTGCGTAGACGTGGTATTAGACCGATTTTTCGTCCTCCTAAGAAAATTAAGGAGATGATGCGCCCTGTTAAGGATAATCTCGACCTCAGGGTCCCCGGTGTTTATAATATACCCTGTGAGTGTGGAAGCAATTATATAGGTCAGACTATTCGTACCGTTTCCGACCGCTGTGCAGAACACCAACGCCACATTAAAAATAGAGAGCTTGAGAAATCGGCAATTGCGGAGCACAGCCTCACGAACAAACACAAAATATTGTTCGATGAAACTAAAATTCTGTCCCATGCCTCCACGTACTGGGATTCTGTTATTAAGGAGGCTGTTGAAATCAGAATGAGTCAAAAGAACTTTAACCGCGATAGCGGATACCATCTGAGCTGTGCGTGGAAACGAGCGCTTGATGCAGAGAAGCAGCAGAGACGTTCCTTCCAAGGTTTACGTTTAAACGGAAGCGGTGGCGCCACCGGCGCACACAGTGACACCGTCTGAGACAGCAGCACGTAATCGCCGACCAATCAGAATCCGACCAATCAGAAGCCGTCTTCGGGCTATATAGAGGCTACCATAGCAGCAGTAGAGACAGTCAGCTCCTGACGATGACGATGGAGGTAATCGTCGAAAGCTCGAGATTTTATCCAGAACTGACGTGGCAAGAATACCGAGAATATTTTATACATAAGTGCCGCCGCGAAAAACTTCGTTCTCATATTACTTTCCTCTACGGGGAGGACATCGCACGCCAGGTTCGTCACCTGGAGAATCTGCGCGTCAAATATGCACAGTTGCGGAGTAATTTGGCATTTCTGCAACGCTGTCGCGATAAGGAGATTGTGCCTAAGTTTGCTGTGGTTAAACACCATATCAAGTCGGTTGGAATGAAGAATATATTACAGAAGACAAGTCGGGCGATCGTCAGAGAAAGATTACGACACACAAGGTACGAACTGGATCTTAATGCACGAAGCTTATACAGTTGCCATCTTTTGTTATCTACTGTTCTCTCGCCGTTTGACTGGGAGTGGGTCGATATGACGACGGCTGCTCATCAAAGAGCTCATCTTAGTAATACATCTGCTAGACAAGTAAACAAATTTGAGCGTCTTGTTGCTGTGCAAAGATCAGAGTCAGCGCATGAAACAGCACGCACTGTCGTCAACCTATCGGGCAAGAACCTGGACAAAGGAGCCATCTCGGCCCTTAATAAAGGTTTGAACTTTGCTCCTACACCACGTACTATACCCATCGTGGATCTTATCAGTGGAGTAGAACAGGCTGTGCGGCATCTTGCACAGGACGACGCCGACGAAGTGAGACTTGTTACCAGTCGCTTTTTGGCCTCAGCTAAGCCTCCCAGGTCTAATATTAGTAGAGAGGAGAGGGAGGGGCTCCGTTTACTTCAGAAGGATGAAGATCTTGTCATATTACCAGCTGACAAAGGAAATACCACCGTGGTCCTTAATACTACCGAATATCATAGAAAAATGACTTCACTGTTGGAGGACAGTACGTATAAGTGTCTTAAACGGGACCCAACTTTGACGTACAGCAGAAAAACCATGAAGTTACTGAAGAATTCCGGGCTTCCAGACGATATTACAAAAAATCTCAGAGTCCGAGCTCCTCGACCGCCTAGGTTGTACGGACTACCGAAGCTCCATAAGGATAATGTTCCCATGAGACCTATTGTCAGTGCAATTGGTTCTCCTACTTATAAGCTGGCCAAATACTTAACAAAGTTGATGACTCCTATAGTTGGCCGGTGTGAACATCACATCAAAAACTCCCAGATGTTCATTGAGAAAATCAAAGATATTAGAGTTGGTCCTAATGACATTTTAGTCAGCCTGGATGTGGTGTCGCTGTTCACAAAAGTTCCTGTGGAGGACACTTTGAAAATGCTGGCGGATCTCTTTCCTCCTGAAACTATAAAATTGTTCCGGCACGTGATGACGACCACCTACTTCTTGTATGGTAATAAATTTTATGAAATGACAGACGGCATGGCAATGGGCTCTCCGTTGTCTCCATCATTGGCTAACTTTTTTATGGAGAATTTTGAAGAACGTGCACTAAATTCGGCTCCCCTCCGTCCGTCCCTATTTTATCGTTACGTTGACGATACATTTATGATCTGGCCACACGGCGAAGAAGCTCTTAAAGAATTCATTGAACACATGAACAGCATCCATTCGAACATCCAGTTCACTGTCGAGATGGAGAAGGAAGGGAGACTGCCTTTCTTAGACGTTTTAGTACAACGACAGACGGACGGGCGTCTTGGCCACTCTGTATACCGTAAGCCGACGCATACCGATTTATATCTTAACGCACAGAGTTTCCATCACCCTGCTCAGAAGAGAGCCGTTTTGAACACGTTGGTATATAGAGCCAAAACTGTTTCTGACGAGGACCACTTAAGGTTCGAGATTAATCACCTAAAGAACGTGTTCCGAAAGAACGGCTATAGTGCACGCGATATAAAGGCAGCGTTCTCCAAAAGAAGGAAACGTGATAATGCTGCAACCTCACAGGATGAAACACCGATTGCGGTTCTTCCTTTTTGTGGCGCAATTTCCAGCAAAATAGGAAGAGTCCTGCGTAGACGTGGTATTAGACCGATTTTTCGTCCTCCTAAGAAAATTAAGGAGATGATGCGCCCTGTTAAGGATAATCTCGACCTCAGGGTCCCCGGTGTTTATAATATACCCTGTGAGTGTGGAAGCAATTATATAGGTCAGACTATTCGTACCGTTTCCGACCGCTGTGCAGAACACCAACGCCACATTAAAAATAGAGAGCTTGAGAAATCGGCAATTGCGGAGCACAGCCTCACGAACAAACACAAAATATTGTTCGATGAAACTAAAATTCTGTCCCATGCCTCCACGTACTGGGATTCTGTTATTAAGGAGGCTGTTGAAATCAGAATGAGTCAAAAGAACTTTAACCGCGATAGCGGATACCATCTGAGCTGTGCGTGGAAACGAGCGCTTGATGCAGAGAAGCAGCAGAGACGTTCCTTCCAAGGTTTACGTTTAAACGGAAGCGGTGGCGCCACCGGCGCACACAGTGACACCGTCTGAGACAGCAGCACGTAATCGCCGACCAATCAGAATCCGACCAATCAGAAGCCGTCTTCGGGCTATATAGAGGCTACCATAGCAGCAGTAGAGACAGTCAGCTCCTGACGATGACGATGGAGGTAATCGTCGAAAGCTCGAGATTTTATCCAGAACTGACGTGGCAAGAATACCGAGAATATTTTATACATAAGTGCCGCCGCGAAAAACTTCGTTCTCATATTACTTTCCTCTACGGGGAGGACATCGCACGCCAGGTTCGTCACCTGGAGAATCTGCGCGTCAAATATGCACAGTTGCGGAGTAATTTGGCATTTCTGCAACGCTGTCGCGATAAGGAGATTGTGCCTAAGTTTGCTGTGGTTAAACACCATATCAAGTCGGTTGGAATGAAGAATATATTACAGAAGACAAGTCGGGCGATCGTCAGAGAAAGATTACGACACACAAGGTACGAACTGGATCTTAATGCACGAAGCTTATACAGTTGCCATCTTTTGTTATCTACTGTTCTCTCGCCGTTTGACTGGGAGTGGGTCGATATGACGACGGCTGCTCATCAAAGAGCTCATCTTAGTAATACATCTGCTAGACAAGTAAACAAATTTGAGCGTCTTGTTGCTGTGCAAAGATCAGAGTCAGCGCATGAAACAGCACGCACTGTCGTCAACCTATCGGGCAAGAACCTGGACAAAGGAGCCATCTCGGCCCTTAATAAAGGTTTGAACTTTGCTCCTACACCACGTACTATACCCATCGTGGATCTTATCAGTGGAGTAGAACAGGCTGTGCGGCATCTTGCACAGGACGACGCCGACGAAGTGAGACTTGTTACCAGTCGCTTTTTGGCCTCAGCTAAGCCTCCCAGGTCTAATATTAGTAGAGAGGAGAGGGAGGGGCTCCGTTTACTTCAGAAGGATGAAGATCTTGTCATATTACCAGCTGACAAAGGAAATACCACCGTGGTCCTTAATACTACCGAATATCATAGAAAAATGACTTCACTGTTGGAGGACAGTACGTATAAGTGTCTTAAACGGGACCCAACTTTGACGTACAGCAGAAAAACCATGAAGTTACTGAAGAATTCCGGGCTTCCAGACGATATTACAAAAAATCTCGGAGTCCGAGCTCCTCGACCGCCTAGGTTGTACGGACTACCGAAGCTCCATAAGGATAATGTTCCCATGAGACCTATTGTCAGTGCAATTGGTTCTCCTACTTATAAGCTGGCCAAATACTTAACAAAGTTGATGACTCCTATAGTTGGCCGGTGTGAACATCACATCAAAAACTCCCAGATGTTCATTGAGAAAATCAAAGATATTAGAGTTGGTCCTAATGACATTTTAGTCAGCCTGGATGTGGTGTCGCTGTTCACAAAAGTTCCTGTGGAGGACACTTTGAAAATGCTGGCGGATCTCTTTCCTCCTGAAACTATAAAATTGTTCCGGCACGTGATGAAGACCACCTACTTCTTGTATGGTAATAAATTTTATGAAATGACAGACGGCATGGCAATGGGCTCTCCGTTGTCTCCATCATTGGCTAACTTTTTTATGGAGAATTTTGAAGAACGTGCACTAAATTCGGCTCCCCTCCGTCCGTCCCTATTTTATCGTTACGTTGACGATACATTTATGATCTGGCCACACGGCGAAGAAGCTCTTAAAGAATTCATTGAACACATGAACAGCATCCATTCGAACATCCAGTTCACTGTCGAGATGGAGAAGGAAGGGAGACTGCCTTTCTTAGACGTTTTAGTACAACGACAGACGGACGGGCGTCTTGGCCACTCTGTATACCGTAAGCCGACGCATACCGATTTATATCTTAACGCACAGAGTTTCCATCACCCTGCTCAGAAGAGAGCCGTTTTGAACACGTTGGTATATAGAGCCAAAACTGTTTCTGACGAGGACCACTTAAGGTTCGAGATTAATCACCTAAAGAACGTGTTCCGAAAGAACGGCTATAGTGCACGCGATATAAAGGCAGCGTTCTCCAAAAGAAGGAAACGTGATAATGCTGCAACCTCACAGGATGAAACACCGATTGCGGTTCTTCCTTTTTGTGGCGCAATTTCCAGCAAAATAGGAAGAGTCCTGCGTAGACGTGGTATTAGACCGATTTTTCGTCCTCCTAAGAAAATTAAGGAGATGATGCGCCCTGTTAAGGATAATCTCGACCTCAGGGTCCCCGGTGTTTATAATATACCCTGTGAGTGTGGAAGCAATTATATAGGTCAGACTATTCGTACCGTTTCCGACCGCTGTGCAGAACACCAACGCCACATTAAAAATAGAGAGCTTGAGAAATCGGCAATTGCGGAGCACAGCCTCACGAACAAACACAAAATATTGTTCGATGAAACTAAAATTCTGTCCCATGCCTCCACGTACTGGGATTCTGTTATTAAGGAGGCTGTTGAAATCAGAATGAGTCAAAAGAACTTTAACCGCGATAGCGGATACCATCTGAGCTGTGCGTGGAAACGAGCGCTTGATGCAGAGAAGCAGCAGAGACGTTCCTTCCAAGGTTTACGTTTAAACGGAAGCGGTGGCGCCACCGGCGCACACAGTGACACCGTCTGAGACAGCAGCACGTAATCGCCGACCAATCAGAATCCGACCAATCAGAAGCCGTCTTCGGGCTATATAGAGGCTACCATAGCAGCAGTAGAGACAGTCAGCTCCTGACGATGACGATGGAGGTAATCGTCGAAAGCTCGAGATTTTATCCAGAACTGACGTGGCAAGAATACCGAGAATATTTTATACATAAGTGCCGCCGCGAAAAACTTCGTTCTCATACCTCAATAAGCTCGTCGGCCACCAGAGAACTGCTCATAGCATTATATTGTTGGGCTTTAATATGTTATGGGATCCTGATGCTGCGTAATTAAGGGATCTGGACTGTGGCACATAATGCTGTGGTACCTCACCAGATATCTGTATATTTGTTAAAAGGCAAAATTATTTGGCTTGTCTGCAAAGGTCTTTCAGTTTAAAAATTTTCGTCACCGTGTTGTTTAGACAGAGGACCATGCGGACTGTCATCTGCATCGCTGGGATCGTGGTAGTATGCTGTTGCGGAGTGCGTAATTTAGGCCTTTCGAAATGCGATAGCTTCTTCAATCCTAGCGAACCGGTAGTCGATCTCATTGTAGGTGTATTAAAATGGAAGGGGATGAATAATATGAATTTAGGTGCCCGTGATTCTCCCAAATCATTTAACCAGGTACCAACACTGGTCCTTTAAGGTACAGTATTTCATACATCCTCGTTCCATATGATCCCCCTCCCCCTCCTCCCCCCCCCTAATTCAAAGTACTGCTTCTTCTCCCCACATAAAGGCGAATTTGAGGTATGGCATGCACAAATCACTGGATTTTTCTCCTTGGAAGAAACGTAATTACTGATTACAGCCGGGGATGAATAATATGAATTTAGGTGCCTGTGATTCTCCCAAATCATTTAACCAGATACCAACACTGGTCTTTTAAGGTACAGTATTTCATACATCCTCGATCCACCCGATCCCAACCCCCCCCCCCTTCCCCCTCCCCCTCAAAATTCAAAGTACTGCTTCTTCTCCCCACATAAAGGCGAATTTGAGGTATGGCATGCACAAATCACTGGATTTTTCTCCTTGAACGTAATTACTGATTAGAGCCCTGCATGACCGAGTAAGCGAGCACAAAATACGAAATGGGGCGAGCACACCGTAACTGGATAGGCTGCCCGCACTAGTCCTAGTGACCGAGCATAGAAGCCGTGACCGAATACGTACCACGTAACTTCAATCACATTACACGTGTCATTATCCGTGTGACACTGCAGCCAGTACGGGCTTCTCATTTGTGGTGTGTCTCTCTCTGTAATCATGCAGCGCGAGGAAGCCAGTGTAGTAAGACGTAAGATTGAAACCAATGTTTACACATTGGAGAAACGGGAAGGTCTAAAAAGCCAAGTATGGAGTACATTTCTGCTAGTTGCAGACGAAAACAGTGCGTCTACTGGGTATGTATCGTGCATAAACTGCACCACATTATTGTGTTTCCAGTCGGGAACCACTCATTTAAAGAAACACAGTTGCAAGAAACCTCACAAAGATACAGCTCCTTCAGGGATACCGGCAGTAATAAAAAATAGTATTACAGCAAACTGTGTTGCAATGTGTGCTAAAGATATGAGACCTTTTAATGCTGTTTCCGGTGAAGGTTTCAGAGAACTAGGTCAAGAATTAATACAGCTAGGTGCGCATAATGGAGAAGTTAACGTGAACACGTTGTTGCGTCGGTATTCATTCACCAAGTCGCCATTGTTATTCAGTCCATCCTCGTCGCCAATCTTGTTGTGACTAGGAGCCCTACCTACTCGGTTCGCTAAACAAACAAACAAACAACCCATATAACGAGTTTTTTACAAAAAAGCAATTACAGATACTTAACTTCGGGAACTACACACATGTGTCGTGAGCAAAGGGCGGCATACGAAATAATAGTCTGTTATTCTGTGCATCATCTGTTTATTGAATTTGCCTGTTCCAAAACAAGCAGCCCACGTCCCCCACCCCCTGCTCAGGTACCTCAGCTGCAAGTGATAGATGCAACGCAGCTAACTCAGATGTTTCAGTTTCAGACGCAACAGATTACAACCATCCTCAATCAAAAAAAAAAAAAAAAAAAAAAAACAACTTATGGGACTTAACTGCTAAGGTCATCAGTCCCTAAGCTTACACACTACTTAACCTAAATTATCCTAAGGACAAACCCATACACCCATGCCCGAGGGAGGACTCGAACCTCCGCTGGGACCAGCCGCACAGTCCATGACTGCAGCGCCTTAGACAGCTTTTTTCTTCTTTTTTTTTAATCTCATTTTGTTCGTTTTCGTTCGTTGTATCTGCTCGACGCGGACGTTGCAAGACACCCGATTCAGCTCTTTGTTGAGCCATTAACTCAGTTTTTTTATTACAGAGGGCAGCTAACCCTCTGACCGAACACGCTGAGTTACCGTGCCGGCGACCGCTCGGCTAATCCCGGGCGGTGCCACATCCCTCTACTATAAGCAGACATGTCAAAGAACAAGCTGATGCAATACGAAACAGCATAATGCCTTCTGTTATTGCGAAAGTTACTAATAAAACATGTGCTGCGACAGTTGATATGTGGACTGATTCGCATAATCAGATGCACTATTTGACGCTTACAACACATTACTTTAACACAGATTGGTCTCTTAAGAACAATTTTTTATTTACAACAAAATTCCCGGACGTTAAGAAGACGGGAGTAAATATTATGAAAGAAATTGAAGAGAGGATGACTGACTGGGACATTTCGCCGGACATGTTGCACAGTTTCGTTTTTGTCTCGGACCAGGGTGCCAATGTAATAAAGGCTTTGGAAAATCACGAAGGGATTCCTTGTGCTGCTCATTGTATACAGCACTTAAGCATACTTTCGATGAGCATAACTTCAAGTTAAATCATGCCCGAACATCGCATCAACAATAAATACTGCAAAATGCATTGTAAGGTACATTAAGAAAAGTGACCTCTGCTCGTCTTCGAAATCATCGTTGAAACACGAGGTCTGCACACGCTGCAACAGCCTGTACACTACGCTGGAATCCTTACGCACTCAGTATAAAGAAGTTGCTGCTTTGCTGGCGGAAAATAACTCCTCTTACAGATTGCAAGGATATGATAATGAGCTTGCAGGAAAAACTGCAAATTTTCTAAGACCATTAAAAGAGGCCATCCTCACGCAGGAAGCGACTACAAGGGTAGCGGAGTAAGTGTGGAGTGCACATGTGGGTTTTTTAGGTTAGAGAATTCCCTCCCTAGGCCCGACAAGACGCCTCCTGAGACGCGGCAAGGTAGGAGTAGGCAAAATGCAACAGGGAATAACAAAATTAATGTGCTAATAGTAAACTGCAGGAGCGTCTATAGAAAGGTCCCAGAACTGCTCTCATTAATAAACGGTGTAACACTTCTGTCACAAAATGTAACTGGGTTTTCTCTTTTGACGCTAGTCAATTGACGAGATGAGCATTATGTCAGGGTGAAAATACTAAATAAATTAATTTTTCTCTCTTAACAACATGTGGGCAGGGTGGGTTCTTCCTTGGCTCGGGTATGAGGTAGAATGAAACAGCATTTTTACATAAGATAACTTTTATTGAAGATTTGTACGATGGTTTTCTTACTGGATGTTCTGGATCGGAGAGCGGCAGCTGTGTCGTTTGCGGAGCCTTCTGCTGCGGAAGCGGCGGCGTCTGATTACGCGTGGCGGTGTGTATCTCGTATCGCCGTCTCGCCCAGCTGACTGGAGGCGCGCATCGTGCTGTGGCCCGTTTAAATGTTGAGAACGAAGTCGTGAATCGGATGGTGATACCTTGGATGTGGCTTCCCAGTGTTTCTCTTCTCCAAGCGGCCACGTGTCTCAGTTTTGTGCGTCGGCCAGCGGAGCGGCGCGGCTGGGGAAGGCCAGTGTCCCGGACTCGAACAACTGACTCCCGCTTGCCAGTCTTCGGCTGACAGATCTTCATCCCAGCTCACAGGTGACTGCTGATGTGAGGCCGTCTCCTTCCCGTCCTCACAAGTCACCCGGGTTCGTAAAAATCAGACTTCAAATACCTTTTAACTTCTGTCTTCTGGCGCCGAGGCTGCTGCTTGCTATTCCGTTACAGCGGCGGACTTGGTGCGTCTGTGTATGATGTAGTCTCTTCTTGCATGACGGTCTTCAGCACCGAAACTGACTGAAAACTACTGCTACTCTTCTTGTCGGGCCCACTGCGTCTTGCGTATTTATTCACTTCAGTTCACTGGAGGTGAACGACTTCACGGTCATTGCCTCTTCTGCCACGTTGAAAAGTTTCTCGAAGAACCTTCTTAATGTCGGTCATTGGCTCTTGGAATGTAGGCGAGGGCCTTTGCTCACATAACTGAGAAACACGTGAGCCGGTCGGGCGATGGCCTGACAGCTGAATCGACAGCGTCCGCTTATGTGGGGAGGTCGATGGCTTCTCCTGAACTTGCTGACTTCACGGTCATTGTCTCTTCTGCTCTGCCCGCTGTTTGCCAGTATGTAAGTCTCTAAACTGAACTAAGTTTTGCATTTATTTTCTAATTTCTACTTCATATTGCTTTCACTAATTTCACTAATTAAGTACCACTCAACATTCCTCAACCCTTCGGAGAAATTCGCCCCCGAATTTGCCACTCAACATTCCTCCACTCTTCACACGGCAAAAGCCCTAACACAAGCAATGAAAACTCTCGACTTAGATGATTACGCACGCTTCACATTAAGTATGTTGAAAATACTTTTTCACTTTACTAAAGCACTGTACACTCATGAATTACATAGTTCACACATAATTCGTTGTAATAAGTGTAACAAATCTTGATGACAATGAATAAACAAAAATAGATTTTTCACTTAGAAAATTACATAGCAACTCCTGTTTACCCTATATTAATGCAAGAATACCCATTCTACAGTATTGTTTATTTTAACATGAGACTGTTTAATAAAGACTGAAGTACAATAAGCAATATTAATACACTAATGCTCAAAAGTAACCACTGAAGTACACCAGTTAAGAGTGTGGTATCCAGTTCACAGGGATTTGATGAAGTGGTATATTAATATTTGGCTTATCGTCTTAAATAAAAGAAAACTGTACAAAGCAGAAACACCAACACAAAGGTTCCAGATATACCCGTTCCTAGCATTATAATTTTAGTTTTGTGTTAACTTTTTAACTTTAAGACATGTTGCATCATGACATTGGCATCAATTTTGCCTGCTGTGAGTCTATGGACATATCTAATGACTCCAGAAGGGAACTGTCAAGGGAGTCATCGAGGTAGGATAGGTTTTGTGTAGGAAATGCTTGCATGGCGTTTTCTGAAAAAAGCAAACAACATGGTTACGGACCTACCAACCGAGCAAAAACAAAAACAAAGAAAAGAAGGAATACATTATTAACTACAAGATCTACATGTTTCTACATTCAACTTTTTTTTTCTTAAAAATAAAACATTATCATTTATTAATTATTTACATTTGTATATTATCCACAGTCTACTATGATTCAACTGCGACATTCGCACCCTTGGTCGAAGATTGTATGGTGCCATGTCTGTATGTTGTGCTGGCGTGGCCACACTTTTTCCTTTTCGGGCACTTCCTCCACCCTTCGGAAAAGCAGACACTATTGCTGAAGGAATTACATCTGGAGCGCCCTTAAAAGGTTTTAAACGACTTGCATGGACAATAGTAGTTTGGGAGGGCAGTTGCAGTTTAACGTTGACTGGTGACGTGATCTCAATAATTTGATTAGGACCTCTGTAGTTCGTTACGAATTTCTTCGTCTTTCCTTTCGCAATGTATGGGGCTGACAGCATCACCCACCGACCGATTTTGTAATTTGGATATTTAGCTTGGGCATTACCTAATCTTTCCTGTCGTTCCAAAGCCTTTGTATTAGATTTTTGAACTTTTTTCCATACATCCTTTATCACTCGACAGAAATCGCTTACTGTTTCTCCGACTTTTCCGTTTTTCTGCCTGATTACATCAAAACGGGACGGCATTTTTCTCCCATAGACTACTTCATAAGGTGACGTGCCAGTTGCTTCATGCGTTTTGGCGTTGTATACCGACACGATTATTGGTAAATACGTATCCCAATTAGAAAGTTGTTTGTTAATATAATAACTAAGCATCTTGCCAATTGTCCAATGAACTCTTTCTGTGCGTCCGTTGCACTGAAGGTGTATCGTAGTTCTGCGTAATTTACGTATTTTTAGTAAGTGGCATAGCTGTTTCATTAATTCAGACATAAAATTAGATCCCTGATCTGTGATAATAGCTTCAGGTATGCCAAATTTAAGTATCCAGTTGTTAACTAAAGCTTGGGCAACTGTATTTGCTTGCTGATCTGAGAGACTCACCATAGCTAGATAGCGTGAAAAGTGATCTATAATCGTAAGAACATAGTTATTACCAGCAGGTGTTTTATGAAATGGCCCGTAGAGATCCATTCCACAGATTTGAAATGGATATGAAGCATCGGGGAGCCTCTGTAAGGGTGTTTTTAAACGAGAAAGTTCAGCTCGTTGTGCGCACGCAATGCAATTACGAACGTACTGCGCAACATCCTGCTTTCTGGTTTGCGACCAAAATCGCTCTTCTACGCGTCTTTCGGTTGTCCGCTGTCCACCGTGTCCTGCAAGGATATGATCGCGGGCCTCTGCCATTATTTCTTGTCTAAGGTATTGGGGAACAACAATTCGCGGTCCAAGTGTTTTTTTACGCATAATACACCATCTTCAAAGCAAAATTGTTTTTGAGTTGCGTATTTTTTACATTCTGTATCCTCATCTGGTGCCTTTCTCCAGTCCTCAGTATCTCGTCCTGTTGCTTCCAAAAGTGCTATTTTCCGACTTAGGCAATCTGCACTCGTGTGTTTTTTGCCTGATTTATGGAAAACTTCGAAATCCATTTCGGGAAGACATAGGGCCCAACGGGTAAGACGACTAGATGGATCTTTTAACCCAAGCAACCATTTTAAAGCTGCGTGATCTGTAATAACCTTGAATTTCCTACCATAAAAGTAGCATTTAAAGTATTTCATGCCATAAATAACACTTAACAATTCTTTCTCCGTTGTGGAATAATTTCTTTCTGCAGTTGTTAGTTGTCTAGAAGCGTAGGCTGTGGGGTGTTCCGCGCCATTAATGTTCTGACTCAAAACAACTCCCACTGAATGACCACTTGCGTCACAGGATAAAATAAATTCTTTATTATACTCTGGGTAGGCTAATTCTGGACTGTGTGTTAACTTATCTTTAAGGGTTTTAAATACTGATTCACAGACTTCAGACCAATAAAATTTTGCACCCTTTTTCAATAATTGAGTTAAGGGTCGGGCAATTTCAGCAAAATTTTGAACATATTTTCGGTAATACGATGCGAGACCAATGAAACTTTGTACTTCCTTAACGTGTTGTGGTGTCGGGAAGTCCTTAACTGCCGAAATTAATCGAGGATCTGTTTTAATTCCTTTTTCACTAATGACATACCCTAGGTATGTAACCTCTGTCAATGCAAAACTACATTTTTCCATATTTAATGTTAATTTAGCTTTTCTAAGTCTCTGAAAAACATTACGCAGACGCACAGCATGTTCATTAATGCCTTTGGAGAATACAATAATATCGTCTAGATATACACAACATTGCTGAGCTTGGAGTCGTCGCAATACTCCATCAAGTAGTCTTTGAAAAGTTGCTGGTGCGTTCTTCAAACCGAAAGGCATTCTTTTAAATTGCCAATGGCCTCCAGGGGTAGAAAATGCTGTTTTATACCTATCTTCAGGTGCAACTTCCAATTGATGATATCCGCTACGTAAATCGATTGTTGAAAAGTATTTACTGTTACCCAAACTGTCAATGATATCTGTAATGTTTGGAAGAGGATAAACATCTGAGATAGTTTGTTTGTTAAGGTGTCTGTAGTCACAACAAAATCTATATCGTTTCGTACCGTCGGGAGACTTCTTTGGAATAATTACAATATTTGAATTATAAGACGAATCAGAATATTCTATAATTCCATCTTTTAGATGCTGTTCTAAAAATTCATCCAGTACTGGCTATAAGTGATGCGGAACTCTATAAGGCTTCCTATAAAGTGGGGGGCTATTCCCTGTTGGGATCCTATGCTGTGTGATATCTTTTGCTGGCAGTGGACCTTCTGCATTAAATAAAACTTGGAACTCAACGAAAACTGCTTCTATCGCGTCTCTATCATTTCCTTTCAAATGCTCAATCTTCTGGCGTAATGCGGTTTTATAGGCGTCTGGTTTCTGACCATCAGCAATATCTGACCAAATGAAATCTTCTTCTTCAGAAGTACTGACTGTAGCTACTAGTATTCCCTTATGCAACTCTTTGTCCTCCACTCCGAAATTGTTGATATGTACTGGTACTTTTCTTTCTCCCTCAATGTCTTGAACCCGTACAACACTTCTACATACAAAACAATGTGATACATCTAATTCCTCATTTTCCTATAATGGTTCTATTAGACACACTGTATCTGTAGGTACCTCGGGGTCAACGGTCATCCAGAAAAGTTTTCTTGAGTCAAATGGTATCTTATCCCGCGAATCAACCTTCAAGGACGTTGCACGCAGTGTAGCTGATTTCGCCTTCCGGTTAGGGAAATCTTGCGGCAGAGGGCCCTTTGCAGCGGTGTCACCTAGCTGAAACACTATTCCGCTAAGTTCTACGGTTTGCTGTCTGAGGTCGATTTTAGCGTGATGTTTATTCAGGAAATCCAGCCCTAGGATCGCGTCGTACCCGTCAGTTACCTTTGTTCTACATCTTCTTGAAATTGTACACCGTGAATATAGAAAATCAATGGTGCACACCCTAATGACTTCACTGTACCTCCTCCTACCCCACTCAATCTATACCTTGGAGGGTCATATTTCTTTTCTCCAATGCGTTCATTACTCATTATTGATACGTTTGCGCCTGTATCCACCAGTATCCGTGCCTCTTTATCCTGTATGGTAGCAGATAACCAGCATTCCGCCTTCACATTGGCCTTAATGCCATGAAATTTTATTGGGAACGCCTGGGGGCGGCTCCGACATTCCCGTTTGAGTTTAACTGATTTCTATTTCCAAAATCTTTATTAGACCTCCATTGCTTGAATGTGTGACCTATTCTTTGACAATTAATGCATTGAGGTTGTCTGCAGTTTTTTGCTATATGTCCCTGTCGATCACACCTAAAACATCGTACTCCTGCTGAAAATACTACTCGCTTCTCCTTGTATCTGGTGGCAATGTCTATTTCTTCGAAAGCCGCCGCCACAGATACACCTTCCGCTAAATGTTTATGAAACTCTGCCCTGACACAACGGGAAGTTTCAAGAGGTAACCCGTGTAAAAATGTATCGAGAGCTCTGTCTTCTGCCTCTTGTAAAATAACTTTATTTGCTTCATCACTCGTTGTCAACTGATAGGTGTTAATATTAACTTTTCTAATTCTATCTACAAAGCTTTCTAACGACTCGTTTTGCCTCTGTTTAATTTTTCCCTATAAAATCTACAGCTGTTCTGTTTTTGAAAACGTTCAAGCAATCCTTTCTTCAATTACTCAAATGTTGGAGCATTCCGTAATGCTTCATTCTATAATACGTGTGCTTTAGCCACTCCTATCAATCTTAACTTTGTCATTTGTAAGAGCTGTTCATCTGACCACGATCCTAACTTTGCAGCTGCTACTAAATCATCAAAAAAGGCTGGTATGTCCTCGCCAGGTTTATCCGAAAAAGGAGTTACTAAGGCTGCTGCTGAGGAATCTAGGGTGGGAGGGATTGAACTGGTTTGCCTAACCTCACTCAACTGTTTAAATAATGTATTATTATCATCTTTAAGCTGTGCTATCTGATTAACTAAGCTCTGAATAGCTTCTTCAGTAGAAACCGCTTGTGGTGCTGACTCTGACTTTGTGCGATTTCGTGTCATCATTTTACAAACTATTAGTTACGCAATCTTACTACACTGAATGAAAAAGATATTTAAATATTTTCGACAAACTCTTAAAATTATGAGAGAGAGTACACTTCTAAATAAAGAAAATTATCCGACTGCTATGCAAACCTCTGTCCATTCACACATTAAACAATACTAACTGTCGACCTTTAGTGACTGTCATTCACACCTCATATTGAACCAAGGGTTTTTTCTCCGACACCAAATGTAACACTTCTGTCACTAAATGTAACTGGGTTTTCTCTTTTGATGCTAGTCAATTGTCAGGATGAGCATTATGTCATGGTGAAAATACTAAATAAATTAATTTTTCTCTCTTAACAACATGTGGGCAGGGTGGGTTCTTCCTTGGCTCGGGTATGAGGTAGAATGAAACAGCATTTTTACATAAGATAACTTTTATTGAAGATTTGTACAATGGTTTTCTTACTGGATGTTCTGGCTTGGAGAGCGGCAGCTGTGTCGTTTGCGGAGCCTTCTGCTGCAGCAGCGGCGGCGTCTTATTACGCGTGGCGGTGTGTATCTCGTGTCGCCGTCTCGCCCAGTTGACTGGAGGCGCGCATCGTGCTGTGGCCCGTTTAAATATTGAGAACGAAGTCGTGAATCGGATGCTGATACCTTGGATGTGGCGTCCCAGTGTTTCTCTTCTCTAAGCGGCCGCGTGTGTCAGTGTTGTGCGTCGGCCAGCGGAGCGGCGCGGCGGGGGAAGGCCAGTGTCCCGGACTCGAACAGCGGACTCCCCCTTGCCAGTCTTCGGCTGACAGATCTTCATCCCAGCTCACAGGTGACTGCTGATGTGAGGCCATCTCCTTCCCGTCCCCACAAGTCACCCGGGTTCGTAAAAATCAGACTTCAAATACCTTTTAACTTCTGTCTTCTGGCGCCGAGGCTGCTGCTTCCTATACCATTACAGCAACGGACTTGGTGCGTCTGTGCATCATGTAGTCTCTTCTTGCATGACGCTCTTCAGCACCGAAACTGACTGAAAACTACTGCTACTCTTCTTGTCGGGCCCACTGCGTCTCGCGTATTTATTCACTGCAGTTCACTGGAGGTGAACGACTTCATGGTCATTGCCTCTTCTGACACGTTGAAAAGTTTCTCGAAGAATCTTCTTAACGTCGGTCATTGGCTCTTGGAACGTAGGCGAGGGCCTTTGCTCACATAACTGAGAAACACGTGAGCTGGTCGGGCGATGGCCTGACAGCTGAATCGACAGCGTTCGCTTATGTGGGGAGGGCGATGACTTCTCCTGAACTTGCTGACTTCACGGTCATTGTCTCTTCTGCTCTGCCCGCTGTTTGCCAGTATGTAAGTCTCTAAACTGAACTAAGTTTTGCATTTATTTTCTAATTTCTACTTCACATTGCTTTCACTAATTTATTTACTTATCTTAAGTACCACTCAACAATGGTCACAATGCCCACATAGTACTAAGGACAGAAAGTTGGCTGAAAACAGACGTAAACAGTAATGAAATCCTAAACTCAGATTGGAATGTATACTGCAGAGACAGGCTGGACATGGTAATTGGATGTCTCTATAGGCCCCCTGGCTCAGCAGCTGTTGTGGCTGAGCACCTGAAGGATAATTTGGAAAATATTTCGAGTAGATTTCCCCACCATCTTATAGTTCTGGGTGGAGATTTTAATTTGCCTGATATAGACTGGGGGACTCAAACGTTCATAACGGGTGGCAGGGACAAGGATCCAGTGAAATTTTTTTAAGTGCTTTATCTGAAAACTACCTTGAGCAGTTAAACAGAGAACCGACTCGTGGCGATAACATTTTGGACCTTATGGTGGCAAACAGACCCGAACTATTTGAAACAGTTAATGTAGAACAGGGAATCAGCGATCATAAAGCGGTTACTGCATCGATGATTTCAGCCGTAAATAGAAATATTTTAAAAAAGTAGGAAGATTTTTCTGTTTAGCAAAAGTGACAAAAAGCAAATTTCAGAGTACCTGACGGCTCAACACAAAAGTTTTGTCTCAAGTACAGGTAGTGTTGAGGATCAGTGGACAAAGTTCAAAACCATCGTACAATATGCGTTAGATGAGTATGTGCCAAGCAAGATCGTAAGAGATGGAAAAGAGCCAGCGTGGTACAACAATCGAGTTAGAAAACTGCTGCGGAAGAAAAGAGAACTTCACAGAAAACATAGATATAGCCAAATCCTTGCAGACAAACAAAAATTACGGGAAGCG
This sequence comes from Schistocerca piceifrons, assembly GCF_021461385.2. Classification (NCBI taxonomy): domain Eukaryota; kingdom Metazoa; phylum Arthropoda; class Insecta; order Orthoptera; family Acrididae; genus Schistocerca; species Schistocerca piceifrons. The sequence continues at coordinate 77,473,785 of NC_060145.1, read as the reverse complement.
AAATGTAGTGTGAGGAGGGCTACGCGAGAGGCGTTCAATAAATTCGAAAGTAAAGTTCTATGTACTGACTTGGAAGAAAATCCTAAGAAATTTTGGTCTTATGTCAAAGCGGTAGGTGGATGAAAACAAAATGTCCAGACACTCTGTGACCAAAATGGTACTGAAACAGAGGATAACAGACTAAAGGCCGAAATACTAAACGTCTTTTTCCAAAGCTGTTTCACGGAGGAAGATTGCACTGTAGTTCCTTCTCTAGACTGTCGCACAGATGACAAAATGGTGGATATCGAAATAGACGACAGAGGCATAGAGAAAAAAATAAAATCGCTCAAAAGAGGAAAGGCCGCTGGACCTGATGGGATACCAGTTCGATTTTACACAGAGTACGCGAAGGACATCAAAAGCAGACTCGCTATGCCAAAAAAGGCATTTATGGCCAAGAGAAGTCTACTAATATCAAATACCGGCCTTAATTTGAGGAAGAAATTTCTGAGGATGTACGTCTGGAGTACAGCATTGTATGGTAGTGAAACATGGACTGTGGGAAAACCGGAACAGAAGAGAATCGAAGCATTTTAGATGTGGTGCTATAGACGAATGTTGAAAATTAGGTGGACTGATAAGGTAAGGAATGAAGAGGTTCTACGCAGAATCGGAGAGGAAAGGGATTTGTGGAAAACACTGATAAGTAGAAGGGACGGGATGATAGGACATCTGCTAAGACATGAGGGAATGACTTCCATGGTACTAGAGGGAGCTGTAGGGCAAAAACTGTAGAGGAAGACAGAGATTGGAATACGTCAAGCAAATAATTGAGGACGTAGGTTGCAAGTGCTACTCTGAGATGAAGAGGTTACCACAGGAAAGGACTTGTGGCGGGCCGCATCAAACCAGTCAGTAGACTGATGACCAAAAAAAAAAACAAAAAAAAAACGAGAGGGAACTTGCCCTCCTTCTTGCGGTGGTTTACCGTATGTCTCTGGAAGAGCGTAGCGTTCCAAAGGATTGGAAAATGGCACAGGTTATCCCCGTTTTCAAGAAGGGACATCGAACAGATGTGCAGAACTATAGACCTATATCTCTAACATCGATCAGTTGTTGGAACACGTATTATGTTCGAGTATAATGACTTTTCTGGAGACTAGAAATCTTCTCTGTAGGAATCAGCATGGGTTTCGAAAAAGACGGTCGTGTGAAATCCAGCTCGCGCCATTCGTCCACGAGACTCAGAGGGCCATAGACACGGGTTCACAGGTGGATGCCGTGTTTCTTGACTTCCGCAAGGCGTTCGATACAGTTCCCCACAGTCGTTTAATGAACAAAGTAAGAGCATATGGACTATCAGACCAATTGTGTGATTGGATTGAAGAGTTCCTAGATAACAGAACGCAGCATGTCATTCTCAATGGAGAGAAGTCTTCCGAAGTAAGAGTGATTTCAGGTGTGCTGCAGGGGAGTGTCGTAGGACCGTTGCTATTCACAATACACATAAATGACCTTGTGGATGACATCAGAAGTTCACTGAGGCTTTTTGTGGATGATGCTGTGGTATATCGAGAGGTTGTAACAATGGAAAATTGTACTGAAATGCAGGAGGATCTGCAGTGAATTGCCTCATGGTGCAGGGAATGGCAGTTGAATCTCAATGTAGACAAGTATAATGTGCTGCGAATACATAGAAAGAAAGATCCCTTATCATGTAGCTACAATATAGCAGGTCAGCAACTGGAAGCAGTTAATGCCATAAATTATCTGGGAGTACGCATTTGGAGTGATTTAAAATGGAATGATCATATAAAGTTGATCGTCAGTAAAGCAGGTGCCAGACTGAGATTCATTGGAAGAATCCTAAGGAAATGCAATCCGAAAACGAAGGAAGTAGGTTACAGTACGCCTGTTCGCCTGCTGCTTGAATACTGCTCAGCAGTGTGGGATCCGTACCAGATAGGGTTGATAGAAGAGATAGAGAAGATCCAACGGAGAGCAGCGCGCTAATTTACAGGATCATTTAGTAATCGCGAAAGCGTTACGGAGTTGATAGATAAACTCCAGTGGAAGACTCTGCAGGAGAGACGCTCAGCAGCTCGGTACAGGCTTTTGAAGTTTCGAGAACATACCTTCACTGAAGAGTCAAGCAGTATATTGCTCCCTCCTACGTATATCTCGCGAAGAGACCATGAGGATAAAATCAGAGAGATTAGAGCCCACACAGAGGCATACCGCCAATCCTTCTTTACACGAACAATATGAGACTGGAATAGAAGGAAGAACCGATAGAGGTTCTCAAGGTACCCTCCGCCACACATCGTCAGGTGGCTTGCGGAGTATGGATGTAGATGTAGATGTAGATGTAGAACCAGACACCAACACTGGTCCTTTAAGGTACAGTATTTCATACATCCTCGTACCATATTATTCCCCCTCCCCCTCATCCCCCCTCCCCCCGCCCTTCAAAGTACTGCTTCTTCTCCCCACATTAAGGTGAATTTAAGGTATGGCAAGCACAAATCACTGGATTTTTCTCCTTGAAAGAAACGTAATTACTGATAACGAAACATGGGATTTTTGAAATCAGCAAAAATCCTTCCATCCTTCATAGCGTACTCAGTGGCACAATGACTGTGAAGATTATGGAGAAGGAACATATTTGTAACTGTAGGCTTTCCCGGCGTAAGCTATTGATGAAGGTTTCTCGGATCTCCAGCCGGGTGGTAGCGTTGATATCTCACGAAGTTTCGGGAAGTGTCATATTACCCATCTTCACTCCGCCAGAAGATGGCTAGTATGACACTTCCCGAAACAGCGCGAGATATCAACGCTAACACCCGGCTGGAGACCCGAGAAACCTTCATCAAGGAACAGATTGTTTGCGGCAGACATCCCGCCCACTCGAAGAGTTACGACAGCGTCGGTGTTGTTTTGGACGCTTTCGTCGGCCCTGCAGCCACACATGGGGTCTCAATTCGCACAGTGAAAGCGGCTGTGACGTCAGACGCACGACCTCGGCCGTTGCCTCGCCCGCTGGGAATCCCTGTTCCCGCAGCTGCAGCGCACTGGAGGTTCTCGGCTTGTAGCGTCACATTTTTATATGAGGGCGCTTGACAAGGCAATGAATCCACATTAATCCTACATTAGCATATTGTATAGGCTCACGGCAGACGTTCTACGACGAGGTCGCGTTCTCACTGCCTATTCAGCAACCTCAACCATGTTTTTCATACTCCCTATAGTTACGCTTTACTACCATAAATATATACAGTTCACTTCAACATTATCTACTGTAACTACACTGCATATTTCGACAGTCAACGGTCGAATGAAGAAACGACGTTCATACTTTTGGTTACCATACCAACAAACAATGTTGGTCGCAAAGTTCCTTGATAATTTGACTTAATAAGTTTCTGTGGGGATTACATTAATTTACACAGAAATATGAGATGTTTTACGGCCCTCAGAAATTTTTGCTGCTACGTTATATGACACCCAACCATACCGTTTGTTTATTCTATAAACTGATTTCACTCTATACAATTTTCGGATTATAAAAGTAGCAAGCAAACAACTGAGCAACCTACACGTACAACCCTTCTTCGTGAGACTGAACTACAGGACAGGAAATGTAATCATTTTACGGAGTCCTCACTACTGAGTCTCAAAACCAAATGACCGATTAGGCAGCCAAATGGTGAATGCCGTGCTGCAGCAGAGCCTTAATGAACCGGAAAGAGTTTGTGCTACGCACCTGAAACCGTAGCTTCGAAAACCAGAAATAAGGCATCTGTAGTGTACAAAATGCAGTAGGAAAAATCCGTTATACAGACAAAGATTTCACAACTCGGAGACAACTGAAAGCCAGAAACTGTGTTTAACGTATATGAAGCTACGCAGAAAGTGGCTGGTTGCTGCATTCCTGTAAGTAATCTATAACTGTGTAAACCTGCTTACTGTGGCTAATCATTGGTCTCTGTCTACAATTTTTGCCTCACACACTTCTTTCTGTTACAAAATTCACCAGACCTTGATGTCTTATCGACTTATTTCGCTAGTGTACACGCAGAATCCACCAACGAATGGAAGAACTCAATGGAGCCAATTTGAAACTACCCCTGCAAATGTATCATAATGAAGCGAAACACATCAAACACGGAATGTTTCGGTATGACAGAAGATACTTAAATTTCCTGGTTTAAATGTAGGTAACGGCCTGATATTACATGTATTTGTGACCTAGATTTCATGTTAGAACGATATACAGTCAATAGTATGTGTTTCGCTGTAAGTAACAGCTACTTCTATGTAAACTATTTTTTGTGACTCAAATTAAATTGACAGTCAAAGCCGGAAATGTTGTCCTACAAAATTATGTTTGAAACGCCGGTACGCTGATGGAAAGCATGTTTTTGGATACAAAGGATCGCTTCTTATTGATTAACTTAATAAAAGCGTAAAGCGATAACATGTATCATGTACACTAGCTGCATCACAAGTTACTCTAGAAAAAGTCGGACGTTGAACCAGCCCTTGAAGGTGCGTTTATTTTGGGGGAAACTGAGGAAATTTAAATTTTGGTGCACCCATCCTATTCAACAGAATATTCACTCCCTAGACTTCAACTAGTCCAAAATCTAAAGAAACGAGTGGACATATACTAAACATTCGCACTTTAATGGTTTTAAGTAATGACAGTATTTGGAATAAGTTTACTCGTTGGAATTAGGGTAGTTCTGTAAATGAAGACAAAAGTCTTTAAAAATGAACCGAACACTGTGTAATAGCAATAATGAATTTATAATGCATCCTCGTATATACACTTCTGCGTGTCCAGAAATGTGTCTTGATTTCGTAATGTTTGTCCCGGCTTGTACGACAGGCAGAGATTAGGGCGTTTCCCTAGGGCTAGATAACGTATAACTTTAACTCGACAAACATTCCCAGTTACAGTAAGCACCGTACACTGTAGTAGCAAAAGGTAAATCACAATTCAAGGCAACAATGACAAATATGTTTGTCGTTTGTGAAAGTAGCTGTACGTGGGGCAGTGATAACACTACGACAGAGCAGATGGTAATTATCTATGAAAACACTGAATACAAATTATCAAGTTAATAAGTACTTTAAAACGAATCAGATGGTACTTGTAATAAGATACTATGGAAAGGGAGTCTCTTATTCGTGTTTAATAAGTTAGTTACGTAAAATACCGGTGTGAAGCTGGCCATCCATGATGCCCTTTTGCCTAACATATTAAAAGTATATTTTATGCTAAAATTTTACACAAATAGTACGTTTTAGGACAAAATAGGTATGCAGTGTCAGAGTCTCTTATTCGTGTTTAATAAGTTAGTTACGTAAAATACCGGTGTGAAGCTGGCCATCCATGATGCCCTTTTGCCTAACATATTAAAAGTATATTTTATGCTAAAATTTTACACAAATAGTACGTTTTAGGACAAAATAGGTATGCAGTGTCAGAATCCGGTTCAAAAAACTTTTCCAACTATTCTTCATTCACACCTGTACGATTAGTATGTGTTGAGAAGGAATGTTGACTTGAGAATTGTAACTGGAAATGGTTCGAGTTTATTGAAAACCTTATGGCATCCGTTTACAGGTAACTTATTGACTTCCCAGTAATTTCCTTTTGATTGATGTGTTTATTCCAGCTGCCCTGGTAAATGCAGGTTATGCCTTAAAATTACATTCGGCTTGAGACCACTGGTTTCTTGCGTAGTGTCAATATACGTGAAGAAGGTTACTAAGAGCTCGTGTTCTGGTATGAGATATACTACCACTGTGAAGGAAACACATCTACAGCAACACTTTCTAGACACTATCGGAAATGGAAAGCAGCAGTCCGATATTTTTCAATGTATGTGACGATGTTCATTACACAACGGGAATTAAATGATTCAACTTTCGCTCCAGTCGGAACTGATGCCTATCATCAACGTGAGTGCGGGTAACCACAGACGCGAACACACTTTGGTATTCGTTGTGATATGGAAGGAAGCAGCTTCCGAATGTTAACTTGAAGCGTTTCATCCCCAGCCTGTAGTGTTCTGTGTCAGTTCATTATTTGCTGGGTGGAGGCTGGTATGAAAATCAACGTCTTCAATTGCTTAGTAGAGATTACCTATGGGTGGCAAATTACGGGAGTGGGTAGGTCAATTAAGAATGCGAATATTCGTCAACAAGTTGCGACTCGAGGTACACTGTAATGTCTTCCATTACCCTGCTGGAACATGCAATTTGTTACCCTACTCATAACGGGCAAGACAATAGAGTGTGCCATTCTTGTCACATAATGGCGAACAGTCACTCTCATTTTATCAACTACCAAATTAGTTCTGTTGTCAGAGCCAATAGCTCTCCGGACCATGATTCCAGAAGTGGGTCATGTATCTCAATAATCGCCGAATGATGTGAACATTCACTACGTCGGCTGTGGACGCGTTGCCATTGATCTAACGCAAACGGCGATCAACACCACAGAACGCCACTTAGTCTCACAACTGACTCTGGCTGCATGTAGTGCGAATCTCGGACGTATGTGCAAAAGGCTGAGGTGACAGATGTCATGGCATACCTCCTAATATCACGTTGGTGCTCCGTTTGCGTGGCTTAAAGCAGCAATTCGACGTTGCGTGGACTCAAGTCGTTGGAAGTCCTCTGCAGGAATATCGAGCCATGCTGCCCTTATAGCCCCCGTAATTGCGAAACTGTTGCCGGTGCAGGATTTTGTGCATGAACTGACATATCGATGACATCCCATAAATGTGTGAGGGTATTCGTGCCTCGCGATCTGGATGGCCAAAACAGTCGCTCGAATTTTTCGGAATGTTCTTCAAACCAGTCGGGAATAAATGTGGCTCAGTGAACATGAAATCCGTGAATACTTACAAATGTGTTTCAAGTAGCCGAAAATGACCATTTCCAGTCAACGATCGGTTCAGTTCGACCAGAGGACCCACTCGATTGCATACAAAAACCACCTGTACCATTATGGAGACACCACCAGCTTACACAGCTGCTTGTTGACAACTTAGGTCCATGGCTACCATCAGATCTTACTGGCTGAAATAGGAACTCATGAAACCAGGCCACAGTTTTCGAACCACCTAGGTTCCAGCTGATATGGCCACGAGCCGAGGAGAGGCACAGCAGGTGATGTTGTGAAGATATCAAAGGCATTCGCGTCAGTCGACTGCTACCATAGTCCATCAACGCCTCCCAACGGATACATTCGTCGCGTGTCCCACAATCATTTCTGCGGTTATTTCGCGCAGTGTTGCCAGTTTGTTAGCACTGACAACTCTACGCAAACGCCGATGGCTTTGCTCTTTAAATGAAGGCCGGGCGGTCACTACGTTGTCCGTTGTGAGAGGTAATGTCTGAAATTTGGTATTCTCGCCAAGCTCATGACACTGTGGATCCCGGAATACTGAATTCGCTATTGATTTCCCAAATAGCATATCCCATGTGTCTAACCTCAACTACTATGCCGCGTTCGATGTCTGTTAACTCTCGTCGAGTGGCCATAATCACGTCGGAAACATTTTCCCATGAATCACATGAGTACAAATAGCTACACTAATACACAGCCCTTTAATACCTCGTGCACACGATATTACCGTCATGTGTTTATATTCATATCCCTACCATGACTTCTGTCTCCTCAGTGTATATCCATGGGGCGACAACAACATTGTCTTCAAATATATGGATTTACATATTCAATATATGGATTTACATATTCAAAGATTGGGTCTCCCAAAACTCTCCCAGTAAACCGAATACGACCATTCGTCTTATCTACTACCGCTGTTTCGTTCTCGTTCCACTTCATATACCTAGGTATTTAACTCACGTCTCTTTGTCAAGCAGCACACGACAAATACTGTATTCGAACGTTACAGGATTGTCATTTTTTCTACTGACCTGCATAAACTTACTTTTACCTACGTCTATAGCAAGCTGCAATGGATCACACCAAACAGAAAATTTGTCTAAGTATCTTCCTTCAGTCAATCAGCTACGTCACTTTCCCATGCACTACTGCGTCATCAGCAAACAGTCTTAGAATGCTGTTCACCCTGTCCGTCGGACAGTTTATTAATACAGAGAAAAGGAACGGTCACTTCTCTCTCCTGTGGCACTCCTGATGGGCCCCTGGTCGCCCATGATATTACATTTCAGAAGCTGGTTTTGCCCGGGCATATTAATTCTGTAATTTCTAAACAGGTCAACGATCGCTGCAACGACACTCACAGCCGGGACCTTGACTTCCGCCGGCAATTCTCGTATCGTCTGAGCTGTTCATCCGGCATCCACACTAAGCAAGAGCTGGCCGAGAATACCAACGTCGATGGCCTTGACTTAACATCTGTGAAAAACGGCATTTGTGTACATTTACCAGTGGCAACAGACAAGCAACAGTGCTTGGAATAACCATAAAAATGAATTTGGGACGTACGACGAACGTACCCCTTAAGCAAAATTTGGCGTTAAAATACTGTTGCAGCAGACGACCGACGCAAGTGCCCTTACTAACAGCACGACACCGTCGTTACTGTGCTTGTGACCATATTGCTTGGACTGGACGCTTGGACGTCTGGACGACTGAAAACCGTGGCCTGGTCAGAGGAGCCACGTTTTCGGTTGGTAAAAGATGATGATAGGGTTTGAGTGTGGGGCAGACCCCACGAAGTAATGGACCAAGGTTGTCAACAAGACACAGTGCAAGATGGTGGTTCCTCCACATTGGTGTGGGCTACGTTTACGTGAAATGGACTAGGTCCTCTAGTGCAACTGAAACGATCATTGACTGGATATGGTTATTTTCGGCTACTTGAAACCATTTGCAACCACTCATGGACTTCACGTTCCCAAACAAAGATGGAATTTTTTATGCTTCTACATTTACGTGATTACTCCGCTACTCACAAGAAAGTGCGTAGCAGAGGGTTGAATGAACCACCTTCAAGGTGTCTCTCTACCATTCCACTCTCGAACGGTGCGAGGAAAAAACGAGCATTTAAAATTTTCTGTACGAGCCCTGATTTATCTTATTTTATCGAGATGATCATTTCTCCTTATGTAGGTGGCTGCTAACAGAATGTTTTCACAATCGCAGGAGAAAAGTGATGATTGAAATTTCATGAGACGATCGTAACGAAAAACGTCATTGTTTTAATGATTGCCACTCCAGTTAACGTGTCATGTCTGTAGCAGTAGTCGGACGTCGGACAGTTGTAGAATGGTACTCTGCCTTTCGGCAGGGCCTTTCATGGGTTAAGCCGCTTCCACTTTTGTCTGTCCATAGCCATGCTTTTCATTTCTGAATATTTGCCACCTTGCCTTCCTTGCCCAGCATTTGTTATCTTCTTTTTCCTCTTCCCCTTTTTCCCTCCACGATTCTTCCTATTCCTTTCTTCAATAAACAGTCCTTCCTCAAACAATGTCCAATCCAATTCCGTTTCTCTTTCTTCTCCAACTCTTCTTAATACTTCTTCATTTCTTACTCGGTCTTCCCATTTCACTTTTTCCGTTGTTCTCCATATCCATATCCCTAGTGCCTCCAGTCGTCTTTCATCTTTCTTCCTCAATGTCCACGTCTCCGCACCATATAGTGCAACGTTCCGCTGTAACATTTGGCAAGTCTTTTCCGCGGACAAGCGTGATGTAAATAGTCTGTTAAGTAGACCTGTTGCACCTTCTAAGTGTTCTGCCAATGAATCGCAGTCTTTGTTCTGCTGTGCCCACAACATTATCTACGTAATCGTTCCAGTTAGGTTATTTGTAATTGTAATCCCTAAGTATTTAGTTGAATTATACAGTCTTCAGATTTGTGTCACTTATTGCGTCATCGATATTTCTTTTAATGCTCATGCGAATAAATTACACTTTTCTTTATTCAAGATCAATTGCCACTTTTCACATCATACAGATATCTTGTCTAAACCATTTTGCAATTCGTTTTGGTCATCTGATGACTTTCAAAGACAGTAAATGACAGCATCACCTGCAAACAATCTAGGACGGCTACTCAGATTGACTCCTATGTCGTTAATATAGATCAGGAACAATTGAGGGCATATAACACATCCTTCAGGAAAGCCAGATATTACTTTTATTTTACCCGATGACTTTCCGTCTATCACTACTATACGCAAATTGTGAAATTAAGATTCGATTCATACTGCGCATAATAAAAGCTCATGGCCAGAGGTGTAATGTGGCAAAGCACCAAGATGCACTTCTCAGCCGTTGTCGAGAAAATCGACAGTTAAAATAAACCGTTGCTGTGAAATACTCTCTACGATTAATAATTCTCTGCAGCGTCATGGCGCAGCGGTAAGCGCTCGGGTTCGTAACCCGAAAGTCGCCGGGTCGAATCTCGCGTTTTGCAACTTTTTTTTATTATTTGTTTTTTTGTAATTCAAGGGCTATTTATCCAGGTGGCAAGAGCAAATCAAACGTGGCGTAGCAAATTTGATAAATATTGTACCATCGATTCATGGGTGCATTATCGCTTCGTAGAGGCTCGACAAAACTTCCAGCAAGTTACTACCAGAAACCTGCAGCAGTGGGCCTTGGGCGCTGCATGTCAGTTTCCAGATTTCAACTTCAAAGCTTCAAAAACATGGGTCACCGAATTTGAAAAGAAGCATGGGATTCGGCAACGGAAAATCACAAAATTTGTTTCCCGGAAAGAGACGGTTACCCAAGACGAAATTTTGGCCGCAGCGGACACATTTCGGATCCAGACGCGAACGTTGATAACTTACTTCGACAAAGATTTCATAATTAATACTGATCAAACAGGTACGTAAAGAGCTGTTCACAAATGTCATATGACATGATGATAGAATATGATAATCTGATATAAGATATACAAGACAGGTTTCGTATATTTCTTATATAAACGATATTTTTATATTTTGTTTGTCAGGGTGCCAGTACCAGTCCACGTTCAACAGAACTCTCGCCGAAAAAGGGTCAAAGGCTGTCCTGGTAACCCAACACGACATGAACAAGATGACGCATTCGTATACGGCACAATATTCAATCACGATGTCTGGACTAGTCTTGCCTCTTGTTTTCGTATGCCTCCAAGAGTCCACAGGTACGTTTGGACCCAGAGTACGGAAGACAGTCGACGAGTTCGCCAAGAAGTATACCAACGTTGTTATTACATCCTCCAAATCCGGCAAACTAACAACGGGTTCATATACTTCTTGCGTAATGCTTTGCAACCATACGTACAAAAGAAAGAATTTCTCCTTCTGATCGACTCTTGGGGTGGTCAAACGAACCCGGCGTTATACGATGAGATGTTCCAGGACGTTAAGAAGTTACCAACGTGCACTATAAAAGTCATTCCTGTAAAGTGCACTCCTCTGGTCCAACCGTGTGACGTGTATTTTTACGGGCAGGTAAAAAATTTGATCAAGCGCCTTCAAAATTGTGCTTTTTTAATCGAGCGAAACCGTGACATCAACTCCAAAGACGATTGTATAAAAATCCAATCCATCGTCCACCACCAATTTTCTTCTCCGATTTTTGCCGATATGATACGATACGCGTGATATGCATCAAACCTGACGAACGATATAACAATTTTTCAGAATATCAATCAGGTGTTTTTCCCAACATAATTTAAAAAACAATTGTTCTTGTAAAAACGCATCGTTTATCAGATGTGCTCGATGTCGTGGTGTTTTCTGCTTTCCATGTTTCTGTGATAACTATCACTCCCGTTCGTGATACTCCAGCTACTTCTGATCACTAATTGTTAATTATGTGCGAGTGTATACCGAACTTTTCATTAAATTGTATCCACTTGAATATTATTTGTGATATTGTGTTTTATTTCAAGTATTATTTTTCCACGACAAACGACTTTGAACAACTTATTATATGCATAATTGTTGCAACTGATTGCCGGGAATTATATATATATATATACATATATATATATATATATATATATATATATATATACATATATACAGGGTTATTACAAATGATTGAAGCGATTTCACAGCTCTACAATAACTTTATTATTTGAGATATTTTCACAATGCTTTGCACACACATACAAAAACTCAAAAAGTTTTTTTAGGCATTCACAAATGTTCGATATTTGCCCCTTTAGTGATTCGGCAGACATCAAGCCCATAATCAAGTTCCTCTCACACTCGGCGCAGCATGTCCCCATCAATGAGTTCAAAAGCATCGTTGATGCGAGCTCGCAGTTCTGGCACGTTTCTTGGTAGAGGAGGTTTAAGCACTGAATCTTTCACATAACCCCACAGAAAGAAATCGCATGGGGTTAATTCGGGAGAGCGTGGAGGCCATGACATGAATTGCTGTTCATGATCTCCACCACGACCGATCCATCGGTTTTCCAATCTCCTGCTTAAGAAATGCCGAACATCATGATGGAAGTGCGGTGGAGCACCATCCTGTTGAAAGATGAAGTCGGCGCTGTCGGTCTCCAGTTGTGGCATGAGCCAATTTTCCAACATGTCCAGATACACGTGTCCTGTAACGTTTTTTTCGCAGAAGAAAAAGGGGCCGCGTAAACTTTAAACCGTGAGATTGCACAAAACACGTTAACTTTTGGTGAATTACGAATTTGCTGCACGAATGCGTGAGGATTCTCTACCGCCCAGATTCGCGCATTGTGTCTGTTCACTTCACCATTAAGAAAAAATTTTGCTTCATCACTGAAAACAAGTTTCGCACTCAACGCATCCTCTTCCATGAGCTGTTGCAACCACGCCGAAAATTCAAAGCGTTTGACTTTGTCATCGGATGTCAGGGCTTGTAGCAATTGTAAACGGTAAGGCTTCTGCTTTAGCCTTTTCCGTAATATTTTCCAAACCGTCGGCTGTGGTACGTTTAGCTCCCTGCTTGCTTTATTCGTCGACTTCCGCGGGCCACGCGTGAAACTTGCCCGCACGCGTTCAACCGTTTCTTCGCTCACTGCAGGCCGACCCGTTGATTTCCCCTTACAGAGGCACCCAGAAGCTTCGAACTGTGCATACCATCGCCAAATGGAGTTAGCAGTTGGTGGATCTTTGTTGAACTTCGTCCTGAAGTGTCGTTGCACTGTTATGACTGACTGATGTGAGTGTATTTCAAGCACGACATACGCTTTCTCGGTTTCTCGGCTCCTGTCGCCATTTTGTCTCACTGCGCTCTCGAGCGAGGCAGAAACCTGAAGTGCGGCTTCAGCCGAACAAAACTTTATGAGTTTTTCTACGTATCTGTAGTGTGTCGTGACTATATGTCAATGAATGGACCTACAGTGAATTTATGAAATCGCTTCAATCATTTGTAATACCGCTATATATATATATATATATATATATATATATATATATATATATGTGTGTGTGTGTGTGTGTGTGTGTGTGTGTGTGTGTGTGTGTACATTTGAATTACAAAAACCAAATAATAAAAAAAAGAGTTGCTTGGCGCGAGATCCGATGCGGCGACCTTCGGATTACGAACGCGAGCGCTTACCGCTGCGCCACGACGTTGTAGGAAATTATTAATCGTAGAGAGTGTTTCACCGCAACGGTTTCTTTTAACTGTCGATTTTCTCGACAACGGCTGAGAAGTGCATCTTGGTGCTTTGCCACATTACACCTCTGGCCATGAGCTTTTATTATGCGCAGTATGAATCCAGTCTGAATTTCACAATTGGTGGCCTCCCCTTGTGAGTACTGTGACCTTCCTGACCGAAAATGACGAATCCAGTCGCACAACTGAGGCGATATTCCATAGCCACGGAGTTTGGTTAAAAGACGCTTGTGAGGAACGGTGTCGAAACACGTCTGGAAATCTAAAAAAATGGAAACAATTTCACATCCTCTGTCGATAGCAATCATCACTTCATGAGTATAAAGACCTAGTTGTGTTTCGCAAGAACGATATTTTCTGAATCCGTTCAGACTATGTGTCAATAAATCGTTTTCTTCGAGGTACTTCATAATGCTCAAATGCACTATATGTTCCAAAACCCTTATGGATCACAGTGCACATGTCTGTGGGCCACAACTATAAGCAGTTGGTTTGAAGAACATGATGAACAATTCGAGCGAATGATTTGATCATCCACATAGCCCGACGTCAACTCTATTGAACATTCATGGGAAATAATCGACAGGTTAGTTCGTGCATAAATCCCTGCACCGACAACTCTTTCACAGTTATGGACGCTATAGGGGCAACATGGCTGGATATTTCTGCAGGGGTTTTCCAACGAGTTTTTGAGTATATGAGGCGTCCAACTGCTGCACTACGTCGGGCACAAGGAGACCCGACACGATTTTGAGGAGGTACCCCATAGTGTATAGATTTATGGAAATGAACTGTCATGCTATGTATTTCTTGCTAATTACTCACGTTAATGTAGGGCTGTGGTACAAGGAAGGTGCATTCCATACACTGTTCTTGACTGATTTCTACTGTGAACAAATAATACGTGACTGTTATCTACTACTTCATTTTATTTCTGGTTTCACGTCACTTCAGTATGGAGTCAGAGCAGATTCTTCTCACCACGGTCGATCGTCGTTGTTGTTCACTAGACTCGAGCAAAGAGTTTTGAAATACCACTACCCCTTTCGCTTTGTCATGTTTTGTTTGAGCACTTGGCCCACTTTATTCTGCATTGTGAACCCTAAGTGACACACGAGGCCGTGCTGAAAGTTATTCCTCCGCGATTTTTTTGCCAAAGTTCTTGATTCTTTTTATATAAAACGAACGTTATTGACATTCTACATCGCCATTCTTCATTTCTACATAAGTGCAGCCCTCTGCCAGTAGAGAACATGGAATTGCATGGTGTAAAATGGCGGTGTGTAACGTAACGGTTTCGGTGCCTGAGAAAAGGCGAACTGTAATCAAGTTTAGAATTCTCTTCAATAAAGTTTCGAATTCAAAGAGGTGGTCCATGCATGAAGCATCCTCTCCTTCAGTATGATAATGCCAGCCCACACACGAGCACTGTGACAACTGCAATAATCCGATGTCTTGGGTTCGATGTCATCGGTCATCCTCCGTTTCGACTCGTCCCTTTCCTTCACTTCTTTCCAAAAGTTAAAGAATATCTTCGAGGTCTTCATTTTGGTAGTGATTAAGTGTTGTAAATTAACTAATTCACACATTCTACAGTGACAGTGTCAACAAACTGTTCTTTCGTTGGAAGAAATGCGTTCATAGCCAGGGTGACCATGTTCGAAATAAAGCACAAAGATGTAGAATGTTAATAACGTTCGTTCTATTTAAAAAGCTTTAAGAGTTTTCACAACTCCCCCTGATGGATTTACAGAATTCTGTGGTGTACAGTATTTGAATCACTAAAGCTAATATTTTACGAACAATCTGAATCTCTTGGGAGAATGTTATCAGCAATTACGCTGTCTCTGTCTGCATAGTTGTAATAGTTTAGTATTTTACATCAATTCTATTTTTTAGTGATTATTTCTACAGGATGCTTGTATTGCTGAGTTTAATAGATGTCAGCCATTTGGCATGTAAATCATGCTTCTGGTCTTCATTAGGATGATTGATGAGATACACCTTCCCACGCTGCGCTATCCTATGCAGGCGTCTTCATCTCTGCGCTAACTATTGCAACACACCTGCTTTCTATAGTCAATCCTTGGACTTCCTCTACCTTCGTATTCGCACACGTTCCTGCATTACCAAATGAACTACCCTTTTAAGGCTCAGGATGTGTTCTGTCAAAGAATCTGCTCTTTTAGTGCCGTAATTTTCTTTTCTCCTCAGTTCGATTCAGTACTTCTTCATTGGTTATCCGATCCACGTGCCTAATCTTCTGCACTCTTCTTTAGCACCACGCTTCAGAAGACTGTATTCTCTTCTCGTATGCACTGCATATCATCCGTGTTTACAAAGCAGTCCAAGTAAATAATTTGCTACCGTTTCATTTTATAGTACATGTTAAAAATTTCTCATTCCGTAGAAACACTTGTTGCCAATCTGTATTTTATATCCGCTTTAATTCAGCTATCATTAATTATTTTGCTCATCAAACAGTAAAACTCAGCTACTACCTTCAATGACTCATATCTCAGTTTTTTAATCTAATTGTCTTAACATAATCTGCTTTAAGTCGACTTCATCCCATTATTAATATTTAATTTTTATTGGCTTTCATCTCATAAACTCTTCTCATGACTCTATGCATTCTGTTCAAATTATCTAAGTACATTTCTGGTAGCCAAATTATAACGATATCCATTATCCATCATCATTGTTAAGACCAGGTACAGCTGTAAAATTTTCTATTTGCTAAAAGGAAATTTCCTTTGCATTTAGTAAATAGAAAATTTTTCGACTATCGCGAATCTTATCCCTGACAATGAACATCAACAGTTGTGTACGTCCCGCCAACAAATCTTTCTGTTATAATGACATCAGGAAGCTACAAAATTTTTATTTCTTCACCCTGAATTAGGATTCATTTGCTAGTTGCCAAATGTTCAGATCAAATAACATTGGGGATAGGCTACAATCGTGTCTTACTCCTATCTCAACTAACGTTTACCTTCCATGTCTTACGGCTCTTACAACTGTTGTCTGGCTTCTGTACAATTTGTGCAGAATTTTCCCCTCGACATTTTTTCCCCCGATACCACCAACATTTCAAAATTGTGTATTCCATGCAACATTGTTACCAGAATATTTAGATTCATGTGTCAGGTATGGACACAAATTTCTCCCAGTATATATTAACTTTATGTTAGCTGGTTGTTCCACGGATACGTAAGTCAGATGTCTACTGGATACATTTTTCTAACAATAATATTGTTATTTTATTTACGGATGTCTGTAAAAGGTCTATTTTCTAACTAAAGGCTTTTGACATGCAGTGTATGCTGGAGCTTTAGATCATCGTCTCTTAAACAAAATTCATGGATCTAATAATTTCACTGAAAAAAACACGGAACAAATGGCATTAAACGGAAAAAGGGCTCTGTCGAATAGTCCACTAACATTCTATTTACTCTTTTGAAACATAAAAAGTTTCTGACGTCAAACTCAAGGGGGGAATCACCACTCGTGACCTGTATCACAGTAAGTACGGATAACATGAAGGAGTACAGTGCTCGGTGATCATTCTGCGAAACTACACAGCGCAGCAGGTCGCTGGAATTCCCAGAAATGAAACCCTACTGGCTCGCGAAAAATAAACGTAGGGGTTCGGTGGTGGGGACCAGGAGTGGACTGGAGTGGTATATAAACACGCGTGGGATGCCCGGTCGGCAGTCGTATTCGCACAGCATTAGCGGCAGCAGGCAGAAGCAGCAGCAGCAGATATGAAGGTCACACTAGCGATAGCAGCGGCGGCCTTGTTCGTCGTCATGGCAACCACAGTGGACGCCGCATCGGGTGAGTCTCACTGCGATTGTGAGGCGCCAAGATAATTAATCATTTCGGATTTCCATTCTGGTACCGTTTAAGCAGTGCTGCTCCCGCTGTTTCCACAGAGAAACAAATACAATCGACGCCCCCCACTGTATAGATGTATCTCACCAAGTGAGGTGAGCATTGACTGAAGCAGTAGAGCTTGTGCGTATCCGGGTTAAAATCACCATTCACCTCTCCATAAATCATTTTATGAGGGCTCCAGATTGGGTCCTAAAATAACAACTCATCATCATCGCCTTACAGCAACGCCTTGGCAATGTAGCGATCCACCTTTCCCTCGCCATCATCAATATTAGGTTGTAGTTGTAGCTGTTGCAGTTCTTTCCACTCAGAACAGTTCACAATATGGATGTTCTGGGCCTGCCTTTTGATACTCTTTGCCCAGTACATTTTTCGCAATATATTTTTATGAAGTTTTTATGTCAATCATAAAATGTATGACTGGAATATCAACCAGCCACAAATATCATTTAAAAATGTTAATTTAAATCAGGCGATTTCCGGTTACGGATTTATTGCAAATCCACGTTCACATGTCTCTTCCAGATATCTTTCTTTCCTGCTGGGACCTTGTTTTGTACTCGTTTCTTGACTGAAGACTGTAGCAAAGATGGTTCTTGATTTGATAACTTAAGAGAAATTTTTATCTTTTTAAGTTCATGGAATGATTTTAAACGTAGTAAAACATGAAATGTGCCTCTAACATATTTATTGTATATTCTGTGCCACTAATTGGTTTTGTATATGCGTTACGCATTTTAAAGCAAAGCTTTCCAATGCGTTCTCAGTTTTATTGACGTTCATCACTATTATTTACTCTATTTTTAGCTTGAATCCATATAGCATTTTCATTTTGGTTGCATCCGTCTACTGTTACCTTCGAATTTTCATTGCAATTGTATATGTTGATTCAAAAGTCATGTCCCATGGGACAAATGGGGAGAAACAGAATTCCACTGACAAACTTTCAGAGATGATAGTACGGACAAAAAGAAGAGAAAATGGCTAATAAACATAGACTGTAGAATGCATACATTAGGAGCTATGAGCACTTCTGCATCTTCGATACTGCAAAAACCTATTCTACCGCTGCATCCTTTTTTTTTCCACATTTTGAGAGGCGTTGGTAGAAACCAAAACGAGAAAAAACATGTCCACTAGACAAGGGCTCTAAAGGGCATACCTTACGAACAGTGAGTGCTTGTTCAGTAGGTAAGACGTGCACCACAGAAACGAAGATGAAAAGGTGTACATGGCTCCAAGTACAAGTGGAATATGCGTATATGCTTCTACTTTTTAATCATCGAGAGTCTAAGATGACGTAGGAAACGCAAATAAGATATCTTTAATTGAAATTACGGATTCGAAAATACACATCACAAAATCTTACTTAACGTAACGATAATGGCGACGTGCTATTTAGAATACATTTTAAAAACCGCGGATAGAGGGTATTTCTCACACTAGAGCGTTATGGAACCCTATAGAACAGTTACCGCTGAAGATACACGCCTCCATGTGATTTAAATTTCATCAGTTTAGAATTCCGTGGCATCTTTATTCTTATAGGAAATATTTTGCGTTTTAATTCATTCTTCGTGGTATTTTTCGGGATTTCCTAAAAGAAGTAATCGTTACTCTTAAGTAATTTGGAATTTTCGCGCTTAATGCATGGATTCTACAAACACTATAAAAACGACGATTACTTTCACCATAATATGTGTGAGACATAAACGATTCTTCAAATGTTTTCCGAAGAATGAAATCGTCAGACAAACAGCCACGGATCTTTCTTTGGTATGCGGTACACACAACAACCCAACGGGAACGTACGGCAAACTCCCCTAGCTCTTGTTACGATAAAATTTTATGCAACAAAGAATGAGTCGGGGTGTTTACGAATGGTCTTTCACTACGACGCTCTTACAATATTCTTACTTACGCAGTTGATCTGCAGATTCTTCATCTTGTCCCGAAATCTTTTGTTGAACAGTTTATCGTGTAGTCAAAAAATTTAAAACCGGAGTGGTACAAAGCAGCATTATTGGGAAGTTTAATGTTTCTTTTATTTTCTACTTTTATTTTTATTTCTTTTATATCAGAGTTCATAACACATCTTCGTACTTCCACGTTGCCAGAGAATGATACTGAAACTGATATGAACGAGTTAGCATGGAGTGTTATTACAACAAGAAATCGACCGACGCTACAATCAAAGGAAAGTTGACGACGGGGAACTGCACCAATTCGTTCGGTAAAACCGCCATTAACGAAACCGTGTGTTCGCTACAGATGATAGTCATACAAATCATTGCGAATTACATACGTCTAAGATATTTTCAAAAAAGTGTTAACGATGAATGGATTTAAAAAAGATGAGTACCGTAACTGTATTGAGAGAGGTCTCATTTGCTACATCAGTGGAAATATCACCAGTTGGACTAAGACGAGTAGTTCAAGAAACGTCAAATTGAGTACGAGAAATCCACGGACATATCCAACGCCTAATTCATTTGTACAGTATATTTTATAACTAGTCTACATAAACATTTTTTTCATCTTAATCTTATTTGTGGAGACGGGTTTGTGAATGCACGTCCAAGTGCATGAAAATCACATTACCGCATTCGTTATTGTTACGAAAGTCGTATTCCTGATGCTTGAATCCCGTATTGACACAAAAATTAAAAGCTCGGTGGACATCTGTGCCACAAGGAGCCATTTGCATGTTTAAAAGCTAAGCTAAATGAGGCGTCATTCATCATTTGGTTTTGCAGTTCTTCCAAATGCAGGGCCTGCTGACGAAATTATAAAATTTCAGGTGCACCTGTTGTTGAAACAATTGCCTTTGATATAAATCCAAACACGTTGTACGCCCTTTGTGGCATTGTTGTCGGATTCTTAAAGGGCTTATTTCAATAGTGGTACAAGTCCATTTTTGTTCATTGTGAGATACATAGTCCTAAAGCTAAATGAGCGCTGAAAAATCTGCAGTTGAGACACCAGAAATATTCAGGTATATATACTTCAGTATTTCTGGTATCTCAACGCTTTCTGGTATTTCAGCGCTCATTTAACTTTAGGACTCTGTATCTCAGAACTTGTGCCATTATTCAGTAGAAAATGAAGCATGTTCTTCAGTAGAGAATTATTTGTGGGGTGGTTCTCAGCAAGTTTCTTTGTCTGAATAGTTGCATGCTGAATGCATATACATGACCCAAAACATCATGTTGCCCCATGAAAAGTAAGTAAGGAAACATAATGTAATGACGTTCCCGGCAAAACCGCAGAACGCTTCTTGACAGCTACAAAGATGAATATTAAATCCTGTCTGAGACAGTAAACACATTTTCATTTGCTGGTTGGTTTTTGTTCTAGAGTGTACTCCAGGAGCCAAGAAGAAGGAAGACTGTAACACTTGTACGTGCACTGCAACAGGCGTCTGGGCCTGCACGCGCAGGGGATGTATTACGAAGAGAGGTAAGCGGCTGTCTGCTTCATTTGAGAGTTTCCTCTGTAGTTTGACGAAATACAGGTGTCGAGCAATAATTGTGTTGACATTGTTCAATAATTTTTCGTCCATTATAGTGTAGAATGCAAGGTGTAATAAAACATACAGTGTAGCATGTAACGTGCATGAAATGGTACGGACAAACATCAAAGAGTTGTAGAGGGTCTCATGAGTAACAAATTCAGTGCAGGAACCCCAAAGTCGATTCAGGGCGTTGAACTCACAGGGGCTGGTAAGAGAGGTTATGGCAGCTAACGTCAGCTCGCTGGTGGGCCCGTAATCAGGACTTCGTGCAGTGGAACTGTTGTTTGTTATTCAGTGTTGACGAATGACTTCCACAAAGTAAAATGGATACGATAGAGGTGAGTCCTGCATAGATAACCACTGGCCCCTACATTTACAACGCTCTGTAGTGTCACTGGATGACAGTTCCACACACGGGATTTTATTAATGGTTTCTTTCAAATGCAGGTTGAGCAAAAAAAACTGACGCTGAAAATATTTCTATGACTAAAGCGCAACTCACGTTTGTTAATGAATAGGAGAACTGCCCACCACAGAAAATTCTGGAAACGCGATTTAGGTGCGCCAATTACGTACTGTCACATGTCTGCGAATGCGCATCTCCCACACGCTCTGTCGCGAGTATTTCACAGCGTCGTTAAGTCTGAGTGGGTGAGAGGAGCAGACATGCTTAGTGGCCATATGAACGTAATATCAAACGGTGCTCATGATAAAACGACGCATGTTCATTTTCGAATGTTATACGAAGCAGAATTTGTGTAAAACGTGTGTGGAACAGTTTGCGCAATAGCTGAAGAGAGGTGCTTTGCAAATGCTCCAGCAAAGCCTGCAGTGCAAAACCTAGTGGTAAAATGAAACAGAGTGTGTAGCGAGGAGCCAACCTCTCTTAGGCACCGGGTTCTTTGGACGACGCCACACATTCTACGGTACCGATACTATTCCCACTTCTGAATTTTTTTAGACTGAAGAAGTTATTCTCTGCCCAGAATTTTCAAAATGCGAAAGTGCGTACACAACCCACAGACACAGGTTCCAATTTCACGGAGGTCACTTCTATAAGAGGGGAAGTTAATCCGCCAGCATTAAGAACCTCTCAGTCATCTATGGCTACATCTACCGGGTGATCAAAAAGTCAGCATAAATTTGAAAACTTATTAAACCACGGAATAATGTAGATGGAGAGGTAAAAACTGACACACTTGCTTGGAATAACATGGGGTTTTATTAGAACAAAAAAAATATTGCTAGACGCGTGAAAGATCTCTTGCGCGCGTCGTTTGGTGATGATCGTGTGCACAGCCACCACTTTCGTCATGCTTGGCCTCCCAGGTCTCCAGACCCCTGTCCGTGCGATTATTGGCTTTGGGGTTACCTGAAGTCGCAAGTGTATCGTGATCGACCGACATCTCTAGGGATGCTGAAAGACAACATCCGACGCCAATGCCTCACCACAACTCCGGACATGCTTTACAGTGCTGTTCACAACATTATTCCTCGACTACAGCTATTGTTGAGGAATGATGGTGGACATATTGAGCATTTCCTGTAAAGAACAATGTGGTGTCACCGCCAGACACCACACTTGCTAGGTGGTAGCTTTAAATCGGCCGCGGTCCATTAGTATACGTCGGACCCGCGTGTCGCCACTATCAGTAATTGCAGACCGAGCGCCGCCACACGGCGGGTCTAGAGAGACTTACTAGCACTCGCCCCAGTTGTACGGACAACTTAGCTAGCGATGCAACACTGACGAAGCCTCGTTTATTTGCGGAGAAGATAGTTAGAATAGCCTTCAGCTAAGTCAATGGCTACGACCTAGCAAGGCGCCATAGCAATTGATAGTTATCGTATGAAGCATGTCTCATCAAGAACGATGTATACAAATGATGGATTAAAGTTAAGTATTCCAGCAGCTACGTACTTTTCTTTATAGCATTCATTACGTATCCTGTTTCAGACCTCACGCCATCCTGCGTGAGCTTATAGCGTGCATTTCGGCCTTCCCTAGCTATATAACAAACAACATCTTTGCTTTGTCTAACCTTGTTATGCTAATTACTGCTATTCTGATCAGATGAAGCGCCATCTATCGGACTTTTTTGAACTTTTGTATTTTTTTGGTTCTAGTAAAACCCCATGTCATTCCAAGCATGTGTGTCAATTTGTACCTCTATATCTACATTATTCCGTGATTTATTCAGTTTTCAAATTTATACTGACTTTTTGATCACCCAGTACTTAATTACGCGCTAGCCAGCACTTGGTGCACTGCAGAGGGTACTTTTTACCACTGCTAGTCACTTCCCTTCCTCTTCCATTCTCAAATAAAGCGAGGATAAACCGACTGTCTATGTGACACCTTATATACGTCACTAAATGTACGTTGGCGGCAGTCCAATCATTGTCTAGTCAGCTGCAACTGCTGGTTCTCTAAATTTTATGAATACTGTTCCGCTAAAAGAACGTAACTGGTGAATTTGAGATCACAAAGAGTGTTGGATCTGTCGCAAAAATAATTTTCCTTGTACCTATATTATCATTCTGTTTGTCCAAGGCAAATTTTCTTTTTGTAGGTCTTTTGCACATAGTTTCAGAACAAATTGGAAAGAAATTCAGGTATATTAAAGAAGAAATAGGGGAAAAGTAAATATAGGACAATGTTAATGGAGAAGGCCAACTGAGTGGCGTGTCTGTCGAAATATACAGCCACATTTTGTAGAGGCTTCCCGGTTCCCTGAATATGTGGTTACTGTATTGTCGCTTCACAGAGGCAGAGGAGTCGCCCATCGTGAAACGGGAAGCCCAGAGCTGTACACCCAACTCGACCTTCAAGAAGGACTGTAACACGTGCACGTGCAACAGCAGTGGAACGTCCGCCATCTGCACCCAGCTGGGATGTCTCAGCCGCGGCCGTAGACGTGAGTCCATCTCTCTCTCATTTCTGTTCGTCTCACTGCGTATTTCTCTGAGTTATAAATTCTTTCCGTGTATGGCCCTAATTTCACTGAACTGAATTATTTGGCCGTGACACATCAAGCTAATATTGCTTTTGCTTATTCAGAATACTGACCTAAGTACCTGCATACACAACGCAGCTCAAATAAAACTCATGAACGACGTGGCGTGGTAACTGGTGGCTTGCGATTCTTCAGCTGTGTAGTTGAATAGAACAAATAAACTCTGTTTGCCGTTGTCTTCTCTACTATCAGATTAAAGTGACCTCAACTGAAAATGATATTCCCCGGACCTTGGAGGTAGTGGATCTGTTCTCCTACAGCAGGGTCTCAATTACAGACGTAAATAAATAAACTGCTTAATGGAAGGATTAGGCGTAGACTATAGACCAGTAACAGATGGGCAATATTAATTAAATTTCATATATTCACAATGGAGCACAAAAATGGGAGGTAATCTCATTACATAGAGTCGGATTTTGCCAGCACACAATATGAACCGTACAGCGCGCCGCTTGCTTGATAATTTGGAATCCAGAACGAAAGTAATGAGTCATGAGTAATTACAAATTGCGAGCACGCAGACAGGGGCAGTGAGACAAAGTTTACCTCCCTAGTGATTTTAATTGAGAGCGACTACTCCCTCGCAGTGTATTTGCAGTTTAGCTGTGGATGAATGTGCTACTGACGTTTTATTGCGAATGTCCTGAAAAACAGGGAACGAAATTGTATCGTGAAAAAGGCAGCAACTACCACACTTGCGGTAGTCACAAAGCGATGCCTACCAACGACAGCAACGAACTGAGACCAAGAGGTCGTCTCCCAGCAGTCTTGCAGCCTCTAACGCCGCACAACTGTGTACTTCCCTTGCTAGAATAAGGTCACTGTAGCCAACTTAACTGTGGCCAGAGATATGGTTCACCGCTTAGGACTTCTGCAGAGGGGCAGTTGATGGTTCTGAGTTGGCGCCAGCTCTCTGGGAACACGGTTATGGTAACTGTCCCTCTGCACTGCTGTTGTCTTGATTTGATTTTGGAACTAACGGAGACTGGAACTTCTGCAGATTTACGCTAGCTTGAGTATTTTTAATTAAATGAAGGTGACCAAGAAAATTGGCTATAGATATCCAAGCTCCAGCAGAAGCGATTTGACAGGATGAGCATAATTTGAAGTGGAAAATATTTAATTCAGTCAATGTCTATTGTTTGAAAAAGGTATGATAGTGTAAACAAATGTGCAAGGAAATGTAGATCACACCTGCAGTGATCTTTCGTGTGAATAGTAAGACCCATGGCGTTTTGTAAAATACATAGTCATGTGCAAACAAACAGTGAAAACGGAAGTGAAATAAACCAGTAGCCACAAATCTTTTAAGTTTAAACACAGTAGTGTTCACGTACAAAATTGTTGCACCTGAGTATCTCCTTCCAAACCCACTGGATCGATTTCGACCAAATGTGGCACAAAAATACAAGGCCTCAGAAATATCAGTATGGTGGAGTTTACAATATCCTAGCTCTGATGGTAGTGGAGATACAGGCAAAAACGTGATTTTTTCAGTCCCTGAAGTATAGGCTCCCTGTAACAGAGGCGAATTGTGTGGGAACAGTATCAGACAGCCAAATCAACTTGCTTTGCAGGGCATGTACACGTCAGGGTCAAGAATCAGTTTTCTGGGCCACAACGTGTGGCCTGCCCTATTGTGTTGGAGTTGTATTGGCCTGCTTTATCGACCTGCGTTGCACAGCAGTCTGCACATCAGGGACAGATACATTATTTTCAAGTCCCTGATACGAGCCTGCTCTGTACGAAATGCATTTGTGGGAGTACTATCAGCTTGCTTTATTGAACTGTACAGCAGGTGCTATACTTGCCAATGAGAAAGACTATGGTCAGGCTGAAATGGATAGATGAGGTGAAGTACAAAGTGATGGGGAGAAGGAAATGGACAGAGAGAGGGAAAGAGGGGAAAATGCATGAGGCAGATTGTAGAAGGATATGGGGCAGGTACGAAAGGAAGAGGTGAGGTGGAGGTGGAGGTGGTAAGAGAAATGGAGAGGAGGATGTGGTCAGAGGGAGGAGGAGGAAGTTATGATCCGAAAGAGGGGATGGAGGTAATGGACAAAGATAGCGAGAGGAGACGGATGAAGAGACAGAGAGAGTGGGGAGGAGGATACAGATAACAGCCTGGAGCGTATATTTCACTGGGTGTAAGGATGAATTCAGAATTTTCTTCGTTTTCTCATTCATGTGTAATAATAATCGACTACTGCGTCTTCCTGACTCTGTACTCAACATGCCCAATGTTACAAAAAGACGCTAAGGTGCAACAAACAGTACTCCCTCTCTTCCACACTGCAGTTGTTCACTCCAGGGAAACGCCGAATATGTAGCTGCGCTACCAGCCACTCACCAGCCGGTCACGAATTTAGTTGGCCCGCCGGTTCCGTTTCTTTTGAATCACACCACGTGCGGAAGGCCTAATAGTTAAACTAGAATCAGGTTTAGAACAGTGACTCGAGCACGCCTGTACTTCGCATGCCTTACCAGCTGAGTCACCTTAGGTGGTTCTCCTGCATGGAAAGTGGAGGAATACGACGAGTATTTAGTCTAAAGAATTCATCAAGAATTATTTCTGTGCTATAGACTTGCATTCTTGAATAGTTATTTCCAAAGACACGTCTGGCCAGGAAAGTTTATACTTTTTTGGGGGTTATCTGAGTCATCTTAAGAGGAATTTTGGGATGGTTTCTTTTTAAAAGATCGTGGCCGTCATTGTCCATTTTGAGTGTTTTTCTCTCCGTTCTGTGCTTCTATTCTTTGCATCCATTCTGAAGTTTTTCCGCTTTTTCTGACCTTCTGGAGCTTCTGCTCTTTACGTCCACTCCCAATTCAAAAAAAAGTTCAAATGTGTGTGAATTCCTAAAGGAACAAACTGCTTAGTTCATCGGTCGCCAGACTTAAGCAGTACTTAAACTGACTTATGCTAAGAACAACACAAACACCCACGCCCGAGGGAGGACTCGAACCTCCGGTGGGAGGGACGCCTCAAACCGCGTGGCCACTCTGCACGGCATTCTGAAATCATCCTTTTTTTGTTCATTTTGATCTTCTGTCATTTCTGTCAATTCTCATCTTCTGTTCTTTCAGTCAGTTCTCATTTTCTGCTCTTTCTGTCCATTCTCAGCTTCTGTTAATGCTGTCCATTCTAAATTTCTGATCTTTCTGTGCATCCTGCGCTTTTGTTTTTTCTGCCCATTCTCAGCTAGCGCGCTTCCTGCCGATTCTCAGTTTCTGCTCTTTCTGTCCATTCTAATCTTATTCATTTTCTGTCCGATCTGAGCTTCTGTGCTTCTAACCATTCTGAGCTTCTGTTCAATCTGTCCACTCAGAGAATTTGTGCTTCTTCTACATTGTATAGTCTTGTCAGTTTCCCTCTCCCCTTTTTGATACTCTGTTTTGTCCATCCTATCCCTTCTGATGTTCTATACATTATTTATATATTTTGTCTTCCTGATGTCCTGTTGTATGACGTGTTACATTTGATATAGAAGCTGCTACTTTTACAAAGGCACTCCTACAACTGTTTCCTACTTTAAAATAAACACGAATGTGAATAAAAACTTCTTGCATTAATTGTGAAAAGTGCTTCAATCTTTAGTTCTTTAGTAAAGATGAATCCTTTATAATGAGCAAAAGCTGCTCTATTGCTCTCAGAGGCAGTTATTTGAATCTTGTTTGATATTGTGTTGCAGAGGTGAACTGCACTCCAGGAACGACCTTCAAGGACAAGTGTAACACCTGCCGCTGCAGCTCCAATGGCAGGAGCGCCGCCTGCACCTTGAAAGCGTGTCCCCCTGGCTCGTATTAACCAGGTATGCGTCCACTCTTTTTGACGTTCGGCTTTGTGAATATCAGATCTGAACAACTTAGTGTGTTAATGCTGCAGTGAAGGCTGTCATGCACAATGTTTATGTCAGCACATCTTCCAGACCGAGATGCAGCGGTCGGTATATGAGACTACTGATGTTTCATATCCATCTATGGGAGATTCGAGTTAAGCGAGGTGAAATATAAATCCTGAATTTGCAGTAAGAGAATAGCGATTGGTTTACTTTTAACTGGCAATGGAATCAACAGCCAAAGATAATCATGCATTAGGCGTCACATGACGTCTGGCTGTGTTTTACATACAATACTTAGTACATTTAAAAACTCGGAGCACCCTGAGGTTTGCGAGTTTTTGTCTCTGAATATACCTCCCTTGGATGGGGACAGAACGTTAATACACAGTTTCATACAACTATCATGTTCTCTGAAACATCATATCTTAATTGTTATTTTTTATGCTGGAAAAGTCTGTAGAAAAGCCTGGGCTACTTACAGTGCAGCATGATCTGAGGCCACTGTTTTAACGACAAAACTCTAAATACCAAGTAATTGTAGAATGAGTGTGCTTGTGTGTGGGCACGCTCGCGCGCGCGCGCGCGTGTGTGTGTGTGTGTGTGTGTGTGTGTGTGTGTGTGTCTGATATATATATATATATATATATATATATATATATATATATATATATATATATATATATATATATATATATAGAGAGAGAGAGAGAGAGAGAGAGAGGGAGAGAGAGAGAGAGTGAGTGTGAGTGAGTTAGCGAGTAAGTGAGGTTTCAATTAGTGAGTGAGTGTGTGTATGAATGGGTGAATGAGATAGTGAATGTGTGAGCGTGGGTCTGAATGACTGAGTGAGTGAGTGTATATGAGTGTGGGTGTGAATGACTGAGTGAGTGAGTGTGTGTGAGTGTGGGTGTGAATGACTGAGTGACTGAGAGAGTAAGTAAGCCATTTAAATTTTGTCTTAGACCTTTCACCTCAATTTATTAATAAGAATTTACAGTGGCCTAAAATATAGAAATATGTCTTTACACTTACATACAGCACATATCATTTTGATGGTCTCTTATCGTACTTGTGTGTGTTTTTAAGGGCGAAGGAGATGCTCCTTATCATACTGTAACAAACTGATAATGGCAAAATATAAATTCCATTTATTTAGTCGTATATGCATTGTTGTCTCAAAATCACTGCACAATAACAGCAACAGAGGAAAGATAAATCTATTAAAGATCTTAGTTGTTCGTTCTTTATACTGATATTTTCCAGTCCAGTGTAATAACTTGTCTTACATTTTTAAATATTATAACTATGCAATATCAATAGTAAAACCATGACTATGATTTCCGGTTAAGACGCCATGCAAGATGAAACTAATGACTTCTAGACTCAATAAACATTGTTGTGGGTGTCACTATCGTGAAAAAGGCTTTAAAAAGCCAGCTACTGAGAGGTTGTCTCACTAACGTTATAACGATTCATTCGTGCACTCCTCAATCTTTGTTAGTTTATTTAATTCCTTTTTAAATAGTTGATACTTTCACAAACGTGGCACTGCGCTGTACTTCCCTATTTAAATATAACGTTGCTTCATTTGTAAGTCTGAGAGTAGCAAGATATGTGCCGATGCAGCTGACATCAGTAATCCCTTCCCTTCCCTCTCCGTCCTCCCCCTCTACCTTTAATTTTCGTGTGGTGTAAATATTAAAGGTATTGGTGAAAATTACTAACAGATCCTAACATGAGAAACGCTAAGTATTGTTTACTTAATCTAAATTAAATACTCCTCATACTGGCATGTGAATATTTTGATTTTTCTTTTCAGCGTTCGTCCGTGAAGGTGACAGATTGTGTGATAAGTTCTCTGCAGTCAAAAGAAACAACGCCATTTCTGTGATGTGGACCTCCGTCTTTAATCTCGGCGGCGAATTTTCATCTACTTCCAATTTGTTATTTGTAATTTCCTTATCGTCTTCAAGCATAAAAAATAAACACAATGGTTGTAATCCATCAAATATAGAGTTTGTTTCACATACTCCACCTAACCTATATTTCATTTTAATTCAGTATTTGTATGTTTTAATTTTACTTTTCTGTTCATTTCTTCGTAAAGTTATTATTATTCTTTTTACAATCATCAACTAACACAGTGATGTAGTTCTGTATGGTAATAGTATACTATCCGCACATGCTCGACGACTTCCACACCCTTCTGCTACTTGCGTCAGCAGTAGTGTTGGACACCTAATTTGCATCCATTGTACGAGTACTGCACACCAAGAAGTATTGAGTGAAACAGAAAGTGAATTATATGTTTGCAGTTTTTCACATTTGTCGAGCTTCTTCACTATCTTTGTCGCAGTAATATGAACAGTTACATCATGGATCCAAATAAATCAAAATTTGTACTATTCGTCGTCAGATGGTATACAAGACTTTCCATTCCATCTTAGGATAAGCTGATTCTGATGAAATGTATCCACCTAAAGTGGGCAGTAATGCATTATGTAGTGGCTATGGCCAATACATTTTAAGAGGACAAACATAATGCTTAAATAGTATTAAATAAATCGAAAGAGCTATGAACAACTGTAAATGATAATTTGTAGTGAACTGGACTCTCGGCATTACTCTGAACGTTACTTTTCGTAATATTATTTTATTGGCTCCTGGGTACACCAAAACTGGTAGCGCTTCCCTTCCACAAATTGATAAGTAATTTAATACACCAAATTACACTGAAATTAACGATCACACTTCAATAAGTAGCGTGACGAGAAATTATCTGTAGTTGAAGTTATCAAACTGGTTTTTAAATATAAAAAAGTAGCACACGCACACAACCATAAACCGATGGAATATATTTTAATGCCATATTTTAACAAGTATACCACAAGCTATTCGTAACTGTTCATGTTCACGGTTGTCCGATCATCACGTATTGGATGAATGGTGCAGAAAACGTACAGCTACGTCTCTATCCATTGGACAGTAGCAACTCAGCCTACGTACTCAACTATTTTCTGGCTGTATTCCAATCCTTGCCTTCCTGCAAAGCTTTGCTACAGCCTCTAGTACGATGGCAGTAATTCCTTATTCCCTGTTGCCTTGACACATGTCCTACCGTCCTGTCCCATCCCCTTGGCAGTGCTTGCCACATGTTGCCGTCCTCGTCCATTCTGAGGAAAATTTCCTTCCTTACCTTATTAGTCTACCTAACTGTCAACATTTGTCTGTAACACCACATTTCAATGGCTTCGATTCTTTCTGTTCTGGTTTTCCTCCAATTCATGTCTCAGTACCAACGACATGGTTCTGAATAATGGCCTGCCACAGGGTTCGGCACTAGCACCAGTTCTTTTCATTCTGTATATTGCCGACATGCCAGATACAAAATACGTAATTTTGCATATGTGGACGACCTGGCCATCGCGTATGGAGATAAACATATTAACGACCACGACAAAATATTTAATGCAGACATGGAACTACTGAACACCTACTACCTCAAGTGGCTTTTGCATCCAAACCCTAGCAATACCACCAGCACCATAGTGCACCCTAACAATAAGGACAGAAGTAGAAAACGACAACGCTCTATGAATGGGCAAAGTATCAGGCATGAGGATAAGCCTAAGTACTTGGGAATGAAATTAGATTGCACTCTAGCTTATACGGCACATCTACGATGTACAAAACAGAAATGCCGTAATGATAGCCTGTCGGAACTAACTGGAACGACATGCGGCTGCGAAGGCAGCACATTGAGGACTTCACCACTATTGCTTGCCTACAGCGTGGCTGAGTATTGCTCGCCAGTCATGATGAGAAGTGCATTCATAGCCTACGTGGACGTACAACTTAAGGAAACAATGTGGATAATCTCCAGAACACTTCGGGTTACCTCGTGTGCCCGGCTGCCTAGCCTAGCAAACATAGAGCCCCATCAAATCTATTCGAACATAGTTAGCCACAAGATCATATAGAAAATTCCTGGACAATCCAGAGATCTCACACCTCTAAACCGACTTAAATCCAGGCCACCTTTATTCAAAATCAACGAAGAATTGCAAGGCTTCGACTCGAAGACAGTTTGGAAAGAACTGTGGGCTGTAAGTCGACATAAGAATCGAAACTTGAGGGACGACTCCACAAGAAGATCCATGGATTCAACCTCCCAAGGAAATTACGGACAACTTTGAACCGTGTCATGAAGAGTGTTGTTAGGTGTAAGAAATTGATGAACAAATGGGGGCTGTCCGG
Source organism: Schistocerca piceifrons (assembly GCF_021461385.2). Classification (NCBI taxonomy): domain Eukaryota; kingdom Metazoa; phylum Arthropoda; class Insecta; order Orthoptera; family Acrididae; genus Schistocerca; species Schistocerca piceifrons. The sequence continues at coordinate 77,441,659 of NC_060145.1, read as the reverse complement.
AGTGGTCAAGCGGTTCTAGGCTCTACAGTCTGGAACCGCGCGACCGCTACGGTCGCAGGTTCGAATCCTGCCCCCGGCATGGATGTGTGTGATGTCCTTAGGTTAGTTAGGTTTAAGTGGTTCTAAGTTCTATGGGACTGATGACCTCACAAGGTAAGTCCCATAGTGCTCAGATCCGTTTGAACCCAACAAATGGTGCCTATCGGACAGACCTGAATGTGAGTGTGGGATACACAATCAGTGGACCATTTACTTGTGTGAAGTGCACGGCCATGATGGTGATCTGGAAGACAGACACAGGCTCTCTGGGTGAGTCACAGAGTGGCTCAAGAACGTTCGTAATATTTTATAATATTATAATAAAACATGTAAGGAATATTCTAACTCAGTATAGAGCTATTATAATATTTTAGATAACACATTATGTAATGAATGCCTTTGTAAATGCCCAACCAGTAAATAACGATTATTCTACATTTGTCACTACTGCATGTGAAATCTGTCGTTCTTTGTGGATACTCGATGTCCCCTGGTAGTCTGACGTGACAAAGGCCCAAAAAAATTCTACAGCATTATTACGTGAATAATCTCTGTTGTGCCCTAACCATAGTTGCACTGTATCCCACTACCTAATGAACGATGCCACTTTTTTTGTCTGAAGTTGGTCTTGTGCGATCGTTGGACTCAAGTTCTCTAAACACTGTTGCTTCCTGGTGTTTGCTTCGCATGACTGACTAGTTATAAACTGTGCAGTTAGAAGCTGAAACTTGCACTTTTCGTCTTTCTATGGGACCGACATTTTGTCAACGTGTAATTGTATGTTATCACACTCAGACTGAGAGTACTTCTCATGTCTGAACTACAAGGTTCTCTATAAATCACCTAGTCACGTTATTCAAAAATTTACTTATATATTGAACCGTTTCGGGCGGAGAGTATTTTCAAAATGCCCGTATAAAAAGTAAGGTGTCACGTACGTGCTTCCTCACTGTCAGTGCTTGAATTAGCACGCTCTTCATGGAAAAAAAATGTCCTGATAACTAAAGATGTGATATACACTACTGGGCATTAAAATTGCTACACCAAGAAGAAATGCAGATGACAAACGGCTATTCACTGGTCAAATATATTATACTGGAACTGACATGTGATTACATTTTCACGCAATTTGGGCACATAGATCCTGAGAAATCAGTACCCAGAACAACCACCTCTGGCCGTAATAACGGCCTTGATACACCTGGGCATTGAGTCAAACAGTGCTTGGATGGCGTGTACAGGTACAGCTGCCCATGCAGCTTCAACACGATACCACAGTTCATCAAGAGTAGTGACTGGCGTATTGTGATGAGCCAATTGCTCGGCCACCATTGACCAGACGCTTTCAATTGGTGACAGATCTGGAGAATATGCTGACCAGGGCAGCAATCGACCATTTTCTGTATCGAGAAAGGCTCGTACAAGACCTGCAACATGCGGTCGTGCATTGTCCTGCTGAAATGTAGGGTTTCGCAGGGATCGGATGATGGGTAGAGCCACGGGTCGTAACACATCTGAAATGTAACGTCCATTGTTCAAAGTGCCGTCAATGCGAACAAGAGGTGACCGACACGTGTAACCAATGGCACCCCATACCATCACGCCGGGTGATACGACAGTATGGCGATGACGAATACACGCTTCCAATGTGCGTTCACCGCGATGTCGCCAAACACAGATACGACCATCACGATGCTGTAAACATTACCTGGATTCATCCGACAAAATGACGATTTGCCGTTCGTGCACCCAGGTTCGTCGTTGAGTACACCATCGCAGGCGCTCCTGTCTGTGATCAAGCGTCAAGGGTAACCGCAGCCATGGTCTCCGAGCTGATAGTCCATGCTGCTGCAAACGTCGTCGAACTGTTCGTGCAGATGGTTGTTCTCTTGCAAACGTCCCCGTCTGTTGACTCAGGGATCGAGACGTGGCTGCACGATCCATTAGAGCCATGCGGATAAGATGCCTGTCATCTCGACTGCTAGTGATACGAGGCCGTTGGGATCCAGCACGGTGTTCCGTATTACCCTCCTGAACCCACCGATTCCATATTCTGCTAACAGTCATTGGATCTCGACCAACGCGAGCAGCAATGTCGCGATACGATAAACAGTAATCGCGATAGGCTACAATCTGACCTTTATCAAAGTCGGAAACGTGATGGTACGCAATTCTCCTCCTTGCACGAGGTATCACTACAACGTTTCACCAGGTAAGGCCGGTCAGTTGCTATTTGTGTATGAGAAATCGGTTGGAAACTTTCGTGATGCCAGCACGTTGTAGGTGTCACCACCGGCGCCAACCTTGTGTGAATACTCTGAAAAGCTCATCATTTGCATATAACAGCATCTTCTTCCTGTCGGTTAAATTTCACGACTGTAGCACGTCATTTTCGTGGTGTTGCAATTTTAATGGCCAGTAGTGTATTATAAGCCCGAGTGACAAATTAGTTCTGGGTGCAGTTAGAACTGTCTACTTCCGTGGTCTCTGTACTGAAGCAGCCGTGGCAGCGAGCTGCCACATGGTGGCCATGCTGCGTGAATGGCGCCCGGAGCCGTGGCCGCTTTGTGTTTATGAGGGGCGAGACGGTAGTGGGTTCGTGCGTGCCTTAAAAAATTTCTGGATTTAAATGACCTAGAACAGAATGCGAACACTAATGTTTTATAGCAACTCTCCGCGTCCTAATGCATCTGACATTAATAATTGGGTACTCGAGGAGGTTACGATTGCTCATGATGATACAGAATGAAAAATGTTCGTATCTTCGCACAAAACCCGCCGAAACGTTCTGGGCAGACTTAGAGGTGTAAAAGAAGGGAACTGTCCTCTCGACGTATCTGGCAGCTTCAAAGACATTTAAATTAAAATATCACGACATTCGCTATTTTTTACCCGTTACCATTGTTACCCATCTCATATAATACAATGCAATGTGTCAAGTAAAGTAATATGATACATGGTATCTTCCCCTCCGGGAACAAATCCTCATCCAGAAATTTTATCACCTAAGGGAAACTAATTTAGTTATTACATGTCCCTCCTGAGCTTTTGGTATTACATAACGTTCCTATATATGCGAATCATCTCGATTTTTGGGGCAGGATAGTGGCTTCATGCTATAAAAGCTGCAAGATGCAGGTGGGCCAACATCTTGCAACTAAAGACCTCACTACAACGGGAAGAAGGGTTAACTCGTAAAAAAGCCCAATTTAAATGTTTTTGAAGCTGGCAGATAAGTCAAAAGCCATCTCCCTTCTTTTACAATCGTCACTCAGTCCAGGACGTACTTATCCTTTTTGTGATATGACAGGAGGATTTTTCATTCTGGTTCCCAACTTCTACTCTACCATAATTTTGACATTAGACCGCCATAACTTGGCAACCGATGTAGCTTTTTGTCGACTCGAGTTACAACTAGGCCGGTATAGGCTTTATTTTGTTTCCAGCTATGATACTTCTATCGTAACAACGAATAAAGTTTTAACAAGATAGGACGTCCATCAATAATATCCTTTTGTCTATCTTACTACAAACTTTACACAAGTCAGAAATATAGAAGCTGAGTACGTAAAAAAAAAATAAAAAAAAAATGAAACGTGTTTTTTGTAGATAAAATATGGTTGAAAAGTTAGAATTCTTAAGGAAAGTTTCCAGTTTTACAGTCGTAATGCATTATTCATTTGAGTCGAATCACCGCGATCAGTTTCCTGCCATTCAATTCACGTAAGAATGAATTTGACATGCTACATCCAACTCGAATGTTGCCTCGGGCAAGGATGTGTGTGATGTCCTTAGGTTAGTTAGGTTTAAGTAGTTCTAAGTTCTAGGGGACTGATGACCTCAGATGTTATGTCCCATAGTGCTCAGAGCCATTTGAATTATTTTTTTTAAATTTGCCCTGCTACAGCCAATTCGACTTCAGAAAATCGTATCATGATAACGAGTAAAGACTGTTGGATGAAAAAAATTGCTTTTCAAGTCATCCATTCATCTACCTTAACGAAAATTTTGAACCGAGTCGTACAAGTTTAAAGTACAGGAGTGGCACGCTTCGAAAACTCTCATTAAAACGTCCTTTTCTACGTGTTTTCAAGTATAATCCGAACGATGTACAGCCGGCCGATATGGTCGTGCGGTTCTAGGCGCTTCAGTCTGGAACCGCGTGACCGCTACGGTCGCAGGTTCGAATCCTGTCTTGGGCATGGATGTGTGTGATGTCCTTAGGTTAGTTAGGTTTAAGTAGTTCTAAGTTCTAGGGGACTGATGACCACAGATGTTAAGTCCCATAGTGCTCAGAGCCATTTGAACCGAACGATGTACAAACAAATGGAGCCACTAGCTTAACATAAACTTCAGCACAACTTGCATATTTTGCAAAAGGAATTAGTCGATTCGTACACTGTGTCTGCACGCCAGCTCCGGTTCGTCGTCCAAACCTCTCTTAATATACTGAAACGTAGCTACTGTAAGACAGATGATCGAATCGCTATATAAAAGACGCATGATCCAAGCTAAACCAAAAACTTTTCACCCTGTACATACAAATGGTGATATTAGCTTAACATAAACTTCAGCACAATCAGAATATTTTGCAAAAGGAATTAGTCGAGTCGTACAATTTGTCTGGGTGCCAGCTCCGATTCGTCGTTCAAACCTCTCTTAATATACTGTAACGTAGCTACAGTAAGAGAGATCTTCGGATGCCTATACAAATGACGCATGGTCCAAGGTAAACGAAAAACTTTTCACCCTGTCTTCCTAGCTCAACGATTATCAGTTTTCAGTTGCGTTTCATTCTGGAGTCTCTTTTACGAGACTGAACAATTTCCAATTAAATGACAGTAGTATAGCTTCCACTGGTGGCAACCAAAGATTCAAACACGATAATGGCTCGGTTAATGCCGTTAAAATAGCATACACTGAATGTGGGATTCGTAATGTACGCATATTAGAATTTTCGAATTACGTTGTTTTCCGGTGACTACGTCTCTATGGAACTCCACTTGTAACGAACCGTTGTGCTGGAAGAAGAGACGGTCGTCAGCACGGTGGTGGGGTTTTAGATTTACCTGTGGTAGAGGCCGAGTGGATACTACAACACACACGAAATATTAGATCACTTTTCTACTATAACTTGAACAAGATCAAATACTTAACACTGAAACAACCCACACGATTGTCTACCTACACAGATCGGCCAGACGTTATGTCCAGAGACGTACTGTGATACACTCCTGGAAATGGAAAAAAGAACACATTGACACCGGTGTGTCAGACCCACCATACTTGCTCCGGACACTGCGAGAAGGCTGTACAAGCAATGATCACACGCACGGCACAGCGGACACACCAGGAACCGCGGTGTTGGCCGTCGAATGGCGCTAGCTGCGCAGCATTTGTGCACCGCCGCCGTCAGTGTCAGCCAGTTTGCCGTGGCATACGGAGCTCCATCGCAGTCTTTAACACTGGTAGCATGCCGCGACAGCGTCGACGTGAACCGTATGTGCAGTTGACGGACTTTGAGCGAGGGCGTATAGTGGGCATGCGGGAGGCCGGGTGGACGTACCGCCGAATTGCTCAACACGTGGGGCGTGAGGTCTCCACAGTACATCGATGTTGTCGCCAGTGGTCGGCGGAAGGTGCACGTGCCCGTCGACCTGGGACCGGACCGCAGCGACGCACGGATGCACGCCAAGACCGTAGGATCCTACGCAGTGCCGTAGGGGACCGCACCGCCACTTCCCAGCAAATTAGGGACACTGTTGCTCCTGGGGTATCGGCGAGGACCATTCGCAACCGTCTCCATGAAGCTGGGCTACGGTCCCGCACATCGTTAGGCCGTCTTCCGCTCACGCCCCAACATCGTGCAGCCCGCCTCCAGTGGTGTCGCGACAGGCGTGAATGGAGGGACGAATGGAGACGTGTCGTCTTCAGCGATGAGAGTCGCTTCTGCCTTGGTGCCAATGATGGTCGTATGCGTGTTTGGCGCCGTGCAGGTGAGCGCCACAATCAGGACTGCATACGACCGAGGCACACAGGGCCAACACCCGGCATCATGGTGTGGGGAGCGATCTCCTACACTGGCCGTACACCACTGGTGATCGTCGAGGGGACACTGAATAGTGCACGGTACATCCAAACCGTCATCAAACCCATCGTTCTACCATTCCTAGACCGGCAAGGGAACTTGCTGTTCCAACAGGACAATGCACGTCCGCATGTATCCCGTGCCACCCAACGTGCTCTAGAAGGTGTACGTCAACTACCCTGGCCAGCAAGATCTCCGGATCTGTCCCCCATTGAGCATGTTTGGGACTGGATGCAGCGTCGTCTCACGCGGTCTGCACGTCCAGCACGAACGCTGGTCCAACTGAGGCGCCAGGTGGAAATGGCATGGCAAGCCGTTCCACAGGTCTACATCCAGCATCTCTACGATCGTCTCCATGGGAGAATAGCAGCCTGCATTGCTGCGAAAGTTGGATATACACTGTACTAGTGCCGACATTGTGCATGCTCTGTTGCCTGTGTCTATGTGCCTGTGGTTCTGTCAGTGTGATCATGTGATGTATCTGACCCCAGGAATGTGTCAATAAAGTTTCCCCTTCCTGGGACAATGAATTCACGGTGTTCTTATTTCAATTTCCAGGAGTGTATAAACCCGTCCAGGCGATAGCAGCGTCCCCTGTAAAGGACTGATTGCTTGTCAGACATTTGCACGATGCATGTACAAATACTTTCACTGAGCGTGCTGTCCGTGTGTAGAATGGGGAAGGAACGTGATTTACGGCACACTGCGACGGCCCGAGGGCTCGGGAAGAGAATTTCGGAAACTGAAAGACAGGATGGGTGTTCGAGGAGTGCTGTGCTGAGCGTCTTCAACACGTGGTGAAACCGACTGAGGCCACGTCCACAGGTCGTGGGACTGGGCGGCCACCCTTCATTATAGATGTTGCGCGTCTATAAACATCACGGCAACAATCGAACCAGCGAACCATTGACTACGTATTTACACTCCTCCAACAGTATCGAGTGAGTCATGGTACCCGCCGTAGAAGTAATTTCGTCGTTTAGATGTTATACTCATGTGTCAGCAACTGCATACAGTCATTTCTCTTACTTTTTTCTTTATAGTCGGTAGAACCGACGAACCAGATACAAGGACAGGAGCGACAGTCCTCCACAAATTCCATTTGTTTCTAATTAGCCCAATCAACATAAACGCTTGCAAGGAACTTTGTGTTTCAACTAATAGTTACAGCCAAACAAACCAATGGACGAAGAGAACCGTGGATATGCGCTCGACAGTTGCACATACCAGCCCCGCTCCTGCGTCCGCGCAAGGTGACCTGTGCCCGCACATTGGAGGCACGCATAACTTTGCACCATTGCATGCGCTCCCTTGCCTCTACCTTCAACGGCCGCGCAAGCCTCGTGCGCAGAGAAATATGCACAGATGTAAACGCACAATTAACAGAAGAGGATCCGTTCCACCAGCGGGGATGTTTTCGAAACACTTCTGGACTATTTGGGGTAAGTTAGCAGGCGTTCTCGTCAAGGTATTTCTGGCGGGTTTTGGGAGAAAGATATCAGATTCATAGTTTTCAGTTACGTTTGTTCAGCTCATGTACGTTAGGGAAGCGTTCTTGTTTCAGTCTATTTTAGTGGCTTTGGTTTTTCGTAGGATCTCTGTTCCACGTTAGGCAGTTCTTCTTCTACCATCTATCATTAACAGATTGGTACGTTATGTGCATCTAAATGGATACCTCAGTTCGTCCGCAGTGAGCGCATTTTTTACATTTCACCTCAAAGTTAAACTGTTGGATGTTCTCTGATTAGAATAGCCTAATAAACCATTTGATCTTACGTTCAGAAATAAAAGCTTGTCATTATGAATTAGGGAAGCTGTCACCATTTGGCTACTTCCTGCCAAGCTTCCTTATTCACAAGAGTTTTTGTAAAGCAGGAGGCTCTGATAATTAATAACATATAATTCTCTTCCATGGTCGACAGAATTCCGCTAGTATCAAATATCCGACACTGCATAACGGCATTGTTAATGGCTTTATGTGTTCTTTTTGTGGGATTTAATTCTTTCAGAGTGTCTGTTAGTATAAAAATTTATTTAACAAGTGTTCATGTTGACTATTAATAATAAAGGAAATCTTTTTGCTTTCTACTCTTCAGTACCCCCTTTTTGAGGGAGTTTGGTGAACAATGGAAGGAGGAAGGAGAACTGGGCACAGCGGGGACTGAAAAGGTGCATGAAGGCGGAGAGACATTTTCTGCTACAAGAGTCGTTTCTGTCCAGATAAGTACGGGCATCAGTACGACAGCTGTTTCAGAACATCCACCAGTTGAAATGTTCGTGCTAATGCTGCAAGGGCAACGGGAATTAGAGAAAAAATTGATGATCAAACCAAGACCTTTAGTGAGGGACAACAGGCGCTGGATAAAAATCTTGACGGAAAACGTGAAGAATTAGGAATTTCGTTTCACTTTGTAGCTGGAGAGACCAACGCTATCTACAGACTGCATGCAAAAAGACTGCAGTAAGGGATTCCCCAAAGACGGAATAGTAGCGAAAGTTGATGAAGTAGAAGGGAATCTACATGAGTTGTCGGAATGAACTGGAAGTGGCATATAGGCGATCGAAAATCAACTGACAGTGAAGTCAGAGGAGACGAGTACAGACAGTATTGTGATAAGAGAGGCTATTGTAAAGTTTATTGAGAACACAAGGAGACGCTCTAGCCAGTGTGCCAGCAGGTCGCCCAACGAGAGACCTCGCTCCAAAAATATGAGATTGAAGCTTACAGGGTAGCACTGACAACGAAAATCAAACAGATGTAGTTACGAAATCAAGGGTATACAAATCAAACGCAGCCAGTGGCAGTAGATGAGAACGATGAGGTGTTTTCCCTGTTACGTTTCAGTCTGAGGTCAACAGGCACAACCAGGAGGCGGTAGACCATTTGCAACGAAAGCAGAAAGATGTGGCTGAACTGTATACAGACGGGCGACTTGTTCATGTTCATGTTACGTCAACTCCTCCACATCTCCTAACCAACGTATTCTTTAATTCTCCCTCTCTCACACGTCCATAGATTTTTCGTAAAATTTTCCTTTCAAATCCCGTAGGCTGTTACTGTCTGCTGCAATCAGTATCCACGTTTCTGATCTATAAGTCGCAACAGGTAGCACAATGGAATAGTATACTCTTAATTTAGTTATTCTTGTAATTAGGGAGTTCTTGAGTATCTTTAGGTTTGCATAATAGACTTTGTTTCCTACCTGTATACTTTATTTAATACATTTTCTCGTGCTGTTATCATTGGTTAGGAGGACACCTAAATAATGGAAGCATCTAACAGCTTTGAAGCTTTTATCAGAGCTCTTCAGGTCCTGTGGTGTTCTTCTAGCTTCAGAATTTGACATAACCGTATATTTAGTCTTGCTTTCATTTATAGTAAGTCCAATTCTTGTTTCTTCTGCTTCCATTTGTCATATATTTCCTTAAGCGATGTTACATCCCTTGCCACGATGGAAATATCATCTGCATATGCGCATCTCTGGCTGGATTTTATCATTACTGTTCCTCATTTATCTACTTTTTGTAGGATATTATGCAGTGGTAAGGTAAACAGGACTGCAGAGAGGCCATCACCTTGTTCAATCCATCTTCAAAGTCAAACTGCCTGTTCATTCTGTTATTTGCTTTTGCTTTTGCTTTTGTACCCTTCATTGTTAGCTCGATGAACCTTTCTGTATATCACAGTTGCCCAACTCTTTCAGCCCTTATTACAACGCTGGTCTATTAATACTATCGAAAGCTTACTCAAAATCAACGAACAGGAAGTGGAGATCTATATCATATTCTTAAATTTTTTCCGTTATTTGTCTTCCGGTTCCTGTGTATCTCTTGGGACCTGATCTGAGTTTTTGTTGAGCATATCTTCAAAGTATTCTGCCCACCTCTGCAATATCTCAAGTTCATCTCTTATTATCTCACCGTTTTTCGTTTAGGTTGAAAAATTTTTCTCATCTTTCCCACGACATGATAAAGTTCCTGCGTTTCATTTTGTTCCTTTAATTCTTCAATCTCTTTAAACTTTGATTTCAGCCATTCCCTTTCCTTTTCCTTGCATATTGTTTGGACATTAGGTCGTAATTCTTTGTACACCTACACGTTTCATTTCGTTTCTCCCTGTTTCATTCTCAGTCTTGCTTCTTTTTTACGTTCTGTCACTAGCCTACATTCATCATCAAACCACTCATTTCGTGCATTTCTTCTCATCCAGACTATGTTTTCTACTGCCTCTTTCAGCGCTTTCTGGATCTTAGTCCACATTTTTTGGATTCCCGTTGTTTCCTCACTGGGAGTTAGTGCATCTCTAGCTTTCGCTTGGTATGCTTTCACAACTTCTGGGTCATTCAGTTTTTCTGTGTCTCAGTTTGTATTTTTCTCCATTCCAGGTTTCAGTGGTTGGTTCAAATGGCTCTGAGCACTATGGGACTTAACCGCTGAGGTCATCAGTCCCCTAGAACTTAGCACTACTTAAACCTAACTAACCTAAGGACATCACACACATCCATGCCAGAGGCAGGATTCGAACCTGCGACCGTAGCAGTCACGCGGTTCCCGACTGAAGAGCCTAGAACCGCTCGGCCACCGCGGCCGGCAAGTTTAAGTGTTTCATATAGTTTGTCTCTCACTACAGCTTTTTCAGCGTAGTGGTCTGATTCACAGTTAGGACCCCTGCAGCTTCTTGCATCGATAATTGACGTGGCATGTAGTGCTTTTACTAAAACATGGTCTATATGATTGACTACTCCACTTAGATTTGATTTCCGTGTTCCGAGATGTATTCTTTTATGTGCGAAACATGTGCTCCTGACGATTAGATTATTTATAGCAGCAAACTGGCATTTCTCCATTCTTGTTACTTTCTTCATGTCATGTGTATCTCCCACATACTCTTCCATATTCGCTTCGCCCAACCTGTGCATCAAAATCTCCCATAACTAAGACCAGATCATACTTTTGTACTTCACTGCTTGCCCTTTCTAGATCATCATAAAACTTTTCCTTTTCTTCTTCTTCTGCTTCCTCTGTTGGTGCATATGCTTTTATTATAGTTATATTTCTGTATTTCCCTCTCACTCTCAGTCTGCTAAGTCTTTCATTTATGGGTTCAAATTCCAAAACACTTTTACCATTCTCCTTTGTTATTATGAATCCCGGTCTGGCTTGTTCTCTTCTTGTGTCTGCTCCACTATACAACAGAGAATACTGGGGCATATTTATCTGTCCTTGTCCCTGCCATCTTATTTCTTGTAGCGCTACAGTGTGGTACTTGAACTTCATGATCTCATCAGTTATTTCTTTCATTTTTCCAGGTTTCAACACTGTACGTACATTCCATGCTACTATTGCCAAATCTTTTGTCCCTTTTCTTTACCGTGGTCGTGTTTTTTGTGTCTCATCCATCATCAGAAGCTCTTGCTGGGGTTCTGTAATATGTCATTTTTACAGTGTGGGTTTATCAGCCCCACGCCCAAACCCCTTCTTGGAGGACCTGGATTTCTTTAGGGTTTACTGCCCTAGAGATGTTGGCTTCCCTACGGCTACAGAGCCTCCTGCCCTATGTTGCGTGACACACTCCTCAGTCGAGACCAGTAAGGCTTGGGTGACCCTACCAGTGGCTACACTTCCACCGGCATAGCTCTCGACGTCATCGGGGCACACAAACCCTCCCGCCCAGCACTGAAGGTGCCTACGATAAGGCAGGGTTGCCTGGGAGGGTCCACTATCGATTCGCTTATTCAAAAAGAGATGGTGAACCACAACCAGTACCACAATAACCTACGCACTGATTGCCTACAATGAACATAAATCCGTCCACCTGACGGGGAATGGCGTATGTAGTATCACTGAGATTGCTGACAGTGTGTAGAATGGGTAAGGTGTGCGATCTATCTCAGTTTCACTATGGGCAAATTGTGATGGGCCGATGGCACGGCGCCAGCATTTCGCAAACTACACGACTTGTGGGGTGTTCGAAGAGTGCTTTAGTGGTAGGCGTAACCAAATAAAAACTTCGTGAGGTTGGGCGGCCACCCCTCATTACATATGTCTGAGGACGTGGGCTAAACAGACTGGTAAAACTGTGGCGGAACTAACATCAGACGTTCATGATGAACACACAGTGCACCGAACACTCCTAACGAAGGGGCTCCGCAGTCAGCAAACCGTGTATGTGTCAATGATAATACCACGAAATCGGCAAATACGACTGAAATGGGCAGGTGGCCATCGGCGTTTAACCTTGGCGCAATGACAGTGTTGCATGGTCTCATGACTGATACCTTCTCCATTATACCGATGGGAGGACGCGAATTCGTCGTTACATCTCCTTGAGATTTGTACTGCAGGGCAGAGGCAAACTGGCTCATATGAATTATGCTTTGGGGAACAAACATGTTGGCATCAATAGGTGTAGTGGAGCTCTTGAAAGGCACCACGACGGCCCAAGAGTATCATAAACTGGTGGCAATCTACATACATCCCTTCATGACTATTACGCTTCAAGACGACATTGGCGATTTTCAACAAGGTAATACGCCATGTCACAAAGCCAGGAGCGTGATGAAGTGCTAGAAGGAACGCAGTGGCTCCCCAGCTTTCCAAGATCTGAACCAGACTGAACACGTCTGGAATATGACTGACCGTGATGTCAGAGCTCTTCGCCCCTCCTCCCTGAATTCACGGGAATTAGGTGACTTCTGTGTGCCAACTCCCTCCAGCGGTCTACCAAGGCCTCATTGCTTTCATGCCATGGAGCATCGCCGCTGTTATCCGTATCAAAGGTTGGTGGTCATAATGTTCCGGCTGATCAATGTGTCATTGGCGGAGCCCATCTGTATTCGTCTTCCAAAGTTGCCATTCAGGCCTTGTTAAAAGAATCAGTATATGAACACATGCCAGGCAGACATCAAAATGTGGCATGGTCAGAAGACTGAAGGAATTGAGGCTCAGGAGTTTCACAAAGTTGTAACAATACGCAGTGGCGTGGAAACTGAGACTATAGTTTATAGAGTCGTTATCAATACTTCACTGGAGGCGCAGACTCCCTGCACATACAGTGGAGATACGGTCCGCAGACTCATACTACAACAAGAATTGTGAGAGTGAGAATAGAAATGAACTAGAAGATGAAAGAGAATGTCAAGTGCTTAGTACTGTGAAGACAGACAGTTTCTGGATGCAGATTTCAGTAATATAATAGACACTGCTTAAAGACAGTCAGGTAGTTGAGTCAGTAAGGTGCCTATTTGTTATTATAAGCATAGATGGTGTTAAGATCCCGCGCAAGCCGTATCATTGTCTCAAATAGTCAAAATTCTACTCTGAGAGACGATGTTTCCAAAGACTGTTGCAGGTATAGAGACTACCCAGCAGTAAAAAGTAAACAGGAATACTGTAGAATTATCTTTTGACGATCGTCTGACACAGAGTGATTCAGTGTGTGAGTCAGTCTACATTTTCGATAAATTTGAGTGTACCACCACAAAATAGTGAAATAAGTGCTAATGGGGAATATGTATAAAGAGTATGGAAGGAGAAGATCTGAACACATTGATTCTGGAGAAAGGATACATTAGACAGAAGGAGATGTTATGTTGTGGCAGTGTGGAGGATAAGGTCCTTTTGACAGCATAAACTGTCAAGAAAACACGATTTTTTTACCCACACGTTTTTCAGTGTGTTTGTTGAACAATTTTAACTTAGGAGAGTTGTGCATCCGTGGTAACTGAAACCCTCCACAGATAGAGGATACGTAATTTAAGCCATACATCCAGTTTAAAATCGTTCACAGAATAACGAATGTGTTGCGACGCTTTTCCTCAGAATTCGAAATTTGTAGTTAGTTGTTAGAACCTCTTATATGTATTTGTAGATTAACGTACTGGCAAGGTCAGTATATGGACTACAAAAAAAAATGCGCCAATTAAAGCAGAAAAGGCGAATATGCCCCTGTTGAAATGACTGTGTGAAAAGTATGTCACCTGCTGCCTCATTCTACTTTCATCAGTACCTGTAAAATATTTCGTAAAAGTTTTGGTGTGGGAACAAAAAATGGTTCAAATGGCTCTGAGCACTATGGGACTCAACTGCTGAGGTCATTAGTCCCCTAGAACTTCGAACTAGTTAAACCTAACTAACCTAAGGACATCACAAACATCCATGCCCGAGGCAGGATTCGAACCTGCGACCGTAGCGGTCTTACGGTTCCAGACTGCAGCGCCTTTAACCGCACGGCCACTTCGGCCGGCGGTGTGGGAACATATTCATGCTTTGTTTAATACACAATTCACTTCTCACTCCCAGAAACTCCGCTGACTGTAACTCGTTCACACCCACTATTGCATCGATGTAAGTGGCTCTTACACATCCTCTCCCAATTGCCGATTATCACTCACTCTTTTAGACCAACTCACTATCATTATGTGTTTCATCAGACCATGCAACGCTCAGCCATTGCGCCGACGTCCAATGTAGATGGTCACCTACCCATTTCAAATGCAGTTGCCGATGTCATCGTGTTAACGTTGGCAGCTGCATGGTCGTCGGTTGTGGAGACACATCGTTAGGAATGTTTCGTGCACTGTGTGTTCAGACACCAGGTACCAGTGTACCCAACCTACGACGTCCGACATCTGTAATGAGTTGTGTGGCTGCCAAACAACACGGCGTCTGGACGTGGTTTCACTTTTGTTTTGCCACGTGTTGAAGACACCACAGCACTCCTCGAACACCCGACAAGTCGTGCAGTTTCCGAAATGCTCGTGCCGAGCTTCTGGGCCTTCACAGTCTGACATCGTTTGGACAGATCGCGCGCCTTCCGCATTCTACACACGGACAGCATGCTTAGTGATACTACAAACATCTAACAGACTTTCCTTGCCAAGTGATGCTGCTATCCCCTGGACGGGTTTACATCGATAGTAGGTCGGCGACCATAAGGCTTTTGCTGATCAGTGTATATCTGCTAGAAGATGGTGGCACACTTGGCGTGTTGCTTTTGTGACTTGAGTCTAGAGAGAGGCGATGGCCGGCAGCAGATTGCTGTGGCCACGTAGGCAGCTGAGCACAGTACGGCGATCGTCATCAACAGCATTTGGAGCTTCGGACTGTTATGTCGTCTCGTTGTCGCTGTGGAGCTGTACCATGGGAGCAAGGAGAGGATGTTGTTTGGCGGCCGGTGTCCTCTTTCCACGACGCAAACTGCATGCATAGATTAACTGAGTTCTTTATTCATAAAGGCCGAATGTTACTTACCTCCATCTAGTCATTGTGGTACAACCTCTTCTGTATAGTTCTTGTTAGCCTCACTGCTGGTAAACTACAAAGTTCGCTGTGTACTGCCTGTCTAATGCTAGTGGCTGAGCAAACTGCTGCTATTCACGCTGAGCTGCGACTGATGACGCTTGAACCTACTCGGTACGACAGACTGTGAACCGACCCGAACTAACTCGAACTAACTGGCCCTCCGGTCCGTGGCAGCTATCTAAATACTGGCTGCCGAGAGGGCGTTGGTGGCGCTTTTCCTGTGAGTCTGTTTTTGGCCTCTGTCGATCTTCGTGAAACCTCTGTGCCACATGGTGTGCTGGCGCCAGCTTACGTCAGCACGTGGACAGCAGCAGAGGAGAGCTTTGAAGAGAGCAGACTTAAGTCGGTAGCCGAACTCCTTGCCGTGGGGCGCAGCCAGTGACCTCGTTCAGATGGGTGAAGTAGGGCGCTGCCTCGTCGCTGTAACTACACAGTGCGGCGCCGTACCAAACGACTTGGGTGGAAGGCGATTTGGCACCACACAAACAGTCAAGTGTTGACAAGTGTGCAGCTCCCATATCACCTGGTAGTACCTCCCTGTGTGTAAGGTTTCAGTGAAAGTGAGCCACTGAATGCATGAAACCATTAGTGATCGTTTCTTGTATTTGTACTCAAGCAATACTGAGTTTCCAAAAAGTTGGTACTGTCAAATTTTATCTTTACTGTTTACTCAATTCTCAGTTGTTACTGTAAAGCGCCGGCCGGTGTGGCCGTGCGGTTCTAGGCGCTTCAGACTGGAACCGCGTGACCGCAACGGTCGCAGATTCGAATCCTGCGTTGGGCATGGATGTGTGTGATGTCCCTAGGTTAGTTGGATTTAAGTAGTTCTATGTTCTAGGGGACTGATGACCACAGATGTTAAGTCCCATAGTGCTCAGAGCCATTTGAACCTTTTTTTTTTTTTTTTTGTTACTGTATATCAAGCTGCTAAGACGGCAACAGCAATGCCTTTCCTTCGTAAGCTTTGTTAATTACGCTGATGTCTTATTTTCACTTTTGAGGTATGTGCTCAATGTGGTATTTTCTTGCAGCTTTGAAAACAATATTCCAAGACCCAGTGAATTACCACCACTGTCGGGGAAGCTCCAGTGTACCAGAAGGGTGCGGCTTGGCGCCCGCCGTTCTGTTTTTCGCAGAAGTAAGTTGAGCCTGAGCAAACCAGCAGAGCATGTCCTGTGTACTCGTGCACCGTGCGATTCGTTACTTTAACTCTCTGTTTCCTACAACTAATTTACTTTTCTTTGCAGCGCGTTGATCTTAACATTGTTTTATTGCTCAAAACAGATTTTGCATGTAATATGCAACAACGTGATATTATATGCAAAGTTGAATAATGTACGACCCGTTTTTTAAAATATCAGACAGCAGGTCTGAAATAAAACGAAAAATAACTATGCATGAAAGTACAGCATGGTTATACTTAACCTTTCGCTGCCTGAGAAGGCCCCCAAGGAAAGCAAGTTGTCGTAGGACAATGAAACTTTGTGAAAAGTTTGGTGCGGACATGCGGAAGAGAAATAACGAATAAACTGTTGAAGGAAATACACTCCTGGAAATGGAAAAACGAACACATTGACACCGGTGTGCCAGACCCACCATACTTGCTCCGGACACTGCGAGAGGGCTGTACAAGCAATGATCACACGCACGGCACAGCGGACACACCAGGAACCGCGGTGTTGGCCGTCGAATGGCGCTAGCTGCGCAGCATTTGTGCACCGCCGCCGTCAGTGTCAGCCAGTTTGCCGTGGCATACGGAGCTCCATCGCAGTCTTTAACACTGGTAGCATGCCGCGACAGCGTCGACGTGAACCGTATGTGCAGTTGACGGACTTTGAGCGAGGACGTATAGTGGGCATGCGGGAGGCCGGGTGGACGTACCGCCGAATTGCTCAACACGTGGGGCGTGAGGTCTCCACAGTACATCGATGTTGTCGCCAGTGGTCGGCGGAAGGTGCACGTGCCCGTCGACCTGGGACCGGACCGCAGCGACGCACGGATGCACGCCAAGACCGTAGGATCCTACGCAGTGCCGTAGGGGACCGCACCGCCACTTCCCAGCAAATTAGGGACACTGTTGCTCCTGGGGTATCGGCGAGGACCATTCGCAACCGTCTCCATGAAGCTGGGCTACGGTCCCGCACACCGTTAGGCCGTCTTCCGCTCACGCCCCAACATCGTGCAGCCCGCCTCCAGTGGTGTCGCGACAGACGTGAATGGAGGGACGAATGGAGACGTGTCGTCTTCAGCGATGAGAGTCGCTTCTGCCTTGGTGCCAATGATGGTCGTATGCGTGTTTGGCGCCGTGCAGGTGAGCGCCACAATCAGGACTGCATACGACCGAGGCACACAGGGCCAACACCCGGCATCATGGTGTGGGGAGCGATCTCCTACACTGGCCGTACACCACTGGTGATTGTCGGGGGGACACTGAATAGTGCACGGTACATCCAAACCGTCATCGAACCCATCGTTCTACCATTCCTAGACCGGCAAGGGAACTTGCTGTTCCAACAGGACAATGCACGTCCGCATGTATCCCGTGCCACCCAACGTGCTCTAGAAGGTGTAAGTCAACTACCCTGGCCAGCAAGATCTCTGGATCTGTCCCCCATTGAGCATGTTTGGGACTGGATGAAGCGTCGTCTCACGCGGTCTGCACGTCCAGCACGAACGCTGGTCCAACTGAGGCGCCAGGTGGAAATGGCATGGCAAGCCGTTCCACAGGACTACATCCAGCATCTCTACGATCGTCTCCATGGGAGAATAGCAGCCTGCATTGCTGCGAAAGGTGGATATACACTGTACTAGTGCCGACATTGTGCATGCTCTGTTGCCTGTGTCTATGTGCCTGTGGTTCTGTCAGTGTGATCATGTGATATATCCGACCCCAGGAATGTGTCAATAAAGTTTCCCCTTCCTGGGACAATGAATTCACGGTGTTCTTATTTCAATTTCCAGGAGTGTACATTTTAACTTCCACGTTATAGTGTAACATTTGTTAATTGCGTACCTGTGCGATTCGTCATTTTAACTCTCTGTTTCCTACAACTAATTTAATTTTATTTGCAATGCACTGTTCTTAACGTTGTTTTATTGTGTTGCATCCAGAATTCTGACTCATGGCACCAGTTACTTCTTCAACAATTTGTGTCGCAACTGTAGTACAAACTGAAGCTTGTGTTTGAACCCTATGTCGCCGTATGAGTACAGGCGCTTAACAGCTAGTAATGACACATCCATTACTAATAAAGAAAATCCTGCAACGCGTAGTCCGATCATTCCTATAAAGTTGGAGACCAGTGCGGTAAACCGTTTTCCGTCTGCACTGGCTTAAGTAGCGAGAGCTCAGTTGTAATCACCCCTGTAACTGGTCTTGCGATGTTACGTAATATTTATAGTCCCGCATAACCTTTAAAAAGAGAATTGTGTGTGTGTGTGTGTGTGTGTGTGTGTGTGTGTGTGTGCGATAGAGGAAAAAAAAGCAGTAATTTTTGGAACTGCAATTATTTAGAGAGTCAGGGTATGGTTTTAAAGGAATTCACCAGCGATGCCAGACTACATTCAAAACGTGTTAAGTGCATGAATTCGGTTACAGTGCGAGCGTGATGAAGCTCGTAGAAATAAACCGAGTATTGTGAAATCACCCGTGAACTTCACTTAACCTGCTCGTATTAACTGTACTAATTTGGTGAGAGTGTTGATTGCGATTACTGGAATTTTAGACACGATGCGCGTCAGCAGGCAAGTAGTTAAGAACTTTCTCCAAGTGACACGTGTCGTAACCGTCTTCTCCGACTGCCTTTTGCGATTCAGACGTGAGGTAGCTTAAATAAAAGGAGCGGCATACAGTGTAGAAAACTAGGCCAGAAATGTGTGTATATGGGGACAAGGCGCAAAAAGTATCTAGTTTTTTTAATACATGCGAACGACGTTTGAGACTAAGACAACGCTCATTAGAGCATATCTTCCACTCTCCCCTCTTCTGCAATCTAGATGACATTAATGGTCTTCTTATGTAGATTATAATGAAAACTGTGTATCCATTTTCAAACTCTGTAAATAAATGATAAAATAATGGTCCTTGAACTGATAGCACAAATGTAATCAGAAGTTTTTACTGTCGGCAACTTGAACGAACCATTACGTGTCCCCTTTGTCGCAGATGTTTGTTTAAGCATATATCAGCCGCAATGGATTGCGGTCCAGCTGCTCCATACGCACATAACATTTAACATTCCTTGTTATTTGGGAAAGGTATATGTTTCGAAGAACAATGAAAATCCTGATAAGCGCAGATATAACCTAACCGTTATCTCGCGACTACTTTTGCACGACAAATTCTGACAGAAAAGGCAAATGAGCTGTGTCGGCTCGTTTTCCGAGCTGCTACGTACCGTTGTTTGTTGGCGCGATCCGTTTTCCTGTTACGCCACCGGGTGGCGCCTCGGTCGTCTTGTGGATGGTTCTTGGTTTGGAGGAATATGGAGGCGAGCTGTTGACGGACGGTGGGGACTAAGAGACAGGAAAGAGTGACGAACCCCAAGCGTGCGATTACGGGGCCTGATCGACGGTAGCGCCTCCAACAGGGCGGCTGGTGTGGAGTGTTGGGCTCTACGGTCTACGCTGTTCTTGACTATCTGGGTTTGGGAGTGACAGTCTGCTGATGTGGGTGGCATGGTCACGTTGATTTTCCCTGCTAACCGCCCGTCCTAATTTGTGGTTGACGTACTTCTGTTTGTGGACGTTGGCACCTGTGCCGGAATTGCTCCTGTTAGGCTGGTTTGCGAGCAGTTCTTCATTGCGTACTCAAGCTAGTAAATTCGCCCTCCCCCTCCCTGTATGCCTGATATATTGAGTATTTAAACTGTTTTCCTTTCATTACAATTTGTTGAGCATTCCGGTAATGTTGCCATTATAGCTCGGGTGTGAAATTAATTTGGTTGTAACATGTTCTAGGGCACACATGAGTGACCACTTGGTCACATATAGTGCCTGACCTTTAAGATGCAAGTTCTTGCATGCCAGACTTGTGTATGAATTGTAACACCGTGACAGGCAAACTCCAGTGGACCGATCAATGTTGGCTCGTTTTCTGTGCTCGTGTTGGAAGGTCTTGGTGAGATCCAGGCACTTAGCCTAAAAGATGTCGTTGGCCCCGGGCGTGTCGTCCACTACCCTCCGATTCACCGGCCGCTTCTGGTCCACGTCGGCTGTGTACGTGTGGGCGGCTTGGTGTTCGGCCTCCTACCTTGGGTAAAGGCTGAGGCGGCGCGGCCTCCTCACCATCTCTGTAAGTTAAGTTCTTTATCTTATGGCACTCGGACTTAAGTTTAAATCAAGGTGTCCGCTACCCTAAGCCATCCTACCCAAGCATTGCCCCCGCAACTCCAGCCTTGTCTTGTACTGTCGCATGATTTTCAGTTCTTAAATGTTAATTGGCGTAAATTTTCAAGTCGTTGTTACCTTCTGTTCCTAAATTGTAAGTGCCCAAAGGCCTTTCCAAATATTTGTTGCCGGCCGCAGTGGTCTAGCGGTTCTAGGCGCTCAGTCCGGAACCGCGCGACTGCTACGGTCGCAGGTTCGAATCCTGCCTCGGGCATGGATGTGTGTGATGTCCTTAGGTTAGTTAGGTTTAAGTAGTTCTAAGTTCTAGGGGACTGATGACCACAGATGTTAAGTTCCATAGTGCTCAGAGTCATTTGAACCATTTGAAATATTTGTTCTTGTCCTAGATGTGTAAATTTTAAAACATTGTCAAATTCTGAACTTGTAAAATTTTGAATACTATTACTTTCCTGTTTGAAAAGTTGCTAAATTGCTGACGCGAAAAGCGTCGTCAAGTTATTTTAATGGTAGTCCTCAATTTGTAAGAGTTTTTGTAAATGAGGGGCAGCTTCCTCACTTGAACTCTACTATCTAAAGACTGATTTTCAAATTATTGCGGCAATGCTCTGTCTGTAACTGTACTCAGATTTTCCTGGTTGAAATCTAAAGTTGTTATTTTAAAGAGGTGTTACTTCTCCTAAAAAGGAAAGAAATTGAGTTTGGGCCTTTTGGTCCGCCGCCCTAAAATCTATTTGACAATGTTATTGACGTTTTAAGTATATCTCATTAAATAAAGGATTATCGACAATTGTGAAGCTACAAATGGCCTCCCGTAAATTCAGCGTGCACCTTCTACCCAGCCGTTAAGCTGTTGTCGTATCCTGGGGCGTCCACTACCATACGGCATTGTTGGCCGGGAGACCCCTCGCGGGGTCGGTTCGGCTGCCGCTCCACAAGTTCTCTAATGCCACTACGGCGACTTGCGAATGAATGAGGATGAAATAATGATGAAAGACACACAACACCCAGTTATCTCGAGGCAGAGAAAATCCATGACCCCGCCGGGAATCGAACCCGGGGCCCCGTGAAAGGGAAGCGAGAACGCTACCGCACGAACCGCGGACTTCACAGAGATAAGGAATAGTTAGTGAAACGTAGAATAAATAACGTGTATGAGCTATAATTTTAGATTTCAAATTATTTAAGAACGGTCGTCAGCTCAGTGTGTGTACTATATGATCATTAATCGATTACAAACTATAATTACGAACTACTCATTGAATTTTAATTAGGTGAGAACAGAACCAACGGTACTGACTGGAGCTCTGAGGCAAAAACACAGTTAATACCATGACTTAAACCTAATGAAAAAACCAGCAGAACAATCTGTACTAAGTATATGCACATCAAAGTTAACTGTTTGCTAAACAGTTCACGTAATAAACTGATCTGCGTTACTCTCTATAGTGCTCTTACTGATTTCAGAACTGCAAGTTTTCGTAAATAATTGTTTTTTGTTACAGTAAGTTATTTCTGGAAAGTTCATAATGTTTCATTAAGCGAAGAATAAGTAATTTTACACTACATTATAACGTAATTTGCAAATGTGAGAAGAGTTTGCAGTGCACACAAAAAACATGATATACACTGTTCTGCAGAAACTTTTTGTGAGTACTCGTTTGATTTATGCTTTGACTCTCTTGCTGTTTGGCAATACTTCTTAAATACTTGTTCCACCTAGCAACAAACTTAACTGCTGTTAAATGACAGTTTCTGGTAAAAATGGAAATGGAAATGTCGTGTGGCTAGGGCCTCCCGTCGGGTAGACCGTTCGCCTGGTGCAAGTCTTTCGATTTGACGCCACTTCGGCGACTTGCATGTCGATGGGGATGAAATGATGGTGATAAGGACAAAACAACCCCCAGTCCCTGAGCCGAGAAAATCCCCGACCCAGCCGGGAATCGAACCCGGGCCCTGAGGATTGACAATCTGTCACGCTGACCACTCAGCTACCGGGGCGGACACAGTTTTTGGTAATGCCTAGTTTTGTAAATTGCACTTCTTCATCTGAGTTATCGAAATGAAATGAGCTTCTCCCCTTCAGCATTTTCCTATTCTTTCACTGGTGGTATTCTCGGAATCAGTAATGGTGATAGGATAGGAACCTGGTAGGAAAATGATTGAGGTAAAGTTCATTTACACTATAACAGCTGCTGTGTTAAACACTGTTATTCAGTGAAGATAAACTACACTGAAGTGTTACAGTCATGGAATAGCGACATGCACGTATACAGATGCTGGCAGAACGCGTGTGCAAGATATAAAAGGGCAGTGCATCGGCGGAGCTGTCATTTGTTCTCAGGTGAATCATGTGAAAATGTCACCGAAGTTATTATGCTGATCATGGCTGCACGACTGTCGACGTGCAATAGTAGTTGGGGCTAGATGCAAGGGAGTTACTGTCTCCTAAATCGCTAAGGAATTCAGTATTCCGAGGTCCAGAGAGTCAAGTGTGTACCGAGAATACCAAATTTCAAGCATTACTTCTCACCACGAACAATGCAGCAGCTGACAGACTTCACTTAGCGACCGACAGCGTTTGTATACAGTTGTCAGCGTTAGACAACGCCGAGTGAGATAACCGCAGAAATCAAAGTGGGGCGTACGGCAAACGCATCCGCTAGGACAGCACTGCGAAACTTGGAATTAATGGGCTATGGCAGCAAATGATCGACGCGAGTGCCTTTGTTAACAGCATGACTCGGCCCCCCGCCCCTCTCCTGGGTTCGTAACCGTATCGGTTGGAACCTAGACGACGGGAAAGTCCTGTTCTGGTCAGATGAGTCCCGATTTCAGTTCGTAGGAGTTGATAGTAGGATTCGAGTGTGGCGTTAGCTCTGCGAAGTGATGGACCCAAGTTGTCAACAAAACACTGTGCAAGCTGATGGTGGCTGTATAATGGAGTGCTCTATGTTTACATGGAACTGACGAGGTCTTCT
The DNA here is from genome assembly GCF_021461385.2 of Schistocerca piceifrons. NCBI lineage: Eukaryota > Metazoa > Arthropoda > Insecta > Orthoptera > Acrididae > Schistocerca > Schistocerca piceifrons. Next base: position 77,417,902 of record NC_060145.1, on the reverse strand, counting down.
GGTGCAACTGAACCGATCGTTGACTGTAAATAGTTAAGTTCGACTACTTGGAGACCAATTGTAGCCATTTATGTACTTCATGTTGACAAAGAACAATGGAATTTTTATGTATCACAATGCGCCACGTCATCGGCCCACAACTGTTCGCGATTAGTTTGAAGGACATTCTGGACAGTTCGAGTGAATGATTTGGCCACTCAGGTCTCCCAACACAAATTACATCGAATATTTATAGGACATAGCAGAGAGGTCAATTCATGCATAAAATCCTATACCGACTATATTTTCCCACTTATACACTGAAGCGCCGAGGAATCTGGTATACGCATGCGTATTCAAATACAGAGGTACGTAAACAGGCAGACTGCGGCGCTGCGGTCGGCAACGCCTATATAAGACAACAAGTACCTGCCGCAGTTATTAGATCGGTTACTGCTGCTAAAATGGCAGGTTATCAAGATTTAAGTGAGTGTGAAAGTGATGTTATAGTCGGCGCATGAGCGATGGGACACAGCATTTCCGAGGGAGCGATGAAGTGGGGATATTCCCGTACGACCGTTTCACGAGAGTACCATGATTATGAGGAAGCCGGTAAAACATCAAATCTCCGGCATCGCTGCGGCCGGAAAAAGGTCCTGCAACAACAGGACCAAAGACGATTGAAGGGAATCGTTCAACGTGACAGAAGTGATGCAAATTGCTGCAGATTTCAATTCTAGGCCATCAACAAGTGTCAACGTGTGAACGATTCAACGAAACATCGTCGATGTGGGCTTTCGTAGCAGAAGGCTCACTCCTTCACCCTTGATGACCCCAAGACACAAAACCTTACGCCTCTCCTGGGCCCGTCAACACCGACGTTGGACTGTTGATGACTGGAAACATGCCTAGTCGGACGAATCCCGTTTCAAATTGTATTGAGCGGATGGACGTGTATGTGTATGAAGATAACCCCATGAATCCATGACCCGAGCAGATCAGTAGGGGACTGTTCAATCTAGTGCAGGCTCTGTAATGGTGTGGCGTGTGTGCAGTTGGAGTGATATGGGACCCCTAATACGTCTAGATACGACAGTGACAAGTGACACGTACGTAAGCATCCTGTTTGATCAGCTGCATCCATTAATATCTATCTTCGTATATCCATAATTGAAACAGACGGCTTGGGACGTCAGCTATTATAATATATGTTAAAAAATGACGGAATTCCTCTAACTGTATTAAGGTGTTAGTTTTATTGGCAACTAGTTTCGATGTTGTTTCAACATCGTCTTCAGGCCTATACTTGTTGACAGCAACCGGATGTGTCTAACACTAGTAGTCAGTGGTCACCTTAATACAGCTGGAGGAATTTCGTCATTTTTTAACATATATTAATGTCTATTGTGCATTCCGACGGACTTGGAGAAATTTCAGCTGGACAATGCGACACCCCACACGTCCAGAACTGCTATAGAGTGGCTGCAGGAATACTCTTCTGAATTTAAACACTTCCTCTGGCCACCGTACTCCCCGAACATGAACATTACTGAGTATCTGTGATGCCTTGCAACATGCCGTTCAGAAGAGATCTCTAATTCCTCTTACGGATTTATGGACACCCTTGCAGGATTCAAAGTGTCAGCTCTCAAGCACTATTTCAGACATTAGTTGAGTCTACGCCACGTCGTGTCGCGGCACTTCTGCGTGCTCGCGCGACCCCTGCACGATGTTTCTTTGTCTCTTAGTGTACATGGGTATAGAGGCAGCTTGGCCTGATATTTCTGCAGGGGACTTCCAACGACTCGTTGAGTCCTTGCCACATCCAGTTGCTGTATTTTGTCAAAGCCGTCCCACATTATATTAGGAGGTACTCCGTGACTTTTATCACCTCCATGTACTAAGCTTGTTAGCTCTGCACAAGCTAAAGGTGATCTTACTTTGATGGGTTACTGCTGCTGTGACGTAAGGCATTACCCGTTGACAGTATATGGCAACAGGCTTGTACTTATTATCGCTTTCTATAATAAGTCTGAGCCCACAGTATTCCTCTTGAATATTAATTCCTTTCGATGACAACATGCTATGCCCACTTACGACCATTCCTGGTCATATGCTAAAAATTTTGTAGTTTATACCCTAAATAGCCGCCCACCACGCCTCGTCTCCACCGACAACTTCTGGTCCGACTCCCTGCTTGCGCTCCCTGAGACAATACTCCTTACTTGAAACTTATTCTTTGGCTCAATATAATAGCACACTTCCCTGTCTGGAGCAGGGTTTGTACTCCATCACGGTTACGATATTCTTTTTTATTAGTTCGTTTGAATTACTTCTTCGACATTTAATTATATGACAAAATTAATAAAATAATAAAGGGTAAAGACGACAGAAACTATATGGCATTTACATTATGGTTCTAGAATTAATTATGGGAAAGATCTATCAGGCACCGTCTTGTGTGTCTTCGATTGCCATAATGTACTGGCAAACAGCTACACAACCCGCATTATGTTCAGATTACTGTTTATCACAGCTATTGTCACTGGCTTTGGACAGTAGGTTAGATCATTTATTCCTACAGTAAAAGTTGGAATCGCCACTGGCGTCTACAAGATTCCTGTAGGTATCCCAGGTCCACATACAGGTCCTTAATCACCTCAATAAGCTCGTCGGCCACCAGAAAACTGCTCATAGCATTATATTGTTGGGCTTTAATATGTTATGGGATCCTGATGCTGCGTAATTAAGGGATCTGGACTGTGGCACATAATGCTGTGGTACCTCACCAGATATCTGTATATTTGTTAAAAGGCAAAATTATTTGGCTTGTCTGCAAAGGTCTTTCAGTTTAAAAATTTTCGTCACCGTGTTGTTTAGACAGAGGACCATGCGGACTGTCATCTGCATCGCTGGGATCGTGGTAGTATGCTGTTGCGGAGTGCGTAATTTAGGCCTTTCGAAATGCGATAGCTTCTTCAATCCTAGCGAACCGGTAGTCGATCTCATTGTAGGTGTATTAAAATGGAAGGGGATGAATAATATGAATTTAGGTGCCCGTGATTCTCCCAAATCATTTAACCAGGTACCAACACTGGTCCTTTAAGGTACAGTATTTCATACATCCTCGTTCCATTTGATCCCCCCTCCCCCTCCTCCCCCCCCCCCCCAATTCAAAGTACTGCTTCTTCTCCCCACATAAAGGCGAATTTGAGGTATGGCATGCACAAATCACTGGATTTTTCTCCTTGGAAGAAACGTAATTACTGATTAGAGCCGGGGATGAATAATATGAATTTAGGTGCCTGTGATTCTCCCAAATCATTTAACCAGATACCAACACTGGTCTTTTAAGGTACAGTATTTCATACATCCTCGATCCACCCGATCCCAACCCCCCCCCCTCCCCCCTCCCCCTCAAAATTCAAAGTACTGCTTCTTCTCCCCACATAAAGGCGAATTTGAGGTATGGCATGCACAAATCACTGGATTTTTCTCCTTGAACGTAATTACTGATTAGAGCCCTGCATGACCGAGTAAGCGAGCACAAAATACGAAATGGGGCGAGCACACCCTAACTGGATAGGCTGCCCGCACTAGTCCTAGTGACCGAGCATAGAAGCCGTGACCGAATACGTACCACATAACTTCAATCACATTACACGTGTCATTATCCGTGTGACACTGCAGCCAGTACGGGCTTCTCATTTGTGGTGTGTCTCTCTCTGTAATCATGCAGCGCGAGGAAGCCAGTGTAGTAAGACGTAAGATTGAAACCAATGTTTACACATTGAAGAAACGGGAAGGTCTAAAAAGCCAAGTATGGAGTACATTTCTGCTAGTTGCAGACGAAAACAGTGCGTCTACTGGGTATGTATCGTGCATAAACTGCACCACATTATTGTGTTTCCAGTCGGGAACCACTCATTTAAAGAAACACAGTTGCAAGAAACCTCACAAAGATACAGCTCCTTCAGGGATACCGGCAGTAATAAAAAATAGTATTACAGCAAACTGTGTTGCAATGTGTGCTAAAGATATGAGACCTTTTAATGCTGTTTCCGGTGAAGGTTTCAGAGAACTAGGTCAAGAATTAATACAGCTAGGTGCGCATAATGGAGAAGTTAACGTGAACACGTTGTTGCGTCGGTATTCATTCACCAAGTCGCCATTGTTATTCAGTCCATCCTCGTCGCCAATCTTGTTGTGACTAGGAGCCCTACCTACTCGGTTCGCTAAACAAACAAACAAACAACCCATATAACGAGTTTTTTACTAAAAAGCAATTACAGATACTTAACTTCGGGAACTACACACATGTGTCGTGAGCAAAGGGCGGCATACGAAATAATAATCTGTTATTCTGTGCATCATCTGTTTATTGAATTTGCCTGTTCCAAAACAAGCAGCCCACGTCCCCCACCCCCTGCTCAGGTACCTCAGCTGCAAGTGATAGATGCAACGCAGCTGACTCAGATGTTTCAGTTTCAGACGCAACAGATTACAACCCTCCTCAATCAAAAAAAAAAAAAAAAAAAAAAAACAACTTATGGGACTTAACTGCTAAGGTCATCAGTCCCTAAGCTTACACACTACTTAACCTAAATTATCCTAAGGACAAACCCATACACCCATGCCCGAGGGAGGACTCGAACCTCCGCTGGGACCAGCCGCACAGTCCATGACTGCAGCGCCTTAGACAGCTTTTTTCTTCTTTTTTTTTTAATCTCATTTTGTTCGTTTTCGTTCGTTGTATCTGCTCGACGCGGACGTTGCAAGACACCCGATTCAGCTCTTTGTTGAGCCATTAACTCAGTTTTTTTATTACAGAGGGCAGCTAACCCTCTGACCGAACACGCTGAGTTACCGTGCCGGCGACCGCTCGGCTAATCCCGGGCGGTGCCACATCCCTCTACTATAAGCAGACATGTCAAAGAACAAGCTGATGCAATACGAAACAGCATAATGCCTTCTGTTATTGCGAACGTTATTAATAAAACATGTGCTGCGACAGTTGATATGTGGACTGATGCGCATAATCAGATGCACTATTTGACGCTTACAACACATTACTTTAACACAGATTGGTCTCTTAAGAATAATTTTTTATTTACGTTAAGAAGACGGGAGTAAATATTATGAAAGAAATTGAAGAGAGGATGGCTGACTGAGACATTTCGCCGGACATGTTGCACAGTTTCGTTTTTGTCTCGGACTAGGGTGCCAATGTAATAAAGGCTTTGGAAAATCACGAAGGGATTCCTTGTGCTGCTCATTGTATACAGCACTTAAGCATACTTTCGATGAGCATAACTTCAAGTTAAATCATGCCCGAACATCGCATCAACAATAAATACTGCAAAATGCATTGTAAGGTACATTAAGAAAAGTGACCTCTGCTCGTCTTCGAAATCATCGTTGAAACACGAGGTCTGCACACGCTGCAACAGCCTGTACACTACGCTGGAATCCTTATGCACTCAGTATAAAGAAGTTGCTGCTTTGCTGGCGGAAAATAACTCCTCTTACAGATTGCAAGGATATGATAATGAGCTTGCAGGAAAAACTGCAAATTTTCTAAGACCATTAAAAGAGGCCATCCTCACGCAGGAAGCGACTACAAGGGTAGCGGAGTAAGTGTGGAGTGCACATGTGGGTTTTTTAGGTTAGAGAATTCCCTCCCTAGGCCCGACAAGACGCCTCCTGAGACGCGGCAAGGTAGGAGTAGGCAAAATGCAACAGGGAATAACAAAATTAATGTGCTAATAGTAAACTGCAGGAGCGTCTATAGAAAGGTCCCAGAACTGCTCTCATTAATAAACGGTGTAACACTTCTGTCACAAAATGTAACTGGGTTTTCTCTTTTGACGCTAGTCAATTGACGAGATGAGCATTATGTCAGGGTGAAAATACTAAATAAATTAATTTTTCTCCCTTAACAACATGTGGGCAGGGTGGGTTCTTCCTTGGCTCGGGTATGAGGTAGAATGAAACAGCATTTTTACATAAGATAACTTTTATTGAAGATTTATACGATGGTTTTCTTACTGGATGTTCTGGATCGGAGAGCGGCAGCTGTGTCGTTTGCGGAGCCTTCTGCTGCGGAAGCGGCGGCGTCTGATTACGCGTGGCGGTGTGTATCTCGTGTCGCCGTCTCGCCCAGTTGACTGGAGGCGCGCATCGTGCTGTGGCCCGTTTAAATGTTGAGAACGAAGTCGTGAATCGGATGGTGATACCTTGGATGTGGCTTCCCAGTGTTTCTCTTCTCCAAGCGGCCACGTGTCTCAGTTTTGTGCGTCGGCCAGCGGAGCGGCGCGGCTGGGAAAGGCCAGTGTCCCGGACTCGAACAACTGACTCCCGCTTGCCAGTCTTCGGCTGACAGATCTTCATCCCAGCTCACAGGTGACTGCTGATGTGAGGCCGTCTCCTTCCCGTCCTCACAAGTCACCCGGGTTCGTAAAAATCAGACTTCAAATACCTTTTAACTTCTGTCTTCTGGCACCGAGGCTGCTGCTTGCTATTCCGTTACAGCGGCGGACTTGGTGCGTCTGTGTATGATGTAGTCTCTTCTTGCATGACGGTCTTCAGCACCGAAACTGACTGAAAACTACTGCTACTCTTCTTGTCGGGCCCACTGCGTCTCGCGTATTTATTCACTTCAGTTCACTGGAGGTGAACGACTTCACGGTCATTGCCTCTTCTGCCACGTTGAAAAGTTTCTCGAAGAATCTTCTTAACGTCGGTCATTGGCTCTTGGAATGTATGCGAGGGCCTTTGCTCACATAACTGAGAAACACGTGAGCTGGTCGGACGATGGCCTGACAGCTGAATCGACAGCGTCCGCTTATGTGGGGAGGTCGATGGCTTCTCCTGAACTTGCTGACTTCACGGTCATTGTCTCTTCTGCTCTGCCCGCTGTTTGCCAGTATGTAAGTCTCTAAACTGAACTAAGTTTTGCATTTATTTTCTAATTTCTACTTCATATTGCTTTCACTAATTTCACTAATTAAGTACCACTCAACATTCCTCAACCCTTCGGAGAAATTCGCCCCCGAATTTGCCACTCAACATTCCTCCACTCTTCACACGGCAAAAGCCCTAACACAAGCAATGAAAACTCTCGACTTAGACGATTACGCACGCTTCACATTAAGTATGTTGAAAATACTTTTTCACTTTACTAAAGCACTGTACACTCATGAATTACATAGTTCACGCATAATTCGTTGTAATAAGTGTAACAAATCTTGATGACAATGAATAAACAAAAATAGATTTTTCACTTAGAAAATTACATAGCAACTCCTGTTTACCCTATATTAATGCAAGAATACCTATTCTACAGTATTGTTTATTTTAACATGAGACTGTTTAATAAAGACTGAAGTACAATAAACAAAATTAATACACTAATGCTCAAAAGTAACCACTGAAGTACACCAGTTAAGAGTGTGGTATCCAGTTCACAGGGATTTGATGAAGTGGTATATTAATATTTGGCTTATCGTCTTAAATAAAAGAAAACTGTACAAAGCAGAAACACCAACACAAAGGTTCCAGATATACCCGTTCCTAGCATTATAATTTTAGTTTTGTGTTAACTTTTTAACTTCAAGACATGTTGCATCATGACATTGGCATCAATTTTGCCTGCTGTGAGTCTATGGACATATCTAATGACTCCAGAAGGGAACTGTCAAGGGAGTCATCGAGGTAGGATAGGTTTTGTGTAGGAAATGCTTGCATGGCGTTTTCTGAAAAAAGCAAACAACATGGTTACGGACCTACCAACCGAGCAAAAACAAAAACAAAGAAAAGAAGGAATACATTATTAACTACAAGATCTACATGTTTCTACATTCAGCTTTTTTTTCTTAAAAATAAAACATTATCATTTATTAATTATTTACATTTGTATATTATCCACAGTCTACTATGATTCAACTGCGACATTCGCACCCTTGGTCGAAGATTGTATGGTGCCATGTCTGTATGTTGTGCTGGCGTGGCCACACTTTTTCCTTTTCGGGCACTTCCTCCACCCGTCGGAAAAGCAGACACTATTGCTGAAGGAATTACATCTGGAGCGCCCTTAAAAGGATTTAAACGACTTGCATGGACAATAGTAGTTTGGGAGGGCAGTTGCAGTTTAACGTTGACTGGTGACGTGATCTCAATAATTTGATTAGGACCTCTGTAGTTCGTTACGAATTTCTTCGTCTTTCCTTTCGCAATGTATGGGGCTGACAGCATCACCCACTGACCGATTTTGTAATTTGGATATTTAGCTTGGGCATTACCTAATCTTTCCTGTCGTTCCAAAGCCTTTGTATTATATTTTTGAACCTTTTTCCATACATCCTTCATCACTCGACAGAAATCGTTTACTGTTTCTCCGACTTCTCCGTTTTTCTGCCTGATTACATCAAAACGGGACGGCATTTTTCTCCCATAGACTACTTCATAAGGTGACATGCCAGTTGCTTCATGCGTTTTGGCGTTGTATACCGACACGATTATTGGTAAATACGTATCCCAATTAGAAAGTTGTTTGTTAATATAATAACTAAGCATCTTGCCAATTGTCCGATGAACTCTTTCTGTGCGTCCGTTGCACTGAAGGTGTATCGTAGTTCTGCGTAATTTACGTATTTTTAGCAAGTGGCATAGCTGTTTCATTAATTCAGACATAAAATTAGATCCCTGATCTGTGATAATAGCTTCAGGTATGCCAAATTTAAGTATCCAGTTGTTAACTAAAGCTTGGGCAACTGTATTTGCTTGCTGATCTGAGAGACTCACCATAGCTAGATAGCGTGAAAAGTGATCTATAATCGTAAGAACATAGTTATTACCAGCAGGTGTTTCATGAAATGGCCCGTAGAGATCCATTCCACAGATTTGAAATGGATATGAAGCATCGGGGAGCCTCTGTAAGGGTGTTTTTAAACGAGAAAGTTCAGCTCGTTGTGCGCACGCAATGCAATTACGAACGTACTGCGCAACATCCTGCTTTCTGGTTTGCGACCAAAATCGCTCTTCTACGCGTCTTTCGGTTGTCCGCTGTCCACCGTGTCCTGCAAGGATATGATCGCGGGCCTCTGCCATTATTTCTTGTCTAAGGTATTGGGGAACAACAATTCGCGGTCCAAGTGTTTTTTTACGCATAATACACCATCTTCAATGCAAAATTGTTTTTGAGTTGCGTATTTTTTGCATTCTGTATCCTCATCTGGTGCCTTTCTCCAGTCCTCAGTATCTCGTCCTGTTGCTTCCAAAAGTGCTATTTTCCGACTTAGGCAATCTGCACTCGTGTGTTTTTTGCCTGATTTATGGAAAACTTCGAAATCCATTTCGGGAAGACATAGGGCCCAACGGGTAAGACGACTAGATGGATCTTTTAACCCAAGCAACCATTTTAAAGCTGCGTGATCTGTAATAACCTTGAATTTCCTACCATAAAAGTAGCATTTAAAGTATTTCATGCCATAAATAACACTTAACAATTCTTTCTCCGTTGTGGAATAATTTCTTTCTGCAGTTGTTAGTTGTCTAGAAGCGTAGGCTGTGGGGTGTTCGCGCCATTAATGTTCTGACTCAAAACAACTCCCACTGAATGACCACTTGCGTCACAGGATAAAATAAATTCTTTATTATACTCTGGGTAGGCTAATTCTGGACTGTGTGTTAACTTATCTTTAAGGGTTTTAAATACTGATTTACAGACTTCAGACCAATAAAATTTTGCACCCTTTTTCAATAATTGAGTTAAGGGTCGGGCAATTTCAGCAAAATTTTGAACATATTTTCGGTAATACGATGCGAGACCAATGAAACTTTGTACTTCCTTAACGTGTTGTGGTGTCGGGAAGTCCTTAACTGCCGAAATTAATCGAGGATCTGTTTTAATTCCTTTTTCACTAATGACATACCCTAGGTATGTAACCTCTGTCAATGCAAAACTACATTTTTCCATATTTAATGTTAATTTAGCTTTTCTAAGTCTCTGAAAAACATTACGCAGACGCACAGCATGTTCATTAATGCCTTTGGAGAATACAATAATATCGTCTAGATATACACAACATTGCTGAGCTTGGAGTCGTCGCAATACTCCATCAAGTAGTCTTTGAAAAGTTGCTGGTGCGTTCTTCAAACCGAAAGGCATTCTTTTAAATTGCCAATGGCCTCCAGGGGTAGAAAATGCTGTTTTATACCTATCTTCAAGTGCAACTTCCAATTGATGATATCCGCTACGTAAATCGATTGTTGAAAAGTATTTACTGTTACCCAAACTGTCAATGATATCTGTAATGTTTGGAAGAGGATAAACATCTGAGATAGTTTGTTTGTTAAGGTGTCTGTAGTCACAACAAAATCTATATCGTTTCGTACCGTCGGGAGACTTCTTTGGAATAATTACAATATTTGAATTATAAGGCGAATCAGAATATTCTATAATTCCATCTTTTAGATGCTGTCCTAAAAATTCATCCAGTACTGGCTGTAAGTGATGCGGAACTCTATAAGGCTTCCTATAAAGTGGGGGGCTATTCCCTGTTGGGATCCTATGCTGTGTGATATCTTTTGCTGGCAGTGGACCTTCTGCATTAAATAAATCTTGGAACTCAACGAAAACTGCTTCTATCGCGTCTCTATCATTTCCTTTCAAATGCTCAATCTTCTGGCGTAATGCGGTTTTATAGGCGTCTGGTTTCTGACCATCAGCAATATCTGACCAAATGAAATCTTCTTCTTCAGAAGTACTGACTGTAGCTACTAATATTCCCTTATGCAACTCATTGTCCTCCACTCCGAAATTGTTGATATGTACTGGTACTTTTCTTTCTCCCTCAATGTCTTGAACCCGTACAACACTTCTACATACAAAACAATGTGATACATCTAATTCCTCATTTTCCTATAATGGCTCTATTAGACACACTGTATCTGTAGGTACCTCGGGGTCAACGGTCATCCAGAAAAGTTTTCCTGAGTCAAATGGTATCTTATCCCGCGAATCAACCTTCAAGGACGTTGCACGCAGTGTAGCTGATTTCGCCTTCCGGTTAGGGAAATCTTGCGGCAGCGGGCTCTTTGCAGCGATGTCACCTAGCTGAAACACTATTCCGCTAAGTTCTACGGTTTGCTGTCTGAGGTCGATTTTAGCGTGATGTTTATTCAGGAAATCCAGCCCTAGGATCGCGTCGTACCCGTCAGTTACCTTTGTTCTACATCTTCTTGAAATTGTACACCGTGAATATAGAAAATCAATGGTGCACACCCTAATGACTTCACTGTACCTCCTCCTACCCCACTCAATCTATACCTTGGAGGGTCATATTTCTTTTCTCCAATGCATTCATTACTCATTATTGATACGTTTGCGCCTGTATCCACCAGTATCCGTGCCTCTATATCCTGTATGGTAGCAGATAACCAGCATTCCGCCTTCACATTGGCCTTAATGCCATGAAATTTTATTGGGAACGCCTGGCGGCGGCTCTGACATTCCCGTTTGAGTTTAACTGATTTCTATTTCCAAAATCTTTATTAGACCTGCATTGCTTGAATGTGTGACCTATTCTTTGACAATTAATGCATTGAGGTTGTCTGCAGTTTCTTGCTATATGTCCCTGTCGATCACACCTAAAACATCGTACTCCTGCTGAAAATACTACTCGCTTCTCCTTGTATCTGGTGGCAATGTCTATTTCTTCGAAAGCCGCCGCCACAGATACACCTTCCGCTAAATGTTTATGAAACTCTGCCCTGACACAACGGGACGTTTCAAGAGGTAACCCGTGTAAAAATGTATCGAGAGCTCTGTCTTCTGCCTCTTGTAAAATAACTTTATTTGCTTCATCACTCGTTGTCAACTGATAGGTGTTAATATTAACTTTTCTAATTCTATCTACAAAGCTTTCTAACGACTCGTTTTGCCTCTGTTCAATTTTTCCCTATAAAATCTACAGCTGTTCTGTTTTTGAAAACGTTTAAGCAATCCTTTCTTCAATTACTCAAATGTTGGAGCATTCCGTAATGCTTCATTCTATAATACGTGTGCTTTAGCCACTCGTATCAATCTTAACTTTGTCATTGGTAAGAGCTGTTCATCTGACCATGATCCTAACTTTGCAGCTGCTACTAAATCATCAAAAAAGGCTGTTATGTCCTCGCCAGGTTTATCCGAAAAAGGAGTTACTAAGGCTGCTGCTGAGGAATCTAGGGTGGGAGGGATTGAACTGGTTTGCCTAACCTCACTCAACTGTTTAAATAATGTATTATTATCATCTTTAAGCTGTGCTATCTGATTAACTAAGCTCTGAATAGCTTCTTCAGTAGAAACCGCTTGTGGTGCTGACTCTGACTTTGTGCGATTTCGTGTCACCATTTTACAAACTATTAGTTACGCAATCTTACTACACTGAATGAAAAAGATATTTAAATATTTTCGACAAACTCTTAAAATTATGAGAGAGAGTACACTTCTAAATAAAGAAAATTATCCGACTGCTATGCAAACCTCTGTCCATTCACACATTAAACAATACTAACTGTGGACCTTTAGTGACTGTCATTCACAACTCATATTGAACCAAGGGTTTTTTCTCCGACACCAAATGTAACACTTCTGTCACTAAATGTAACTGGGTTTTCTCTTTTGATGCTAGTCAATTGTCAGGATGAGCATTCTGTCAGGGTGAAAATATTAAATAAATTAACGTTTCTCTCTTAACAACATGTGGGCAGGGTGGGTTCTTCCTTGGCTCGGGTATGAGGTAGAATGAAACAGCATTTTTACATAAGATAACTTTTATTAAAGATTTGTACAATGGTTTTCTTACTGGATGTTCTGGCTTGGAGAGCGGCAGCTGTGTCGTTTGCGGAGCCTTCTGCTGCAACAGCGGCGGCGTCTGATTACGCGTGGCGGTGTGTATCTCGTGTCGCCGTCTCGCCCAGTTGACTGGAGGCGCGCATCGTGCTGTGGCCCGTTTAAATATTGAGAACGAAGTCGTGAATCGGATGCTGATACCTTGGATGTGGCGTCCCAGTGTTTCTCTTCTCTAAGCGGCCGCGTGTGTCAGTGTTGTGCGTCGGCCAGCGGAGCGGCGCGGCGGGGGAAGGCCAGTGTCCCGGACTCGAACAGCGGACTCCCCCTTGCCAGTCTTCGGCTGACAGATCTTCATCCCAGCTCACAGGTGACTGCTGATGTGAGGCCATCTCCTTCCCGTCCCCACAAGTCACCCGGGTTCGTAAAAATCAGACTTCAAATACCTTTTAACTTCTGTCTTCTGGCGCCGAGGCTGCTGCTTGCTATTCCGTTACAGCGGCGGAATTGGCGCGTCTGTGTATGATGTAGTCTCTTCTTGCATGACGGTCTTCAGCACCGAAACTGACTGAAAACTACTGCTACTCTTCTTGTCGGGCCCACTGCGTCTCGCGTATTTATTCACTGCAGTTCACTGGAGGTGAACGACTTCATGGTCATTGCCTCTTCTGACACGTTGAAAAGTTTCTCGAAGAATCTTCTTAACGTCGGTCATTGGCTCTTGGAATGTAGGCGAGGGCCTTTGCTCACATAACTGAGAAACACGTGAGCTGGTCGGACGATGGCCTGACAGCTGAATCGACAGCGTTCGCTTATGTGGGGAGGGCGATGACTTCTCCTGAACATGCTGACTTCACGGTCATTGTCTCTTCTGCTCTGCCCGCTGTTTGTCAGTATGTAAGTCTCTAAACTGAACTAAGTTTTGCATTTATTTTCTAATTTCTACTTCACATTGCTTTCACTAATTTATTTACTTATCTTAAGTACCACTCAACAATGGTCACAATGCCCACATAGTACTAAGGACAGAAAGTTGGCTGAAAACAGACGTAAACAGTAATGAAATCCTAAACTCAGATTGGAATGTATACTGCAGAGACAGGCTGGACATGGTAATTGGATGTCTCTATAGGCCCCCTGGCTCAGCAGCTGTTGTGGCTGAGCACCTGAAGGATAATTTGGAAAATATTTCGAGTAGATTTCCCCACCATCTTATAGTTCTGGGTGGAGATTTTAATTTGCCTGATATAGACTGGGGGACTCAAACGTTCATAACGGGTGGCAGGGACAAGGATCCAGTGAAATTTTTTTAAGTGCTTTATCTGAAAACTACCTTGAGCAGTTAAACAGGGAACCGACTCGTGGCGATAACATTTTGGACCTTATGGTGGCAAACAGACCCGAACTATTTGAAACAGTTAATGTAGAACAGGGAATCAGCGATCATAAAGCGGTTACTGCATCGATGATTTCAGCCGTAAATAGAAATATTTTAAAAAAGTAGGAAGATTTTTCTGTTTAGCAAAAGTGACAAAAAGCAGATTTCAGAGTACCTGACGGCTCAACACAAAAGTTTTGTCTCAAGTACAGGTAGTGTTGAGGATCAGTGGACAAAGTTCAAAACCATCGTACAATATGCGTTAGATGAGTATGTGCCAAGCAAGATCGTAAGAGATGGAAAAGAGCCAGCGTGGTACAACAATCGAGTTAGAAAACTGCTGCGGAAGAAAAGAGAACTTCACAGAAAACATAGATATAGCCAAATCCTTGCAGACAAACAAAAATTACGGGAAGCAAAATGTAGTGTGAGGAGGGCTACGCGAGAGGCGTTCAATAAATTCGAAAGTAAAGTTCTATGTACTGACTTGGAAGAAAATCCTAAGAAATTTTGGTCTTATGTCAAAGCGGTAGGTGGATGAAAACAAAATGTCCAGACACTCTGTGACCAAAATGGTACTGAAACAGAGGATAACAGACTAAAGGCCGAAATATTAAACGTCTTTTTCCAAAGCTGTTTCACGGAGGAAGATTGCACTGTAGTTCCTTCTCTAGACTGTCGCACAGATGACAAAATGGTGGATATCGAAATAGACGACAGAGGCATAGAGAAAAAAATAAAATCGCTCAAAAGAGGAAAGGCCGCTGGACCTGATGGGATACCAGTTCGATTTTACACAGAGTACGCGAAGGACATCAAAAGCAGACTCGCTATGCCAAAAAAGGCATTTATGGCCAAGAGAAGTCTACTAATATCAAATACCGGCCTTAATTTGAGGAAGAAATTTCTGAGGATGTACGTCTGGAGTACAGCATTGTATGGTAGTGAAACATGGACTGTGGGAAAACCGGAACAGAAGAGAATCGAAGCATTTGAGATGTGGTGCTATAGACGAATGTTGAAAATTAGGTGGACTGATAAGGTAAGGAATGAAGAGGTTCTACGCAGAATCGGAGAGGAAAGGGATTTGTGGAAAACACTGATAAGTAGAAGGGACGGGATGATAGGACATCTGCTAAGACATGAGGGAATGACTTCCATGGTACTAGAGGGAGCTGTAGGGCAAAAACTGTAGAGGAAGACAGAGATTGGAATACGTCAAGCAAATAATTGAGGACGTAGGTTGCAAGTGCTACTCTGAGATGAAGAGGTTACCACAGGAAAGGACTTGTGGCGGGCCGCATCAAACCAGTCAGTAGACTGATGACCAAAAAAAAAAAAACAAAACAAAAACGAGAGGGAACTTGCCCTCCTTCTTGCGGTGGTTTACCGTATGTCTCTGGAAGAGCGTAGCGTTCCAAAGGATTGGAAAAGGGCACAGGTTATCCCCGTTTTCAAGAAGGGACGTCGAACAGATGTGCAGAACTATAGACCTATATCTCTAACATCGATCAGTTGTAGAATTTTGGAACACGTATTATGTTCGAGTATAATGACTTTTCTGGAGACTAGAAATCTTCTCTGTAGGAATCAGCATGGGTTTCGAAAAAGACGGTCGTGTGAAATCCAGCTCGCGCCATTCGTCCACGAGACTCAGAGGGCCATAGACACGGGTTCACAGGTGGATGCCGTGTTTCTTGACTTCCGCAAGGCGTTCGATACAGTTCCCCACAGTCGTTTAATGAACAAAGTAAGAGCATATGGACTATCAGACCAATTGTGTGATTGGATTGAAGAGTTCCTAGATAACAGAACGCAGCATGTCATTCTCAATGGAGAGAAGTCTTCCGAAGTAAGAGTGATTTCAGGTGTGCTGCAGGGGAGTGTCGTAGGACCGTTGCTATTCACAATACACATAAATGACCTTGTGGATGACATCGGAAGTTCACTGAGGCTTTTTGTGGATGATGCTGTGGTATATCGAGAGGTTGTAACAATGGAAAATTGTACTGAAATGCAGGAGGATCTGCAGTGAATTGCCTCATGGTGCAGGGAATGGCAGTTGAATCTCAATGTAGACAAGTATAATGTGCTGCGAATACATAGAAAGAAAGATCCCTTATCATGTAGCTACAATATAGCAGGTCAGCAACTGGAAGCAGTTAATGCCATAAATTATCTGGGAGTACGCATTTGGAGTGATTTAAAATGGAATGATCATATAAAGTTGATCGTCAGTAAAGCAGGTGCCAGACTGAGATTCATTGGAAGAATCCTAAGGAAATGCAATCCGAAAACGAAGGAAGTAGGTTACAGTACGCCTGTTCGCCCGCTGCTTGAATACTGCTCAGCAGTGTGGGATCCGTACCAGATAGGGTTGATAGAAGAGATAGAGAAGATCCAACGGAGAGCAGCGCGCTAATTTACAGGATCATTTAGTAATCGCGAAAGCGTTACGGAGTTGATAGATAAACTCCAGTGGAAGACTCTGCAGGAGAGACGCTCAGCAGCTCGGTACAGGCTTTTGAAGTTTCGAGAACATACCTTCACTGAAGAGTCAAGCAGTATATTGCTCCCTCCTACGTATATCTCGCGAAGAGACCATGAGGATAAAATCAGAGAGATTAGAGCCCACACAGAGGCATACCGACAATCCTTCTTTACACGAACAATATGAGACTGGAATAGAAGGAAGAACCGATAGAGGTTCTCAAGGTACCCTCCGCCACACATCGTCAGGTGGCTTGCGGAGTATGGATGTAGATGTAGATGTAGATGTAGAACCAGATACCAACACTGGTCCTTTAAGGTACAGTATTTCATACATCCTCGTACCAAATTATTCCCCCTCCCCCTCATCCCCCCTCCCCACGCCCTTCAAAGTACTGCTTCTTCTCCCCACATTAAGGTGAATTTAAGGTATGGCAAGCACAAATCACTGGATTTTTCTCCTTGAAAGAAACGTAATTACTGATAACGAAACATGGGATTTTTGAAATCAGCAAAAATCCTTCCATCCTTCATAGCGTACTCAGTGGCACAATGACTGTGAAGATTATGGAGAAGGAACATATTTGTAACTGTAGGCTTTCCCGGCGTAAGCTATTGATGAAGGTTTCTCGGATCTCCAGCCGGGTGGTAGCGTTGATATCTCACGAAGTTTCGGGAAGTGTCATATTACCCATCTTCACTCCGCCAGAAGATGGCTAGTATGACACTTCCCGAAACAGCGCGAGATATCAACGCTAACACCCGGCTGGAGACCCGAGAAACCTTCATCAAGGAACAGATTGTTTGCGGCAGACATCCCGCCCACTCGAAGAGTTACGACAGCGTCGGTGTTGTTTTGGACGCTTTCGTCGGCCCTGCAGCCACACATGGGGTCTCAATTCGCACAGTGAAAGCGGCTGTGACGTCAGACGCACGACCTCGGCCGTTGCCTCGCCCGCTGGGAATCCCTGTTCCCGCAGCTGCAGCGCACTGGAGGTTCTCGGCTTGTAGCGTCACATTTTTATATGAGGGCGCTTGACAAGGCAATGAATCCACATTAACCCTACATTAGCATATTGTATAGGCTCACGGCAGACGTTCTACGACGAGGTCGCGTTCTCACTGCCTATTCAGCAACCTCAACCATGTTTTTCATACTCCCTATAGTTACGCTTTACTACCATGAATATATACAGTTCACTTCAACATTATCTACTGTAACTACACTGCATATTTCGACAGTCAACGGTCGAATGAAGAAACGACGTTCATACTTTTGGTTACCATACCAACAAACAATGTTGGTCGCAAAGTTCCTTGATAATTTGACTTAATAAGTTTCTGTGGGGATTACATTAATTTACACAGAAATATGAGATGTTTTACGGCCCTCAGATATTTTTGCTGCTACGTTATATGACACCCAACCATACCGTTTGTTTATTCTATAAACTGATTTCACTCTATACAATTTTCGGATTATAAAAGTAGCAAGCAAACAACTGAGCAACCTACACGTACAATCCTTCTTCGTGAGACTGAACTACAGGACAGCAAATGTAATCATTTTACGGAGTCCTCACTACTGAGCCTCAAAACCAAATAACCGATTAGGCAGCCAAATGGTGAATGCCGTGCTGCAACAGAGCCTTAATGAACCGGAAAGACTTTGTGCTACGCACCTGAAACCGTAGCTTCGAAAACCAGAAATAAGGCATCTGTAGTGTACAAAATGCAGTAGGAAAAATCCGTTATACAGACAAAGATTACACAACTCGGAGACAACTGAAAGCCAGAAACTGTGTTTAACGTATATGAAGCTACGCAGAAAGTGGCTGGTTGCTGCATTCCTTTAAGTAATCTATAAATGTGTAAACCTGCTTACTGTGGCTAATCATTGGTCTCTGTCTACAATTTTTGCCTCACACACTTCTTTCTGTTACAAAATTCACCAGACCTTGATGTCTTATCGACTTATTTCGCTAGTGTACACGCAGAATCCACCAACGAATGGAAGAACTCAATGGAGCCAATTTGAAACTACCCCTGCAAGTGTATCATAATGAAGCGAAACACATCAAACACGGAATGTTTCGGTATGACAGAAGATACTTAAATTTCCTGGTTTAAATGTAGGTAACGGCCTGATATTACATGTATTTGTGACCTAGATTTCATGTTAGAACGATATACAGTCAATAAATAGTATGTGTTTCGCTGTAAGTAACAGCTACTTCTATGTAAACTATTTTTTGTGACTCAAATTAAATTGACAGTCAAAGCCGGAAATGTTGTCCTACAAAATTATGTTTGAAACGCCGGTACGCTGATGGAAAGCATGTTTTTGGATACAAAGGATCGCTTCTTATTGATTAACTTAATAAAAGCGTAAAGCGATAACATGTATCATGTACACTAGCTGCATCACAAGTTACTCTAGAAAAAGTCCGACGTTGAACCAGCCCTTGAAGGTGCGTTTATTTTGGGGGAAACTGAGGAAATTTAAATTTTGGTGCACCCACCCTATTCAACAGAATATTCACTCCCTAGACTTCAACTAGTCCAAAATCTAAAGAAACGAGTGGACATATACTAAACATTCGCACTTTAATGGTTTTAAGTAATGACAGTATTTGGAATAAGTTTACTCGTTGGAATTAGGGTAGTTCTGTAAATGAAGACAAAAGTCTTTAAAAATGAACCGAACACTGTGTAATAGCAATCATGAATTTATAATGCATCCTCGTATATACACTTCTGCGTGTCTAGAAATGTGTCTTGATTTCGTAATGTTTGTCCCGGCTTGTACGACAGGCAGAGATTAGGGCGTTTCCCTAGGGCTAGATAACGTACAACTTTAACTCGACAAACATTCCCAGTTACAGTAAGCACCGTACACTGTAGTAGCAAAAGGTAAATCACAATTCAAGGCAACAATGACAGATATGTTTGTCGTTTGTGAAAGTAGCTGCACGTGGGGCAGTGATAACACTACGACAGAGCAGATGGTAATTATCTATGAAAACACTGAATACAAATTATCAAGTTAATAAGAACTTTAAAACGAATCAGATGGTACTTGTAATAAGATACTATGGAAAGGGAGTCTCTTATTCGTGTTTAATAAGTTAGTTACGTAAAATACCGGTGTGAAGCTGGCCATCCATGATGCCCTTTTGCCTAACATATTAAAAGTATATTTTATGCTAAAACTTTACACAAATAGTACGTTTTAGGACAAAATAGGTATGCAGTGTCAGAATCCGGTTTAAAAAACTTTTCCAACTATTCCTCATTCACACCTGTACGATTAGTATGTGTTGAGAAGGAATGTTGACTTGAGAATTGTAACTGGAAATGGTTCGAGTTTATTGAAAACCTTATGGCATCCGTTTACAGGTAACTTATTGACTTCCCAGTAATTTCCTTTTGATGTATGTGTTTATTCCAGCTGCCCTGGTAAATGCTTGTTATGCCTTAAAATTACATTCGGCTTGAGACCACTGGTTTCTTGCGTAGTGTCAATACACGTGAAGAAGGTTACTAAGAGCTCGTGTTCTGGTATGAGATATACTACCACTGTGAAGGAAACACATCTACAGCAACACTTTCTAGACACTATCGGAAATGGAAAGCAGCAGTCCGATATTTTTCAATGTATGTGACGATGTTCATTACACAACGGGAATTAAATGATTCAACTTTCGCTCCAGTCGGAACTGATGCCTATCATCAACGTGAGTGCGGGTAACCACAGACGCGAACACACTTTGGTATTCGTTGTGATATGGAAGGAAGCAGCTTCCGAATGTTAACTTGAAGCGTTTCATCCCCAGCCTGTAATGTTCTGTGTCAGTTCATTATTTGCTGGGTGGAGGCTGGTATGAAAATCAACGTCTTCAATTGCTTAGTAGAGATTACCTATGGGTGGCAAATTACGGGAGTGGGTAGGTCAATTAAGAATGCGAATATTCGTCAACAAGTTGCGACTCGAGGTACACTGTAATGTCTTCCATTACCCTGCTGGAACATGCAATTTGTTACCCTACTCATAACGGGCAAGACAATAGAGTGTGCCATTCTTGTCACATAATGGCGAACAGTCACTCTCATTTTATCAACTACCAAATTAGTTCTGTTGTCAGAGCCAATAGCTCTCCGGACCATGATTCCAGAAGTGGGTCATGTATCTCAATAATCGCCGAATGATGTGAACATTCACTACGTCGGCTGTGGACGCGTTGCCATTGATCTAACGCAAACGGCGATCAACACCACAGAACGCCACTTAGTCTCACAACTGACTCTGGCTGCATGTAGTGCGAATCTCGGACGTATGTGCAAAAGGCTGAGGTGACAGATGTCATGGCATACCTCCTAATATCACGTTGGTGCTCCGTTTGCGTGGCTTAAAGCAGCAATTCGACGTTGCGTGGACTCAAGTCGTTGGAAGTCCTCTGCAGGAATATCGAGCCATGCTGCCCTTATAGC
This sequence comes from Schistocerca piceifrons, assembly GCF_021461385.2. Taxonomy (NCBI): domain Eukaryota; kingdom Metazoa; phylum Arthropoda; class Insecta; order Orthoptera; family Acrididae; genus Schistocerca; species Schistocerca piceifrons. The sequence continues at coordinate 77,396,732 of NC_060145.1, read as the reverse complement.
CCCCGTAAATGCGACACTGTTGCCGGTGCAGGATTTTGTGCATGAACTGACATCTCGATGACATCCCATAAATGTGTGAGGGTATTCGTGCCTCGCGATCTGGATGGCCAAAACAGTCGCTCGAATTTTTCGGAATGTTCTTCAAACCAGTCGGGAATAAATGTGGCTCAGTGAACATGAAATCCGTGAATACTTACAAATGTGTTTCAAGTAGCCGAAAATGACCATTTCCAGTCAACGATCGGTTCAGTTCGACCAGAGGACCCACTCGATTCCATACAAAAACCACCTGTACCATTATGGAGACACCACCAGCTTACACAGCTGCTTGTTGACAACTTAGGTCCATGGCTACCATCAGATCTTACTGGCTGAAATAGGAACTCATGAAACCAGGCCACAGTTTTCGAACCACCTAGGGTCCAGCTGATATGGCCACGAGCCGAGGAGAGGCACAGCAGGTGATGTTGTGAAGATATCAAAGGCATTCGCGTCAGTCGACTGCTACCATAGTCCATTAACGCCTCCTAACGGATACATTCGTCGCGTGTCCCACAATCATTTCTGCGGTTATTTCGCGCAGTGTTGCCAGTTTGTTAGCACTGACAACTCTACGCAAACGCCGATGGCTTTGCTCTTTAAATGAAGGCCGGGCGGTCACTACGTTGTCCGTTGTGAGAGGTAATGTCTGAAATTTGGTATTCTCGCCAAGCTCATGACACTGTGGATCCCGGAATACTGAATTCGCTATTGATTTCCCAAATAGCATATCCCATGTGTCTAACCTCAACTACTATGCCGTGTTCGATGTCTGTTAACTCTCGTCGAGTGGCCATAATCACGTCGGAAACATTTTCCCATGATCACATGAGTACAAATAGCTACACTAATACACAGCCCTTTAATACCTCGTGCACACGATATTACCGTCATGTGTTTATGTTCATATCCCTACCATGACTTCTGTCTCCTCAGTGTATATCCATGGGGCGACAACAACATTGTCTTCAAATATATGGATTTACATGTTCAATATATGGATTTACATATTCAAAGATTGGGTCTCACTAGGGTTATACGCGCCATCACCTTTGTATCTGAACTAAACTTTCCCAAAACTCTCTCAGTAAACTGAATACGACCATTCGTCTTATCTACTACCGCTGTTTCGTTCTCGTTCCACTTCATATACCTAGGTATTTAACTCACGTCTCTTTGTCAAGCAGCACACGACAAATACTGTATTCGAACGTTACAGAATTGTCATTTTTTCTACTGACCTGCATAAACTTACTTTTACCTACGTCTATAGCAAGCTGCAATGGATCACACCAAACAGAAAACTTGTCTAAGTATCTTCCTTCAGTCAATCAGCTACGTCACTTTCCCATGCACTACTGCGTCATCAGCAAACAGTCGTAGAATGCTGTTCACCCTGTCCGTCGGACAGTTTATTAATACAGAGAAAAGGAACGGTCACTTCTCTCTCCTGTGGCACTCCTGATGAGCCCCTGGTCGCCCATGATATTACATTTCAGAAGCTGGTTTTGCCCGGGCATATTAATTCTGTAACTTCTAAACAGGTCAACGATCGCTGCAACGACGCTCACAGCCGGGACCTTGACTTCCGCCGGCAATTCTCGTATCGACTGAGCTATTCATCCGGCATCCACACTAAGCAAGAGCTGGCCGAGAATACCAACGTCGATGGCCTTCACTTAACATCTGAGAAAAACGGCATTTGTGTAGATTTACCAGTGACAACAGACAAGCAACAGCGCTTGGAATAACCATAAAAATGAATTTGGGACGTACGACGAACGTACCCCTTAAGCAAAATTTGGCGTTAAAATATTGTGGCAGCAGACGACCGACGCAAGTGCCCTTACTAACAGCACGACACCGTCTTTACTGTGCTTGTGACCATATTGCTTGGACTGGACGCTTGGACGTCTGGACGACTGAAAACCGTGGCCTGGTCAGAGGAGCCACGTTTTCGGTTGGTAAAAGATGATGATAGGGTTTGAGTGTGGGACAGACCCCACGAAGTAAAGGACCAAGGTTGTCAACAAGACACAGTGCAAGATGGTGGTTCCTCCATATTGGTGTGGGCTACGTTTACGTGAAATGGACTAGGTCCTCTAGTGCAACTGAAACGATCATTGACTGGATATGGTTATTTTCGGCTACTTGAAACCATTTGCAACCACTCATGGACTTCACGTTCCCAAACAAAGATGGAATTTTTTATGCTTCTACATTTACGTGATTACTCCGCTACTCACAAGAAAGTGCGTAGCAGAGGGTTGAATGAACCCCCTTCAAGGTGTCTCTCTACCATTCCACTCTCGAACGGTGCGAGGAAAAAACGAGCATTTAAAATTTTCTGTACGAGCCCTGATTTCTCTTATTTTATCGAGATGATCACTTCTCCTTATGTAGGTGGCTGCTAACAGAATGTTTTCACAATCGCAGGAGAAAAGTGATGTTTGAAATTTCATGAGACGATCGTAACGAAAAACGCCTTTGTTTTAATGATTGCCACTCCAGTTAACGTGTCATGTCTGTAGCAGTAGTAGGACAGTAGTAGAATGGTACTCCGCCTTTCGGCAGGTCCTTTCATGGGTTAAGCCGCTTCCACTTTTGTCTGTTCATAGCCATGCTTTTCATTTCTGAATATTTGCCTCCTTGCCTTCCTTGCCCAGCATTTGTTATCTTCTTTTTCCTCTTCCCCTTTTTCCCTCCACCATTCTTCCTATTCCTTCCTTCAATAAACAGTCCCTCAAACAATGTCCAATCCAGTTCCGTTTCTCTTTCTTCTCCAACTCTTCTTAATACTTCTTCATTTCTTACTCGGTCTTCCCATTTCACTTTTTACGTTGTTCTCCATATCCATATCCCTAGTGCCTCCAGTCGTCTTTCGTCTTTCTTCCTCAATGTCCACGTCTCCGCACCATACTGTGCAACGTTCCGCTGTACCATTTGGCAAGTCTTTTCCGCGGACAAGCGTGATGTAAATAGTCTGTTAAGTAGACCTGTTGCACCTTCTAAGTGTTCTGCCAATGAATCGCAGTCTTTGTTCTGCTGTGCCCACAACATTATCTACGTAATCGTTCCAGTTAGGTTATTTGTAATTGTAATCCCTAAGTATTTAGTTGAATTATACAGTCTTCAGATTTGTGTCACTTATTGGGTCATCGATATTTAGCGGATTTCTTTTAATGCTCATGCAAATAAATTACACTTTTCTTTATTCAAGATCAATTGCCACTTTTCACATCATACAGATATCTTATCGAAATCATTTTGCAATTCTTTTTAGTCATCTGATGACTTTCAAAGACAGTAAATGACAGCATCACCTGCAAACAATCTAGGACGGCTACTCAGATTGACTCCTATGTCGTTAATATAGATCAGGAACAATTGAGGGCATATAACACATCCTTGGGGAACGCCGGATATTACTTTTATTTTACACGATGACTTTCCGTCTATCACTACTATCTGCAAATTGTGAAATTCAGATTCGATTCATACTGCGCATAATAAAAGCTCATGGCCAGAGGTGTAATGTGGCAAAGCACCAAGATGCACTTCTCAGCCGTTGTCGAGAAAATCGACAGTTAAAATAAACTGTTGCTGTGAAATACTCTCTACGATTAATAATTCTCTGCAGCGTCATGGCGCAGCGGTAAGCGCTCGGGTTCGTAATCCGAAGGTCGCCGGATCGAATCTCGCGTCTTGCAACTTTTTTTTATTATTTGTTTTTTTTGTAATTCAAGGGCTATTTATACAGATGGCAAGAGCAAATCAAACGTGGCATAGCAAATTTGATAAATATTGTACCATCGATTCATGGGTGCATGATCGCTTCGTAGAGGCTCGACAAAACTTCCAGCAAGTTACTACCAGAAACCTGCAGCAGTGGGCCTTGGGCGCTGCATGTCAGTTTCCAGATTTCAACTTCAAAGCTTCAAAAACATGGGTCACCGAATTTGAAAAGAAGCATGGGATTCGGCAACGGAAAATCACAAAATTCGTTTCCCGGAAAGAGACGGCTACCCAAGACGAAATTTTGGCCGCAGCGGACACATTTCGGATCCAGACGCGAACGTTGATAACTAACTTCGACAAAGATTTCATAATTAATACTGATCAAACATGTACGTAAAGAGCTGTTCACAAATGTCATATGACATGATGATAGAATATGATAATCTGATATAAGATAGACAAGACAGGTTTCGTATATTTCTTATATAAATGATGTTTTTATATTTTGTTTGTCAGGATGCCAGTACCAGTCCACGTTCAACAGAACTCTCGCCGAAAAAGGGTCAAAGGCTGTCCTGGTAACCCAACACGACATGAACCAGATGACGCATTCGTATACGGCACAATATTCAATCACGATGTCTGGACTAGTCTTGCCTCTTGTTTTCGTATGCCTCCAAGAGTCCACAGGTACGTTTGGACCCAGAGTACGGAAGACAGTCGACGAGTTCGCCAAGAAGTATACCAACGTTGTTATTACATCCTCCAAATCCGGTAAACTAACAACGGGTTTGTTCATATACTTCTTGCGTAATGCTTTGCAACCATACGTACAAAAGAAAGAATTTCTCCTTCTGATCGACTCTTGGGGTGGTCAAACGAACCCGGCGTTATACGATGAGATGTTCCAGGACGTTAAGAAGTTACCAACGTGCACTATAAAAGTCATTCCTGTAAAGTGCACTCCTCTGGTCCAACCGTGTGACGTGTATTTTTACCGGCAGGTAAAAAATTTGATCAAGCGCCTTCAAAATTGTGCTTTTTTAATCGAGCGAAACCGTGACATCAACTCCAAAGACGATTGTATAAAAATCCAATCCATCGTCCACCACCAATTGTCTTCTCCGATTTTTGCCGTTATGATACGATACGCGTGATATGCATCAAACCTGACGAACGATAGAACAATTTTTCAGAATATCAATCAGGTGTTTTTCCCAACATAATTTAAAAAACAATTGTTCTTGTAAAAACGCATCGTTTATCAGATGTGCTCGATGTCGTGGTGTTGTCTGCTTTCCATGTTTCTGTGATAACTATCACTCCGGTTCGTGCGATACTCCAGCTACTTCTGATCACTAATTGTTAATTATGTGCGAGTATATACCGAACTTTTCAATAAATTGTATCCACTTGAATATTATTTGTGATATTGTGTTTTATTTCAAGTACTATCTTCCCACGAAAAAGGACTTTCATCAATTTATTATATGCATAATTGTTGCAACTGATTGCCGGGAATTATATATATATATATATATATATATATATATATATATATATATATATATATATAGGGTTATTACAAATGATTGAAGCGATTTCACAGCTCTACAATAACTTTATTATTTGAGATATTTTCACAATGCTTTGCACACACATACAAAAACTCAAAAAGTTTTTTTAGGCATTCACAAATGTTCGATATGTGCCCCTTTAGTGATTCGGCAGACATCAAGCCGATAATCAAGTTCCTCCCACACTCGGCGCAGCATGTCCCCATCAATGAGTTCGAAAGCATCGTTGATGCGAGCTCGCAGTTCTGGCACGTTTCTTGGTAGAGGAGGTTTAAACACTGAATCTTTCACATAACCCCACAGGAAGAAATCGCATGGGGTTAAGTCGGGAGAGCGTGGAGGCCATGACATGAATTGCTGATCATGATCTCCACCACGACCGATCCATCGGTTTTCCAATCTCCTGTTTAAGAAATGCCGAACATCATGATGGAAGTGCGGTGGAGCACCATCCTGTTGAAAGATGAAGTCGGCGCTGTCGGTCTCCAGTTGTGGCATGAGCCAATTTTCCAGCATGTCCAGATACACATGTCCTGTAACGTTTTTTTCGCAGAAGAAAAAGGGGCCGTAAACTTTAAACCGTGAGATTGCACAAAACACGTTAACTTTTGGTGAATTACGAATTTGCTGCACGAATGCGTGAGGATTCTCTACCGCCCAGATTCGCACATTGTGTCTGTTCACTTCACCATTAAGAAAAAATTTTGCTTCATCACTGAAAACAAGTTTCGCACTGAACGCATCCTCTTCCATGAGCTGTTGCAACCGCGCCGAAAATTCCAAGCGTTTGACTTTGTCATCGGATGTCAGGGCTTGTAGCAATTGTAAACGGTAAGGCTTCTGCTTTAGCCTTTTCCGTAAGATTTTCCAAACCGTCGGCTGTGGTACGTTTAGCTCCCTGCTTGCTTTATTCGTCGACTTCCGCGGGCTACGCGTGAAACTTGCCCGCACGCGTTCAACCGTTTCCTCGCTCACTGCAGGCCGACCCGTTGATTTCCCCTTACAGAGGCACCCAGAAGCTTTGAACTGCGCATACCATCGCCAAATGGAGTTAGCAGTTGGTGGATCTTTGTTGAACTTCGTCCTGAAGTGTCGTTGCACTGTTATGACTGACTGATGTGAGTGCATTTCAAGCACGACATACGCTTTCTCGGCTCCTGTCGCCATTTTGTCTCACTGCGCTCTCGAGCGCTCTGGAGGCAGAAACCTGAAGTGCGGCTTCAGCCGAACAAAACTTTATCAGTTTTTCTACGTATCTGTAGTGTGTCGTGACTATATGTCAATGAATGGACCTACAGTGAATTTATGAAATCGCTTCAATCATTTGTAATACCGCTGTATATATATACACTTCTGGAAATTGAAATAAGAACGCCGTGAATTCATTGTCCCAGGAAGGGGAAACTTTATTGACATATTCCTGGGGTCAGATACATCACATGATCATACTGACAGAACCACAGGCACATAGACACAGGCAACAGAGCATGCACAATGTCGGCACTAGTACAGTGTATATCCACCTTTCGCAGCAATGCAGCCTGCTATTCTCCCATGGAGACGATCGTAGAGATGCTGGATGTAGTCCTGTGGAACGGCTTGCCATGCCATTTCCACCTGGCGCCTCAGTTGGACCAGCGTTCGTGCTGGACGTGCAGACCGCGTGAGACGACGCTTCATCCAGTCCCAAACATGCTCAATGGGGGACAGATCCGGAGATCTTGCTGGCCAGGGTAGTTGACTTACACCTTCTAGAGCACGTTGGGTGGCGGACGTGCATTGTCCTGTTGGAACAGCAAGTTCCCTTGCCGGTCTAGGAATGGTAGAACGATGGGTTCGATGACGGTTTGGATGTACCGTGCACTATTCAGTGTCCCCTCGACGATCACCAGTGGTGTACGGCCAGTGTAGGAGATCGCTCCCCACACCATGATGCCGGGTGTTGGCCCTGTGTGCCTCGGTCGTATGCAGTCCTGATTGTGGCGCTCACCTGCACGGTGCCAAACACGCATACGACCATCATTGGCACCAAGGCAGAAGCGATACTCATTGCTGAAGACGACATGTCTCCATTCGTCCCTCCATTCACGCCTGTCGCGACACCACTGGAGGCGGGCTGCACGATGTTGGGGCGTGAGCGGAAGACGGCCTAACGGTGTGCGGGACCGTAGCCCAGCTTCATGGAGACGGTTGCGAATGGTCCTCGCCGATACCCCAGGAGCAACAGTGTCCCTAATTTGCAGGGAAGTGGCGGTGCGGTCCCCTACGGCACTGCGTAGGATCCTACGGTCTTGGCGTGCATCCGTGCGTCGCTGCGGTCCGGTCCCAGGTCGACGGGCACGTGCACCTTCCGCCTACCACTGGCGACAACATCGATGTACTGTGGAGACCTCACGCCCCACGTGTTGAGCAATTCGGCGGTACGTCCACCCGGCCTCCCGCATGCCCACTATACGCCCTCGCTCAAAGTCCGTCAACTGCACATACGGTTCACGTCCACGCTGTCGCGGCATGCTACCAGTGTTAAAGACTGCGATGGAGCTCCGTATGCCACGGCAAACTGGCTGACACTGACGGCGGCGGTGCACAAATGCTACGCAGCTAGCGTCATTCGACGGCCAACACCGCGGTTCCTGGTGTGTCCACTGTGCCGTGCGTGTGATCATTGCTTGTACAGCCCTCTCGCAGTGTCCGGAGCAAGTATGGTGGGTCTGACACACCGGTGTCAATGTGTTCTTTTTTCCATTTCCAGGAATATATATATATATATATATATATATATATATCTGTGTGTGTGTGTGTGTGTGTGTGTGTGTGTGTGTGTACATTTGAATTACAAAAACCAAATAATAAAAAAAAGAGTTGCTTGGCGCGAGATCCGATGCAGCGACCTTCGGATTACGAACACGAGCGCTTACCGCTGCGCCACGACGTTGTAGGAAATTATTTACCGTAGAGAGTATTTCACAGCAACGGTTTATTTTAACTGTCGATTTTCTCGACAACGGCTGAGAAGTGCATCTTGGTGCTTTCCCACATTACACCTCTGGCCATGAGCTTTTATTAGGCGCAGTATGAATCCAGTCTGAATTTCACAACTGGTGGCCTCCCCTTGTGAGAACTGTGACCTTTCTGACCGAAAATCACGAATCCAGTCGCACAACTGAGGTGATATTCCATAGCCACGCAGTTTGGTTAAAAGACGCTTGTGAGGAATGGTGTCGAAACCCGTCTGGAAATCTAAAAAAATGGAAACAACTTCATATCCCCTGTCGATAGCAATCATCACTTCATGAGTATAAAGACCTAGTTGTGTTTCGCAAGAACGATATTTTCTGAATCCGTTCAGACTGTGTGTCAATAAATCGTTTTCTTCGAGGTACTTCATAACGTTCAAATGCACTATATGTTCCAAAATCCTTATGGATCACAGTGCACTTGTCTCTGGGCCACAACTATATGCAGTTGGTTTGAAGAACATGATGAACAATTCGAGCGAATGATTTGATCATCCACATAGCCCGACGTCAACTCCACTGAACATTCATGGGAAATAATCGACAGGTTAGTTCGTGCATAAATCCCTGCACCGACAACTCTTTCACAGTTATGGACGCTATAGGGGCAACATGGCTGGATATTTCTGCAGGGGTTTTCCAACGAGTTTTTGAGTATATGCGGCGTCCAACTGCTGCACTACGTCGGGCACAAGGAGACCCGACACGATTTTGAGGAGGTACCCCATAGTGTATAGATTTATGGAAATGAACTGTCATGCTATGTATTTCTTGCTAATTACTCACGTTAATGTAGGGCTGTGGTACAAGGAAGGTGCATTCCATGCACTGTTCTTGACTGATGGCTACTGTGAACGAATAATACGTGACTGTTATCTACTACTTCATTTTATTTCTTGTTTCACGTCACTTCAGTATGGAGTCAGAGCAGATTCTTCTCACCACGGTCGATCGTCGTTGTTGTTCACTAGACTCGAGCAAAGAGTTTTGAAATACCACTACCCCTTTCGCTTTGTCATGTTTTGTTTGACCACTTGGCCCACTTTATTCTGCATTGTGAACCCTAAGTGACACGGGAGGCCGTGCTGAAAGTTATTCCTCCGCAATTTTATTTGCCAAAGTTCTTAATTCTTTTTATATAAAACTAACGTTATTGACATTCTACATCGTCGTTCTTCATTTCTACATACGTGCAGCCCTCTGCCACTAGAGGACATGGAATTGCATGGTGTAAAATGGCGGTGTGTAACGTAACGGTCTCGGTGCCTGAGAAAAGGCGAACTGTAATCAAGTTTAGAATCCTCTTCAATAAAGTTTCGAATTCAAAGAGGTGGTCCACGCATGAAGCATCCTCTCCTTCAGTATGATAACGCCAGCCCACACACGAGCACTGTGACAACTGCAATAATCCGATGTCTTGGGTTCGATGTCATCGGTCATCCTCCGTTTCGACTCGTCCCATTCCTTCGCTTCTTTCCAAAAATTAAAGAATATCTTCGAGGTCTTCATTTTGATAGTGATGAAGTGTTGTAAATTAACTAATTCACACATTCTACAGTGACAGTGTCAACAAACTGTTCTTTCGTTGGAAGAAATGCGTGCATAGCCAGGGTGACCATATTCCAAATAAAACATAAAGATGTAGAATGTTAATAACGTTCGTTCTATTTAAAAAGCTTTAAGAGTTTTCACATAAAAAGTTAGGTAGAAATCTTTTCTTCACAACTCCCCCTGATGGATTTACAGAATTCAGTAGTGTACAGTATTTGAATCACTAAAGCTAATATTTTACGAACAATCTGAATCTCTTGGGAGAATATTATCAGCAATTACGCTGTCTCTGTCTGCATAGTTGTAATTGTTTAGTATTTTACATCAACTTTGTTTTTTAGTGATTATTTCTACAGGATGCTTGTATTGCTGAGTTTAATAGATGTCAGCCATTTGGCATGAAAATCATGCTTCTGGTCTTCATTAGGAAGATTGATGAGATGCACCTTCCCACGTTGCGCTATCCTATGCAGACGTCTTCATCTCCGCGCTAACTACTGCAACACACCTGCTTTCTATAGTCAATCCTTGGACTTCCTCTAACTTCGTATTCTCACACGTCCCTGCATTACCAAATGAACTACTCTTTTAAGGCTCAGGATGTGTTCTGTCAAAGAATCTGCTCTTTTAGTGCCGTAATTTTCTTTTCTCCTCAGTTCGATTCAGTACTTCTTCACTGGTTATCCGATCCACGTGTCTAATTTTCTGCACTCTTCTGTAGCACCACGCTTCAGAAAACTGTATTCTCTTCTCGTATGCACTGCATATCATCCGTCTTTACAAAGCAGTCCAAGTAAATAATTTGCTACCGTTTCATTTTATAGTACATGTCAAAAATTTCTCATTCCGTAGAAACACTTGTTGCCAATCTGTATTTTACATCCGCTTTAATTCAGTTATCATTAATTATTTTGCTCATCAAACAGTAAAACTCAGCTGCTACCTTCAATGACTCATATCTCAGTTTTTTAATCTAATTGTCTTAACATAACCTGCTTTAATTCGACTTCATCCCATTATCAATATTTAATTTTTATTGGCTTTCATCTCATAATCTCTTCTCATGACGCTATGCATTCTGTTCAAATTATCTAAGTACATTTCTGGTAGCCAAATTATAACGATATCCATTATCCATCATCATTGTTAAGAGCAGGTACAGCTGTAAAATTTTGTATTTGCTAAAAGGAAATTTCCTTTGCATTTAGGAAATAGAAAATTTTTCGTCTATCGCGAATCTTATCACTGATAATGAACATCAACAGTCGTGTACGTCCCGCCAACAAAACTTTATGTTATAATGACATCAGGAAGCTACAAAATTTTTATTTCTTCACCCTGAATTAGGATTCATTTGCTAGTTGCCAAATGTTCAGATCAAATAACGTTGGGGATAGGCTACAATCGTGTCTTACTCCCATCTCAACTAACGTTTACCTTCTATGTCTTACGACTCTTACAACTGTTGTCTGGCTTCTGTACAATTTGTGCAGAATTTTCCCCTCGACATTTTTTCCCCCGATACTACCAACATTTCAAAAGTGTGTATTCCATGCAACATTGTTACCAGAATATTTAGATTCATGTATCAGGTATGGACACAAATTTCTCCCAGTATATAGTAACTTTATGTTAGCTGGTTGTTCCACGGATACGTAATTCAGATGTCTACTGGATACATTTTTCTAAGAATAATATTGTTATTTTATTCACGGATGTCTGTAAAAGGTCTATTTTCTAACTGAAGGCTTTTGACATGCAGTGTATGCTGGAGCTTTAGATCATCGTCTCTTAAACAAAATTCATGGATCTAATAATTCCACTGAAAAAAACACGGAACAAATGGCATTAGTCGGAAAAAGGGCTCTGTCGAATAGTCCACTAACATTCTATTTACTGTTTTGAAACATAAAAAGTTTCTGACGTCAATCTCAAGGGGGGAATCACCACTCGTGACCTGTATCACAGTAAGTACGGATAACATGATGGAGTACAGTGCTCGGTGATCATTCTGCGAAACTACACAGCGCAACAGGTCGCTGGAATTCCCAGAAATGAAACCCTGCTGGCTCGCGAAAAATAAACGTAGGGGTTCGGTGGTGGGGACCAGGAGTGGACTGGAGTGGTATATAAACACGCGTGGGATGCCCGGTCGGCAGTCGTATTCGCACAGCATTAGCGGCAGCAGGCAGAAGCAGAAGCAGCAGCAGCAGATATGAAGGTCACACTAGCGATAGCAGCGGCGGCCTTGTTCGTCGTCATGGCAACCACAGTGGAAGCCGCATCGGGTGAGTCTCACTGCGATTGTGAGGCGCCAGGATAATTAATCATTTCGGATTTCCATTCTGGTACCGTTTAAGCAGTGCTGCTCCTGCTGTTTCCACAGAGAAACAAATACAATCGACGCCCCCCACTGTATAGATGTATCTCACCAAGTGAGGTGAGCATTGACTGAATCAGTAGAGCTTGTGCGTATCCGGGTTAAAATCACCCTTCACCTCTCCATAAATCATTTTATGAGGGCTCCAGATTGGGTCCTAAAATAACAACTCATCACCATCACACTACACCAACGCCTTGGCAATGCAGCGATCCACCTCTCCCTCGCCATCATCAATATTAAGTTGTAGTTGTAGCTGTTGCAGTTCTTTCCACTCAGAACAGTTCACAATATGGATGTTCTGGGCCTGCCTTTTGATACTCTTTGCCCAGTACATTTTTCGCAAACTATTTTTATGAAGTTTTTATGTCAATCATAAAATGTATGACTGGAATATCAACCAGCCACAAATATCATTTAAAAATGTTAATTTAAATCAGGCGATTTCCGGTTACGGATTTATTGCAAATCCACGTTCACATGTCTCTTCCAGATATCTTTCTTTCCTGCTGGGACCTTGTTTTGTACTCGTTTCTTGACTGAAGACTGTAGCAAAGATGGTTCTTGATTTGGTAACTTAAGAGAAATTTTTATCTTTTTAAGTTCATGGAATGATTTTAAACGTAATAAAACATGAAATGTGCCTCTAACATATGTACTGTATATTTCTGTGCCACTAATTGGTTTTGTATATGCGTTACGCATTTTAAAGCAAAGCTTTCCAATGCGCCAATGCGTTCTCAGTTTTATTGACGTTCATCACTATTATTTACTCTATTTTTAGCTTGAATCCATATAGCATTTTCATTTTGGTTGCATCCGTCTACTGTTACCTTCGAATTTTCATTGCAATTGTATATGTTGATTCAAAAGTCATGTCCCATGGGACAAATGGGGAGAAACAGAATTCCACTGACAAACTTTCAGAGATGATAGTACGGACAAAAAGAAGAGAAAATGGCTAATAAACATAGACTGTAGAATGCATACATTAGGAGCTATGAGCACTTCTGCATCTTCGATACTGCAAAAACCTATTCTACCGCTGCATCCTTTTTTTCCATATTTTGAGAGGCGTTGGTAGAAACCAAAACGAGAAAAAACATGTCCACTAGACAAGGGCTCTAAAGGGCATACCTTACGAACAGTGAGTGCTTGTTCAGTAGGTAAGACGTGCACCACAGAAACGAAGATGAAAAGGTGTACATAGCTCCAAGTACAAGTGGAATATGCGTATATGCTTCTACTTTTTAATCATCGAGAGTCTAAGATTACGTAGGAAACGCAAATAAGATATCTTTAATTGAAATTACGGATTCGAAAATACACATAACAAAATCTTACTTAACGTAACGATAATGGCGACGTGCTATTTAGAATACATTTTAAAAACCGCGGATAGAGGGTATTTCTCACACTAGAGCGTTATGAAACCCTATAGGACAGTTACCGCTGAAGATACACGCCTCCATGTGATTTAAATTTCATCAGTTTAGAATTCCGTGACATCTTTATTCTTATAGGAAATATTTTGCGTTTTAATTCATTCTTCGTGGTATTTTTCGGGATTTCCTAAAAGAAGTAATCGTTACTCTTAAGTAATTTGGAATTTTCGCGCTTAATGCATGGATTCTACAAACACTATAAAAACGACGATTACTTTCACCATAATATGTGTGAGACATAAACGATTCTTAAAATGTTTTCCGAAGAATGAAATCGTCAGACAAACAGCCACGGATCTTTCTTTGGTATGCGGTACAACAACCCAACGGGAACGTACGGCAAACTCCCCTAGCTCTTGTTACGATAAAATTTTATGCAACAAAGAATGAGTCCGGGTGTTTGCGAATGGTCTTTCACTGCGACGCTCTTACAATATTCTTACTTACGCAGTTGATCTGCAGATTCTTCATCTTGTTCCGAAATCTTTTGTTGATCAGTTTATCGTGTAGTCAAAAAATTTAAAACCGGAGTGATACAAAGCAGCATTATTGGGAAGTTTAATGTTTCTTTTATTTTCTACTTTTATTTTTATTTTTTTTATATCAGAGTTCATAACACATCTTCGTACTTCCACGTTGCCAGAGAATGATACTGAAACTGATATGAACTAGTTAGCATGGAGTGTTATTACAACAAGAAATCGACCGACGCTACAATCAAAGGAAAGTTGACTACGGGGAACTGCACCAATTCGTTCGGTAAAACCGCCATTAAAGAAACCGTGTGTTCGCTGCAGATGATAGTCATACAAATCATTCCGAATTACATACGTCTAAGATATTTTCAAAAAAGTGTTAACGATGAATGGATTTAAAAAAGGTGAGTACCGTAACTGTATTGAGAGAGGTCTCATTTGCTACATCAGTGGAAATATCACCAGTTGGACTAAGACGAGTAGTTCAAGAAACGTCAAGTTGAGTACGGGAAATCCACGAACTTATCCAACGCCTAATTCATTTGTACAGTATATTTTATAACTAGTCTACATAAACATTTTTTTCATCTTAATCTTATTTGTGGAGACGGGTTTGTGAATGCACGTCCAAGTGCATGAAAATCACATTACTGCATTCGTTATTGTTACGAAAGTCGTATTCCTGATGCTTGAATCCTGTATTGACACAAAAATTAAAAGCTCGGTGGACATCTGTGCCACAAGGAGCCATTTGCATGTTTAAAAGCTAAGCTAAATGAGGCGTCATTCATCATTTGGTTTTGCAGTTCTTCCAGATGCAGGGCCTGCTGACGAAATTATAAAATTTCAGGTGCACCTGTTGTTGAGACAATTGCCTTTGATATAAACCGAAACACGTTGCACGCCCTTTGTGTCATTGTTGTCGGATTCTTAAAGGGCTTATTTCAATAGTGGTACAAGTCCATTTTTGTTCATTGTGAGATTTATAGTCCTGAAGCTAAATGAGCGCTGAAAAATCTGCAGTTGAGACACCAGAAATATTCAGGTATATATACTTCAATATTTCTGGTATCTCAACGCTTTCTGGTATTTCAGCGCTCATTTAACTTTAGGACTCTGTATCTCAGAACTTGTGCCATTATTCAGTAGAAAATGAAGCATGTTCTTCAGTAGAGAATTATTTGTAGTGTGGTTCTCAGCAAGTTTCTTTGTCTGAATAGTTGCATGCTGAATGCATATACATGACCCAAAACATCATGTTGCCCCATGAAAAGTAAGTAAGGAAACATAATGTAATGATGTTCCCGGCAAAACCGCAGAACGCTTCTTGACAGCTACAAAGATGAATATTAAATCCTGTCTGAGACATTAAACACATTTTCATTTGCTGGTTGGTTTTTGTTCTAGAGTGTACTCCAGGAGCCAAGAAGAAGGAAGACTGCAACACTTGTACGTGCACTGCAACAGGCGTCTGGGCCTGCACGCGCAGGGGATGTATTACGAAGAGAGGTAAGCGGCTGTCTGCTTCATTTGAGAGTTTCCTCTGTAGTTTAACGAAATACAGGTGTCGAGCAATAATTGTGTTGACATTGTTCAATAATTTTTCGTCCATTATAGTGTAGAATGCAAGGTGTAATAAAACATGCAGTGTAGCATGCAACGTGTCATGAAATGGTACGGACAAACATCAAAGAG
Source organism: Schistocerca piceifrons (assembly GCF_021461385.2). NCBI lineage: Eukaryota > Metazoa > Arthropoda > Insecta > Orthoptera > Acrididae > Schistocerca > Schistocerca piceifrons. The sequence continues at coordinate 77,380,814 of NC_060145.1, read as the reverse complement.
TTGTAGAGGGTCTCATGAGTAACAAATTCAGTGCAGGAAGCCCAACGTCGATTCAGGGCGTTGAACTCACAGGGGCTGATAAGAGAGGTTATGGCAGCTAGCGTCAGCTCGCTGGTGGGCCCGTAATCAGGACTTCGTGCAGTGGAACTGTTGTTTGTTATTCAGTGTTGTCGAATGACTTCCACAAAGTAAAATGGATACGATAGAGGTGAGTCCTGCATAGATAACCACTGGCCCCTACATTTACAACGCTCTGTAGTGTCATTGGATGACAGTTCCAAACACGGGATTTTATTAATGGTTTCTTTCAAATACAGGTTGTGCAAAATGAGACTGACGCCGAAAATATTTCTATGACTAACACGCAACTCACGTTTGTTAATGAATAGGAGAGCTGCCCACCACAAAAAATTCTGGAAACGCGATTTAGGTGCGCCAATTACGTACTGTCACATGTCTGTGAATGCGCATCTCCCACACACTCTGTCGCGAGTATTTCACAGCGTCGTTAAGTCTAGCAAGGGGAGGCCGCCAATTGTGAAATTCAGATTCGATTCATACTGCGCATAATAAAAGCTCATGGCCAGAGGTGTAATGTGGCAAAGCACCAAGATGCACTTCTCAGCCGTTGTCGAGAAAATCGACAGTTAAAAGAAACCGTTGCAGTGAAATACTCTCGACGATTAGTAATTTTCTACAGCGTCGTGGCGCAGCGGTAAGCTCTCGGGTTCGTAATCTGAAGGTCGCCGGATCGAATCTCGCGCCATGCAATTTTTTTTATTATTAGTTTTTTGTAATTCAAGTATATATATATATATATATATATATATATATATATATATATATATATAAAGTATTAATGAATTGCTTATGCATGTTGGTGAAGGCGGATCGGTCTCCAATTGTACCGCCTCCATTTTTCCGTTTTTTTTTTTTAACAGGGTGTACCAAAGCTCTCCCGTCCGCACTGATTTTCGACAATGTTATAAGTTGCGCTAGGGACCGCATCTACCTTCTGTCGAAGCTAGCAGGCAACTACGCTGTTATGCGGCGGCTCGTTTCGGCCCATTCAACATCTGTCATTCAAGTGTAACGAGCGAGTAACGGAGTTTATATTTCATACCTGCCACAGCAAATTTGTGTTCGTGGGGTCTCTATTCTATTTCGAACGTTTGACTTACCCTATACGTATTCGTTTCGGAATATCGTTTCTACGTCTTCCGTTAACTATACGTGATTAACATTATGAAGACAATTAATAACATTTGTGAAATACAACTTTGTTTGCGGAAAACATAATGATGTTCGAAGTCGCCAGTTTTTCCACGACAAACGACTTTCAACAACTTATTATATGCATAATTGTTGCAACTGATTGCCGGGAATTATATATATATATATATATATATATATATATATATATATATATATATATATATATATATATATGAATTATGAAAAACAAATATTAAAAAAAAAAAGTTGCATAGGGCGAGATTCGATCCGGCGACCATCGGAATACGAACCCGAGCGCTTACCGCTGCGCCACGACGCTGTATAGAACCATTAATCGTAGAGAGTTTTTCACCGCAACGGTTTCTTTTAACTGTCGATTTTCTCGACAACGGCTGAGAAGTGCATCTTGGTGCTTTGCCACATTACACCTCTGGCCATGAGCTTTTATTATGCGCAGTATGAATCGAATCTGAATTTCACAATTGGCGGCCTCCCCTTGTAAGTGGGTGAGAGGAGCATACATGCTTAGTGACCATTTGAACGTAATATCAAACGGTGCTCATGATAAAACGACGCATGCTCATTTTCGAGTATTATACGAATCAGAATTTGTGTAAAACGTGTGTGGAACAGTTTAAGCAATGGTTGAAGAGAGGCGCTTTGCAAAACCTCCAGCAAAGCCTGCAGTGCCTAAACTTAGTGGTAAAATGAAACAGGGTCTGTAGCGAAGTGCCAACCTCTCTTTGGCACCCGGTTCTTTGGACGACGCTACACGTTTTACGGTACCGATACTGTTCCCACTTCCGAATTTTTTTTTAGACCGAAGAAGTTGTTCTATGATCAGAATTTTCAAAATGACGAAAGTGTATAGACAGCCCACAAACACGAGTTGCTATTTCACGCGGGCGACTTCTATAAAGAGGAAGCTGCTCCATCAGCGTTAAGAATGCCTCAGTCATCTATGTCTACATCTGCTTATGTACTCGCTAGGCACCGTATGGTGCATTGCAAAGAGTACAAAAAAAATAGAGAAAAAACTGACTGCCTGTATGGCTCCTTATACACTCTACTTTCTCTTCACTAAACGTACGTTGGCGGCGGTAGAATCATTATCGAGTCAGCTGCAAATGCTGGTTCTCTAAATTTTCTGAATATTGATCCGCTAAAAGAACGTAAGTGGTGAATTTGATAACACAAAGATTGTTGGATCTGCCGCAACAAATGTTTCCCTGTACCTATATTTTCATTCTGTTTGTTCCAGGTAAATTTTCTAATTGTACGTTCTTTTGTACATAGTTTCAGTACAAACTGGAAATAAATGCAAGTAAATTAAAGAAGAAATTGTGTATCGTAAATATAGGATAATGTTAATGAAGAAGGAAAACTGAGTGACTTGTCTGTCTACGTATACAGCCACATTTTGTAGAGGCTTCCCGGTTCCCTGAACATGAGCTTAATGTATTGTCGCTTCACAGAGGCAGAGGAGTCACCCATCGTGAAACGGGAAGCCCAGAGCTGTACACCCAACTCGACCTTCAAGAAGGACTGCAACACGTGCACGTGCAACAGCAGTGGAACGTCCGCCATCTGCACCCAGCTGGGATGTCTCAGCCGCGGCCGTAGACGTGAGTCCATCTCTCTCTCTCATTTCCGTTCTTCTCACTGTGCTTTTCTTTGAGTTACAGCAGTTCTTCCCGTGTATGGCTCTAATTTTAATGAACTGTGTTACTTGGCCGTGACACATCGGGCGAATGTTACTTTCGTCCCTGAGTTTTACACACTAGTGAATTACCGGTAACTGTGCTGCCGTACAGTTCTCGTACTTTTGTTTCCGATCTCATCAGAAGGAATAACAAGCAGACTTTCACTAGCTTTAAATGCTTATGCTTATTCAGAATACTGACCTAAGACACAACACTCACAGAGCAGGTCAAATGAAACTAATTAACGACGTGGCGTGGTGACTGGTGGATTGCGAATCTATAGCTGTGTAGTTGAATAGAATTCCGCAGACGACACGAATGTAGAGCGACTCAACAGTAAATGAATCGCACCGTTGTTGACCAACCTGGTACAATTGAACTGCAAGTAATAAATAAACTCTGCCTGCCATTGTTTTCTCTACAATCAGATTAAAGAGACCTCAACTGAAAATCATTTTTTCCCCTGTACCGTGGAGGTAGTGGATCTGTACAGCATGGGCTCAGTTGCCGAAAAAAAAATAAACTGCTTAATGATAGGACTAGGGGTAGACTATAGACCAGTAACAGACGGGAAATATTAATTAAATTTCATATATTCACAATGAAGCACAAAAATGCGAGGCAATCTCGTTACATAGAGTGGGATTTTGCCAACCCAAAATTTTACCGTACAGCGCTCCGCGTGCTTGATAATTAAGAATCCAGAACGAAAGCAATGTGCCATGAGTAATTACAAATTGCGAGCACGCAGACAGGGACAGTGAGACTAAGTTTACCTCCCTAGTGATTTTGATTGAGAGCGACTACTCCCTCGCAGTGTATTTGCAGTTTAGCAGTGGACGAATGTGCTATGAACATTTTATTGCGAATGTCCTGACAAAAGGTGAACGAAATTGTATCGTGAAAAATGCAGCAACCACAACACTAGTGGTAGTCACAAAGTGATGCTTACCAAGGACAGCAGCGAACGGAGGCCAAGAGGTCGTCTCTCAGCAGTAACCTCTGAACCCACACAGCTGTGTGCTTCCTGCGATAGCAAATGTTCACTGGAGCCAACTTAACTGTGGGCGGAGATGAGGTTCTTCGCTTACGCCTTATGCAGATGGGCAGTTGGTGGTCCTGAGGTGGTGCCAGCTCTCTGTGAACAAGGTTATGGTTAGCGTCCCTCTGCGCTGCTGTTCCCTTGATTTGGTTTTGAAACTAACGGAGACTGGAACTTCTACAGATTTACGTGATCTTGAGTATTTTTGAATTAAATGATTGGTGACCAAGAAAATTTCCTATAAGTTTGCAAGCTCCAGCAGAAGCGATTTTACAGGTTAAGCGTAGTGTGAAGTGGAAACAGAAATTCAGATGTAAAGTGTGTAATACAGCGAACATCTGTTGCTTGAAGAAGTTCTAGCAGTGGAAGCAAATGCACAAGAAAATGTAGATCACACCTGCAATGCTCTTCTGTGTGAATAGTAGCACACAAGTCATTTCGTTTATTACATTGTAATGTGCAAACAAGCAGTAAAACCTGAGGTAAAACGACTTAGAAGACACAAATCTCTGTTAGGTATAAACACAATGGTGTTCACATACAAAACTGTTTTATTTACATAAAGAAGAGTGCATGGATGTTCCAGAACGCCTCCCACACGGCGTGGATCGATTTCAACCAAATGTGAGACTGCAACTTAGGTCTCACAAGTATCAGCACAGTGTGGTTCATAAAATCCTAACTGTGACAGTAATCGAGATACAGGCAAATAAGTTTTTTTTTCGTCCCATGAGGTGTAGGCTCCCTGTATGACAGGCGTGTTGTGTGGGAACGTATCAGAGAGCCAAATCTACTTGCTTTGCAGGGCAGCGTACATGTCAGGGATAAGAAAGAGTGTTCTGGGCCTCAACACATAGGCTGCCCTGTTGTGTTGGAGTTGTATTGGCCTTCTTTATCGACCTGCGTTGCACAGCAGCCTGTACATCAGGGACATATACATTATTTTGAAGCCCCTGATACGAGCCTGTCCTGTCTGAAAGGCATGTTGTGGGAGTAGATTAGCTTGCTTTATTGAACTGTACTGTGGGTGCTGTACATGATGATGAGCATGGCAGGAACCAGGCTGAAATGGATAGAAGAGAGCGGCAGAGTGATGGGGAGTCGAAAATGGATAAAGAGAGGGAAAGAGGGGAAAATGCATGAGGCAGATTGTCGAGGGGTAGGGGGCAGATATGAAAGGTAGAGGGGAGGTGGAGGTGGTGAGAATGGTTCAAATGGCTCTGAGCACTATGGGACTTAACATCTATGGTCATCAGTCCCCTAGAACTTAGAACTACTTAAACCTAACTAACCTAAGGGTATCACACAACACCCAGTCATCACGAGGCAGAGAAAATCCCCGACCCCGCCGGGAATCGAACCCGAGCACCCGGGCGCGGGAGAGGCGCTAAGAGAAATGGAGAGGAGGATGTGGTCAGAGGGAGGAGGAGGAAGTCATGGTCCAAAAGAGGGGATGTAAGTAATGGGCAAGGATAGGGAGAGGAGACGGATGAAGAGAGAGAGAGAAAGAATGGGGAGGAGGAGACAGATAAAGGTGAGAGACAGATAAAGGTGAATAGGTAAGGTGGACAGATAGAGGCAGAAGCAGAGGACACATATGTGGGTAAAGCGAAGGGGGAAAACTAGTGATTCCATGTAAAGCAAGGTGTTTCCTGCTTGTTCCAGCTGCTTGGCTGAGATAAACAGCCTGAAGCGTATGCTTCACTGGGTGTAAATATGAATCCAGAATTTTCATCGTTTTCTCATTCTTGTGTAATAATAATAGAGTACCACGTCTCCCTGACTCTGTACTCCACACGCCAAATGTTACAAAAAGACACTCAGGTGCAACAAACAGCACGCTAGCACAGGGCAACTGCAGTTTGTCACTCCAGAGAAGCGCTGAATGTATAGCTGCGTTGCCAGCCACTCAGCAACCAGTCACCAACTTAGTCGGCCTACCGGTCCGTTTCTTTTGAGTCACAGCAAGTGCGGAAGGCCTAATAGTTAAACTAGAATCAGGTTTAGACGGGTGACCCGAACACGCCTATACTTCACTTGGCCTGTCAGCTGAAGCATCTGAGGTGGTCCTCCTACATTTCCTAGCTCCAGGATATTATACCGCTCCAACAATAAAAGTGGAGGACTACGACGAGAATTTATAAAGACTCCTTTCTGTGATGTAGACGCATTCTTGAATAGTTACTTCCAAAGCCTCGTCTGGCCAAGTAGGTTTAAGTTTTCTGTGGGATATCTGCGTATCTTGAGGTGGTATCTGGGGTGATTCCCTTCTAAAAATTCGCGTCCGATTCTAACCTCCCGTCATTGTCCATTCTGTTTATCTGTCTGTTCTGTGCTTCCGTACGTGGTATCGATTCTGAAGTTTTTCCGCTTTTTCTCACATTCTGGAGCTTCTGCTCTCTCGGTTCATTCCATGTTCCTGTTCCTTTCTTCTATTTTGAGATCATGCTTCATCTGTCGATTCTGATCTTCTGTTCTTTCTGTCAATTCTCATCGTCTGCTCTTCTGTTCATGCTGTCCGTTCTGAGCTTATGTTCTTCCTGTACATCCTTAGCTTCTGTTAGCTTCTGCCCATTCTCCGCTTCTGCGCCTTCAGACGATTCTCAGCTTCTGCTCTTTCTGTACGTTCTAATATTGTTCATTTGCTATCCATTCTGAGCTCTTTGCCTTCGGAACATTTTGCACTTCTGTTCAATCTCTCCATTCAGAGAATCTGTTCTTCCTGTACAGTCTGAGCTTCTTTTCCCTCTTTCCATTTTCCGCTTCTGTTCTGTCCATTCCCGTCCCATCCAATGTTCTATATGCATTTTATTTTTCGTCGTTCTCGTGTCTTATTATATGAAATGTGACAGTTAACGTATAACATTTTACAGTTGCAGCGGATGTCGCTACTCCTACAAAAGCGTTTCTACAACTGTTTCCTGCTTTATAATAAACACGCATGTAAATTGAAAACTTCTTGCAATAATTGTGAAATGTGCTTCGGTTTTAAGTTCTTTTTTACTATGAGGAAAAGCTGTTTTATTGCCCTCAGAGGCAGTTATTTGAATCTTGTTTGATATTGTGTTGCAGAGGTGAATTGCACTCCTGGAACGACCTTCAAGGACAAGTGTAACACCTGCCGCTGCAGTTCCAATGGCAGGAGCGCCGCCTGCACCTTGAAAGCGTGTCCCCCTGGCTCGTATTAACCAGGTACGCATCCACTCCGTTTGACGTTCGCCTTTGCGAATGTCAGATCTAAACTAGTTAGGGTTTTAATGCTACAATTAAGGCTGTCATGCCCAGTTTTACGTCAGCATAGCTTCCGAACTGAAAGGTCGCGCTGGGTGTGTGAGACTTCTTTGCCAACGTTTCACACCCATCTGTGGGAGGCTTCAGAGACCAGAGTTAAACGAAGTGAAATACAAATGGTGAATTTGCATTAAGAGAATAGTGCCTGACTTACTTTTAATTGACAATGATGTCACTGGCCAAAGGTTATCACACATTAAGTGTCACATGACGTATGTTTGTGAGTCACATTCCACTCATAGAACACTAGTGAACTCAGAGGACCTTGAGGTTTGCCAGTTTCTGTCTCTGAATGTATCTCCCTCAGATGGAGACAAAACGTTAGTAAACATATTCATACGTCAACTATGTCCTCTGAAACACGACATTTTAACTATTCTTTGAGATGCTGGCCTAGGCTGTTTACAGTGCTGCAAGTTCTGTAGTCCCTATTTTAACGATAAAAATTCTAAATACCAAGTAACTGTAGACTTAGTGTGTGTGTGTATGTGTGTGTGTGTGTGTGTGTGTGTGTGTGAAAGAGAGAGAGAGAGAGAGAGAGAGAGAGAGAGAGACAGTGCGTGAGTGAGTGAGTGAGTGTGTGAATGTGGGTATGAGTGAGTGTGTGGGTGTGAGTGTGAAATGAGGGAATAAGCATGTGTGTGAGTGTGAATGAGTGAGTGGGTGTGTGTGTGACTGTGGATGTGAATGAGTATGTTAGTAATTTATATTTCGACGTAGTATGAGTGTGTGGGTGTGAGTGTGAAATGAGGGAATAAGCATGTGTGTGAGTGTGAGTGTGAATGAGTGAGTGGGTGTGTGTGTGTGACTGTGGATGTGAATGAGTACGTTAGTAATTTATATTTCGACGTAGGCCTTTCACCTTAATTTATTAATAAGATTTTATAGTGGCCTAAAATATAGAAATAATTACACTTACATACAGCACATTTCATTCTCATAGTTTCTTATTGTACTGGTGTGTATATTTAAGGGCAATGGAGATGCCCCTTATCATACTGAGACAAACTGCAAATGGCAAAATATAAATTGCATTTTTTTCAGTCTTAGAAGCATCTTTGTCTCAAAATCACTGCACTATTAGTAGTAACAGAGGAAAGATAAATTTATCAAAGATTTTACTTACATGTTCTTCATACTGATATTTTCTATTCCAGTGTAATAAATAACCCAACATTTTTTAAATATTAAAAAACTAATTTCCGGCTAAGACTCCATGGAAGAAGAAACTAATGAGGCCTTGACTCAATAAACATCGTCATGGGTGTCACTAGTGTGAAAAAGGCACGAAATACTAACTATTGAGAGAACGCTTTACTATTCTTACAACGATTCATTCTGTGCGTTCCTCAATCTTTATTATTTATTTATATGCCTTTTTAAATAGTTGATACTTTCACAATAATGGCACTGTCCTGTACTTCCTATTTAAATATAACGTTGCGTCATTTTTAAATCTCAAGGTAGCGAGGGTGGAGGAAATGGACAGGGACTGGGGACTGTGGGACTGTGGGCCGGCCGTGAGGCGTGCAGAGATAGTCTTCACAATTGCAGTAACATTGCATCCCGGATGACGCAGGGATTAACCACTGCCTAGTGAGCAGGAGATACCGGCTTCGAGTTACGGTTTGGGAGACATTTTCACTCGTCCTCGCTGATTCCGCGTAATGTGCCGATGCAACTGACATTTGTAATCCCTTCACTTCTCTCTCCGTCGTCCCCCCCTCTACCTTTAATTTTCATATGGTGTAGATATTATTGATGCTGGTTAAAATTACTAACAGATCCTAACTTAATCTGAATGAAATGTTCCTCATACTGGCATGTGAACGTTTTGATTTTTCTTTTCAGCGTTCCTTCGTGAAGGTGACTGATTGTCCGAGAAGTTCTCTGCGGTTAAATGGAAATAACGCCATTTCTGTGATGCAGAATCTCTGCAGCGAATTATCTTCATCTATTTCCAATTTGTCTTTTGTAATTTTCTTATCGTCTTCAAACATGAAAAATAAACATAGTGATTGTAACCCATGTAATACAGAGTTTGTTTCACGGCCACCACTTTACCTCCATTTCATTTAAATGCAGTATTTCTATGTTTCAATTTTCTTTTTCTGTTCATTTCTTCGTAAAGTTATTATTTTTCTTTTTACAGTAATCAACAATACAATGGTCTACTTCTGTATGCTAATATTATACTGTCCGCACATGTTCGAAGGCTTCCACACCCTTCTGCTACCTGGGTGAGCTGTGGTGTTGGACTTCTAATTGACGTCCTTTATACTACACGCCAGGACGTATTGAGTTGCGCAGAGAGTGAATGATATGTTTGCAGATTTTCACACTTGTAGAGACAAATATCGAGCTTGTTTAGTATCTTTGCCTCGGTAATATGACCAGTTACACTGTTTGATCAAAAGTATCCGGACAGTTACGCTGTGTGATCAGAAGTATCCGGACACCGGGCTGAAAATGACTTACAAGTTCATAGCGCCCTCCATCGGTAATACTGGAATTCAATATTCAGCCCTTTGCCTTGATGACAGCTTTCACTCTCGCAGGCATACGTTCAATCAGGTGCTGGTAGGTTCTTGGGAAATGGCAGTGCATTCTACACGGAGTGCTACACTGAGGACAGATATCGATGTCGGTCAGTGAGGCTTGGCACGAAGTCGGTGTTCCGAGACATCCCACTGATGTTCTATAGGGTTGAGGTCAGGACTCTTTGCAGGCCAGTTCATTACAGGGAAGTTATTGTCATATAACCACTCCGCCACAGGCCGTACATAATGAACAGGTGCTCAATCGTGTTAAAAGATGCAATCGCCATCCCCGAATTGCCCTTCAATAGTGGGAAGCAAGAAGGTGATTAAAACATCAATATATGCCTGTACTGTGATAGTGCCACGCAAAACAACAAAGGTCGCAAGCCCCCTTCATGAAAAAGACGACCACACCATAACGCCACCGCCTCTGAATTTTATTATTGGCGCTACACAAGCTGGCAGATGACGCTCACCTTGCTATCGGATCGCCACATGGTGTACCGTGATTCGTCACTCCACAAAACGTTATTCCACTGTTCAATCGTCTAATGTTTACGCTCCTTACACCAAGCGAGGCGTCGTTTGGCATTTATCGGCGGTCGACAATGAAATCCAAGTCTTCTCACCTCCCGCCTAACTGTCATAGTACTTGCGTTGGACCCTGATGCAGTTTGGAATTTCTGGGTGATGGTCTGGAATGCTGTCTGCCTATTACACATTATCACCCTCTTCAACTGTCGGTCGTCTCTGTCAGTCAACAGACGAGGTCAGCCTGTACGCTTTAGTGCTGTACGTGTCCCTTTACGTTTCCACTTCGCTATCACATCGGAAACAGTGCACCTAGGGACGTTTAGGAGTGTGGAAATCTCACGTACAGACGTATGACACAAGTGACACCCAATCACCTGATCTCGTTCGAAGTCCGTGGGTTCCGTGGAGCGCCCCATTCTGCTCTCTCACGACATCTAATGACTACTGAGGTCGCTGATATGGAGTACCTGGCAGTAGATGGCAGCATAATGCACTTAATATGAAAAACGTATGTTTTTCGGGGTGTCCGGCTACCTTTGATCACATAGTGTATATCACGAACCAAATAAGTCAAAATTCGTAGTCATAAGATATAGGAGACTTTCCATTCCGTCTTAGGAAAAGCTGATTCTTGGAACTATGAAATGTGTCCATCTAAAATGAACAGTAATGCATGATCTAGTAACCATGGCCTATGCATCTATACAGGGCGAAGATAACGCTTAAAAAATATTAAACAAATCGGATGGGTGATAATAATGAGAAGTGAACTGGGGTCTCAGCATTAACCTGAACATTATTTTTCGTAATATTATTTTATTGGCTCCTAGATACACCAAAACAGCTACCGCAGGCCTTCCAAAAATTGTTAAGTAATTTAATACACCAAATTACACTCACATTAACGATAACACTTCAATAAGTATATTGGCGAAAAGGAATCTGCCGTTTAAGTTAAACTGGTTTCTGAATAAACAAAATTAACACACACACACACACACACACACACACACACACACACACACTCACACACATACACACACACACACACACACACACACACATGCAAGCAAGTATAAACCGATCGATTATATTTTACTGCCAACTTTTAACAAGTATACCTCAAGCTATTTATAAGTTCATAGTTGTCCAATGATCATGTATTCGATTAATGGTGCAGAAAACGTTCAAGCAGGTCTCTTTTCATTGCAGATTAGGAACTGCAGCCTACGTACTCAACTATTTGCTGGATGTATTCCATTGTTCGTCTTCCTCTACAGCTTCTCACCGTCCACAGCCTCTAGTACCGTGACAGTTATTCCTCATTCTCTAACCTCTTGACACATGTCCTATCGTCCTGTCCCTAGGTTTCGGTAGTGCTTGCTATGTGTTGCCGTTATCGCGCATTCTGCGGAGAATCTCCTCATTCCTTACCTTATTAGTCTCCTAATTATCAACATTCTTCTGTAACACCAAATGTCAAGAGCTTCGATTCTTTCTGTTCTGGTTTTGCCGCAGTTCATGTCTGAATACCAACAAAGTCGCTCTGAATAATGGCCTGCCACAGGGTTCGGCACCAGGACCTACTCTTTTCAGTCTCTATGTTGCCGACATGCCAGCCACAAAATCACGTAATTTTGCGTATGCGGACGACCTGGACATCGGGTATGAGAGTAAACATTTAACGACCTCGGCAAAATACTGAATGCAGACCTGCAAGTACTGAACACCTACTACCCCAAGTGGAATCTATTAAGACGTCTCCTTCTACCTGTCGGCTTGTACCAAGGGAGCAAGGACAGGATGTTGTTTGGTGGCCGTTACCCTCTTTTTATAACACAATCTCCATTAATAATTAACTGGGATTTCTATTCATAAGAATAGAAAATTAGTTAACTCAAGGTAGTTGTTGTGATACAAGCTCCCACGTTAGCCTCATTGCTGATGAAGTACAAAGTCCGCTATGTACTATTCTGTTCGCTATGTGCTGCCCGTCTCTGAGGTAGCGGTGTGGCTAAATGCTGTTGTGGCTCCCACTAAGCTGTGACTGATGATAGACCGGAGCTCACTCTGCCCTCACGAAACCACCAGCACCATAGTGCACCCTTACAATAAAGATACAAAAAGAAAACGACAACTCTCTATGAATGGCCAAAGCATCAGGCAGGAGGATAAGCCTAAGCACTTGGGAATGAGATTAGATTGCACGATAATGTATACCCCACATCTAGAAATTCCAAAACAGAAACTAAAATCCCATAATGCTATCCTGTCAAAACGTTGGCGTAAATTCAGCACGGTGAGTAGTTTGACAGCTCAATGTATAACTGGTTGTGGACGCCAATACCTTCTACGTTGTTCCTTTGAAGTCCCTGTTGTTTGCTGGTCGGGTGAAGCGGAGGTTATCTTGTCAGTGGGTCCGTTAACTGTCTGTCGGTTGGGTTGTCGTCGGACCGACAATGGTTGGGCCGACTGCCTGACTCACCTAAGCGAGCCTTAGTGTTTGAATTCCAGGCCGACCCCCGGAACTTCTGAGCGCCCTTGGATGTACTGCCTTTTCTTGTTTGTTCTTGTTGTTTGTACTTGTATGGCTTGTATCCGATTGTTAGATTAAGGTTGTTTTGCCTTAAGGCATCAGATGGTTTGGGCCTTCACCTTAATTTAAAAACTGTTTTACATAAAGCCTTTGGCATTTTTTAAAATTAATGTTACTGAGTCTTAAGTGTCGGGCCTTCAACCGATTTGAATTTAAGTTGTTTTGCTCTTAAAGTGTCAGATTCTTTGGGCCATCGGCCGATTTTAAATTAAAGTTGATCTGCTCTTAAGCTGTCACATGGTTTGGGCCTTCAGCCTAATTTGAGAACTGTTTTACGTAAAGCCTCTGGTATTTTTAAAATTAATGTTATTGAGTCTTAAGTGTTGAGCCTTCAGCCGATTTTGAATTTATGTTGTTTGCTCTTAAAGTGTCAGATTCTTTGGGTCTTCAGCCTACTTAAGGAACTGTTTTAAGATAAGGCTTTGCCTTTTAAATTTCTGATTTTGGTTGAGCTTTATTATTGGGTTTCAGCCGTTTTTAAATTAAAGTGCTCTTGCCCTTGAGGCATGAGGTTGTACGGTGCATTCAGCCGCTAATTAAGCAGATAATTAAAGCTGTGTTTCTTTTTAAATATTTCTTGGCTCTTATAAAGTTTGATCAAATAAAAGGTTGTATGTTCGAGTGTAACTGACAGACGCTTACTTTGGCCCCTTTCCACAACTTAAACTACCTGTCCTGTCCTGCGGGTTTAGCAGGGGGTCTCAAATATGTCGAACTTACATAGAAAGGATTGCAAACAGCACATTTTTGATAGAATCTCTCCGTGTCCTAATGCTTCTGACATTCACAGTTGGGCACTCGAGGAAGTTAAGATTGCTCATGATGATACAGAACGAAAAGTGCTCCTGCCGTAGCACAAAAACAGGCGGATACGTCCTGGGCAGAGTGAGGGGTGTAAAAGAAGGGAATTGGTTTTTCGACTTACCTGGCAGCTACAATGACATTTAAATCAAAATATCGCAACATATTCGCTATTTTTTACTAGTTACCATTATTACCCATGTCATGTAATATAATTAAACGCGTCAAGTGAAGTAATATGATACATGATATAATCCCCCCAGAAACAAATCCACCTCCAGAAATTTTATCTAAAGAAAAACTAATTTAGTTATTGCATGTACACTCTTCAACTTCTGATATTACATACCGTTTACTATGTCTGGCGAAACATCTGGACTTTGGGGACAGGATCAGTGGATTTAGCCTATAAAAACTGCAAGATGCAGGTGGGCCAACACCTTGCCGCTAAGGAACTCACTACACCGGGTACAAGGGTTAACTCGTAAAAAAAGCACAAATATAACAAGATATTTGTTTTAATTACTGAAGACGCCGGCCGTGAAAGCCTACACGCTATGATAAGATATTTTGATGTAAATGTTTTTGAAGCTGACAGGTAAGACAAAAGCCAGCTCCTCTCTTTTACAATCGTCACTCTGCCCAGGAAGTGCTTTCCCTTTTTGTGGTATGATAGGAGGATTTTTCATTCTGGTTCCCAACTTTTACTCTACCGTAATTTTGATATTAGACCGCCATAACTTGGCAACCAATGCAGTTTTTTGTCGGGCTACGACTAATCCGGTATAGGTTTTTTTTTTAATTTTCTTTCCAACTATGATGCTTCTATCTTAACAACGGATCAAGCTTTCACAAAACAGGACGACTATTAATAACATCCATTTGTCTATCTTCTTACAAAATTCACACAAGTTTGAGACGTATAAGTAGCGTATGTTAAAAAAAAAAAAAAAAAAAAAAAAAAAAAAACTGAAGCTAACTTGTTTTTTGCATAAAATACAATTGAACGTTGACTTTTTAAAGAAAGTTTTCAGTTTTATAGTAAGAATGATTACTCATTTGAATCGAATGACTGCAAACAGTGCCAGAGCAAACACTGTCATTCAATTCACGTAAAAATGAATATGACGTGCTACATCCAACTCGACTTGAAACCATCGTATCATCACGACAAGTAAACACTATTAGATGCAAAAAATTTCCTTTTCATTTCATCCATTTATCTACCTTAATGCAAAGTTTGAACCGAGTCGTACAAGTTTAAAGAATAGAAGTGGCACTCTTCGAAAACCTCCCAGAAAAACGTGTTTTTCAACATGTTTGCACTTGAAATCCAAACGATTTACATAGAAATGGCGCCATTACCTGAATATAGACTCCAGTACGCTTAGCATATTTTGCATAAGGAATTATTCGATCGGTACAATTTATCTCGGCGCCAGTTCCGGTTCGTCATTCAAACTTCCCGTATATATACCTTAACGTAGCTACAGTAAGACAAAAGATCAAATGACTATACAAATGACGCATGATCCAAACTAAACGAAAAACTTTTCACCCTGACTTCCTAGCTCAACGATTATCAGTTTTCACTTGCATTGCACTCTGGCGTCTCTTTTACGAGACTCAACAATTCCCGACAATGTGACAGTAGTATAACTTGCACTGGTGGCATCCAAAGATTCAAACACGTTAATGGCTCGGATGGTGACGTTGAAATAGCATACTCTGACTGTGGGATTCGTCATGTACGCATATTCAGTCTGCCGTTAGAAACTTCGAATGGCGTTGTTTTCCGGTGACTACGTCGCTATGGAAGTGCACTTGTAACTAGCTGTTGTGCTGGACCAAAAAACACTCGTCGGTACGGAAATGTGTTTTTAGTTTTACTTGTGGTAAAGGCCGAGTGGGTACCACAACACACAAGAAAATATTGGGTCACTTATCTATAACTTGAACAACATCAAACACTTAACACTTAAACAACCCACGCCCACACGATTGTCTACGTACACTGATGAACATTATGTCCATGGACTTACTGTGATATAAACCCGTCCAGGCGGTAGCAGCGTCACCTGTCGAGGAATGATTGCTTGTCAGACACTTGCACGGCGCATGTACAAATAGTCTCACTGAGCGTGCTGTCCGTGTGTAGAATGGGTAAGGCGGGCGATTTGAGGCTCACTGCGACGGCCCGAATACTCGGCAAGAGAATTTCGGAAAGACAGGATGGGTGTTCGAGGAGTGCCGGCTGGTGTGGCCGAGCGGTTCTAGGCGCTACAGTCTGGAACTGCACGACCGCTACGGTCGCAGGTTCGATCCAGCCTCCGTTATGGATCTGTGTGATATCCTTAGGTTAGTTAGGTTTAAGTAGTTCTAAGTTATAGGGGACTGCTGACCTCAGAAGTTAAGTCCCATAGTGCTCAGAGCCATTTTAACCTTTTTTTTTTTTTTTTTTTGGAGGAGTGCCGTGCTGAGTGTTTTCAACGCGTGGCGAAACCGACTGAGGCCACGTCCACAGGTCGTGGGGATGTGCGGCCACCCCTCATTATAGATGTTGGGTGTCGATGGCTTGTCATACTGGTAATACAGGACAGGCGTTCAACTGTGGCAGAACTAACATCAGACTTCAATGCTGGGCGGATTACTAGTGTGTCTGAACACACAGACTACCGAGCACTGCTAACAATGGGCCTCTGCAGCGGACGACCTACGCATGTGCCGATGTTAGCCCCATGACGGGCATCCATGGGTACAGTGGAGCTCGAGCAATCCATAACGGTGGCCAAGGAGTATCGTACACTGGTTGCAGATCACGTACACCCCTTCATAACGATCATGGTACCTGATGGCAGTGGCAGCAAAAAAATAAAATTAAGGGTAAACATCATGGCAACAATCGAACCAGCAAACCATTGACTACGTATTTACACTCCCCCAACACTGTTGAGTGAGCCACCCTACCCGCGGTAGTAGTTGCTTAAATGTTATACTCATGTGTCAGGAAGAACTTACGAACCATGTACAAGGACAGGAAAGACAGTCCTCGACAAATTCCATTTGTTTCTAATTAGCCCAGTCAGCCATGGTGCTAACTCAAACGCTTGCAAGGAACTTTGCGTCTCAACTAATAGTTATAGTCAAACAAACGAATAGACAGGGAGAACCGTGGATATGAGCTCGACTGTTGCACGTACCACCCCCGCTCCAGCGTCTGCGCAAGGTGGCCCGTGCGAGCACATTGGAGGCATGCGTTACTTTGCACCGCTGCATGCGCTCCCTTGATTCTATCTGCAACGACGGTGCGCGCCTAGAGCGCCGGGGAAGTAGCACAGCTGTAAACAAACATTTAAGAATTTGAGAGAAGAGTAGGCGTTCCACTAGCAGGGGTGTTTTCGAAACAGTTCTGGACGATTTGGGGTAAGTGAGCAGACCTTCTCGTCACAGAACTTCTGGCGGGTATTTGTAGAAAGATATCAGATGTATAGTTTTCAGTTACGTTTGTTCAGCTCGTGTACGTTAGGAAAAAGTTCTGGTTTCAGTCTATTTTAGTGGTTTTGGTTTTTCGTAGGATCTCTGTTAAACGTTAGGCAGTTCAACTCCCACCATCTATCGTTAACAGATTGGTATGTTATGTGCATCTACAAGGAATGTGAAAGAGTAATTCTTTTCCTTTATCAAACACGATTACCTCAGTTCGTCCGCAGTGAGCGCGTTTTTTACATTTCACCTCAAAGTTCTGTGATTACAATTGCCTAATGAACCATTTGATCTTATGTTCAGAAATAAAAGCTTGTCATTATGAATTAGGGAAGCTTTCACCATTTGTGCCAAAAAACCTGTGTATTCTAAATACTTTTTCCAACACCACAACCTGTACGAGACTTTCTATAGTACGCCCATTCGGTATTTAATTACATCAGGATGGAGTCATATGAGATATGTCATGCACTCCACCAAGTAACTGTACAACACCTGTTTGCACAAGCCTTACTCCGTCACGTGTAATAAGATTATCGTTACCATAAGGCTGGTTTTTGTTGTTTCATCCTATCCAATAAATCAGCTAGCAAACAAGATGATACGGGTGAGGACAGCAAAGGCAAAGAGATGGTTCCAAGTTAACAAAAGTGTTTCAGTCAGCGGCTATCTCTCAGGATAGTAGTAATAACGTAAAAGTCAATTTTCATTTGGTGACTTCCCGCCAAGCTGGCTTATTCAAAAGAGTTTTTGTAAAGCAGGAGAATCTGATAATTAATAATAACTGGTTTCAGTCTATTTTATTGTTTTTGGATTTTTTTGGGATTTCCGTTCATGTTAGGCAGTTCTACTTCCACGGTCTATCGTTATTGCTTTTTCTCAGTGAACAATAACTAACAAATTGGTATGTTTTCATGTGCTTCTACAAGGAATGTGAAAGAGTAATTCTTTTCCTTCATCACACACGATTACCTCAGTTCGTCCCCAGTGAGTGCATTTTTTACATTTCACCTCAAAGTTAAACTGTTGGATGTTCTGTGATTAGAATTGCCTAATGAACCATTTGATCTCGTATTCAGAAATTAAAGCTTGTCATTATAAATTGAGGAAGCGCCTCACCGTTTACGCCAAAAGAACATGTGTATTCGGAATACTTTTTCCAACACCACAATCAGCAAAGTGAGGAAGGGTAGGAGACCTTCTATAGTAAACCCCATTCAGTATTTAATCACATCAGAACGGAATCATACGCGATATGTCCGAATGCTACATGCGGTCTACCAAGTCACTTTCCAACACCTGTTTGCATAAGCGTTACTCCGTCACGTGTAATAACATTATCGTTACCATAAGGCTGGTTTTTGTTGTTTCATCCTATTCACTAAATGAGCATGGAAAAAAGATGATACGGGGGAGGACAGCAACAGCAAAGAGAAGGTTGCATGTAAACAGAAGTGTTTCAGTCAGCGACAGTCTTTCAGGATAGTAGTAATAACGTAAAAGTCAATTTTCATTTGGTGACTTCCTGCCAAGCTGCCTTATTCACAAGAGTTTTTGTAAAGCAGGAGAATCTGATAATTAATAACATATAATTCTCTTCCATGGTCGGCAGAATTCTGCTTGTATCAAAAACCCGCCGCTGCATAACAGCACTGTTAATGGCTTTGTGTGTGCTTTTTGTGGGGGTTAATATTTTCAGAGAGTATGTTCGTATGAAATTCTGCACTTGTGAACAGCCAAAATCCGGGCGACCCTGAGCAAAACAAGGTGAGTATTGTAGAGTTACGAGTAGAGAAGGAAGCAGAACTGGGCACAGCGGGGACTGAAAAGGCGAATGAAGGCGAAGAGACATTTTCTGATACAAGAGTCGTTTCTGTCCAGATAGGTACAGGCCACCAGTACGGCAACTGTTTCTGGACATCCACTAGAGAAAAAACTTGATGATCAAAACAAGACCTTCAGTGAGTGACAACAGGATCTGTTGACGAAAATCCTGAGGAATTAGGAATTTCGTTTGACTTTGTAGTTGGAGAGACGAACGCTACTTACAGACTGCATGCGAAAAGACTGAAGTAAGGGATGGGTTTATTGGGACTATCCAATGCAAAGACGGAAAAGTAGCGAAAGCTGATGACGTAGAAGGGAATCTACAAGAGTTGTCAGAATGAACTGAAAGTGGCATATAGGTGTTCGAAAATGAACTGACGGTGAAGTCAGAGGAGACGGGTACAGACAGTAACGTGATAAGAGAGGCCATCGCGAACTTTATGGAGAACACAAGGAGACGCTCGAACGAGTGTGCCAGCAAGTCGCCCAACAAGAGACCTCGCTCCAAAAATATGAGAAGGCTTACAGGGCAGCACTGACAACGAAAATGGAACAGACGTAATTAGGAAATGCAGGGTATTCAAAACGATGTAGTTGAACTGCATACAGACGGGCGACTTGTTACTGATCGTATTAGTAAAAAGTATAAATAATCGAGATGAGTTATGGGAAATCCAAGGTCTCAATAAATGGCTACGAGACATTCAGCGTTCTCCAGAACCTGTGGCTCCGTTTGTTCTAAAAGAAAGGATAGCTACCGATGATGACAAATTATACACCACAACGTGTTGGTAGAAAATTATTCATTGTTCCCTGATTCCACCAATGACCAACATCTGCAAGTATGGCTAGACCTATTTTTACTTTGGATATCACTTTCAGAGAGGCTTCTGCTAAAAATTAAGTACAAGTACAGCCATTTAAGAGAGGAGTCAGCTTTGAGAGATACGCTGAATTCCACAGAGATTTCCTAAATCAATTCTGGTGCAAGGAACACCAGGATCGCGTGAAATTAGACACGCTCATGAAGGAAAACTAGCGACACAAATACCACGATCGATTCTTCCTCTTATTCTTCGGCACTGCAACCCTTGGTGGGCCTTGTCCCCCTCAACAATCTTCCTCTATATGTCTCTCTTATCAGCATTTTTCTTCCATCCACGGATCCCCGACTTGGCAACGTCAGCCAGTACATTGTGCATTCTTCTAGCTCTTTGTCTGCCCTTCCTTCTGGTGGAATACAGTCTGGCATTCATTATTCCTTTGGGCATCCTGTCTTCCGCCATCCTCTCCACATGTCCTAACCAACGTATTCTTTGAGATTTGATAAATTTTACTATATTTTCCCCTCGTATAATCTCCTGTATTTCATGGTTGTACCTTACTCTTCAACCTTCTGCCTCTCTGACAGGCCCATAGATTTTTCATAAGATTTTCCTTTCAAATGTCCTTACGCTATTACTATCTGCTTCTGTCACTGTCAATGTTTCTGATCCATATGTGGCAACAGGTCGCACAATTGAATAGTATACTCTTAATGTAAATTTCTTATAATTAGAGAGTTCTTGATTATCTTTAGGTTTGCGTAATATACTTTGTTTCGTGCTTGTATCGTTTATTCAATACATTTTCTCATACTATTATCATTGGTTTGGAGGACACGTAAATAATGGAAGCATCTAGCAACTTTGATGCATTTAGCAGAGATCTTCAGGTCCTGTGGTGTTCTTCTAGCTTCACAATCGGACATAACCATATATTTTGTCTTGCTTTCATTGACAGTAAGTCCAACTCTTGTTCCTTTTGCTTCCATTTGTCCACATATTTCTTTCAGCGATGCTACATCCCTTGCCACGATCGCAATATCATCTGTATATGCGCATATCTGACTCGACTTCATCATTATTGTTCCCTTTTTATCTATTTTTTGGTGGAATACAGTCTGGCATTCATTATTCCTTTGGGCATCCTGTCTTCCGCCATCCTCTCCACATGTCCTAACCAACGTATTCTTTGAGATTTGATAAGTTTTACTATATTTTCCCCTCGTATAATCTCCTGTATTTCATGGTTGTACCTTACTCTTCAACCTTCTGCCTCTCTGACAGGCCCATAGATTTTTCATAAGATTTTCCTTTCAAATGTCCTTACGCTATTACTATCTGCTTCTGTCACTGTCAATGTTTCTGATCCATATGTGGCAACAGGTCGCACAATTGAATAGTATACTCTTAATGTAAATTTCTTATAATTAGAGAGTTCTTGATTATCTTTAGGTTTGCGTAATATACTTTGTTTCGTGCTTGTATCCTTTATTCAATACATTTTCTCATACTATTATCATTGGTTTGGAGGACACGTAAATAATGGAAGCATCTAGCAACTTTGATGCATTTAGCAGAGATCTTCAGGTCCTGTGGTGTTCTTCTAGCTTCACAATCGGACATAACCATATATTTTGTCTTGCTTTCATTGACAGTAAGTCCAACTCTTGTTCCTTTTGCTTCCATTTGTCCACATATTTCTTTCAGCGATGCTACATCCCTTGCCACGATCGCAATATCATCTGTATATGCGCATATCTGACTCGACTTCATCATTATTGTTCCCTTTTTATCTATTTTTTGGTGGAATACAGTCTGGCATTCATTATTCCTTTGGGCATCCTGTCTTCCGCCATCCTCTCCACATGTCCTAACCAACGTATTCTTTGAGATTTGATAAGTTTTACTATATTTTCCCCTCGTATAATCTCCTGTATTTCATGGTTGTACCTTACTCTTCAACCTTCTGCCTCTCTGACAGGCCCATAGATTTTTCATAAGATTTTCCTTTCAAATGTCCTTACGCTATTACTATCTGCTTCTGTCACTGTCAATGTTTCTGATCCATATGTGGCAACAGGTCGCACAATTGAATAGTATACTCTTAATGTAAATTTCTTATAATTAGAGAGTTCTTGATTATCTTTAGGTTTGCGTAATATACTTTGTTTCGTGCTTGTATCCTTTATTTAATACATTTTCTCATACTATTATCATTGGTTTGGAGGACACGTAAATAATGGAAGCATCTAGCAACTTTGATGCATTTAGCAGAGATCTTCAGGTCCTGTGGTGTTCTTCTAGCTTCACAATCGGACATAACCATATATTTTGTCTTGCTTTCATTGACAGTAAGTCCAACTCTTGTTCCTTCTGCTTCCATTTGTCCACATATTTCTTTAAGCGATGTTACATCCCTTGCCACGATCGCAATATCATCTGTATATGCGCATTTCTGACTCGACTTCATCATTATTGTTCCCTTTTTATCTATTTTTTGTATGATACTATGCAATGCTAAGTTAAACAGGACAACAGAGAGGCCATCACCTAGTTTCACTCCATACTCAAATTCAAACTACCTGTTCATTCCCTTATTCACTTTTACTTTTGTGTCCTTCATTGTTAGCTCGATTAACCTTCTCAGTTTATCACAGATGCCCAATTCTTTCAGCCCTTTATACAATGCTGGTCTATTAATACTATCGAAAGCTTGTTTAAATTCAACGAACGGGAAGTGGAGATCTATATCATATTCTTACAATTTTTCCATTATTATTCTAACAACAAGCAACTGGTCAGATGTACCTCTGTTTGGTCGGAATCCACGCTGGTATTCTCCGAGTATCTTTTCGGCGCACTTCTTTATTCTTTTGTTCAGCACTGCAGAGAAAATCTCATATACAGTATTCAGTAGGGTTGTGCCTCTACATTTATCACAATGGAGCTTTTCTCCTTCCTTATATATTGGGCATATTACTCTAGTATTCCACTCCTCCGGCATGCTTTCATTTACCCATATGTTCTTTTTATGAGTAGTTTAAATATTTCACGTCTAGAGGTTGCCCCAATCATTTTATTAGTTCTAACACGATCCCATCTTCACCGGGTGCACGGTTATTTTCTAGTTTCATTATCACTGTTTCCACATCCAGCATTGTTTGGTTTTGTGCCTCATGCCTTTCAATTTCTCTTGCCTCTGTGTTATCTTCCGGTTCCTGTGTACCTCTTGGGGCCTGAAATGGGTTTTTGTTGAGCATATCTCCAAAGTATTCTGCCCACCTCTGCAATATCTCTTGTTCATCTCTTTTTATCTCACCGTTTCTGTTTTTGGATGCATTTCGTTTAGGTTGAAAATTTTTTCTCATCTTTCCCACGGCATGATAGAATTTCTTCGTTTCATTTTGTTCCTTTAATTCTTCAATCTCTTTAAACTTTGATTTCAGCCATTCCTTTTTCTTTTTCTTGCATATTGTTTGGACATTCGGTCGTAATTCTTTGTACACCTCCACGTTTCTTTTTGTTTCTCCCTGTATCATTCTCAGTTTTGATGCATTTTTACGTTCTGTTACCAGCCTCCATTTGTCATCAAACCACTCATTTCGTGCATTTCTTCTCATCCAGAATACGTCTTCTACTGCCTCTTTTAGCGCTTTCTGGATTTTAGCCCACCTTTTTTGGATTTCCATTGTTTCCTCACTGGGAGTCAGTGCATCTCCAACTTTTGCTTGGTGTGCTTTCACATCTTCTGTGTCTCAGTTTGTATTTTTCTCCATTCCTGGTTTAGGTGTTACAGATAGTTTTTCTCTCACTACAGCTTTTACAGCATAGTGATCTGATTCACAGTTAGGACCCCTGCAGCTCCTCTCATCGATAACAGGCGTTGAATATAGTGCCTTTACTAACGCATGGTCTATGTGATTGACTACTCCATTTACATTTGATTTCCATGTTCCGAGATGTATTCTTTTACGTGGGAAATCTGAGCTCCTGATTATTAGACTATTTCTAGCAGCAAACGGACATAACATTTCTCCATTCTTGATACTTTCTTCGTGTAATGTGTATCTCCCAGATACTCCCATATCAGCATCGCCCAACCTGTGCACCAAAATCTCCCGTAACTAACAACAGATCATACTTTTGTACTTCACTGCATGCCCTTTCTAGATCATCATAAAACTTTTCCTTTGTTTCTTCTTCTTCTTCCTCTGTTGGTGCGTAAGCTGTTATTATCGTTATATTTCTGTTGTTCCCTATTACTCTCAGTCTGCTAAGTCTTTCATTTATGGGTTCAAATTCCAAAACACTTTTACCAATCTCCTTTGTTATTATGAATCCCGGTCTGGCTTGTTCTGTTCTTGCGTCTGGTCCACTATACAACAGAGAATACTGGGGCATATTTATCTGACCTTGTCCTTGCCATCTTATTTATTGTAGCGCTACAATGTTTTACTTGAACTTCATGATCGCATCAGCTATTTCTTTCATTTTTCCAGGTTTCTACATGGTCCGTACATGCCATCCTACCATGCTACTACTGCCAAATCTTTTGTCCCTTTCCTTTACCGAGGTCGTGTTTTTTGTGACTTGTTGGGGTTCTGTAATATGTCATTTTTACAGTGTGGGGTAACCGGCCTCACGCCCAACTCCAATCTTGGAGGAGCTGGATGTTTTTAGGGTTTACTCCCCTAGGGATGTTGGCTTCCCTACGCCTACAGAGCCCCCTACCCTTTGTTGACGGACACACTCCTCAGTCGAGACCAGTCCGGCTTGGGTGACCCTGCCAGCAGCGTCGGCTTAGCTCTCGACTTCATCAAAGCATGCAAAACCTCCCGCCCTACACTGAAGGTACCTACGATAAGGCTGTGTCCCCTGGGAGGGTCCACGATCGATTCGCTTATTCAAAACAGATGGTGAACCACAACTAGTATCACAATAACCTATGCACTGATTGCCTACAATGGACATAAATCCGTCCACCTGTCGGGCAATGGCGTATGTAGTATCACTGAGATTGCTCATAGCGTGTAGAATGGGAAAAGTCTGCGATCTATCAGAGTGTCTCCAGCATGTGGTAAAACAAGGTGTAACCAAGCCCAAACTTCGTGGGGTTTGGCATCCACCCATTACATATGTCTGAGGTCGTAGGCTAAGATAGACTGATAAAACAGGACAGGCAGCGAACTGTGGTTGAACTAACATCAGACTTTCGTGATGAACACACAGTGCACTGAACACTCCTAACGAAGGGGCTCCGCAGTCAATAACCCGTGTATGTGTCAATGTTAACACCACGAAATCGGCAACTAAGACTGAAATGGGCAAGTGGCCATCGGCATTTAACGTTGGCGCAATGAGAGAGTGTTGCATGGTCTCATGAATCCCGATACCTTCTCCATTATGCCTATGGTCGGACGCGAATTCGTTGTTACATCTCCGTGAGATTTCTACTGCTGTACAGAGACAAGCTGGCGCGTCTGCGTTATGCCCTGGAGAAAACACATGTGGGCATCCATAGGTGTACTGGAGCTCTTGAAAGGCACCACGACGGCCAAAGAGTATCATAAACTGGTTGCAGACCACATACACCCCTTCATGACGATCATGCTTCAAGACTAGAGTGGCAATTTTCAACAAGGTAATACGCCATGTCATAAAGCCAGGAATGTGATGAAGTGCTAGAAGAAACGCAGTAGCTACCAGTTTTCTAGATCTGAACCCGATCTAACACATCTGGAATTAAATTGAATGTGAGCTTTTCGCCCTTCCTCCGTGAATTTACGAGAATTAAGTGACTTGTGTGTGCGCACTCCCTCGAGCGTTCTACCAAGGCCTCATTGCTTTCATTCCATGGAGCATCGCCGCTGTTATCCATGTCAAAAGTAGGTGGTCATAATGTTCTGACTGATCGGTGTGTCATGGCGGAGCCCATCTGTATTTGTCTTCCAAAGCTGCCATTCGGATCTTGTTACAGGGATCAGCATATGAACACATGTCAGGCAGACATCAAAATGTGGAATGGTCAGTAGATTGAAGGAATTGGAGCCCAGGAGTTTCACAAAGTTAGAACAATATGCAGTGGTGTGGAAACGGATGCCATAGTGTATAAGACGGCATCAATACTTCATTTGATGCTCAGACTCCCTGCACATAAGTGGAGATATTGTCGGCAAATCCATACTACAACAAGAATTGTGAGAGTGAGAACAGAAATGATCATATTTGACTAGAAGACGAAAGAGAATGTTAAGTGCTTAATAGTGTGAAGAGAGAGAGTTTCTCTATACAGATTTCAGTAGTATAATAGATTTAGCTTAAAGACACTCAGGTAGTTGAGTCATTTAGGTGCCCCTTTGTTTTTGTTATTATAAGTATAGATGGTGTTAAGATTCCGTGCAAGCCCTACCATTGTCTGAAATAGTCAAAATTCTACTCTGAGGGATGATGTTTCCAAAGACTATTGAAGGTATAGCGATTACCCAGCAGTAAAAAGTAAACATGAATACTGTAGAAATAACTGTTGAAGATGGCCTGGCGAAAAGTGCTTCAGTGGGTGTGTCAGTCATCATTTTCGATAAATTTGAGTGTATCACCACAAAACAGTGAATTATGTGCTGATAGAGAATATGTATAACGAGTATTGAAGGAGAAGATCTGAACACAATGATTCTGAAAAAGGTATAGAACTTAGATGGGTAAACAGAACAGAAAAACTTAGATGAGGGAATTGTAAGAGTAGACAGAAGGAGATGTTATGTTGTGACAGTGTGGGGGATAAGGTCCTTTTGAGAGCATAGACAGTCAAGAAAACACAAGTTTTTGTACCAGACGTTTTTCAGTGTGTTTGTTGAACAATTTTAAGTTAAGAGAGTTGTGCATCCATGGTAACTGAAAACCTGCACACAAAGAGGATACACGATTTAAGCCATACATCCAGTTTAAAATCGTCCACAGAATAACGAATTTGTTGCGATGCTTTTCCTCAGAATTCGAATTTGTAGTTAGAACCTTTTATATGTATTTGTAGATTAACATAGTGTCAAGGTCAGTATATGGACTACAGAAAGAATACTCCAATTGGAGCAGAAAAATCGAATATGCCCCTGTTGAAAAGACCAGCTGCCTCATTTTACTTTCCATCAGTAAATCCTGTAAAATATTTCCTTAAAGTTTTGGTGTGGGAACATATTCATGCTCTTTCTAATACGCAATTCACCTCTCACTGCCAGAAACTCCGCTGACGATAACTCGTTCACACTCACTAGTAGTCCATCGATGTAAGTCGCTCTTACACATCCTCTCCCAATTGCCGATTCTCACTCACTCATTTAGCCCAACTCATAATGTGTTTCATCAGACCATGCGACGTTCAGGCATTGCGCCAACGTCCAATGTAGATGGTCACCTACCCATTTCAGATGTAGTTGCCGGTGTCATGGTGTTAAATTTGGCACATGCATGGGTTGTCGGTTGTGGAGACACATCGTTAGGAATGTTTCGTGCCCTGTGTGTTCAGACGCACTTGTAGCCTGCCCAGCATTAAAGTCTGGTGTTGGTTCCACCACAATTCGCTGCCCTTCCAGTTGTACCAGTGTACCCAACCTACGACGTCCGAGACCTGTAATGAGTGGTGTGGCTGCCCAACAGCACGGCGTCTGGACGTGGTTTCACTTTGGTTTCGCCACGTGTTGAAGATCCTCACCACAGCACTCCTCGAACAGCCGACAAGTCGTGCAGTTTCCGAAATGCTCGTGCCGAGCCTCTGAGCCTTCACAGTCTGACATCGCTCGGACAGATTGCGCGCCTTCCCCATTCTACACACGGACAGCATGCTTCGTGATACTACAAACATCTAACAGACTTTCCTGGCCAGGTGATGCTGCTATCCCCTGGATAGTAGGTCGGCGACCATTAGGCTTTTGCTGATCAGTGTATATCTGCTAGGAGAAGATGATGGCACACTTGGCGTGTTGCTTTTGTGACGAGAGGCTAGCCAGAGGTGATGGGGGGCAGCAGATTGCTGTTGCCGCGCAGACAACCGAGCACAACGTGACGATCGTCTTCGACAGCATTTTGAGATTCGGACTTTTATGTCGTCTCGTTGTCGCTTTGGAGCTGTACCATAGGAGCAAGGAGAAGATGTTGAAACTTCCTGGCAGATTAAAACTGTGTGCCGGACCGAGACTCGAACTCGGGACCTTTGCCTTTCGCGGGCAAGTGCTCTACCGACTGAGCTACCCAAGTACGACTCACGCCCCGTCCTCACAGCTTTACTTCTGCCAGTACCTCGTCTCCTATACCTCGTCTCCTACCTTCCAAACTTAACAGAAGCTCTCCTGCGAGTAAAGCTGTGAGGACGGGGCGTGAGTCGTGCTTGGGTAGCTCAGTCGGTAGAGCATTTGCCCGCAAAAGGCAAAGGTCCCGAGTTCGAGTCTCGGTCCGGCACACAGTTTTAATCTGCCAGGAAGTTTCATGTCAGCGCACACTCCGCTGCAGAATGAAAATCTCATTCAGGAGAGGATGTTGTTTGGCTGCCGGTATCCTCATTCTACGGCACAAACAGCATGTATAGATTAAATGTGTTCTTTATTCAAAAAGACATAATGTTACTTACCGCCAGCTAGGCATTGTGGTACTACCTCTTCTGTATAGTTCACGTTAGCGTCACTGCCGGTGAAGTACAAAGTCCGCAATGTACACTATATGGTTGCTATGTATTGCCTGTCTCTGTGTTATTGGCTGAGATAACTGCTACTGCGATCCCCGCTGGGCTGCTAATGATGACACCGGATCCTACTCGGTGCGACACACTGTGATCAGACTCCAACTAACTCGAACTAACCGGCCATCTGGTCCGCGGAACGCTATTTAAACACTGCCGGCTGAGAAGGCGTTGGTGACACACTTCCTGTGAGTCTGTTTTTGGCCTCTGTCGATCTTTGTGCAACGTCTACACGATGTGTTGGCGCCATCTTACGTCAGCACATGGACAGCAGCAGAGGAGAGCGCTGTGTAGGGTAGGCTTAAGTCGGCACCCGGGCGCATAGCCGTGGGGCGCGGCCAGCGACTTCGTTCAGCGGGGCTAAGCAGGGTGCTGCCTCATTGGTGTATTACACAGTGAGGCGCCGTACCAAGCGGCTTGCGAGGAGGGCGAATTGGCACCACACAAACAGTGATGTGTTGGCATGTGCACAGCTTCCTTACCACACCGTAGTACCTGCTTGTGCATAAGTTTTGAGTGAAAAGATGAGCTACTGAATGCATGAAATCATTAGTGTTCGTTTCTTGTATTTCTATTCAAGCAATACTGAGTGACCAAAAAGTTGGTATTGTCAAAGTTTGACTTTAATGTTTGCTTAATTCTCAGTTATTACTCTAAACCAGGCTGCTTAGACAACAACATACAAATTCCTTTCCTTCATAAGCTTTGTTAATTACACTGATACATAATTTTAATTTTTGAGATACGCGTTTTATGTGGTATTTCCTTGTGGTTTTGAAAACAAAACTCCAAGACATTTGAAAATGGACTGAAACTAAATAAGAGTGTAAAATGTTATGATTTTTGTTAAACTGTTGTGTCACATACAAAGAAAATTTGCAAGAATTACAGATTTATAGGGATCGATGAATGTGATGTGTATGCTCTTTTGAGATACTGACATTCAGACCATTAATTTGAAAGATGTGTGCCATTGTAATTCGTGACTATATTTCCGTTTCTGGGATACATGCGGCTACATTTTGGCCAGATTTTTTTCTTTCTTTTCTTCCAATTTGGGGAACTATTCCGACACTTTCGAAATCACTAAATTCTCGTTGGTTTTGGTGTGAAGGGATGTAAGGGTACATACAGCAGACCACTCCAGGGCAGATCAAATTTCCCCACACGCGTCTTTGATCCAGCGAATTAGCATCACTGTGGGGGAGGCTCCAGCGTACCAGAAGAGTGCGGCTTCGCGCACGCCGTTCTTTGTGACTCGGAGGTAATTTGAGCCAGAACAAAACAGCTCCTGTGTGCTCATTCCCAGTGCAATTTATGATTTTAACTCTCTGTTTCCTGTAAAATTTTCTTTGCAACACGTTGTTCCTAATGTTGTTTCATTGCTCAAAACAAATTTTGCTTGTAATGTGGAACAATGTGCTATTATATGTTAAACTGTATAATGTGCGACCTATATATATATATATATATATACTCCTGGAAATGGAAAAAAGAACACATTGACACCGGTGTGTCAGACCCACCATACTTGCTCCGGACACTGCGAGAGGGCTGTACAAGCAATGATCACACGCACGGCACAGCGGACACACCAGGAACCGCGGTGTTGGCCGTCGAATGGCGCTAGCTGCGCAGCATTTGTGCACCGCCGCCGTCAGTGTCAGCCAGTTTGCCGTGGCATACGGAGCTCCATCGCAGTCTTTAACACTGGTAGCATGCCGCGACAGCGTGGACGTGAACCGTATGTGCAGTTGACGGACTTTGAGCGAGGGCGTATAGTGGGCATGCGGGAGGCCGGGTGGACGTACCGCCGAATTGCTCAACACGTGGGGCGTGAGGTCTCCACAGTACATCGATGTTGTCGCCATTGGTCGGCGGAAGGTGCACGTGCCCGTCGACCTGGGACCGGACCGCAGCGACGTACGGATGCACGCCAAGACCGTAGGATCCTACGCAGTGCCGTAGGGGACCGCACCGCCACTTCCCAGAAAATTAGGGACACTGTTGCTCCTGGGGTATCGACGAGGACCATTCGCAACCGTCTCCATGAAGCTGGGCTACGGTCCCGCACACCGTTAGGCCGTCTTCCGCTCACGCCCCAACATCGTGCAGCCCGCCTCCAGTGGTGTCGCGACAGGCGTGAATGGAGGGACGAATGGAGACGTGTCGTCTTCAGCGATGAGAGTCGCTTCTGCCTTGGTGCCAATGATGGTCGTATGCGTGTTTGGCGCCGTGCAGGTGAGCGCCACAATCAGGACTGCATACGACCGAGGCACACAGGGCCAACACCCGGCATCATGGTGTGGGGAGCGATCTCCTACACTGGCCGTACACCACTGGTGATCGTCGAGGGGACACTGAATAGTGCACGGTACATCCAAACCGTCATCGATCCCATCGTTCTACCATTCCTAGACCGGCAAGGGATCTTGCTGTTCCAACAGGACAATGCACGTCCGCATGTATCCCGTGCCACCCAACGTGCTCTAGAAGGTGTAAGTCAACTACCCTGGCCAGCAAGATCTCCGGATCTGTCCCCCATTGAGCATGTTTGGGACTGGATGAAGCGTCGTCTCACGCGGTCTGCACGTCCAGCACGAACGCTGGTCCAGCTGAGGCGCCAGGTGGAAATGGCATGGCAAGCCGTTCCACAGGACTACATCCAGCATCTCTACGATCGTCTCCATGGGAGAATAGCAGCCTGCATTGCTGCGAAAGGTGGATATACACTGTACTAGTGCCGACATTGTGCATGCTCTGTTGCCTGTGTCTATGTGCCTGTGGTTCTGTCAGTGTGATCATGTGATGTATCTGACCCCAGGAATGTGTCAATAAAGTTTCCCCTTCCTGGGACAATGAATTCACGGTGTTCTTATTTCAATTTCCAGGAGTATATATATATATATATATATATATATATATATATATATATATATATATATATATATATATAAGGCAGCTAGTCTTTAAATATTCTGTAAATGAAATGAAACGAAAAATAATCGCACATAACAGTACAACGTGGTTACTATTACACTTTCGCTGCCTGAGAGGTCATCCATGAAAAGCGCGTGGCCGTAGGAATGAAACTTTATGAACACTTTTGTAAGGACATGTGGAAGAGAAATAACGAATGAACCGTTGAAAAAAGCACATTTCCACGTGAGAGGATTATATCTTTTAATTATGTACAATGTTTACGTTCCGGGTAATAAACGTTGCTCAATGTAACGATAGCCCGGAAGGTTGTACGGATAACGTTTCACAACTGTTTACAACACATTTTGAACGGTGGCTCACGATGTGTTCAGCCGTCGTGGATTATTTATTTCTCGTTCGATCTGCCAGATACATTTTACAAAGAACAGATGACATTAATATAAATCACAATAAACGTTTGGAACTTACAATGTGGAAACAAATTATATCAGTTATTACATTACAGTTATGTCAGGGAAACTATATTATTACATTAAATGGAACAAAAATCACATAAATTGATGACAATTAATTACACAGTAACATTAAGATTATGGAGCCATTTCCTGGCATTGTCCGTTAACTTGTGGAGCGACACCAGAGAGCCGTCTCTGAAACCATGAATGCTACAAACCAGAAGATGGTCCATTGTCTGTACCTCTCCACAGTCACAACACGAATCGTCTATATAGCCCCACTTGGTTGTTTGCTGTCTGCAGCGTCCAACTCCCGTGCGAAACCTCTTTAGAGCCGACCAGTGTTTCCTGTTGAGATTGAAGCCTTCAACCCTTTTGGTTGGGTCGTGGATTAGGTGATGGTTTTCCACGACGCCATGCATTCTTCCATTCAGCATCGAGACCCTCCGTGCCCAATGTTCTGCTCCAGACGATAGGTTTCCTGGACTCGAGTCTCGTGGGTCCTCCCATGGCGGCATGTATGGGTAGCCTCGGGTTTGCTTCAGTTTTTTTCTACTATGTCCTGGGTTGCTTTCTCTCTACGTATGGAAGCAGGAGCGATGTTTGCCAGCACCGGGAGCCACTCAACGAGGATTGGCCTCAGAGTGCCGGTGACGGTTCTCAGAGTGGCATTTAGTTGTACAGCAACTTTTATGGCGTGCGGGCTTCTGCTCCAGACTGGGGCACAGTATTCTGCAGCGCTATACACCCGTGCCAGTGCAGCAGTTCGTAGAGTGGCAGCATCACAACCCCAAGTGGTGCCTGCCAGCCTGTTGAGCAGGTTATTTCTCGTCTTTAGCTTTTGGGCAGTATCAGTTAGGTGTTACCTGAAAGTCATGCTGCGATCTAGCTTAATACCGAGATATTTTGGGAAATTCTCGTGGCTGACAGCTTTACCATTTATAACCAGGTGCAATTCCCTTCTCGTTTCCTTGTTGTTTCGATGCATGATTGTGCTTACTGTTTTTGTCACAATGATTTTTCGATGCCATGTGTCAGTATTTTTTCAGTGTAGCTAGATCTTCATTTAGTGTTGATTCCAGGTTTTCAAACGAGTTACTTTGCTCTGTAATAGCTAAATCACATGCGTAGGCAAATTTACATGAGTGCAAATCAGGCAAATCTGCTATACGTATAGATGTTGAAGAGCCAGGGAGCTAAGACTGATCCTTGCAGAAGAACATTTTTTAGAGTATGGCACTTGCTGGCTTCACCATTTAATTTGACCCCGAACTTCGTTTCGCCCAGCATGTTGTTCATGAGCTTCAACGTTGTTTTGCATTTGGCTATCTTTGCCAGTTTTAACATGAGACCGTTTAGCCATACAGTGTCGTACGCTGATGTCATCAATCAGGACTACCCCTGTTTTCCTCTTTTCCTGAAAGCCTCGTTCAATGTGTGTGGTAAATGCCAGCACCTGGTCGCAGCAGCTTCTTCCTTGTCTAAAACCTGCTTGCTCCACTGGTAGTTGTTCCTCCAGTTCTGGTTTGCACAGTAATGAGATTGGCCTGAAGTTCCCTGCGTCAGTTCCACTCTTCCCTGGTTTAAGTATGGAAATGATTTTGGCTATTTTCCATTCTCTGGGGATTTCACAGGTTTCCATTATTCTCGTGAATAGTTTGCATACCTGTCGTGGAACAGCTCGTGCGCTGCTTGAAGATCGCAAATTGCGTCCAGCATTCTCATCCATGGCACCAGTTACTTCATCAACAATTTGTGGCGTAATTAGCCGTCCGCCTCTTCAAGGGGCAACACTGCTGAATCATGTTCTTCAACCTCTGTGCAGATAGAGGACATCTCCCTGCTCCTTTAATGTATCGATACTTGCGAAGAGCAGCAGCATTACTGCTGTTGTTTTGATAAAACAACTTGACGAGTAAAGTCCTGCTCACCCTGTCCGGACCAACGTTTACTGTCTAGAAATATAATGGACACTGATGCTTCTGTTTCAACCCTTTGTCGCCGTAACAGTACAAGCACCAACAGCAACTCTTGACACTAACACTACTAACTACACAAACCAACAACGGACAGTCTGAACATTATTCCTGTAAAGCTAGTGAGCCGTGCATGGCTCGTGTTCCTGCCGTCGTGTATTTTACACCCTGCTTTTAACGTACTTCCATCTCACTACGTTGATTTAAATTACTACCGTCACTGAGTTGCTGCTTTGCTGCTTTGAGCGGCGTTAGCAGTGCGTATCGGTATGTCCCCTCTCGTAGTATCTTTGCTGGACTGCTATTACTTCCCGGTCGTTGTCTGTCGGATGGCAGTTCTGGTAGTGGGTTCGGATAGCGAATTCGGGTCTGTCAAATGGTTCAAATGGCTCTGAGCACTGTGGGACTTAACTTCTGAGGCCATCAGTCCTCTAGAACTTAGAATTACTTAAACCTAACTAACCTAAGGACATCACACACATCCACGCCCGAGGCAGGATTCGAACCTGCGACCGTAGCGGTCGCGCGGGTCCTCGGGTCTGTCAGTCAGTTGGAACGCGTCTGGAGCGCATTCCGGACCTGCCAGTCGAGAAGTTGCAATGAGGCCCTAGTCCAGTCGGGTTGGAGCAGCAGTGAGGTCTGCGTCGACATGGCTCGCCCGACCATTGCCGCCACGCATCACTTGAGCCAGGCCACGGTCTTGGTGGATCGTCGGTCGGTCGTCCTACCGGACGACGCGCTTTCGCTATCCGCTCGTTCATGAGTCGGCTGTGTGTGTGTGTGTGTGTGTGTGTGTGTGTGTGTGTGTGTGTGTGTGTGTGTGCATCGACTCCCGATTTGTCTTCGTGCGTGCTTAGTTACTGTTGGGTATCGTTCAGTCTTCGTGTAAGTGTTTGTCAGGTTGTGTGTGTAGTTGGCGTTTAGTTCCACTGACGATTATTTTAAATGTTGTCGGCGTACTGGCTCTGAGAGGTCGGTCGTCTCGTCGGGCGACATGTAACTGGTTCTCCGAGTGCTTCTGGGCGCCTTGAATTACCATCTTGTGGAACTTAGGTCGTTCCTTTCCTGGTGCAGGGATGTCGTTTAGCCAGTGGGCGTTTTCCTCTGCATGGTTGGGTCTGAGCCAGTATTTCCGCCGTCGCGTGTCTCGAAGTGAGTGGGAGACGCACTGTAGCGAAGCAGCCTACTCACGCCTTATGAACTTCACATCAGTCTTTCCATTGTGTGCCAGCCAGTCCACTGTAACTAGCTCTGACGTCATAAATGTTGTGCAATACTTTGAAAATCAAGTAAATAACCTGAAACGTTTCTAGCATGTCAGGAGTAATACTAAATCAATATGTGTTGAATATCAGTTCAATAACTTTAACCATTTTCGAAATTTGGACGTTTTTCTGTAAAAATCGTTGGCGCAACAGAAAATAGCTAGAAACTTAAATATTTATATTTAGACTCCTTTTACATAATAATTTAGTAGAAACAGTATTCTGGATCTCACAAATTAAAATCTTAGTTGAAATTCATGGTTTTCTGGTTTTTATCTTAAAAATTAAGGAAGCAAGATAGATTAAGTAGGCGAATAAATAAAGCTAGGATATTTAAATTTAAGTAGAAGGGAGATCCGCTATAATCGTAAAGATGTGAGAAGTTTCAACCGAATAACTATAAAACTATAGCGATAGCGTATCTCCAAAGGGCAAGTTCAGAGCTCGTCTACTGCATATAGTGTAATTAAATTAATTATCTCGCCCAAAATATTTGACTTAGCCACGTCAGACTTTTATTATTATGACTTACCTGTGTGCTGACTGCTCATTTAAATTGAGAGCTTCATCGGCCATCAGCAAAGGAAGCAATGATTTATTCGATAACTTAAAGTGGTGCATTACTAGCCCAGCAGCTAGTCGGGAGAGCAGATTTGATCAGGCGTTCCCTTAGCCGTCCGCACCGTGGCTTTATATGTAAGAACGCTGCGTGAGAAATGAAAGGCCCCAGTTCTTTCCATACGCTGATTAGCGCACCATCTGTGCCGGGAGTCGCACTGCGTCGGTATCGTTGATATAAACAGCCTCGGATGCAGTAATAAGTTACTCAGGATATGCGTAACCATGAAATCGTTTTCGAGTGAAGTGTTAATTTTGGTATGACGTTAATGATCTATCTTTAGTTTGCGTATGTCGTATTTTCAAGTGCCGCCGCAGGACAGACATTCTACCATTATTAGCGTGGCGTTTGATGAACATTATCATCAAATTATGGCGAGCATTCACTTAAACATTTAATTTGAACAGTTATAGTTGCATCAGTGCATTAGACTCTGAACCGCTCTGGTAGTTGGATTGTGTGAATTCTTTTTGGTCTGTAACTTTCAGAATATAGTGAACATTTTTGAGAGAATGGTTTTTGATTATGAATCCCAGACAATCTCCTAATTCCTCAGAGCTATAAGCTGTAGCTATAAATGTATTTCTCAGACGAAGTGGGCACTAGGAATTCTAATTACAGGCTTCACGTTTTGCTAATCACTTTCTGGTTGCCAATATTGTAGTTAGAGAGCCAGTGCTAAGAACGGCAAACAACAGCATTAAATAAATAATAGGAACATTAACAAATTATTCCACCCGCCGCCCCACAGCACCAGCAGTGCAGTCGCGACGGAGCAGCAGTTGCGGACGGACCAGCAGACAGTCGGTCGATTGCTGCGGACCAGAGAAGATATCTCTGCGCAGTTCAGTCGGCTGGGTCCGCTTCCGGTCCCTTCGCAGTGTCGGAGCTGTCCGATCGCTACGAGCTTCGTAGTTCACCGACCCAGGATGTCAAAGTTGAGTAGTGGTTTCAACCACCCAGGCCATGTCCTTTCATGTTGTGGTGGTTCGTTTCGGTGGTTTGCTGTTGGGGAGGTTTCCTATGAAAAACTCCGAGTATTTCCACTGCTGAAATTTAGCCGCCATGCGGTGCAATTAACTATTTTGGTTGACTACAATTCGAGTGCACCGGTGTAATTTTCTGCCTTGTGGCCGTTAGTCTTCCGGTTACCTTCCCTGGCCACTAACGTAATTTCAGGCAGCGTCCTTTCCTCACCTGTTGTCGCTGTCCAACATGGTGTGTAATTTTGACAGCTAATAAATACTCCATTGTGGATTATAACGTTTGTAACCTTTACAGATTGAATTCTCATGTACTGATTGATGGGAAGCATGTCGTGGTTGTCCCGGGGTTGGATTCCGACAGATCTAGTATAGTTGGGCTCACCACCTGTCTCGCCTAAGTGAACGAGGGCAGACCGACCTCCCTGGAGGCTTCTGAGTGTCACCGGTGTTTAATTATCTGTTGTCAGCTACTTTAAATTTAAGGATTATGGTAATTTTTTTATTTTCTTATAAATTTTGCAAAATTAATTTTTAAATTTACCTTTCAAGCTTAAACATTGCGGCCTTCCGCCTTTAAAAGATTATGGTAATATATTTTAAAATTTTGAAACTTAATTGTGGCCTTCAGCCATAGGTATTGCACCTTGCATATGTATGTTCTATCTGCTTAGCCTTAGGGCTTTCCGCGTAGCCGTGATAAGTTTTTTAATATATTTGGTGAAAGAGTTGCTTTCGGTAAAGGTCCAGCTATGTGCCGCTTTGGTTGTAAAGGTTATTAAATTACAATAAATGACAATGAGAAGGAAAAACTGACCTCAATTTTTGGGCCTTTCCGCAATCCTGCTACCTGTTCTGCCCAGCAGGTTTAGCGGCCGTATCAGCTGGTGAATATTTTTCCGTCTCCACCGGCCCAACTAGCGAAATTTTAGTTATATTCACCCTAAAACCGTGTAAAATTGGTTTTGTGATGCTTCATGATGTTTAAGAGTCCCGTTTGACCTTTAAACAGAGGATCGTGCGTATGTGCGTGGTACGCGAACGAGAATAAAAAAAAAATAATTACTCTCTGAAACTGACATTATTTAGTCAGCCTACAGTATTAAATTATGGGCGATCTTAAGGAAATCACCAGCAATGACCAACTCTATTCAAAAAGATTCAAGTGCATGAATTCGGTTGCAGAGCGAGTGTGATTAAGCTCGTAGGAATAAACCGAGTGTTGTCAGATCGGTGTAAACTTCACTTAACCTGGTCATATTATTTATACGATTATGGTGCGAGTGTTGATTAAGATTATTGAAATTGTGTGTAGATAGGACACGTCTCAGCCGCGCGGGATTAGCCGAGCGGTCAGGGGCGCTGCAGTCATGGACTGTGCGGCTGGTCCAGGCAGAGGTTCGGGTCCTGCCTCGGGCATGGGTGTGTGTGTTTGTCCTTAGGATAGTTTAGGTTAAGTAGTGTGTAAGC
Source organism: Schistocerca piceifrons (assembly GCF_021461385.2). NCBI lineage: Eukaryota > Metazoa > Arthropoda > Insecta > Orthoptera > Acrididae > Schistocerca > Schistocerca piceifrons. The sequence continues at coordinate 77,342,501 of NC_060145.1, read as the reverse complement.
TTACGGACTGATTACCTTTGCGATTGAGTCCCATAAGATTTCACACACACAGGACACGTGTCATCAGGAGAGCGGCTAAGAACTTTCTCGAAGTGGCACGTCTACTTTGGGAGTAAATTCACCCTCCACGATGTCGTAACTGTCTTCTTCGACTGTCCATTATAATTCACACAGCCAAAGTACGCAGTTAGCTTAAATAAAAGGAGAAGCAACTTACACTGTATAAAACTAGACCAGAATTATGTACACTCCTGGAAATGGAAAAGAGAACACATTGACATCGGTGTGTCAGACCCACCATACTTGCTCCGGACACTGCGAGAGGGCTGTACAAGCAATGATCACACGCACGGCACAGCGGACACACCAGGAACCGCGGTGTTGGCCGTCGAATGGCGCTAGCTGCGCAGCATTTGTGCACCTCCGCCGTCAGTGTCAGCCAGTTTGCCGTGGCATACGGAGCTCCATCGCAGTCTTTAACACTGGTAGCATGCCGCGACAGCGTGGACGTGAACCGTATGTGCAGTTGACGGACTTTGAGCGAGGGCGTATAGTGGGCATGCGGGAGGCCGGGTGGACGTACTGCCGAATTGCTCATCACGTGGGGCGTGAGGTCTCCACAGTACATCGATGTTGTCGCCAGTGGTCGGCGGAAGGTGCACGTGCCCGTCGACCTGGGACCGGACCGCAGCGACGCACGGATGCACGCCAAGACCGTAGGATCCTACGCAGTGCCGTAGGGGACCGCACCGCCACTTCCCAGCAAATTAGGGACACTGTTGCTCCTGGCGTATCGGCGAGGACCATTCGCAACCGTCTCCATGAAGCTGGGCTACGGTCCCGCACACCGTTAGGCCGTCTTCCGCTCACGCCCCAACATCGTGCAGCCCGCCTCCAGTGGTGTCGCGACAGGCGTGAATGGAGGGACGAATGGAGACGTGTCGTCTTCACCGATGAGAGTCGCTTCTGCCTTGGTGCCAATGATGGTCGTATGCGTGTTTGGCGCCGTGCAGGTGAGCGCCACAATCAGGACTGCATACGACCGAGGCACACAGGGCCAACACCCGGCATCATGGTGTGGGGAGCGATCTCCTACACTGGCCGTACACCACTGGTAATCTTCGAGGGGACACTGAATAGTGCACGGTACATCCAAACCGTCATCGAACCCATCGTTCTACCATTCCTAGACCGGCAAGGGAACTTGCTGTTCCAACAGGACAATGCACGTCCGCATGTATCCCGTGCCACCAAACGTGCTCTAGAAGGTGTAAGTCAACTACCTTGGCCAGCAAGATCTCCGGATCTGTCCCCCATTGAGCATGTTTGGGACTGGATGAAGCGTCGTCTCACGCGGTCTGCACCTCCAGCACGAACGCTGGTCCAACTGAGGCGCCAGGTGGAAATGGCATGGCAAGCCGTTCCACAGGACTACATCCAGAATCTCTACGATCGTCTCCATGGGAGAATAGCAGCCTGCATTGCTGCGAAAGGTGGATATACACTGTACTAGTGCCGACATTGTGCATGCTCTGTTGCCTGTGTCTATGTGCCTGTGGTTCTGTCAGTGTGATCATGTGATGTATCTGACCCCAGGAATGTGTCAATAAAGTTTCCCCTTCCTGGGACAATGAATTCACGGTGTTCTTATTTCAATTTCCAGGAGTGTATATATGGGGACAAGGTGCAACAAATGTTTAGTTTTTTTAATACGTGTGAGCAACTGTAGAGACTAACGTCCTCTCCATTCTAGACGACGTTACTGGTCTTCTTGGAACGTAGATTATAATGAATATTGTCTGACCACCTCCAATTCTCTTGAAAAAAAAGAGGATGGTAAAATAAGATTCTTTGAAATGATAGCAGAAGTGTAATCACAAGTTTTTAATGTCATGAACGAATATTTTATAGCAGTTATAAATCCGCCGGAGAAAAGGACCCACTCTAGATTGCGATCCACTGCTCAGCTCCGGCGGTCATGGGTTCAGGAGAGGCATCCTTAACTGAGATCACTGGATCACTGGCAGAGCGAGCCACTACGAGGATAAACTTTTACATTCTTGTAGGCAACAAAGACTGTCTCTAAGTACATTAGCCATCATTCGAAATGGAGCAAAATCATACTGATTCGCCAATCAGATTATTCGTCACTATAGCTCGTTCAGCATGAGAAAGGGTCAGTTAGTTACATGTAGCATGCATCATTTGAATGATTTTTTATCTAAATGATGCGGAACGATTTAGTTTACAGCATATGTATACAGGTTATACACCATAAAAACTATCATGTTCGATAATTTTCCTGGGCGCATTACGAGTTCCCACCTCTCATCATGAGAAAGCACGGCTAGCATCGTCGAACATGATAGTTTTTGAGTTCCAGGTGAGGGTGTGGGGAGACGTAATGTTGCACGAATGTACTGATCTCCGAATCTTTGAACACGGCACACTGACCGAGCAAAGTATTCCTTCCCCATTTGCGTCTGTTCATGGACGCATTCGTCCCTGAGCTCGTCCTTATGAATGGCAATACGCCACTTCACCGATCGGCACTGGTACAGGAGCTCTCTGGCCCACCGAGCGGGATGGCACAGTGGTTAGCACACTGGACTCGCATTTGGGAGGACGACGGTTCAATCCCGCGTCCGGCCATCCTGATTTAGGTTTTCCGTGATTTCCCTAAATCGCTCTAGGCACATGCCGGGATGGTTCCTTTGAAACGGCACGGCCGACTTCCTTCCCAGTCCTTCCGTAATCCAATGAGACCGATGACCTCGCAGTTTGGTCTCTTCCTCCAAACAACCCGCTTTCGGGCCCAAAGGATGTTCGGCAAATGGACTGCCTGTCCATTTCTCCGATTTAAATCCCATCGAGGACTTCTGCGATGCGTTGGGGAGACTACTGCAGCACGTGCAACGCACCGACGACCATCCAGCACTTGTCAACCGCGCTGGTGGAGGAATGGAAAGCCGGCCGAGCGGTTCTAGGCGCTTCAGTCCGGAACCGCGCGGCTGCTGCGGTCGCAGGTTCGAATCCTGCCTCGGGCATGGATGTGTGTGATGTCCTTAGGTTAGTTAGGTTTAAGTAGTTTCAAGTCTAGGGGACTGATGACCTCAGATGTTAAGTCCCATAGTGCTAGGAACCATTTGAATTTTTTTAAGGAATGGAACAGCCTTACCACAAGAACACCTTACTAACCTTGTGTATGATGATCACACATCCTTTTAAGAACCATGTACCTCCTTTTGCAGTGTCCAACGGACAACCACGAATCACTTGACTTCAGTCTGATTATTGTGCTCAAATAAGAGTGTCCCTTCTTTTCGTTTCATTGCGTATGTCTTTCAGTTGCCTTCTGTACTTCACAGCACCACTTCTTTCTACGTGTGCTCCGAGCTATGTTACTTGGCAATGACATCGTGCGAAAGTTCCTTTCGTTCTTAAGTTTTCACACCAATGTAGTTGTAGTAAAATGGGTCAGTTGCTGTGTTTCCAGTCTGACAGTTTCTGATGCAGGCTGTGAGCGAAACGAATAAAGATATTTATTTCTTTTTTATAAAAATACCGATTAAGGCGAACAATTGTATCGGCATACCGAATCAACCATTCAGTGGTTAGTGCACTTTCATACCAAGGATCTTACCTTTATATCCGCTGAGACTAACAATTTAGTAAGACGTTCACGCAGCGCTGTGGCACGTGGTATACCTTGTTTGGGGATCTGCGTTGTGTAAGTGTTGTGTACAGGGTGGTCCATTGATCATGACTGGGCCAAATATCTCACGAAATAAGCGTCAAACGAAAAATGTACAAAGAACGAAACTTGTCTAGCTTGAAGGGGAAAACCAGATGGTGCTGTGGTTGGCCCGCTAGATGGCGCTGCCATAGGTCAAACGGATATCAACTGCGTTTTTTAAATTAGGAGCCCCCATTTTTATTACATATTCGTGTAGTACGTAAAGAAATATAAATGTTTCAGTTGGACCACTTTTTTCGCTTTGTGATAGATGGCGCTGTAATAGCAATTTTAGACGAACAGTTGGTATCCGGTGGGTTTTTTAAATTAAAATACAGATGGTTGTTACGTTTCAACATTTTATTTTGGGTGGTCCAATGTGATACATGTACCTCTATGAAGTTATCATTTCTGAGAACGCATGCTGTTACAGCATGATTACCTGTAAATACAACATTAACGCAATACACTACTGGCCATTAAAATTGTTACACCAAGAAGAAATGCAGATGATAAACGGGTATTCATTGGACAAATATATTATACTAGAACTGACATGTGATAACATTTTCGCGCAATTTGGGTGCATAGATCCTGAGAAATCAGTAGCCACAACAACCACCTCTGGCCGTAATAACGGCCTTGATACGCCTGGGCGTTGAGTCAAACAGCGCTTGTATGGCGTGTATAGGTACAGCTGCCCATGGAGCTTCAACACGATACCACAGTTCATCAAGAGTATTGACTGGCGTATTGTGACGAGCCAGTTGCTCGGCCACCATTGACCAGACGTCTTCAGTTGGTGAGAGATCTGGAGTAGGTGCTGGCCAGGGCAGCAGTCCAACATTTTCTGTATCCAGAAAAGCCCGTACAGGACCTGCAACATGCGGTCGTGCATTATCCTGCTGAAATGTAGGGTTTCGCAGGGATCGAATGAAGGGTAGTGCCACGGGTCGTAACACATCTGAAATGTAACGGCCACTGTTGAAAGTGCCGTCAGTGCGAACAAGAGGTGACCGAGACGTGTAACCAGTGGCACCCCATACCATCACGCCGGGTGATACGCCAGTATGGCGCTGACGAATACACGCTTCCAATGTGCGTTCACCGCAATGTCGACAAACTTGGATGCTACCATCATGATGCTGTAAACAGAACCTGGATTCATCCGAAAAAATGACGTTTTGCCATTCGTGCACCCAGGTTCGTCGTTGAGTACACCATCGTAGGCCCTCCTGTCTGTGATGCAGCATGAAGGGTAACCGCAGCCATGGTCTCCGAGCTGATAGTCCATGCTGCTGCAAACGTCGTCGAATTGTTCGTGCAGATGGTTGCTGTCTTGACAACGTCCCCATCTGTTGATTCAGGTATCGAGACGTGGGTGCACGATCCGCTACACACATGAGGATAAGATGCCTGTCATCTCGACTGCTAGTGATACGAGGCCGTTGGGATCCAGCACGACGTTCCGTATTACCCTCCTGAACCCACCTATTCCATATTCTGCTAACAGTCATTGGATCTCGACCAAGGCGAGCAGCAATGTCGCGATACGATAAACGGCTATCGCGATAGGCTACAATCCGACCTTCATCAAAGTTGGAAACATGATGCTGCGCATTTCTCCTCCTTACACGAGACATCACAACAACGTTTCACCAGGTAACGCCAGTCAACTGCAGTTTGTGTATGAGAAATCGGTTGGAAACTTTCCTCATGTCAGCACCTTGTAGGTGTCGCCACCGGCGCCAACCTTGTGTGAATGCTCTGAAAAGCTAATCATTTGCATATCACAGCATCTTCTTCCTGTCAGTCCATTTCGCGTCTGTAGCACGTCATTTTCGTGGTACAGCAATTTTGATGGCCAGTAGTGTAAATGCTCAAAACGATGTCCGCCAACCTCAATGCATTTGGCAATACGTGTAACGACATTCTCTCAACAGCGAGTAGTTCGGCTTCCGTAATGTTCGCACATGCATTGTCAATGCGCTGACGCATGTTGTCAGGCGTTGTCGGGCGATCTCAATAGCATATACCATTCATCTTTCCCCACAGAAAGAAATCCGGGGACGTCAGATCCGCTGAACGTGCGGGCCATGGTTTGGTGCTTCGACGACCAATCCACCTGTCATGAAATATGCTATTCAATACCGCTTCAACAGCACGCGAGCTATGTGCTGGATATCTATCATGTTGGAAGGACATCGCCATTCTGTCATGCAGTGAAACATCTTGTAGTAACAACGGTAGAACATTACACACGAAATCAGCATACATTGCCCCATTTAGATTGCATCGATGAAATGGGGGCCAATTATTCCTCCTCCCATAATTCCGCACCATACATTAACATGCCAAGGTCTCTGATGTTGCACTTGTCGCAGCCATCGTGGATTTTCCGCTGCCCAATAGTGCATTTAATGCCGGTTTACGTTACCGCTGTTGGTGAATGACGCTTCGTCACTAAATATAACGCGTGCTAAAAATCTGTCATCGTCCCGACGCCATGCAATTCGTGGTGCATAGAAATATGATACTAGTGCAGTCTCAACACCGACGTTTTTCAGATTCCCGATTCTCGCGCAGTTTGTGTGCTACTGATGTGCAGAGTAGCCGCGACAGTAGCTAATACACCTACTTGGGCATCATCATTTGTTGCAGGTCGTGGTTGACGTTTCACATGTGGCTAAACACTTCATGTTTCCTTAAATAACGTAACTATCCGGCGAACGGTCCGGACACTTGGATGATGTCGTCCAGGATACCGAGCAGCATACATAGCACACGCCCATTCGGGATTTTGATCACAATAGCCATATATCAACACGGTATCGACCTTTTACACAATTGGTAAACGGTCCATTTTAACACGGGTAATGTATCACGAGGCAAATACCGTCCGCACTGGCGGAATGTTACGTGGTACCACGTACTTATACGTTTGTGACTATTACGGCGCCATCTATCACAAAGTGAATAAACTGGTCCAACTAAAACATTCGTATTTCTTTACGTAGTACACGATCATGTAATAAAAAATGGGGGTTCCTATTTAAAAAAAGCGTAGTTGATATCCGTTTGACCTATGGCAGCGCCATCTAGCGGGCCAACCACAGCGCCATCTGGGTTCCCCCTTCAAGCTAGACGAGTTTAATTCTTTATAGTTTTTTCGTTTGATGCTTATTTCGTGAACTATTTGGCCCGGCCACTAACAATGGACCACTCTTATCGCACACCAGCAGGACCTACACTTCCATTCATTAACATTTTCGAGTACATCCAACTAATATTCCTTGTTATTTGGGAAAGGTATATGTTCCAATGGATAATGAAAACTCTGGTAAGTGTAGATATAATCGAACCGTTATCGTGCAACTACTTTTGCGCGATAACGATCGAAATAAATTTTGACAAAAACGGTAAAAATAAGAATGTGAAATTTGGAATAAATAAACTGAATTTGTTATAATTTTAGATTTCCCATTGTTTAAAAACGGTCTTCAGCTGAGTGCGTGTGCAAAACGTTACCTTATGATCATTAATTGTTTATAAACTGTAATTACGAACTAATAATTGAACTGTAATCGGGCGAGAACGGAACCAAAGGTATTGACTGGAGCTCCGATGTATAGCCACAGTTGATGTCATAATTTAAATTTAATCAGAAAACCAACGGAATAATTTGCATTAAACACATACACTTCAAATTTAAAGGTTTGAAAAACATGTAAGTTGCCAACCTCTCCAAGACATACAACATTAAATTAAGCTTCTTCACCTAGAACAAAATACAAAATAAAATCATACACAGCACCGAAACCACTATACAACAGTATCAAAAGTCAGGTGTGTAAAAACTCATTTCCAACTCATGTTCAAGTTTCTACATTGGACAAACTGGTAGAAGCTTCACAACAAGATTTAAAGAACACATGGGTGCACTCCGACTTAACAACCTGAATAAATCCAGCTTTGCCTCACATCTTGCCCAACACAATCATTCTGCAAACAACATAGCAGATAATCTCCAAATACTCCATTTTGCCAACAAAGACACAATACTTGACCTTCTTGAAGAAATTGAAGTATTTATCTACACAAATACAACACCTGACTACCTACTCAATGATCAAATTGAACTGAGAAACAAATTTTGCCTTCAGAAGTTTGAAGATCTACTAGTTCAAAATAAGTAACCACTCAACGAACCCCACACCGCCTCTCCATTCCCCCCCCCCCAACCCCCCACCCCCAACGACCCTCCTCCTCCTCCTTACATCCCAACTACACCGGTGCCAATCTAATATCCTACCACAGAATAAAACCTTTAACCTACCACAGAATAAAACCGGTACTATATTTCTAAATGTTAAAGCCCTCTACTGCTAACATAAATTAGTACTTTTATAAATATTACTTCTAGCTGGAACAATCAGAAGCTGCATTTACCAATATTCCAGATCACTTTAATGTTAGAATAATAATAAGTCAACAGCTAAAGAACTTTTGTTCATGGTTTTTAAATATAAAGTGTTCAGCCATACGAACAGCTTTAGACCATTACAATCACTATAACCTTTATACGTATACCTTTGGCTGAAATAAACAGAATCTACTCTTGCTAATACCGCAGATCATGTTAACATAACAACAGAAATAAGTCAACAGTTCATCTGAAGGTTATTTATTAATTTAAATATTAAGAACCTAGTGTAACAGACAGCTGCATCTCACTGCAGATACAATAACTCTGTAGCATTGATTGCCGGCCGGGGTGGCCGAGCGTCTCTAGGCGCTACAGTCTGGAACCGGGCGACCGCTACGGTCGCAGGTTCGAATCCTGCTTCGGGCATGTATGTGTGTGATGTCCTTAGGTTAGTTAGGTTTAAGTAGTTCTAAGTTCTAGGGGACTGATGACCTTAGAAGTTAAGTCCCATAGTGCTCAGAGCCATTTGAACCATTTTTTGGCATTGATTCATGGATATCCATGTTAATGCCAATCACATTTTTAAAAAAATGCTATAAACTGCCTGTATTATACGTAATATACAAATAGAAATAAGATATCAGATCACCTGAAGTTTGTTCTTGTACTAGTATATTTATTTATTTTACTTTGTACTCTCACGTTATCGCCAGTCTGATTAAAATATTTGCCCTTATATCGACCTTAATACATGTAAAGAAGAACAAATTACATCTCTGTGCAAAGTACGCCTATGTCATGACTTTCTGTCAAGATCTTTGTTACAAGCAACAGTTGTAAAGCGCATGCTGGATGCTGGAAAAGTCTCGCTGTCAGAGTGTAATTAATATAGTTTGTGTGGAAGTGTGTGTAGTGATACAACAACTGGACATAAAAATGGAGACAGACAGATGGACACTACCGAAAAAAGCCGCCTATACTGTTGCAGTAAGTAAAAAACTAAATTTACATCCATATCGACAGATAAGCTATAGTCATGGCGATACGTTAAAGTGGGTTCCATCTTTTTGTCATAGAGCCAGCACCTAGAATTGTGCTAGCAGTAATGATGTGACTTTCTGAAACCATCTGAAGGTGAACCTGAAAAGGTTCGAAAATCGGTTCATGGAATAAAACACAATTATTCAAAAGAGTGACTGGTTGCAGTTCTGTACAACTTACTTACATTCAATATGCAGTCACGGTTCTAAAATATCCGTAATGGATAAGCATAATAATAGTTTGCAAAACAGTTCGCGCAATGAACAGATATGCCTTACTCACTATAATGATTTTAAAACTGCTAATTTTGTTAAATATTTGTTTTCTGTTATAGTAAGTTATTTCTGGAAAGTTCATAAGGTTTCATTGAGAGAAGAATAATTAATTTTAAACTACACTGTTACGTAATTTGCAAATTCGAGCAGAGTTGCATTGCACACAAAAAACATGAAACGTATTATTCTGCAGTAATATTTTGTCAACAGTCATTTAAATTACGCTATTACTTAGAAGTGTAGGAATAAACAGAAAACAGTGCTGTAGGAGAAAGTGTGCTATGTAAAACATAAAAAATGATAGCGCTGCAGAGCAACTAAACATTAGACCACATCTATCAGTGTCTAAAGAGGAAAAACACCAACGATATGCTAGCATACGGCATTTCCAGATGTAGGTGAGATATCAAACGGAAATGACCAGCACTGACTATGCTTTACCTCAATAAAGGGAAACGCGTCTGGTGAAAGAAACCCGCATTTTTTGTAGTTGCGAAGACACAAATAAAAGACGCTCACGAATTGTGAAGTAACTACGGACAGTATTGCCCCGCGAATGAACTACTTTGTTATTCATTTACACTGAGGTGGAAAAAGTCGTGGGATAGTGAATGCACAGATATTGGTAGAACGCATAAGCAAAGTATAAAGGGGCAGTGGATTGGGGGAGCTGCCATTAGTTCTCAGGTTGGTTCCTTGGTTGATTAGGGGGAGAGGACCAAACAGCGAGGTCGTCAGTCCCATCGTATTGGGAAAGGACAGAGAAGCAAGTCGACCGTGCCCTTTCCAAGGAAACCCTAAATCAGGGCGGCCGGACGCGGGTCTGAACCGTCGTCCTCCAGAATGCTAGTCCAGTTTGCTAACCAATGCGCCACCTCACTCGGTCATTCTCAGGTGATTCATGTGGAAAGGATCTGACATGATTATTGCCGTACGATGGCAATTAGCAGACTTTGAAAGCAGAGTGGTAGTTGCAGCTAGAAGGATCGGACATTCCATTTCGGAGAAATACCAAATTTCAGGCATTACCTCTGCGGGCTTTCAAATAACTACGCACCCTCCGACTGAGAGTTGCAATATTATAAGTTTTGGGCCGGCCGGTGTGGCCGTGTGGTTCTAGGCGCGTCAGTCTGGAACCGCGAGACCGCTACGGTCCCAGGTTCGAATGCTGCCTCGGGCATGGATGTGTGTGATGTCCTTAGGTTAGTTAGGTTTAAGTAGTTCTAAGTTCTAGGGGACTGATGACCTCAGCTGTTAAGTCCAATAATGCTCAGAGCCATTTGAACCATTTTTTTTATAAGTTTTGGCTGGTTATGTTTTCTAGGGGCTGGGATACGTGGTTGCCGCATTACAGGCCAAATACTGCTGAGTCTACAGTATGCGACAAGAATACACACATGTATCGAATGGTCGAAGGTTTTTATCACTCGGCAATTACGAATTAAGAATGTAACATATAAATTCATAAATGAAAGATTGCAATTAAATGAAATTTCATGTACTATCTTAACGATTTTAAATGATGAGTACGATAGTAGAAGTACTTTTGCGAATGCGGTATATTTTTGCAAAACACTTATTGGTGTCGATGGTCCAGCAATTAAATAAAATATAAGTTGAATAACCAGGGAAACAATAGATTCGTACTGCACGTAATTAGTTATGAACGACAACATAGCTCGCGAGATATTCACTTCCAAACGCACACTACGTCTTCACTGTAGAAGCCACGGAAATCTCACAACTGCACAAGTCGGCACTCCGAAGTATTTCTATCTGTCGCGACTACGCGCAAACTGCTCCACGCTCTCCTAGTCTCTCCGCGACTCCCCGCCTCTCCTCCGCGTCCAGCACTGCCCGTCCTGTGCCGTACCGTCCAGAACTACCCGTGTCCTCTCTCCAGAACTCGCTTCCATCCAGTCTCCCCATTCACGAGCGCTGTGACTGGCTACAGCGTTCCCTCCATGTCTCCAAGCGAACGTACACTCACAAACATATTTAAGCACATACGAAATACTGGATATACATTTAATACTTGAAATTAAATAAATATTCCTACGGCTGGACCATAAACACGTTATTAAATACATGAACTATTAAAGAAACATATATCAAAAGAAAAGAAGCCAAAGGTAGGCCTCGCTTCCCACACCCAGGTTCCCGGGTTTGATTCCCGGCGGGTTCAGGGATTTTCTGTGCCTCGTGATGACTGGGTGTTGTGTGATGTCCTTAGGTTACTTAGGTTTAAGTAGTTCTAAGTTCTAGGGGACTGATGACCATAGATGTTAAGTCCTATAGTGCTCAGAGCCATTTGAACCAAAGGTAGGCCAGGAGCCTAATGTCTCTGTGCTTTCTAAAACGCAGTAAATAATTGACCAGTTTCTTCATGAATAGTATAAAAAAATGGTTTAAATGGCTCTGAGCACTATGGGACTTAACTTCTGTGGTCATCAGTCCCCTAGAACCTAGAACCACTTAAACCTAACTAACCTAAGGACATCACACACACATGAATAGCATACATCGAATATAAACAAAGATATACACGAATAAATATACTTATAAGCATGCTGCTACAGTTTTTTCGTGTGACTGTGGAGTACTTATGGCCTGACGCGATCGATAGTAATCGGCCACTGTGACCTCCAATGACTCATGTACTATTCAAGTTACATGCCTGTAGCTCAAACCAATTTAGGTTTACACTAATAGCTTTCTAAAAACACAGCGATCGACAAAATCGGATGATGCGTTTATATTCTGGAAATTCGTTGCTGCGTGTTACTTGTATAATTTAGTCAGATACCAAACTTTTTAACTAAAAAGATATGGAAAATCTGATTACACCATCAGAATCGTCGTACAAATAATGGTAATGTACATGTTTCTTTTTGAGGTATCATGATTCATATGACTACTATTAATTTCTATCCGAACTATGAAATGTCTGCCATTGAGTTTTCACAAAGTCCGCCATCTTTGGCACTCCCGGCATAGACATCTCCTTCATCGACACAAAGCACCGTCCTCGTCACAGAGGAATTCCCAGCCACGCGGCTGGACCATGCGCTGGGACTACACCTTTCGTCCGGCTAACGTTTGGCACCACGCGTTTGCTACCGGGCCCCGGTTTTGAGGAGCGGTCCGTGCGGCCACGCCAACTTATAGTATTTTCAGGGCGCCACAATTCGCCCGTTACCTCACACCTCTCACTACGGGCAACGCAGCAGCTGGCAGCCTTCTGTTATCGGCCGAAACTAGCGGCGTTTCCATAGAGTTGTCAGTGCTAACAGACAAGCAACATCGAAAATCAGTGTGTGGCGTACGATGAATGTATCCGCTAGGACAGTACGGCGAAATGTGGCATTAATGGGCTATGGCTGAAAATTAACGACGTGAGTGCCTTTGCTAACAGCACGACATGGCCCCCGGTTGCCCTCCTGGGCTCCTGACCACATCAGTTGGACCCTAGACGATAGGAAAATTGTGCCTTCGTCAGATCAGTCTCGATTTCAGTTTGTAACAGCTGATGGTTTAGAGTGAATCGTTGACCCTGGGAAGCCATGGACCCTACTTGTCAACAAAGCATTGTGCAAGGTTACGGTAGCTCCATAATGGCGTGATCCATCTTTACATCTAATTGACTGGGTCCCCCGGTCGTAGTGAACCAATCATTGACTGGTACCGGTTATGTTCGGCTACTTGGAAGCGTTTAACACCCATTGATGTTCCCAATGAACGATGGAATGTGTATAGATCACAATGTGGCGCGTCGCCAGGTAACAATTGTTCACAATCATTTTGAAGAACATTCTGGACAGTTCAAGTGAATGTTTGGCCATTCAGATCGCCCAACGCGAATCGCATCGAACATTTGTTGGACATAATCGAGAGGACAGTTCGTGCACAAAATCCTGCGCCAACAACATTTTCGCGATTATTGATGTCTATGTCGATATTTCTGCAGGATACTTCCGACAAATTGTTGAGTCCTTGCCACGTCGAGTTGTGCATTTTGCCAGGGAAAAGGCGGTCCGACACGATATTAGGAGGCATCCCATGACTTTTGTCACCTGGCGACCACTTCTTTCCCTCTTACACTTCCAGAGACAATACTCCTTACTTCAAACGTATTCTTTGGCTATATACATTAGCAAACTTCCCTGACTGGAGCGAGGTTTATACTACACCACAGTTACGATATTCTCTTTTATTTTTCGACATTTAATTATACGAAAACATTAGTCAAATAATAGGAGATGCAGATGGCAGATATTACATGGCAGTTACATTGTAGTTATAGAATTAATTATGCGAAAAACCTATTACGCACTGTGTTGTAGTGTTACATACTGCCGGCTGGAGTGGCCGAGCGGTTAAAGGCGCTACAGTCTGGATCCGCACGACCGCTACGGTCGCAGGTTCGAATCCTGCCTCGGGCATGGATGTGTGTGATGTCCTTAGGTTAGTTAGGTTTAAGTAGTTCTAAGTTCTATGGGACTGATGACCTCAGCAGTATAGTGCTCAGAGCCATTTGAACCATTACACTGTCGGGATTTAATACCTTATGGGTTCCTGAAGTGTGTGTAATACTTGGATATTGACTGTGGCAATTAATTCCGTCGTCCTTTTCCAGATATCTGTTTATTTGTTGGAAGATCAAACTATCTCGCCTGTCTACAAAGGCCTATCAGTTTCAAAATGTTCGTCAGCGTGTTATTCAGACAGGGATCCTGGTAGTATTCTGTTATGGAGTGCCTAGATTTCTTCAATACTAGACAGCCTATAGTCGGTCTCATTGCTGATTTAGTAAAAGAGGGGCGTCAAAAAATGTTGGTTAATATTAAAAAAACTAAAAACCCGCCTCGATTGCGAAAAAAGCACCTAGTGTTAAGTGTTAACCTAGGTTTCGGCGTAGATAACTACACCGTCTTCAGAACAACAATAAAACCCACAAGTGGTGTATGGCCGGTCATGGCTCATCGAACATAGGCCGGTGTGAGGTGGAGCGTACACCATTAAGTTAAGTAGTGGTTTTGACTTTGTACATACACTCCTGGAAACTGAAATAAGAACACCGTGAATTCATTGTCCCAGGAAGGGGAAACTTTATTGACACATTCCTGGGGTCAGATACATCACATGATCACACTGACAGAACCACACGCACATAGACACAGGCAACAGAGCATGCACAATGTCGGCACTAGTACAGTGTATATCCACCTTTCGCAGCAATGCAGGCTGCTATTCTCCCATGGAGACGATTGTAGAGATGCTGGATGTAGTCCTGTGGAACGGCTTGCCATGCCATTTCCACCTGGCGCCTCAGTTGGACCAGCGTTCGTGCTGGACGTGCAGACCGCGTGAGACGACGCTTCATTAAGTCCCAAACATGCTCAATGGGGGCAGATCCGGAGATTTTGCTGGCCAGGGTAGTTGACTTACACCTTCTAGAGCACGTTGGGTGGCACGGGATACATGCGGACGTGCATTGTCCTGTTGGAACAGCAAGTTCCCTTGCCGGTCTAGGAATGGTAGAACGATGGGTTCGATGACGGTTTGGATGTACCGTGCACTATTCAGTGTCCCCTCGACGATCACCAGTGGTGTACGGCCAGTGTAGGAGATCGCTCCCCACACCATGATGCCGGGTGTTGGCTCTGTGTGCCTCGGTCGTATGCAGTCCTGATTGTGGCGCTCACCTACACGGCGCCAAACACGCATACGACCATCATTGGCACCAAGGCAGAAGCGACTCTCATCGCTGAAGACGACACGTCTCCATTCGTCCCTCCATTCACGCCTGTCGCGACACCACTGGAGGCGGGCTGCACGATGTTGGGGCGTGAGCGGAAGACGGCCTAACGGTGTGCGGGACCGTAGCCCAGCTTCATGGAGACGGTTGCGAATGGTCCTCGCCGATACCCCAGGAGCAACAGTGTCCCTAATTTGCTAGGAAGTGGCGGTGCGGTCCCCTACGGCACTGCGTAGGATCCTACGGTCTTGGCGTGCATCCATGCGTCGCTGCGGTCCGGTCCCAGGTCGACGGGCACGTGCACCTTCCGCCGACCACTGGCGACAACATCGATGTACTGTGGAGACCTCACGCCCCACGTGTTGAGCAATTCGGCGGTACGTCCACCCGGCCTCCCGCATGCCCACTATACGCCCACGCTCAAAGTCCGTCAACTGCACATACGGTTCACGTCCACGCTGTCGCGGCATGCTACCAGTGTTAAAGACTGCGATGGAGCTCCGTATGCCACGGCAAACTGGCTGACACTGACGGCGGCGGTGCACAAATGCTGCGCAGCTAGCGCCATTCGACGGCCAACACCGCGGTTCCTGGTGTGTCCGCTGTGCCGTGCGTGTGATCATTGCTTGTACAGCCCTCTCGCAGTGTCCGGAGCAAGTATGGTGGGTCTGACACACCGGTGTCAATGTGTTCTTTTTTCCATTTCCAGGAGTGTATATACCGTTTGTGTTTTCCATTTCTTTTTCGTTTATAAATGTATAGGTATGGTGTTCTTTTAATCATTGACAAAGGTCTTCTTACACACTTGTGCGTTTTATTGTTGTTCTGAAGAAGGTGTTCTTATCTGCGCCGAAACCTGGGTTAACACTTAACACTAGGTGCTTTTTTCACAACTGAGGCGAGTTTTTAGTTTTTAATATATTAACCAATGATTGCTGACGCGCTGCGATGTTGAAGGTTCTTAAATGTTGATTTAGGTTCCTGTGGTTCTCCTGAATCATTTCCCCAGGTACCACACCGGTCCTTCAAGGTACTGTATTTCATACATTCTCATTCCACCCATTCCCCATTTCCCCACGATTTAAAGTATTGCTTCTTCTCTGGACCAAGATAAACGCAGTTAGTCATAAAGAAACGTGGGGTTCTTTAAGTCATCTAAGAACCTTCCATCATTCACAGCGTACACAGTTGCACGATGCCTGTGGAAGATTACGGAGAAGGAACTAATAGTTTATGGCGGATATCCCGCCTGCTCGAAGATTTACGACAGCGTCGGTGTTGTTTTGGACGCTTTGGCCGTCCCCGCGACCACACACGGCGGCTCGATTTGCACAGTGGAAGCGGCTGTGACGTCTGACGCACGATCTCGCCCGCCAGGAACCCTGTTCCCGCAGCTGCTGCGCACTGGACGTCCTCGGGTTGCAGCCTCACGTTCTTATAAGAGGCCACTTGACAAGGCAGTGGGTCCACGTTAATCTCCCCTTAGCATAATTTTACAGGCTCGACGAGGTAGAGTTCTCACTGCCTATTCAGCAACCTCAACTACGCTCTTCATTCTCCCTCTAGTTAGCTAGCTTGTAATGCCTTACTAACATAAATATGCACAGTTCACTTTAAAAAAACCAACTGTAACTACAATGCATATTTTGACAATCAAACGTCGAATGCACAAACAACGTTCCTAGACTAACCGACAATGGTTACTCGATAATTTGACTCAATACTATTTTTATGACTCATTTATTAATTATTTACAACGAAATATGAATATGAATATATATTGTATGTAGAAGGTGTTTTACAACCCTCGGGAGTTTTTTGCTGCTACGTTAGACCTGCTACACCGCTGGTTTATTCTAAAAAATTTCACTCTACGATCATTTTCGGATTATAGAAACGGCAAACAACTGTGCATCCTATAAGTACATCCCTTCATCATGAGACTGAAATACGGGACAATAAATCTAAACATTCAACTCAGTCTTGACTCCTCAGTCCCAAAAGCGAATGACCGACTAGAAGGCCAAATGGCGAATGCTGCACTGCAACAGTGCCTTAGTAAACCTGATAATGTTTGTGCTAAGCACACAAAACCGGTATCTGTAACGTTAAAAATGCAGTAGAAAAAACGTTATACAGACAAAGATTACACCACTCGGAAACGATATAAAGCCGGATACGATTTTTAGAGAAAATAAAGCTACACAGAAAGTGCCTGGTTGCCGCATTTCTGTAAGTAATCTGTATATATTTAAACGGATTACTGAACGCAAACCTTGGTCTCCATCTACAATGTTTACCTATTACCAAAACCACCATATCTTGAGGCATTAGGACGAGTCTTATCGGCCTCTTCCGCTAATGTGCACACAGAATTCACCAACGAATGGGAGAACTCAATGGAGCCAATATGAAACTCCCCCTGAAAATGTTTTACAATAATGATTCCTGTATATATACGAACATGGTATCTGTTCTTTCGGACCATCTTAGTATATATATAGTTAAGGCTCACCGGCCACTTGACCATCTTCTTCTTCTGTGCGAATGCACAAACAGTGCCCGAACTCTTACGGGAATCGGCAACGCGCCGCCAGTAATGAGTATAATGGGCGGGGGCACTACGAATGTAGTGCGGGACAATACGTTGAGAATGTTGGTTTCGCGGGAGGCGTGCCAGAGATAAATCCCTGCAGTCGCGCTATCCTCTGTGTCCTCGGTGGCTCAGATGGATATCAGAGGGCTAGCTGCCCTCTGTAATAAAAAAACTGAGTTAACGGATCAACAACGAACTGACATGGATGTATTCCGACGTCCGCCACGAGCAGATACAACGAACGAAAACGAACAAAATGAGATTAAAACGAAAAAAAGAATGGATAGAGCGTCTGCCATGTAAGCAGGAGATCCCGGGTTAGAGTCCCGGTCAGGGCACACATTTTCATCTGTCCCCGTTGACGTATGTCAACGCCTGTAAGCAGCTAAGGGTGTTCATTTCATTGTAAAATGATTCCTGTAGTGAAACAGGTCAAACATGAGATGTTCGGCTATGTCATAAGATGTTTAAATTTTCTGACTTAAATGTAGGTATCTGTCCACAATATTACTTGCGTTGATATATATTTCATGTTGGAACGATATACGGTGTGTAATACAATATATGTGTCACTGTGATTCCCAACTTTTTTCTTGAAAAATGGCCATTAAGGTGTAAACTACTCTTGGTGACTCACATTAAACTGACACTGAAACAAGACAATTTTTCTCTTCAAAATTATTTTGAAATGTCGTAATTCTCGTGGAAGCATGCTTCGGGAGTCAATGGGAGCTCTTCTTATTGATTATCTTGAGAAATGGTAAGACGATAACATGTATCATATAGACTACCTGCATGATAAGTTACTCTAGGAGAAGCCCGACATTGCACCAACCCTTAAAAGTGCCTTTACTTTGGGGAAACATAGGGGTTTTAAATTTTGGTACACTTACCCTATTCAACAGACTCTTCACTCCCTAGATTTCAGCTTTTCCAAAATCTAAAGAAACGATGGGGTCCATGCAAAACTTTCGCACGTTTATAGTTTTAAATAATGGTGGTATTTGGAATAAGTCGTTGGAATAAGGATAATCTTGGAAACGAAGAGAAAACATCTTTAAAAATGATCCGAACAACGAATTTATGATACATCCTTGTATACACATTTCCATGGGTCTGGAAATATGTTTTTCATTTGGAATCCTTGTCCCGGCTAGTTCGATTAGGACCAAATAAAGTACAACTTTGACTCGACAAACGTTTCCAGTCTCAGTAATCACGTTAGGCCAGGATAACCATAGGTAAATTACAATTCAAGCCTACAATGGCAAACATGTTTGTCATTTCGAAAAGTTATTGAAAGAGATAACGGACTATCGCAGTGCTCACGGATATTATCTGTCACAATTGTGTAAAAACATTATCCAGTTAATAAGTACATTAAAACAAATCAAATGGTATTCGTAATAAGTTAATATGAAAAGGGAATCTCTTATTCGTGTTTAATAAGCTAGCTTCGTAAATATAGGAATGAAGCTAAGTATCCGTTATCCTCTTTACCCTATGATAGTGAAAAGTATCTTTTATGTCAAAATTTTCCGCAGGTAGTACGTTTTAGTGCCAAATCGGTATGCAATGTCAGAATCTGGTTAAAATTTCTCCAGCGATACCTCATTCACCACTATATGATTAGTATGTGTTGAGAAAAAGAAATGTTGACTTGAGAACTGTAACTGGAAATCGCTTTGAGTTCACTGAAAAACTTATGACATCCGTTTGCAGGTAACTTATAGACCTTCCAGAAACATTTTTGTATGTATAATCTTTGTAATTTCCATTTGATTGATGTGTTTGTTGCAGCTGCGCTGGTGCATGCAGTTTCTGCCTTAAAGTTACATTCAGCTTGAGACTGCTGGGACTCATTTTATTTGTGATAAAAGTTGCTAAGATATCGTGCTTTCGTATAACATATACTTCCATTGTGAAGGAAACACATTACAGCGAAGGTTTTTATACGCAATCAGAAATGGAAAGTGTTACACCATGAAGCAGCAATCTGATATTTATCAAATTGTGTGGCGATGTTCATTACACAGCGGGTAATAAATGATTCAACTTCCGCTCGACTCGGAACCGATGCCCATCATCAACGTGAGTTTGATGTATGACCCCCACACACAAGAATACACTGTGGTATTCTTTGTGATATGGAAGAAAACAGCTTTCGAATGTCTACTTGAGGAATTTCATCCCATGCACGTTACGTTCGGTGTTAGTTCATTATTTGCTGATTGGAGGCCGGTATGAAAATAAACATCTTCCCTTTGCATGGCAGAGATTATCTATGGGTGGCAAATTATGGGAATGGAAAAGTCATTCAAGGATGCGAATATTCATAAAGGCGATTGTTACAAAAAATCAAGTGTAACAACAAAAGTCTTTAAAACTTACAAAACGCGATTTGCAGCGTTAAGACAAGTACCTGAGCATATACAGTACAGCAAAACTCATAATACGTAGGCGATACATACGCATACTATTGTGTACTTCATAGGTTACATCGCGACGATTCACTCTGAATGAGATTAGGGTTCTCTAAGAACTAAGATTTTACTCATCTATGAAAATTATGGAGGTTTTTTTTATATTTTAAAACAAAAACTAGACAAGCTTTATCCGTCACTGCTTCTGATTGTATATTTTCTAGTTTTGTTTTTTGTAACGTTTGGAATGTTCTGCTATAACTCTGTGATGCCAAAACGGTTTCCTTGCTAATCAGTACTTGCACATGTTCTGCTTTCTTGTGCTGCCTGTGCCCAGGTACTTGTCTTAACGCTGCATATTGCATTTTGTAGGCTTTAAGGGCTTTTATTATTACGCTTCATTTTCTGTAAGGTCAGCTGTGGTATCCTTAATATACTCTAACTTTATACTCGTTTTTAATGTGAAGGAGCCTTAGGATGGCAATACTGAGGAGCCGAAAGCGGTTGTCTAAATAAAATTTCTCAAAACACACGGCTGTTTGGCGATTTTCCTTGGTAGATGTTTGACAGGTCACTATCCCATTTTTGTATTGAATCAACAGAGTAAATTCGGATGCTCGGACGTGGATTTGAACCTTCGTCCTCCAGATTGCGAATCCAGTGTGCTGACCCCTATGACCCTCCCTCGGTCATACCACACAATCACACATGACAGTCAGTATGAGTTACTTAGTTATGACATTATAAGGAAATGTTCGGATGCTTATATTCAGTTCTTGTAAATCGACGACATTTTTTTATCTCATTTATGCATGTGTATAATATTAGTGTGACCTGCTTCTATCCTGGAAACATTAAATATGCAAATTCAATTATTTCAAGACAATGTTGTTGTCAGTGCTTGTGTATGCTCTGAGGTGATGTAAGTCATGGTAACGATATGCACATAGACACATGACGGTAATATCGCGTACTCGAGGTATTGAAGGGCAGTGCATTGGCGGAGCTGTCGTTTGTACTCAGTTGAGTCATGTGGAAAGGTTTCGGAAGTGATTATAGCCGCAAAACTGGAATTAACAGACTTTGGACGCGGAATGGTAGCTGGAGCAAGACGCAAGGGACATTCACTTTCGGAAATCGTTAGCGAATTGAATATTCCGAGATCCACAGTGTCAAGAGAGTACCGACAATGCCAAACTTCAGCCATTGTCTGTCACAACAGACAACGCAGTGGTCAATGACCTTCACTTACCGACCCAGAGCAGCGGCTGTCAGTGCCCACAGACAAGAAACAGTGCGTGAAGTAACAGCAGAAACGAATGTGGCGTTAATGGACTATAGCTGCAGACGACCGACGCAAATGCCCTTGCCAACAGCTCGACATTGCCCGCAGCGCATCTACTGGGCTTGTGACCGCAGCAATTGGACTGGAAAACCGTGGCCCGGTCAGATGAGCCACGATTTCAGTCGGTAAGAGCTGGTGGTAGGGTTCGAGTGTGGCGCAGACCCCACGAAGCCACGTACGTAGGTTGTCAACAGGTCGCTGTGCAAGATTGTGGTGCTCTATAAATGTGAGCTGTGTTTACATGGAATGGACTGGGTCCTCTAGTCCAACTGAACCGATCATTGCCTGGAAATGGCCATGTTCGGCGACTCGGAGACAGTAAACAACCATTCATGGGGTTCACGTTCCCAATCAACGATGGAGTTTTTTGTGGATGACACTAAGCCATATCACTGGTTCAAAAAAATGGTTCAAATGGCTCTGAGCACTATGGGACTCAACTGCTGAGGTCATTAGTCCCCTAGAACGTAGAACTAGTTAAACCTAACTAACCTAAGGACATCACAAACATCCATGCCCGAGGCAGGATTCGAACCTGCGACCGTAGCGGTCTCGCGGTTCCAGACTGCAGCGCCTTTAACCGCACGGCCACTTCGGCCGGCTCATATCACTGGGTCACATCTACAGCTACATCTACATATACGTGATTACTCTTCTGTTCACAATAAATTGCCTGGCAGAGGGTTCAGTGAACCATCTTCAAGCTGTCTCTCTACGGTTCCACTTTCGAACGGCGAGCGGGAAAAACGACCACTTAAATGTTTCTGTGCGAGCCCAGATTTAACTTATTTTATCGTGATGTAGGTGGCTGCCAACAGAACGTTTTCACAATCGGAGCAGAAAACTGGTGACTGAAATGTGTTGATAAGATCCCGTTGCAACGAAAAACGCCTTTGTTTTAATGATTACCACTCCAATTCTCGGATCATGTCTGTGGCATTATATCCCGTATTTCGCGATAATACAAAACGAGCTGCCCTCCTTTGAACTTTTTCGATCTCATCCGTCAGACCCATCTGATGCAGATCCCACAGCGCACAGCAATTCTCCACGATACAGCCGACAATCGTGATGCAAACAGCCTCTTTAGTAGACCTGTTGCTCCTTCTAAGTGTTCTGCCAATGAATCGCAGTCTTTGGTATGCTGTACCCACAACATTATCTATGTGATCGTTCCAGTTACGTTATTTGTAACTGTAATACCTAAGTATTAAGTTGAATTTAAAGCCTCAGATTTCCGTGACTTATCGTGTAATCGAGGTTTAGCGGATTTCTTTTAGTACTCATGTGAGTACAAAAAGCTCCTATAAGCTTTCCTATCTTCTATGTACCGTAGACTGGGGGTCTAGGCTTAAGAGGTTTTACAAGGTTTCCCTGCTTAAGAAAGTTCCCGAATGGGTAGACCCTGACATCAGTTCATGAAAGATCATCTTCCTTGGTTGTGCACAGCAAATATAACACCTAGATGCACGTAAAAGCAATACAGCCGCGGTACCGGTCTCTTCATTTCTTCTGTCTTCAACATTTCTTTTCTTCGTCTATCTCAAATATAATATTCTTTTTCAGTCGGAGGACTGACAATCATCACTTCCGGGTTATCCACGCTAATACACTCCTGGAAATGGAAAAAAGAACACATTGACAGCGGTGTGTCAGACCCGTGCAGTTGACGGACTTTGAGCGAGGGCGTATAGTGGGCATGCGGGAGGCCGGGTGGACGTACCGCCGAATTGCTCAACACGTGGGGCGTGAGGTCCCCACAGTACATCGATGTTGTCGATAGTGGTCGGCGGAAGGTGCACGTGCCCGTCGACCTGGGACCGGACCGCAGCGACGCACGGATGCACGCCAAGACCGTAGGATCCTACGCAGTGCCGTAGGGGACCGCACCGCCACTTCCCTGCAAATTAGGGACACTGTTGCTCCTGGGGTATCGGCGAGGACTGTTCGCAACCGTCTCCATGAAGCTGGGCTACGGTCCCGCACACCGTTAGGCCGTCTTCCGCTCACGCCCCAACATCGTGTAGCCCGCCTCCAGTGGTGTCGCGACAGGCGTGAATGGAGGGACGAATGGAGACGTGTCGTCTTCACCGATGAGAGTCGCTTCTGCCTTGGTGCCAATAATAGTCGTATGCGTGTTTGGCGCCGTGCAGGTGAGCGCCAGAATCAGGACTGCATACGACCGAGGCACACAGGGCCAACACCCGGCATCATGGTGTGGGGAGCGATCTCCTACACTGGCCGTACACCACTGGTGATCGTCGAGGGGACACTGAATAGTGCACGGTACATCCAAACCGTCATCGAACCCATCGTTCTACCATTCCTAGACCGGCAAGGGAACTTGCTGTTCCAACAGGACAATGCACGTCCGCATGTATCCCGTGCCACCCAACGTGCTCTAGAAGGTGTAAGTCAACTACCCTGGCCAGCAAGATCTCCGGATCTGTCCCCCATTGAGCATGTTTGGGACTGGATGAAGCGTCGTCTCACGCGGTCTGCACGTCCAGCACGAACGCTGGTCCAACTGAGGCGCCAGGTGGAAATGGCATGGCAAGCCGTTCCACAGGACTACATCCAGCATCTCTACGATCGTCTCCATGGGAGAATAGCAGCCTGCATTGCTGCGAAAGGTGGATATACACTGTACTAGTGCCGACATTGTGCATGCTCTGTTGCCTGTGTCTATGTACCTGTGGTTCTGTCAGTGTGATCATGTGATGTATCTGACCCCAGGAATGTGTCAATAAACTTTCCCCTTCCTGGGACAACGAATTCACGGTGTTCTTATTTCAATTTCCAGGAGTGTAGATAGCTCGCGAAGTGTGTTCGGTGAATCAAAATTGAGCTCACAGACTTCGCTCGCTGCGAGGGGCATTGCAATCTCCCCACGGAAAATTACCCTCTACCACGCAATAATTAATAATGGTCAACCAAATCATCCACATGTATTTACGTTTGAAAAGTATCTGATCAGATTTTCTAGTAATATATGCGCCGACAGCTCGTCGACGCCAAGGTATTTTTCTAGTACGTTTATTCTTTGGAACAACAGAGGTACAGAAATGTATGCTCCATGGTTATTATAGAGAGAGAGAGGAACAGCTTCGGAAGTATCGGTTGGAAGATTGTCGAATTGCTAAAAGAGATTTATTTACTCTTCTTCGCGCTAAAGCGAGCTCGGAAAGTTTGTGCCGCTAGCGTGATAGACAAAGAGAAAAAAAACCTGTAAAAGAAAATTACATGAGACTTGGAACCAACAGAAAACGGAACATGTACGGAAATGGATTCAATATACAATTTTCCTCAGAAATAAGGTTTGTGACCATTTTATTCTAGAGTGAATGACGAATGAGTTCTCTGTCTGAACCATTGATGATTGTCTGGGCCCTGTAATTAATTGGGTAGTTTCAGCTGTGACGAAGAGAGCCTGCAATCTCTGAGTTTTTTTAAATCGTCCAAAAAGGCTTCGTCCACATCTGAAATTTTAGATCTGTCGTAAACTGAACGAATTGTTCAAACGATCGATTTTCCCAACTGAATGCAGCGCTTAATAATAATAACAAATGTAAAGATCTTTTCTAGCAAGCCAGCCGCTGAATATTAAGACGAAGGGCTCCACCAGAGATTCTACTAGGCTGATTTCACGTAAATAATATATTTAAACTGTACACAGATAAATGACAGAGAGAGAGAGAGAGAGAGAGAGAGAGAGAGAGAGAGTGAGAGAATCCTCCATTAGCATAATTGTTTCTCTGTCTTTTCACGGATCAGCCTAACTAGAAAACACGAAGCCCTGACTTTATTGTACCGATTTATGTGTGAGAGGGAAAGAGCGATAAAGGCGACAGATACACTTCTGTACAGACAAAACATTACACCAAGTTAGCGGCAAGCTGCATTCACATAGACTTTCATCATTTACAAAAGCAGAGTAGAATTCATTATACTACTTACCAGCCGTCAAAGAGTTGCATTCGGTAAAGGTCCGGCTATGTGCCGCTTTGCTTGTAAGGGTTATTAAATTACAATAAATGATAATTACAAGGAGAAACTGACCTCAACCTTTGGCCCTTTCCACAATCCTACTACCTGTTCCTTCCAGCGGGTTTAGCGGGCGTATCAGCTGGGACCCTGTTCGGCGAATACTTTTCCGTCTCCACTGGCTCAACTAGCGAAATTTTAGTTACATTCACCCTAAAACCGTGTAAATTGGTTTTGTGATACTGCATGACGTTTAGAGTCCCGCTTGACCTTTAAACAGAGGATCGTGCGTGTGTGCGTGGTACGCGATCGAGAATAAATAACATTACTTTATGAAACTGATATTTAGTCAGCCTACGGTATTAAATTATGGGCGATTTTAAGGAAATCACCAGCAATGACAAACTCGATTCAAAAAATGTTAAGTGCGTGAATTCAGCTGCAAAAGCGAGTGTGATTAAGCTCTTAGGAATAAATCGAGTGTTGAAACTTCCTGGCAGATTAAAACTGTGTGCCGGACCGAGACTCAAACTCGGGACCTTTGCCTTTCGTGGGCAAATGCTTTAGCATCTGAGCTACCGAAGCACGACTCATGCCCCGTCCTGACAGCTTTGCTTCTGCCAGTATCTCGTCTCCTACCTTCCAAACACAGTTTTAATCTGGCAGGTAGTTTCATATCAGTGCAGACTCCGCTGCAGAGTGAAAATCTCATTCTGGGAACCGAGTGTTGTCAGATCGGTGTAAAATTCACTTAACCTGGTCATATTATCTATACTATTTTGGTAGGAGTGTTGATTACGGTTATTGAAATTGTGTACAGATAGGACACGTGTCACCAGGCGAGGGGTTAAGAACTTTCTCGGAGCGGCGCGTGTACTTTGGGATTAAGTTCGCCCGCCATGCTGTCGTAACCGTCTTCTCCGACTGTCGATTATAATTCACACAGCCAAAGTACGCCAGTTAGCTTAAATAAATGGAAAAGCAACTTACACTGTAGAAAACTAGACCAGAAATATGTATATATGGAGACAAGGTGTAACAAATATTTATTTCGTTTTTTAATACGTGTGAACGACTGTAGAGACTAACGTCATGTCCATTCTAGACGACGTTACTGGTCTTCTTCGAACGTAGATTATAATAAATACTGTCTAGCCACCTACATTTCTCTTGAAAAAAAAGAGGATGATAAAATAAAATTCTTTGAAATGACAGCAGAAGTGTAATCACAAGTTTTTAATGTCATGAATGAATATTTTATAGCAGTTATAAATCCGCTGGAGAAAAGGACCCACTCTAGATTGCGGTCCACTGCTCAGCTCCGGCGGTCATGTGTTCAGGAGAGGCACCCTTAACTGAGATCACTGGCAGAGCGAGCCACTGCGAGTATCCACTTTTACACTCTTGTAGACAACAAAGAGTGTCTCTAGGTACATTAGCCATCATTCAATATGGAGCAAACTCATACTAGTTCACCACTCAGATTATTTGTCACTGTAGCTCATTCAGCGTGAGAAAGGGCCAGTTAGTTACCTGTAGCATGCATCATTTGAATGATTTTTTTATCGAAATGATGCGGAGCGAGTTAGTTTACAACATATGTATACAGGTTGTACTCCATAAAAGCAATCATGTTCGATAATGTTCCTGGGCGCATTACGAGTTCCCACCTCTCATCATAAGAAAGCACGTCTATCATCGTCGAACTTGGTAGTTTTTGGAGTTCCAGGTGGCTTGGTGTGGGGAGACGTAAAGCCACGGATGTATTTATCTCCAAATCTTTGAACACGGCACACTGACCGCGCAAAGTATTCCTTCCCCATTTGCGTCTATTCATGGATGCGTTTGTCCCTGAGTTCATTTTTATGAATGACAATACGCCACCGCACCGAACAGCACTGGTGCAGGAGCCCTCAGGCCCAAAGGATGTTCGGCGAATGGACTCCTGTCCATTCCTCCGATTTAAATCCCATCGAGGACTTGTGCGATGCGTTGGGGAGTCTATTGCAGCACGACCAACGCACCGACGACCATCCAGCACTTGTCAACCGCGCGGGTGCAGGAATGGAAAGCCGGCCGCTGTGGCCGAGTGGTTCTAGGCGCTTCAGTCAGATACCGCGCTGCTGCTGCAGTCGTAGGTTCGAATCCTGCCTCGGGCATGGATGTGTGTAATGTCCTTAGGTTAGTAAGGTTTAAGTAGTTCCAAGTCTAGGGAACTGATGACCTCAGATGTTAAGTCCCACAGTCCTTTGAGCAATTTGATTTTTTTAAGGGATGGAACAGCCTTACCACAAGAACACCTTACTAACCTTGTGTATGATGATCACCCTTCCTTTCAAGAACCATGTCGCTCCTTTTGTAATGTCCAAGCGACAATTACGAATCGCTTGACTTCAGTCTGATTATTGTGTTCGAATAAAAGTGTCCCTTCTTTTCGTTTCATTGCGTATTTCTTTCAGTGGCCTTCTGTACTTCACAGCACCACTTCCTTCTATGTGTGATCCGAGGTATGTTACTTGGCAGTGACATCGTGCCAAAAGTTCTTTTCGTTCTTAAGTTTTCACACCAATGTAGTTGTAGAAAAATGGGTCATTTGCTGTGTTTACAGTCTGTGTTTACAGTTTCTGACGATGGCTGTGATCGAAACGCATAACGGTATTTATTTCTTTTTAATCAAAAATACCGATTAAGACGAGCAATTATATCGGCATACCGAATGAACCATTCAGTGGTTCGTTGCACTTCCACACCAAGAATCTTACCTTTATATCTGCTGAGATTAACAAGTTGGTAATAAGTTTACGCAGCGCTCTGGCACGTGGTATACCTTGTTAGGAGATCAACGTCGTGTAAGTGTTGTGTATATACACACCAGCAGGACCACATATTAAGGACCTATTCTTTCATTCATTAGTATTTTCGAATACATGCAACTAATATTCCCTGTTATTTGGGAAAGGTATATGATCAAAAGGATAATGAAAACTCTGGTAAGCTGTAATATTATTGGGATTTCCGTCGTATGAAAGCTGTGAGTACCCATGGAAAGGCATTCACCTATCTCTATATTAAATGATCAACTTATGAGATGAGACCTATTCTTTGAAAGACATTTGTTATATATAATTTACGTAACTGTAAACGTGCGCACCCAGCGCGGACGCTAATACATCGATTGCGCAGTCAAAGAAACATTTTAACAGAAGCTGAACTCAACGTTCCGCTTCGACCTAAATAAAACATGGCAGTAAAAACTTTTGTAGATCTTCAGATTTTATCGTACTTCTGCTTGTAATGTGAAAGCGTAAAGAAGGTCGACTTTAAGCCATAAAAGTGAGCGGTCTTGCCAGCGCGCAGACAACATTATTAATTAATAAAATTCGAGTAATTTATGTTCGATACTGTAAACCGGCTAGTTATTGTTATGAAGGTGTTGAACGGCGCAAGAATTGTCTTGAAGGAAGGAGAAAAGTAATGACTGTAATTTGTGACAAAAACGTGAACCAAGGAGCTAGAACAGGATAGGCTGAAATCTGATCGCACCATACCGTTAGGAAAGTACTTGTGTAAGTTATACTGTTTATAAATAAGCTTGTGAGAATTGTTTGAATATATTTAGTGTTTACCAGATTTCTTATTCTATTCTTTTCCTTTATATTTTTTTTACCTCCATGTCATATTATTTTTGTAAATATCAAACAGCCTTTAATACAGCAGAGAATACTGCGGCATCCTGGTCGTAGACAGAAGGCCGCTCCTTGTCTTCTATACCACTCATAGCTGCCCTATTTATTAATGATTTCATTTGCGAATGCAATTTTTTTATTGTTCATTGTTAAAGGTCCTTTAGGTAATTATAAATTTCATACTGACTACGTAAAGAAATCCGGGTTGTTCTTTTCCAAATAATAGAAGTCTTTGCGTAATCAAAAACTAGCCTCCTTCTGACAACGATCAGGAGCCGACCAGAAGACGGACGTCTTCGACCGCTTTCGTGTCTCCTGTGGCAAAGCTGTGCCAAACTGGGAACACGACATTCTAGTATGAAACACAGTATATATATATATATATATATATATATATATATATATATATAATTATCAGATTACAATTGAAAAAAAATTCAAATTTATTTAACTTTTTTGTATCATACTAGATGTGGCGCCCAAACAGGGATCTGAAAAAAAATCTTAATGTGTTCTGTTGTTGTTTCATGACATCATCCGGTGGACATCGGGAAGCCGTAAAGGAAGTACTGAACAAAACTATGGAAGTATTTAAAAAAATCGAAAAATAACAGCAGTGCGCAAAATGACTGATGTAAGTACGGTTTTCATTACGCATAAAGTCTCGCGTCTTGTATTAAAAAAAAACTGATTTCCGAAATTTCTTACCTTACTGCTTCATTTTATTCTATCGCTGTTCATTTCCTTGCAGAGTTGCTTATTTACGTAGTTAGAATTCATTTCTGATCATCTCTTCAAGGAAAGTTTATTTATTAGCATTATTAGCATCTTCATTGTTGCTTCAGTTAAGAACCCAAGATGAATGACATAATAGCAGGATTCAGTGTCTAGTAGGTGTTTGTCACTTATTTGCTAAGTTAGATGCCATCTTGTCTTCTACCCGGTATTGCTCTGCAATTGTCAGCTACCGCGGTGTGACGATTGACTAACAGGAAGCGTCGCAGCGTGCGCATCTGAAAGTTGACGATCGGCGTGCTTCGAAAGATTTCTTTGAGCAGTTACGTCACAAACTTGAAAATAAACATTGCAGATGACAGAGGCAAGCCGACAAACAGTGTGGATGACGTTGATGACACAGTTGTCAAGTCATACCCTCTACGTTCGCGAACGGGAACAGGCAGACTCGATTCGCGAATGGAGAGAACGGCAGACGATGATAGTGTGCGTGACGTATCGTCACAGCAAACATCGTCACAGCAAGCGGGAGAAAATTCGTTGGTTGAAATGATGAGAATTTTTTTTTTTTTCAAGAAAGAGAGCAGGAGTAAATGGAAAGGGAAGCTTATAAATTACAAAAACAACGAGATAGTCAAGAAAGGGAACAAAAAGAAAGGGAAAAGGAACAGGAGACAGAGCGAAAATGGTTTGATCTAAATACCACCATTGGTACAATAAAAAATCGGTTAAATTATATTGATGCCAACTTAGAGGCAAGAATGTCTATCCGACATTAACATTGAAAAGAGGGTGAATGATGCTGCAGCAAACGTGCGTTCAACGATAGGAAAAGAATTTGTAGAATGGGTCGAGACTAAAGAACAGTACATAGAAACCGTTAAGTCAGCCACAGATGAAGTTTTAGCTGCTCCAGGTACATCAGGAGATACGCTTCTCAGTGAATTAGGAGAGATTCGTAGAGTTTTTCACCGAGATCTTCCCGAGTGGAAACGACATCTTACTGAGGAAATCGAGCAGTTGAAACAAGAAGTCAATGATTTTCCTAATGACAGTAGAAGTGAGTATTCACACTTGCTTTCTTCATAAAATGAATACAATAATAATCCCGTGTCTCGTGTAAAATTCTCTCCACTTGTTCATGGTCACAGCAGTAAGAACCCGTTAGTACGCAATCAGAATGATCAAGTAACTCTTGTCGAGCTCATGAAAGAAGAAAGCGTTCTCAAGCACCGCGTGTTCCAGCCTTTTCTGCCAGAGAAATGCAACATCCACCCAATGGTTTTTCTGAAGCCATTTAATGGTGTTTTACCTGAGAACTGGGATGACAAGCAACGTATGCGCTTTATAGTAGGTTACATTCGAGGAGAGGGTTCTGTCTGGGGAACAGAAGTGATTGACAGATTTAATAATTACGCTGACTTCGAAAAGCAATTTCTGAACAAATTCTGGAGTTCAGGTATACTACAACGCCTTAGAAAGGAAGTATATAATGCTGAACCGTTTAATACGAGAAGTGCTGGTCTCCGCAGGTACTTTGAGAAATACCTGCGAAAAATACAATATTGGGACACGGCCATTTCTACGAAGGACGTAATTAGATCCTTAAGTCAAAGCTACCGGTATCAACCAGGGAGAAGTTAGTAAATGTCAGTGACGACGACACGGAGGGTGTTCTGTCAGTACTTGACAACGTTGACATGATTCAAGAAGACGTGCGTGCAAGTGGGCGGAGTAATTGTAATCTTGGTCCGCACACTACACAGCCGCACGGCGTTGGCGCAGACTCAGGT
Source organism: Schistocerca piceifrons (assembly GCF_021461385.2). NCBI lineage: Eukaryota > Metazoa > Arthropoda > Insecta > Orthoptera > Acrididae > Schistocerca > Schistocerca piceifrons. Next base: position 77,310,703 of record NC_060145.1, on the reverse strand, counting down.
ATGTAATACCAACCCAACAACAGGAAAGGACACGATGTTCCGTGTGATAATAACAACTACTATCGCCACAACGGGAAGCAGAAATATAAATTCCAGGATCAAAACAGGTACCAACCCATGTACCAGACAACACAACAGCAATACGGTAATTCACCAACTAATTACAATGATCGCTATCACTACAATAACGATCGCCAAGGCAATAATAATTTCAGTGGAAAAGGACGTTGGATTAACACCAACAGTCAACAGCAGTATAGTAACCAGCCTAGATTCCAGCACTGTTCTCAAGGGAGAAATGCTCCAGATCATTCCAAGCAATACAAACAACGGTATGCTACAAACTTTAGGAACAGTCCTCCACCCTTTACCAACAATCACGTTCAAAATCATGAACCTCAAATTTTTCGCATCTATTATGCACGAGAAAACCAGCCAACACACACCATCTTGGCTGAAATTCCGGCAAGTAGCCAGCAACTTAGGTGGAATACGGAAGCAAACTTCGTACCGAGCGTACCGCCCGGTACTTCAAAGGTAATTGTGAGCGAAATTCAACCTAATGAACATGTGGAAAACTAAAAGCACACTTCGACAGGTTTCACACCTTCAGAACTAATCTCCAGGCAAAGGGAAAGCAATGAATGGACTGATCCTATCCCCAAGATGGAAGGTCCAGAAGTCAACCTAGATAATAAGTTAAGACAAGCCCTGATCTCTCTCACAACTTTTAGAAAAAAGGCATTTTACAAGCATGTCAATAAAGTTCTGTCGTATCGCTTGAACGAGCGTATTCTTCTGAGGACACACTTCAAACCATCACTCATCTTACGTAAAAATCGTAAGTGGCAACACCTATACGAAGGACCGTTTGTTATAGTCAGGAAGCCACATATTGGTTGTTATTTATTGGCAGGTCCAGTGAGTGGACGAGTAAAAGGACTTTACCACCATGTAGACGTAAAGAAGTACCATGAAAAACATTTTAAAAAATATCATTTATTATGTTAAGCTGCATCTTAAAGAAAGACTGTGATCTGTTTAGAAAGTATGTGAGTCAACAGCATGTACATGTATTCTGCAGGTGACGTAATCATTTGAGTGAGGTGGACACAAAGTAATGATGGAGCTTGAAGGATATTAAGTGATTGAAGAAGGTACTCTACGTATTTGGAAAATAAGATTTGCCTTAGTTTTAAGGTAGTTTTAAGTTTCTTGAGCAATAGAGGGCTGCAGTCGTTGAATTGAGTAAGGGATGTGCCAAAGTGCCACCTGCTGCTTTAGTTTTAAGTTATGGCAAATCTCCTTTTCACCAAGTAGTAAAGGTTTTCTTTAAATCTCCCATTCAGACCAGAATTTCCGTATATGTGAAGTAATAACCTAAGTTAAGCTTTCAAAGGTTTAATATTTTAAGTAGCTAGAACAATGTACGATGCAAAACTGATACATTGTAATCTGTAGATTACACCGAGTATAAGCAGCAATATATAGTTAATGTACAAAGAAATAAATAATGGTACTCGCAACTGGAGAACAACTTTAATTTATTTACTACTATGAGTCAACCAGTCAAGAAATATGCAAGTATAATGATAATTAGGCCCTGTATTGGATAAACTTAGAGAGACTATTCCTATGCCACGAGTATCATACAGAAATCTTCGATACTAAGATACCTAGTTGAGGACTGAGATAATCTGCTTACATTCTTCTGCTGTGTCAGCATGGCGTGATTTTGAGATATATTTGAAGATGCTTTGGAGGCGGATTTGTGCGACGTTTTAATACTGAAGTGAAGTTATGCCGCGTGGATGACACTAAAAACGGTGGAGCTGAAGAATGAATTTGCTAAACTGATTATTTCACCTATTGTCTATCTTCGTATCTTTCATTTCTTTGCACTATCCTGTTGTAGTTTTCTTCTTTAGCATTCTTACCTTTCTGCCTTACCCGGTTCAAAGAACTTGACTTGTGTATATTGTGTGTATTGACAATCGTGGCTCGTTGGTTAATGCGTATCTGCAGTTACTTATCGAAACGTGATGTAAATCTGATTTGCTGTGAGCAAAAGCATCCTAGGAAATATGAATAATTTTCCCGATTCTGTTAGATGAAGTTTTGAACTTGAACTGTTCGGCACATCAAAGAGGGTATATTTTACTGATTATTGATGTAACCGAGTAAATGAACAAAGAAACTAAAAAAAGGCTGTTATAGAACAATAAGAAAAGGAAAAGAATCAGATTTAAAACACATATAAAGTCTAACGTGCTTCAGAAGCACCATTCAGAATAGCAAACACGACTTTCGTTATGTCTTGGACAATAGTTAAAAAAAAGCTATGTATGTTTTGTAAATGATCATTTTATGATAAGTAATTTTAGCATTACCTGTGCTACTCTGTAGTATAAAGACACCTAGATGGACACGTATGGATTGATGCGTGTGACTCAGTGACAAAATTATGGACACGTATATATATATTGGCGCGTGTAAAATCGTAATCTGACACTTGTCTGGACAAGTAAACTAGTTATCTCTTGTGTGAATCAAAACTGTGATAAACTTATGGACACGTGTGATGCTCCGAGTGTGAAGTAGCATTACAAGTATTCTCACGTTGCAACGACGATACAATGACTATCAGTCAAAGGATAGACAAGCTATTGTACTCACTGCAATAGGTGATAGTAGTCATTTTCATCTATGACTGTTCTTCGTCGCTGGTGCAGTCAATTTACCGTCCAGGTTGACCATGTCGCCTTCACGAGCTGCTCCAGTACCCATGATTCAACAAAATGCACAAAAAAAAAGATTGATAGCGACTGAACTATGTGCCTCGTGCAGGACGCGGACTGTCAACGCTGTTAAACCGCCAGTTCGTTACCACATGACTGTGAAGCACTGTGGCAACAATCAATGACTGCTCGTCGGCCCGCACTCAACAACAAGCATTCCTCTCCATAACGAACGCGAGCGTGCTCCAGATTTGAGATGAAAATGGACATAAAAATAATAAAACGTTGATAAACTACGCACGATTTTACTATATTTACATGAAAAGGACACCAATGATGACTTTTACTTAACTATGAAAATTGCTACGGCAACATTGTAAATACATTGCTTAAGAAAGACCTATACAAGACGAAACTTGTTTTGCTAATGTTCGCTAACGAAAGAATATAAAACCTAGACACGAACCATATATATATGTACATAGTCTATATCGTAATTTTTATTGTCTTAAATTCCTACTCTATATTCCCTTAGATTAAGATGCTAGTTAATGAGCAAGTCCTAATACAGATATTTTTTCTGTATTTTCATGTGCTGAAACATGAATTGGAATGAGATTAAGACAGCCACCAAACTGACTAATTCGTCATTGAACCAGTCATCAACTTTCCTGATTCCCGACATGACCCGATGGATTGTCGAGTCAAGAAATATCACTTACACCTTCACATAGTGAAATACCCAGTGTTTTCCACCAGAATGTAAAAAGGTGATCCTCAGTTATAGTGCAGTGAAAAGTGAAAGGTGATGAAAGAATTCTTCTGTGAAAATCGACCGAGTTCATAAGAAATACTCCCAACCACCAAGTGAAGAGTGGCGTCGCTACGAGAAAGACTGATAAAAGTTTTATGTTCTGTTCAAAATTGGCGGAAATGCACCAATACTTAAAATGCATTCCTGTAATAGAATTTCTTTTCTTCTTGTCAATATTTATGTATATATGTATGTGTATGTGTATTTGATTTGTATTTGTATCTATGTTAGTATTTCAATATTTCTATTGATTGAATGAGAGTAACTCTTGAGAACATACAAAAAAATGAACGTATGTTAAATCCTTGAACACTTATGATGGCATCATGCCACAATCAAGTTTGTTAATGATCAAGCAACTGTGAGTAGCTTTGACGACATAGTGTGAAACGTATATACTTCTATATGCCTTATGTTATGTTTGTTTTGCTCCCTAAAAGGAGAGATCCATAAATACTTCATTCACTAAGTACGTGAATCCAATAATATTACCACTGCGCGTGAGTCGTAACGATCTTCCAGAATCATTACTCCTCACGCGGGAAGCGATTTAATATTATAGGGATTTCCGTCGTATGAAAGCCGTGAGTACCCTTGGAAAGGCATTCACTATCTGTATATTAAATGATCAACTTATGAGATGAGACCTATTCTTTGAAAGACATTTGTTATATATAGTTTACGTAACTGTAAAGGTGCGCACCCAGCGTGGACGCTAATACATCGATTGCGCAGTCAAAGAAACATTTTAACAGAAGCTGAACTCAACGTTCCGCTTCGATCTAAATGAAACATGACAGTAAAAACTTTTGTAGATCTTCAGATTTTATCGTATTTCTTCTTGTAATGTCAAAGCGTAAAGAAGGTCGACTTTAAGCCATAAAAGTGAGCGGTCTTGCCAGCGTGCAGACAACATTATTAATTAATAAAATTCGAGTAATTTATCTTCGATACTGTAAACCGGCTAGTTATTGTTATGAAGGTGTTGAACGGCGCAAGAATTGTCTTGAAGGAAGGAGAAAAGTAATGACTGTAATTTGTGACAAAAACGTGAACCAAGGAGCTAGAACAGGATAGGCTGAAATCTGATCGCACCATACCGTTAGGAAAGTACTTGTGTAAGTTATACTGTTTATAAATAAGCTTGTGAGAATTGTTTGAATATATTTAGTGTTTACCAGATTTCTTATTCTATTCTTTTCCTTTATATTTTTTTTACCTCCATGTCATATTATTTTTGTAAATATCAAACAGCCTTTAATACAGCAGAGAATACTGCGGCATCCTGGTCGTAGACAGAAGGCCGCTCCTTGTCTTCTATACCACTCATAGCTGCCCTATTTATTAATGATTTCATTTGCGAATGCAATTTCTTTATTGTTCATTGTTAAAGGTCCCTTAGGTAATTATAAAATTCATACTGGCTAAGTAACGAAATCCGGGTTGTTCTTTTCCAAATAATAGAAGTCTTTGCGTAATCAAAAACTAGCCTCCTTCCTTCTGACAACGATCAGGAGCCGACCAGAAGACGGACGTCTTCGACCGCTTTCGTGTCTCCTGTGGCAAAGCTGTGCCAAACTGGGAACACGACATTCTAGTATGAAACACAATATATATAATTATCAGATTAAAATTAAAAAAATTCAAATATATTTAACTTTTTTTGTATTATACTAGAAAGTGCAGAAATAACCGAACCGTTATCGCGCGACTACTATTGCGCGATAACGATCAAAAACAAATTTTGACAAAAAAGGTAAAAATAACGAATAGTTAGTGAAATTTGCAATAAATAATCTGAATGTGTTATAATTTTTGATTTCCCGTTGTGTAAAAACAGTCTTGTGCACAATGCGTGTGCAAAACGTTACTATATGATCATCAATTGTTTATAAACTGTAATTACTAACCAAAGGTATTGACTGGAGCTCTGATGTATAAACACAGTTAATACCACGATTTAAACTTAATCAGAAAACCAACGGAACAATTTGCATTAAACTCATACATTTCATATTTAACTGTTTGCCAAACAGTTCGCTCAATGAACAGATTTGCCTTACTCACTATAATGATTTTGAAAATGCTAGTTTTATTAAATATTTGTTTTCTGTTATAGTAACTTATTTCTGTAAAGATCATAATGTTTCACTGAGCGAGGAATAATTAATTTTAAACTACACTGTAACGTAATTTGCAAATGCGTGCAGAGTTTGCAGTGTACACCAAAAAACATGAAATGTATTATTCTGCGGTAATATTTTGTGAATACTCATTTACATTACGCTATTACTTAGAAGTGCAAAAACAAACAGAAAACAGAGGTGTACGATAAAGTGTGCTGTGTAAACATAAAAAATACATAGTGCTGCAGAGCAACTAAACATTGGACCACAACTATCAGTGTCTAAAGAGGAAAAACACCAATGATATGTTAGGAGACGGCGTTTCCCGATGTAGGCGAGATATCAAGCGGAAATGACCAGCACTGACTATGCTTCACCTCAAAAAAGCGAAACGCGTCTGGTGAAAAAAAACATGCATTTTCTGTAGTTGCGACTACACAAAGAAAATACCCTCACGAATTGTGAAGCAACTACGGACAATTTGGCCCCACCAATAACCAACTTTGTTATTCATTTACACTGAGGTGGAAAAAGTCGTGGGATAGCGAATGCACGAATAGAGATGTTGGTAGAACGCATATGCAAAGTATAAAGGGGCAGTGGGCTGGCGAAGCTGTCATTAGTTCTCAGATTGTTTCTTTCGTTGATGAGGGGGAGAGGACCAAACAGTGAGGTCGTCAGTCCCATCGTATTACGAAAGGACGGAGAAGGAAATCGACCGTGCCCTTTCGAAGGAAAACCTAAATCAGAATGGTCGGACGCGGGTTTGAACCGTCGTCCTCTAGAATGTTAGTCCAGTTTACTAACCATCACGCCACCTCACTCGGTCGTTCTCAGGTGATTCGTGTGAAAAGGATCTGACATGATTGTTGCCGTACGACGGCAATTGTAGACTTTGAAAGCAGAGCGGTAGTTGCAGCTAGAGGAATGGGACATTCCATTTCGGAAATCGTTAACGAGAATACCAAATTTTAGGCATTATATCTGCGGGCATTCAAATCACTGTGCACCCTCCCACTCAGAGTTGCAGTGTTATAAGTTTTGGCTGGTTTCGTTGTCTAGGGGCTGGGATACGTAGCTGCCGCATTACAGGCCAAATACTGCTGAGTCTACAGTACACCATAAGAATCCACACATGAATCGAATGGTCGAAGCTTTCTATCACTCGGCAATTGCGAATTTAGAATGTAACATATAAATTTATAAGCGAAAGACTGCAATTAAATGAAATCTGCAGGTACTATCTTAACGACTTTAAATGGTGAGTACGATAGTAGAAGTACTTTTGAGAAATCGGTATATTTTTGCAAAACACTTATTGGTGCCGATGGTCCAGCAATTAAATAAAATATAAATTGGATAATAGGAAAACAATAGATTCCTACTTCACATAATTAGTTATGACCAACAAAATAGCTCACGAGATATTCACTTCTGAACGCACCCTACGTCTTCACTGTAGAAGTCACGGTAATCTCACAAGTGCACAAGTCGGCACTCCGAAGTATTTCTACCTGTGACGACCACGCGCAAACCGCTCCACACTGTCCAAGCCTCTCCGCGTCCAGCACTCTCCGTCCTGTGACATGCCGTCCAGAACTACCCGTGTCCTCTCCAGAACTCGCTTCCATCCAGTCTCCCCATTCACGAGCGCTGTGACTGGCTAGAGCGCTCCCTCCATGTCTCCAAGCGAACGTACACTCACAAACATATTTAAGCACATTCGAAATACTGGAGTTACAGTTAATACTTCAAATTAAATAAATATTCCTACGGCTGGACCATAAACACGCTCTAACAGACATGTCTAAATACATACACAATTAAAGAAACATATATCAAAAGAAAAGAAGCAAAAGATAGACCAGGAGCCTAATGTCTCTTTGCTATCTAAAGCGCAGTAAATAAATGACCAGTTTCTACATGAATAGCGTAAATCGGATATAAACAAAGACAGACGAATAAATATATTTCTAAGCATGCTGCTACCGTTTTTTCGTGTAACTGTGCAGTACTTATGGCCTGATGCGATCTATAGTAATCGGCCACTTTGACCTCCCATAACTCATGTACTATTCAAGTTACATGCCTGTAAATCATACCAATTTAGGTTTACACTAATAGCTTTCTAAAGACACAGCGATCGACAAAATCGGATGAAGCGTTTATATTTTGGAAATTCGTTGCTGCGTGTTACTTGTATAATTTACAGTCAGATACTAAACTTTAAGCTAATAAAGGTATAGAAAATCTGATTACACCTTCAGAATCGTCGTGCAAATAATGGTAATGTACATGTTTCTTTTTGAGGTATCATGTTTCATCTGGCTACTATTAATTTCTATACGAGCTGTGAAATGTCTGCCATTGAGTTTTCACGAAGTCCGCCATCTTTGGCACTCCCGGCATAGACATCTCCTTCATCGACACAAAGCACCGTCCTCGTCACAGAGGAATTCCCAGCCACGCGGCTGGACCATGCGCTGGGGCTACACCTTTCGTCCGGCTAACGTTTGGCACCACGTGTTTGCTGCCGGGCCCCGGTTTTGACGAGCGGTCCGTGCGGTCACGGCAACTTATAATATTTTCAGGGCGCCACAATTCGCCCGTTACTTCACACCTCTCACTACGGGCAACGCAGCAGCCGGCAGCCTTGTGTTATCGACCGAAACTAGCGGAGTTTCCATAGAGTTGTCAGTGCTAACGGACAAGCAACATCGAAAATTAGTGTGGGACTTACGATGAATGTATCCGCTAGGACAGTACGGCGAAATGTGGCGTTAATGGGCTATGGCAGCAAATCAACGACGTGAGTGCCTTTGCTAACAGCACGACATGGCCCCCGGTTGCGCTCCTGGGCTCCTGACCACATCAGTTGGACCCTAGACGATCGGAAAACCGTGCCTTCGTCAGATGAGTCTCGATTTCAGTTTGTAAGAGCTGGTGGTTTAGAGTGGGTCGTTGACCCTGGGAAGCCATGGACCCTACTTGTCAACAAAGCATTGTGCAAGGTTACGGTAGCTCCATAATGGCGTGATCCATCTTTAAATCTAATTGACTGGGCCCCCCGGTCGAAGTGAACCAATCATTGACTGGTATCGGTTATGTTCGGCTACTTGGAAGCGTTTAACACCCATTGATGTTCCCAATGAACGATGGAATGTGTATAGATCACAATGTGGCACGTCGCCAGGTAACAATTGTTCACAATCAGTTTGAAGAACATTCTGGACAGTTCAAGTGAATGTTTGGCCATTCAGATCGCCCAACGCGAATCGCATCGAACATTTGTTGGACATAATCGAGAGGACAGTTCGTGCACAAAATCCTGCGCCAACAACATTTTCGCAATGATTGATGTCTATGTCGATATTTCTGCAGGAGACTTCCGACAAATTGTTGGGTCCTTGCCACGTTGAGTTGTGCATTTTGCCAGGGAAAAGGCGGTCCGACACGATATTAGGAGGCATCCCATGACTTTTGTCACCTGGCGACCACTTCTTTCCCTCTTACACTTCCAGAGACAATACTCCTTACTTCAAGCGTATTCTTTGGCTATATACATTAGCAAACTTCCCTGACTGGAGCGAGGTTTATACTACACCACAGTTACGATATTCTCTTTTATTTTTCGACATTTAATTAAATGAAAACATTAGTTAAATAATAGGAGATGCAGATGGCAGATATTACATGGCAGTTACATTGTAGTTATAGAATTAATTATGAGAAAAACCTATTACGCACTGTGTTGTAGTGTTACATACTGCCGGCCGTAGTGGCCGAGCGGTTAAAGGCGCTACAGTCTGGAACCGCACGACCGCTACGGTCGCAGGTTCGAATACTGCCTCGGGCATGGATGTGTGTGATGTCCTTAGGTTTGTTAGGTTTAAGTAGTTCTAAGTTCTAGGGGACTTATGACCACAGCAGTTGAGTCCCATAGTGCTCAGAGCCATTTGAACCATTTTTTTGTTACATACTGTCCTCGATTGCCATGATGTACTGCCTGCACAGCTCCGCAATCCACATTATGTTGAAACTACTGCGTATCAAAGCTAGTGTCACTCGCTCTGAACAGTTAGTTAGATCATTTATTTCCTGCAGTAAAAGTTGGAATCGAGTCTGGGTCCTTAATCACCTCGATCAGCTCCTCGGCCACCAGAGAGTTGCTCATACGAGTAGCATTACACTATCGGGGGCCGGTCGTGGTGGCCAAGCGGTTCTAGGCGCTTCAGTCCGGAACCACTCGACTGCTACGGTCGCAGGTCCGAATCCTGCCTCGGGCATGGATGTGTGTGATGTCCTTAGGTTAGTTAGGTTTAAGTAGTTCTAAGTTCTAGGGGACTGATGACCTCAGATGTTAAGTCCCATAGTGCTCAGAGCCATTTGAACCATTACACTGTCGGGATTTAATACCTTATGGGTTCCTGAAGTGTGTGTAACACTTGGATGTGGACTGTGGCAATTAATTCCGTCGTCCTTTTCCAGATATCTGTATATTTGTTGGAAGATCAAACTATCTCGCCTGTCTACAAAGGCCTATCAGTTTCAACATTTTCGTCAGCGTGTTATTCAGACAGGGATCCTGGTAGTATGCTGTTACGGAGTGCCTAGATTTCTTCAATACTAGACAGCCTATAGTCGGTCTCATTGCTGATTTAGTAAAAGAGGGGCGTCAAAAAATGTTGGTTTATATTAAAAAAAACTAAAAACCTGCCTCGATTGCGAAAAAAGCACCGAGTGTTAAGTGTTAACCTAGTTTTCGGCGTAGATAACTACACCGTCTTCAGAACAACAATAAAACCCACAAGTGGTGTATCGCGGGTCATGGCTCATCTAACATAGGCCGGTGTGAGGTGGAGCGTACACCATTAAGTTAAGTAGTGGTTTTGGCTTTGTACATATATACTGTTTGTGTTTTCCATTTCTTTTTCGTTTATAAATGTATAGGTATGGTGTTCCTTTAATCATTGACAAAGGTCTTCTTAGGCACTTGTGCGTTTTATTGTTGTTCTGAAGAAGGTGTTCTTATCTACGCCGAAACCTGGGTTAACACTTAACACTAGGTGCTTGTTTCACAATTGAGGGGAGTTTTTAGTTTTTAATATATTAACCAATGATTGCTGACGCGCTGCGATGTTGAAGGTTCTTAAATGTTGATTTAGGTTCCTGTGGTTCTCCTGAATCATTTACCCAGGTACCAGACCGGTCCTTCAAGGTACTGTATTTCATACATTCTCATTCCACCCATTCCCCATTTCCCCACGATTTAAAGTATTGCTTCTTCTCTGGACCAAGATAAACGCAGTTAGTCATAAAGAAACGTGGGGTTCTTTAAGTCATCTAAGAACCTTCCATCATTCACAGCGTACACAGTTGCACGATGCCTGTGGAAGATTACGGAGAAGGAACTAATAGTTTATGGCAGATATCCCGCCTGCTCGAAGATTTACGACAGCGTCGGTGTTGTTTTGGACGCTTTGGCCGTCCCCGCGACCACACACGGCGGCTCGATTTGCACAGTGGAAGCGGCTGTGACGTCAGACGCACGATCTCGCCCGCCAGGAACCCTGTTCCCGCAGCTGCAGCGCACTCGACGTCCTCAGGTTGCAGCCTCACGTTCCTATAAGAGGCCACTTGACAAGGCAGTGGGTCCACGTTAATCTCCCCTTAGCATAATTTTACAGGCTCGACGAGGTAGAGTTCTCACTGCCTATTCAGCAACCTCAACTACGCTCTTCGTTCTCCCTCTAGTTAGCTAGCTTGTAATGCCTTACTAACATAAATATGTACAGTTCACTTTAAAAAAACCAACTGTAACTACAATGCATATTTTGACAATCAATCGTCGAATGCACAAACAACGTTCCTAGACTAACCGACAATGGTTACTCGATAATTTGACTCAATACTATTTTTATGACTCATTTATTAATTATTTACAACGAAATATGAATATGAATATATATTGTATGTAGAAGGTGTTTTACAACCCTCGGGAGTTTTTTGCTGCTACGTTAGACCTGCTACATCCCTGGTTTATTCCAAAAAATTTCACTCTACGATCATTTTCGGATTATAGAAACGGCAAACAACTGTGCATCCTATAAGTACATCCCTTCATCATGAGACTGAAATACGGGACAATAAATCTAAACATTCAACTCAGTCTTGACTCCTCAGTCCCAAAAGCGAATGACCGACTAGAAGGCCAAATGGCGAATGCTGCACTGCAACAGTGCCTTAGTAAATCTGATAATGTTTGTGCTAAGCACACAAAACCGGTATCTGTAACGTTAAAAATGCAGTAGAAAAAACGTTATACAGACAAAGATTACACCACTCGGAAACGATATAAAGCCGGATACGATTTTTAGAGAAAATAAAGCTACACAGAAAGTGCCTGGTTGCCGCATTTCTGTAAGTAATCTGTATATATTTAAACGGATTACTGAACGCAAACCTTGGTCTCCATCTACAATGTTTACCTATTACCAAAACCACCATATCTTGAGGCATTAGGACGAGTCTTATCGGCCTCTTCCGCTAATGTGCACACAGAATTCACCAACGAATGGGAGAACTCAATGGAGCCAATATGAAACTCCCCCTGAAAATGTTTTACAATAATGATTCCTGTATATATACGAACATGGTATCTGTTCTTTCGGACCATCTTAGTATATACATAGTTAAGGCTCACCGGCCACTTGACCATCTTCTTCTTCTGTGCGAATGCACAAACAGTGCCCGAACTCTTACGGGAATCGGCAACGCGCCGCCAGTAATGAGTATAATGGGCGGGGGCACTACGAATGTAGTGCGGGACAATACGTTGAGAATGTGGGTTTCGCGGGAGGCGTGCCAGAGATAAATCCCTGCAGTCGCGCTATCCTCTGTGTCCTCGGTGGCTCAGATGGATATCAGAGGGGTAGCTGCCCTCTGTAATAAAAAAAACTGAGTTAACGGATCAACAACGAACTGACATGGATGTATTCCGACGTCCGCCACGAGCAGATACAACGAACGAAAACGAACAAAATGAGATTAAAACGAAAAAAAGAATGGATAGAGCGTCTGCCATGTAAGCAGGAGATCCCGGGTTAGAGTCCCGGTCAGGGCACACATTTTCATCTGTCCCCGTTGACGTATGTCAACGCCTGTAAGCAGCTAAGGGTGTTCATTTCATTGTAAAATGATTCCTGTAGTGAAACAGGTCAAACATGAGATGTTCGGCTATGTCATAAGATGTTTAAATTTTCTGACTTAAATGTAGGTATCTGTCCATAATATTACTTGCGTTGATATATATTTCATGTTGGAACGATATACGGTGTGTAATACAATATATGTGTCACTGTGATTCCCAACTTTTTTCTTGAAAAATGGCCATTAAGGTGTAAACTACTCTTGGTGACTCACATTAAACTGACACTGAAACAAGACAATTTTTCTCTTCAAAATTATTTTGAAATGTCGTAATTCTCGTGGAAGCATGCTTCGGGAGTCAATGGGAGCTCTTCTTATTGATTATCTTGAGAAATGGTAAGACGATAACATGTATCATATAGACTACCTGCATGATAAGTTACTCTAGGAGAAGCCCGACATTGCACCAACCCTTAAAGGTGCCTTTACTTTGGGGAAACATAGGGGTTTTAAATTTTGGTACACTTACCCTATTCAACAGACTCTTCACTCCCTAGATTTCAGCTTTTCCAAAATCTAAAGAAACGATGGGGTCCATGCAAAACTTTCGCACGTTTATAGTTTTAAATAATGGTGGTATTTGGAATAAGTCGTTGGAATAAGGATAATCTTGGAAACGAAGAGAAAACATCTTTAAAAATGATCCGAACAACGAATTTATGATACATCCTTGTATACACATTTCCATGGGTCTGGAAATATGTTTTTCATTTGGAATCCTTGTCCCGGCTAGTTCGATTAGGACCAAATAAAGTACAACTTTGACTCGACAAACGTTTCCAGTCTCAGTAATCACGTTAGGCCAGGATAACCATAGGTAAATTACAATTCAAGCCTACAATGGCAAACATGTTTGTCATTTCGAAAAGTTATTGAAAGAGATAACGGACTATCGCAGTGCTCACGGATATTATCTGTCACAATTGTGTAAAAACATTATCCAGTTAATAAGTACATTAAAACAAATCAAATGGTATTCGTAATAAGTTAATATGAAAAGGGAATCTCTTATTCGTGTTTAATAAGCTAGCTTCGTAAATATAGGAATGAAGCTAAGTATCCGTTATCCTCTTTACCCTATGATAGTGAAAAGTATCTTTTATGTCAAAATTTTCCGCAGGTAGTACGTTTTAGTGCCAAATCGGTATGCAATGTCAGAATCTGGTTAAAATTTCTCCAGCGATACCTCATTCACCACTATATGATTAGTATGTGTTGAGAAAAAGAAATGTTGACTTGAGAACTGTAACTGGAAATCGCTTTGAGTTCACTGAAAAACTTATGACATCCGTTTGCAGGTAACTTATAGACCTTCCAGAAACATTTTTGTATGTATAATCTTTGTAATTTCCATTTGATTGATGTGTTTGTTGCAGCTGCCTTAAAGTTACATTCAGCTTGAGACTGCTGGGACTCATTTTATTTGTGATAAAAGTTGCTAAGATATCGTGCTTTCGTATAACATATACTTCCATTGTGAAGGAAACACATTACAGCGAAGGTTTTTATACGCAATCAGAAATGGAAAGTGTTACACCATGAAACAGCAATCTGATATTTATCAAATTGTGTGGCGATGTTCATTACACAGCGGGTAATAAATGATTCAACTTCCGCTCGACTCGGAACCGATGCCCATCATCAACGTGAGTTTGATGTATGACCCCCACACACAAGAATACACTGTGGTATTCTTTGTGATATGGAAGAAAACAGCTTTCGAATGTCTACTTGAGGAATTTCATCCCATGCACGTTACGTTCGGTGTTAGTTCATTATTTGCTGATTGGAGGCCGGTATGAAAATAAACATCTTCCCTTTGCATGGCAGAGATTGTCTATGGGTGGCAAATTATGGGAATGGAAAAGTCATTCAAGGATGCGAATATTCATAAAGGCGATTGTTACAAAAAATCAAGTGTAACAATAAAAGTCTTTAAAACTTACAAAATGCGATTTGCAGCGTTAAGACAAGTACCTGAGCATATACAGTACAGCAAAACTCATAATACGTAGGCGATACATACGCATACTATTGTGTACTTCATAGGTTACATCGCGACGATTCACTCTGAATGAGATTAGGGTTCCCTAAGAACTAAGATTTTACTCATCTATGAAAATTATGTAGGTTTTTTTTATATTTTAAAACAAAAACTAGACAAGCTTTATCCGTCACTGCTTCTGATTGTATATTTTCTAGTTTTGTTTTTTGTAACGTTTGGAATGTTCTGCTATAACTCTGTGATGCCAAAACGGTTTCATTGCTAATCAGTACTTGCACATGTTCTGCTTTCTTGTGCTGCCTGTGCCCAGGTACTTGTCTTAACGCTGCATATTGCATTTTGTAGGCTTTAAGGGCTTTTATTATTACGCTTCATTTTCTGTAAGGTCAGCTCTGGTATCCTTAATATACTCTAACTTTATACTCGTTTTTAATGTGAAGGAGCCTTAGGATGGCAATACTGAGAAGCCGAAAGCGGTTGTCTAAATAAAATTTCTCAAAACACACGGCTGTTTGGCGATTTTCCTTGGTAGATGTTTGACAGGTCACTATCCCATTTTTGTATTGAATCAACAGAGTAAATTCGGATGCTCGGACGTGGATTTGAACCTTCGTCCTCCAGATTGCGAATCCAGTGTGCTGACCCCTATGACCCTCCCTCGGTCATACCACACAATAACACATGACAGTCAGTATGAGTTACTTAGTTATGACATTATAAGGAAATGTTCGGATGCTTATATTCAGTTCTTGTAAATCGACGACATTTTTTTCATCTCATTTATGCATGTGTATAATATTAGTGTGACCTGCTTCTATCCTGGAAACATTAAATATGCAAATTCAATTATTTCAAGACAATGTTGTTGTCAGTGCTTGTGTATGCTCTGAGGTGATGTAAGTCATGGTAACGATATGCACATAGACACATGACGGTAATATCGTGTACTCGAGGTATTGAAGGGCAGTGCATTGGCGGAGCTGTCGTTTGTACTCAGTTGAGTCATGTGGAAAGGTTTCGGAAGTGATTATAGCCGCAAAACTGGAATTAACAGACTTTGGACGCGGAATGGTAGCTGGAGCAAGACGCAAGGGACATTCACTTTCGGAAATCGTTAGCGAATTGAATATTCCGAGATCCACAGTGTCAAGAGAGTACCGACAATGCCAAACTTCAGCCATTGTCTGTCACAACAGACAACGCAGTGGTCAATGACTTTCACTTACCGACCCAGAGCAGCGGCTGTCAATGCCCACAGACAAGAAACAGTGCGTGAAGTAACAGCAGAAACGAATGTGGCGTTAATGGACTATAGCTGCAGACGACCGACGCAAATGCCCTTGCCAACAGCTCGACATTGCCCGCAGCGCATCTACTGGGCTTGTGACCGCAGCAATTGGACTGGAAAACCGTGGCCCGGTCAGATGAGCCACGATTTCAGTCGGTAAGAGCTGGTGGTAGGGTTCGAGTGTGGCGCAGACCCCACGAAGCCACGTACGTAGGTTGTCAACAGGTCGCTGTGCAAGATTGTGGTGCTCTATAAATGTGAGCTGTGTTTACATGGAATGGACTGGGTCCTCTAGTCCAACTGAACCGATCATTGCACGGAAATGGCCATGTTCGGCGACTCGGAGACAGTAAGCAACCATTCATGGGCTTCATGTTCCCAATCAACGATGGAGTTTCTTGTGGATGACAAGAAGCCATATCACTGGTTCAAAAAAATGGTTCAAATGGCTCTGAGCACTATCGGACTCAACTGCTGAGGTCATTAGTCCCCTAGAACTTAGAACTAGTTAAACCTAACTAACCTAAGGACATCACAAACATCCATGCCCGAGGCAGGATTCGAACCTGCGACCGTAGCGGTCTCGCAGTTCCAGACTGCAGCGCCTTTAACCGCACGGCCACTTCGGCCGGCTCATATCACTGGGTCACATCTACAGCTACATCTACATATACGTGATTACTCTGCTGTTCACAATAAATTGCCTGGCAGAGGGTTCAATGAACCATCTTCAAGCTGTTTCTTTACGGTTCCACTTTCGAACGGCAAGCGGAAAAAACGACCACTTAAATGTTTCTGTGCGAGCCCAGATTTAACTTATTTTATCGTGATGTAGGTGGGTGCCAACAGAACGTTTTCACAATCGGAGCAGAAAACTGGTGACTGAAATGTCTTGATAAGATCACGTTGCAACGAAAAACGCCTTTGTTTTAATGATTGCCACTCCAATTCACGGATCATGTCTGTGGCATTATCTCCCGTATTTCGCGATAATACAAAACGAGCTGCCCTCCTTTGAACTCAAATGGTTCAAATGGCTCTGAGCACTATGGGACTTAACTACTGTGGTCATCAGTCCCCTAGAACTTAGAACTACTTAAACCTAACTAACCTAAGGACATCACACACATCCATGCCCGAGGCAGGATTCGAACCTGCGACTGTAGCAGTCGCGCGGTTCCGGACTGCGCGCCTAGAACCGCTAGACCACCGCGGCCGGCTCCTTTGAACGTTTTCGATCTCATCCGTCAGTCCCATCTGATGCGGATCCCACACCGCACAGCAATTCTCCACGATGGAGCCGATAATCGTGATGCAAACAGCCTCTTTAGTAGACCTGTTGCTCCTTCTAAGTGTTCTGCCAATGAATCGCAGTTTTTGGTCTGCTGTACCCACAACATTATCTATGTGATCGTTCCAGTTACGTTATTTGTAACTGTAATACCTAAGTATTAAGTTGAATTTAAAGCCTCAGATTTCCGTGACTTATCGTGTAATCGAGGTTTAGCGGATTTCTTTTAGTACTCATGTGATTAAGTTCACACTTTTCCCGCGCGGGATAGACGCGCCGTCTCAGGCGTCTTGTCACGGTCCGGGAGGCTTCCCCCCGTCGGAGGTTCGAATCCTCCCTCGGGCATGGTGTGTGTGTGTGTGTGTGTGTGTGTGTGTGTGTGTGTGTGTGTGTGTGTTGTCCTCAGCGTAAATTAGATTAAGTAGTCTCAGGAACCGATGACCTCAGCAGTTTGGTTCCATAAGACCTTATCACAAATTTCCAAATTTTTCACACGTTTCTTTAGTCATTGTCAATTGCCACTTTTCACATCATACAGATATCTTATCTAAATCATTTTTCAGTTCGTTTGGATCATCTGATGACTTTACAAGACAGTAAATGACAGTATCATCTGCAAGCGATGCAGGAAGATCTGCAGCGGATAGGCACTTGGTGCAGGGAGTGGCAACTGACCCCTAACATAGACAAATGTAATGTATTGCGAATACATAGAAAGAAGGATCCTTTATTGTATGATTATATGATAGCGGAACAAACACTGGTAGCAGTTACTTCTGTAAATATCTGGGAGTACGCGTGCGGAACGATTTGAAGTGGAATCATCATATAAAATTAATTGTTGGCAAGGCGGGTACCAGGTTGAGATTCATTGTGAGAGTCCTTAGAAAATGTAGTCCATCAACAAAGGAGGTGCCTTACAAAACACTCGTTCGACCTATACTTGAGTATTGCTCATCAGTGTGGGATCCGTACCAGATCGGGTTGACGGAGGAGACAGAGAAGATCCAAAGAAGAGCGGCGCGTTTCGTCACAGGGTTATTTGGTAACCGTGATAGCATTACGGAGATGTTTAGCAAACTCAAGTGGCAGACTCTGCAAGAGAGGCGCTCTGCATCGCGGTGTAGCTTGCTCGCCAGGTTTCGAGAGGGTGCGTTTCTGGATGAGGTATCGAATATATTGCTTCCCCCTACTTATACCTCCTGAGGAGATCACGAATGTAGAATTAGAGAGATTCGAGAGCGCACGGAGGCTTTCCGGCAGTCGTTCTTCCCGCGAACCATACGCGACTGGAGCAGAAAAGGGAGGTAATGAGAGTGGCACGTAAAGTACCTCCGTCATACACCGTTGGGTGGCTTGCGGAGTATAAATGTAGATGTAGATGTAGAAGCACTCTAAGAGGTCTACTCAGATTGTTTCCTATGTCGTTAATATAGATCAAGAACAATAGAGGCTCTATAACACCTCCATGAGGAACGCCGGATATTACTTCTATTTCACTCGATGTCTTTGCATCTATTACTACGAATTGTGACCTTTCTAACAGGAAATCGCGAGTCCAGTAGCGCAACTGAGGCAGTATTCTAGAGGCACGTAGTTTGGTTAGAAGACGCTTGAGAGGAACGGTGTCAAAAGCCTTCTGGAAATCTAAAAATATGGAATAAATTTGACTTCCCCTGTTGATAGCACTCATTACTCCAGGAGTATAAAGAGCTAGTTGTATGTCCCATGAACGATATTTTCTGAATCCGTTCTGACTATGTGTCAATAAATGGTTGTTTTTTTTCGAGGTAATTCATAATGCTCGAACACAGTATATGTTCCAAAACCCTATTGCAAATCGACGTTAGTGATATGGGCCTGTAATTCAGCGGGTTACTCCATTATCCTTTTTTGGTTATTGGTGTGACTTGAGCCACAACTGTTCGCGGTTGGTTTCAAAAGCATTCTGAACAAATCGAGCTAATTATTTGGTTACCCAGATCGTCCGTCATAAACCGCACCGAAGAATTAAAGGACATAATCGAGGGGTCAGTTCGTCCACAAAATCATGCACCGCCAACATTTTCGGACTTATGGGCGCTATGGGGACAGCATGGCTGGATATTTCTGCAGGTGTTTTCCAACGAGGATTTGAGTATATGCTACGTCCAGTTGCCGCACTAGTCGGGCAGCAGGAGACCCAACAAGGCAGTAGGAGGTACCCCATCTCTTGTCATGTCATTGTATAGAGTTACGAAATGAAGTGTCCTGCTATGTATTTCTTGCGAATTAGCGACGTTAATGTAGGACTGTGGTACAAGGAAGGTGCATTCCATGCACTGTTCTTGACTGATGGCTACTGTGAACAAATAATACGTGACTGTTATCTGCTACTTAATTTTATTTTTGATTTTACGTCACTTCAGTATGGAGTCACTTCAGTATGGAGTTAGAGCAGCTTCTTCTCACCACGGTCGATCGTCGTTGTTTTTTTACTAGACTCGAGCAATGGTGATGAAACACAACTACCCCTTTCGCTTTGTCATGTTTTGTTTGAGCGCTTGGCCCACTTTATTCTGCATTTGTTAACCCTAAGAGACATACGAGGCCGTGCTGAAAATTAATTCCTCCGAATTTTTTATTCCGTTATTCTTAATACTTTTTTCTTAAGGCGAACGTTATTGACATTCTACATCTTCATTCTTCATTTCTACATATGTGCAGTGCTCTGCTAGTATTGTTGTTGTTGTGGTCTTCAGTCCTGAGACTGGTTTGATGCAGCTCTCCATGCTACTCTATCCTGTGCACGCTTCTTCATCTCCCAGTACCTCCTGCAGCCTACATCCTTCTGAATCTGCTTAGTGTATTCATCTCTTGGTCTCGCTCTACGATTTTTACCCTCCACGCTGCCCTCCAATACTAAATTGGTGATCCCTCGATGTCTCAGAACATGTCCTACCAACCGATACCTTCTTCTAGTCAAGTTGTGCCACAAACTTCTCCCCAATCCTATTCAATACTTCCTCATTAGTTATGTGATCTACCCATCTAATCTTCAGCATTCTTCTGTAGCACCACATTTCGAAAGCTTCTATTCTCCTCTTGTCTAAACTATTTATCGTCCACGTTTCAATTCCATACATGCCTACATTCCATACAAATACTTTCAGAAACGACTTCCTGACATTTATATCTATACTCAATGTTAACAAATTTTTCTTCTTCAGAAACGCTTTCCTTGCCATTGCCAGTCTACATTTTATATCCTCTCTACTTCGACCATCGTCAGTTATTTTGCTCCCCAAATAGCAAAACTCTTTTACTACTTTAAGTGTCTCATTTCCTAATCTAATTCCCTCAGCATCACCCGACTTAATTCGACTACATTCCATTACCCTCGTTTTGCTTTTGTTGATGTTCATCTTGTACCTTCCTTTCAAGGCACTGTCCATTCCGTTCAGCTGCTCTTCCAAGTCCTTTGTTGTCTCTGACAGAATTACAATGTCATCGACGAATCTCAAAGTTTTTATTTCTCCTCCATGGATTTTAATACCTACTCCAAATTGTTCTTTTGTTCCCTTTACTGCTTGCTCAATATTCAGATTGAATAACATCGGGGAGAGGCTACAACCCTGTCTCAGTCCCTTCCCAACCACTGCTTCCCTTTCATACCCCTCGACTCCATCTGCTTTCTGTACAAATTGTAAATAGCCTTTCACTCCCTGTACTTTACCCCTGCCACCTTCAAAATTTGAAAGAGAGTATTCCAGTCAACATTGTAAAAAGCTTTCTCAAAGTCTACAAATGCTAGAAACGTTGGTTTGCCTTTCCTTAATCTTTCTTCTAAGATAAGTCGTAGGGCTAGTATTGCCTCACGTCTTCCAACATTTCGACGGAATCCAAACTGATCTTCCCCGAGGTCAGCTTCTATCAGTTTCTCCATTCGTCTGTAAAGAATTCGTGTTAGTATTTTGCAGCTGTGACTTATTAAACTGATAGTTCGGTAATTTTCACATCTGTCAACACCTGCTTTCTTTGGGATTGGAATTATTATATTCTTCTTGAAGTCTGAGGGAATTTCGCCTCTGCCAGTAGAGGACATGGAATTGCATGGTGTAAAATGGCGGTGTGTAACGTTACGGTGTCAGTGCGTGAGAAAAGGCGTACTGTAAGTTTCGAATTCGCTTTAATGAAGTTTCGAATTCAAAGAGGTGGTCCACGCATGAAGCATCCTCTCCTTCAGTACGATAATGCCAGAACACTCACAAGCGCTGTGACAACTGCAACAATCCGAAGTCTTGGGTTCGATGTCATCGGTCATCCTCCGTTTCGACTCGTCCCATTCCTTCGCTTCTTTCCAAAAGCTAAATAATATCTTCGAGGGCTTCATTTTGATAGTGATGAAGTGTAGTAAATAGAGGTGAGGTTATTTCTCCGTTAACTAATTCACACATTCTACAGTGACGGTATCAAAAAACTGGTCCCTCTTTGGGAGAAATGCGTTCGTCGTCGAAATAAATATGTATACATGAAGCATGAAGATTTATAATGTTAATAAAGTTCGTTATATTTAAAAAGCTTTAAGACTTTACTAATCAAAAGTTAGGTGAAATCCTTTTTTTCTGAACTCCCTTCTATATATTTACAGTAATTTGTTGGTGTACAGTATTTGAGACGCTGAAACTAATATTTTACAAACAAGCTGAATCTCTTTGGAGAATGTTATCAGCAATTACGCTGTTTCTGTCTGCATAGTTGTAATTGCTCAGTATTTTGCATCATTTTTTGTGATTATTTCTACAGATGCCATGTATATCTGAGTTTGATAGATATCAGTGATTTGATATGAAAATCGTTCTCCTGTTCTGATCTTCATTCGGAAGACTGGTGAGACGCACGTTTCCACGTTAGGATATCCTATGCAGGCATTTTCTTCTCCCCATTAACTACTACACCGTATAGTGAATCCTTCGACTTCCTCTACCTGTGTATTCTCACACGTCCCTGCATTACCAAATAAACTGCCCCTTTATGGCTCAGGATGTGTTCCGTCGAAGGATTTGCTCTTTTAGTGCCGTAACTTTCTTTTCTCCTCAGCTCGATTCAGCACTTCTTCTTTAGTTATACGATCCACCTGTCTGATCTTCTGCAGTCTTCTGTAGCTCCACGTTTCAAAAGACTTTATTCTCTTCTCCTCTGCACTGTATATCCTCCGTCTTCACAAAGTTGCCCAGGCAAATACTTTGCTACCGTTTTATTGTATGGTGCATGTTAAAATACTTCTCATTTCCTAGAAACACTTGTCTTTGTGTCGCAAATCTCTGTTTTATATCCGTTTTAATTCATCCATCATTAATTACTTTGCTCATCAATTAGCAAAACTCAGCTATTACCTTCAGTGACTCATATCGTATTACCATTATTTTATTTTTATTGGCATTCATCTTATAAACTCTTCTCATGACGCTATCAATTCTTTTCAAATTATCTAAGTACATTTCTGTTAACAAAATTATAACAATATCCATCATTCACCATCAGTGACAAGACGCCCTACACTTGTGAAGGTTTCTATTTCCTACAAGAAAATTTCCTTTTCATTTAGTAAATAGTAAATTTTGCGACTATAGCGACCATTAATGATGAATATCAATAGTTACGTACGTCCCGTGAACAAAACTTTATGTTATAATGACATTAGCAAGCTTTAAAATTTTTATTTCTTCTCCCTGAACTATGATTCCACTCTAAAATGTTTCTTTACTTTCACGTATTAGTTGCTCAATGCTCAGAAAAAATAACATTGGGGTAAGTTACACTCCGGTCTTACTCCCATCTCAAATGATGTTTCCCTCCCATGTCTTTAGACTCTTATAACTGTTGTCTGGCTTCTGTGCAATTTGTCCGGAAATTTCCCCTCGTCATTTTTTCACCTGATACCACCAAAATTTCAAAAGTGTGTATTCGATGCAACATTATCAACAGAATATTTAGCTTCATGTATCATGTGTGAACGTGAAGTTCTCCCGGCAGATATTAACTTTATGTTACTTGTTTGTTTCGACGGATACGTAGGTCAGACGTCTACTGGATTCATTTTTCTAAGAATAATATTGTTATTTTATTTACGTATACCCGTAAAAGGTCTATTTTCTAACTGAAACTGCCTGCATTACTGAAGACTTTTGACATGCAGTTTATGGAATGTGACGCCATAAATTTTTATAAGTATATCGGAGATTTAGACCACCGTCTCTTAAACATAATTCACGGACCGGATAACTTCAGTGGAAAAACACTGAACAAAGAGCGTTAACCGGAGAAGGGGCTCTGTCAAATAGTTCACAAATTTTCTATTTACCCTTTTGAAACGTGGAAAAATTCTGACGTCAAACTCAAGGGGGGAATCACCACTCGTGACCTGTATCACAGTAAGTACGGATAACATGAAGGAGTACAGTGCTCGGTGATCATTCTGCGAAACTACACAGCGCAACAGGTCGCTGGGATTACCAGAAATGAAACCCTGCTGGCTCTCGAAAAATAAACGTAGGGGTTCGGTGGTGGGGACCAGGGAGTGGACTGGAGTGGTATATAAAAACGCGTGGGACGCCCGGTTGGCAGTCGTACTCGCACAGCATTAGCGGCAACAGGCAGAAGCAGCACCAGCAGACATGAAGGTCACACTAGCGATAGCAGCGGCGGTCTTGTTCGTCGTCATGGCAACCACAGTGGACGCCGCATCGGGTGAGTCTCACTGCGATTGTTGAGTTTCGGAGGTGCCAAGATAATTAATCATTCACTATTTCCGTTCTGATGCAAGTTAAGCAGTGCTGCTCCTACTGTTTCCACAGAGAAACAGATGCGAACGACGCCTCCCCACTGTGTAGTTGTATCTCACCAAGTGAGGTGGGCAATGACTGAAGTAGTAGAGCTTGTGCGTAGCCTGGTTAAAATCATCTTCACCTCTGCATAAATCATTTTATGAGGGCCCGGAATGGGTCCGAAAATAACACCTCAACATCTTCACACTACAGCTACGCCTTCGTAATGTAGCATTCCACCTCTCACTCGCAAACTTTAATATTTGGTTGTAGCTGTTGCAGTTCATTCCACTCATCAGACATTACAGTATCGATGTTTTGTGGCTGACTCTTCATACTCTTTGCCAGCTTTTCTTTCTTCTTAAACTGTTTTTATGAATCTGTTATGTCGGACATATGATTTATAATTCGAACATCAACCAGCCACAAATATGGTTTAAAAAAGTTGTTTTAAATCAGACGATTACAGGTTTCGCATTTGTTGCAAATCGACATTCACATGTCTCTTCTAGATATCTTTCTTTCTTGCTGCGTCGTCGTTACTAGTCCAAATACTACAGCAAAAAAAAAAAAAAAAAAAAAAAAGTTCATGAGTACGTGACTTAAGAAATATTTTGTTTTTCTTTTTAAGCTCCACAGAAACACTCTTGTAGTGATTTTAAAAGTTGTAAAATAGCAAATGTGTCACTAAAGTATGTGCTGCATGTTTCTGTGCCACAAATTCGTTTTGTATTTGAGTTATGCATTTTAAAGCTAAGCTTGCCATTGGTTTCACAGCTTCATTGACGTTCATCATTATTATTTACTCTTTTTTTTAGCTTTACGCCATTTAAGGTTTTCATTTTTGTTAGATCCGTATACTGTTACGTTTGAATTTTCATCGTAATTCTATATGTTGATTCAAAAGTCATGTTCCATGGGACAAATAGGGAGAATTGCACCCATAAACTTTCAGAGTTGTTAATGCGGACAAAAACAAGAAAAAAGGCTAATAAACGTAGACTGCTGAATGCACATCTTAAGATCTATGAGCACTTATTCACCCTAGATACTGCGAAACCGCTTCTATCGCCGGCTCTTTGCTTTCCACATTTTGAGAGAGGTGGTGGTAGGAAACAAAACAAGAAAAAGACATGTCCAGTAAACAGGGGCTCTAAAGGGCACACCTTACGAACTGTGAGCGCTTGTTCAGTAGCTAAGACGTGTTTCACACAAACGAGGATGAAAAAATGTTCATAGCTCCAAACAGAAGCGGAATATGCGTACATGCTTCTACTTTTTATAGTATCATCCAGGGTCTAAGATTATGAACGAAACGCAAATAAGCCGTCTTCAAGCGATATTACTAATTCGAAAGTACATCACAACGTCTCACTTAAACTTCATGGTGACGTACTGTTTAGGATACATTCTTAAAACCACCGCTAGAGTGTATAGCTCACACTGCAGCGGTATCACGCCCCATAGGGCCGTTTCCGATAGGGTGCACTGCCTCTGTGTGATTTAAATGTCATCTGTTTAGAATGCCACGAAATTATTATTCTTATAGAAATATTTTGTTTTTATTCATTCTTCGTGGTATGAAATCATCACACAAGCAGTTACAGTTCAGAATGTTCTTATCTTCTATTTTATTTATTTCTTTATTTTTTCATGTGGTACACGACACAACCAATCGCCGACGTAAAGCAAATTCCCCTATATCTCGTCGCGGTAATATTTTATCCAACAGATGAACGAGTTAGAATAATTGCGAATCGTCTTTTACGTAGACGCTCTTGCAACATTCCTACTTACGCAATTGGTCTGCATGTTCTACATCTTGATCGCAAACATTTTGTTGATCAATTTGTTGTGCAGAAAAAATTTGAAACCACAGTGGTACAATGCGGCATTAATAGGAAGTTTAATGCATTTTTAGTTTTTTAACTTCTATTTTTATATTTTTATTGTATCTCAGAGTTCATAACACAGCTTCGTACTTCCACGCTGTGTGCAAGTTACATTCTAACAGATATAATAGCATGGATCGTCATTAAAACAAGCAAAAGAATGAGCTATACTTAAAGGAAAGTTGACTGCGGTAACCTCTGCACCAATTCGTTCGGGAAAACCACCACTAAATGAACCGTGTGTTCGCTACAGATGATAGTCATACGAATCTTTCCGAATTATATACGTCTACGATATCCTCAAAAAAGTGTTCACGATAAAAGGAAGTTAAAAAGATACCTACGTGCCTTCACTGTATTTAGTCAGGACTCATTTGTTACAGCAGTATAAATATCACCAGTTGGCTTAAGACGAGTAGTTCAAGAAACGTCAAGTAAGGGAGTACGGAAAATCCACGCAAATATCCTGCGCCTAGTTTATTTCTGTATTGCATTTTATAACTAGTGTACACAAACATTTTTTTCTTCTCCGTATCAGTTATGGAGACAGGTCTGTGAATGAAAATCCAATTTCTATATACGTTATTGTTTCGAAATTTATGTTCCTCATGTTTACATCTTGTTTTGACATTAAAATAAAAAGTTCGTTGAACACCTGTGCATGTTTAAAACCTAAACTAAATAAGGAATCATTTTGTGGTGATTCTTGCAGATGCAGTGCCTGCTAACAAAATTAAAAAATATCAGGTGCACCTATTGTTCAGACAACTGTTTTTTATATAAACCCAAACATGTTGCACTACCTTTGTGCCATCGTTGAAGGGTGTTCTTTATTCTGTTATGTAAAATGTGAACTCATTTTAGCTCATAACTGTTCTAACGAAATCATGCCTAAAAAAGGTCTGTCCCCGCCGTTACGCTAATTTTTGTACGTTACTAGGTTATGTAGGATCCTCTGTAGACTGATTTGTTAAATCGTCAACCAAACACACGGGACCACCGTTTAACTGCAGATGACAAACTACCAATATCTGATACTGTATAGTGCGTCCTGCTTAACACAGTAATATAGAAAAATTAAGGTAACGTAATGAAAACATTATTAGATCTAATTTAGTGGGAATAATTATCACTTAATTCATGTTAAGATGTAACAGAACTGAAAAGAAAACACTGACTGACGAAAACAATATTTGTTTTTTATATAAAAACCATTTGTTTGCATAACAGGCAGACCTGATATTCAGTAAAAAATGAGACATATTCTTTAGTAGAGAACTATGTGCATATTGGTTGTCTCAATAGTTCCTTACTGAATGAATGTGCATGAGCGAGTGACATATGGCTACATAAAAAGTTTGTAAGGAAACATAATGTAATGATGTTCAATGCGAAACCGCGGAACGCTTAGTGACAATTAAAAAAATGAAATTTAAACCCTGACTGAGACAGTAAACACATTTTCATTTGCTGGTTGGTTTTTGTTCTAGAGTGTACTCCAGGTGACACGAAGAAGGAAGACTGCAACACTTGCAGGTGCACTCCAACAGGCGTCTGGGTCTGCACGCGCAAAGGGTGTGTTACGAAGAGAGGTAAGAGGCTGTCTGCTTCGTTTGAGAGTTTCCTCTGTTCTTTCACGAAATACTGGTGTCGAGCAATAACTGTGTTGACACTGTTCAATAATTTTTCGTCCATATAGTGTAGAATGCAAGGTGTAATAAAACATACAGTGTAGCATGCAACGTGTAGTGAAACGATACGGACAAACGTCAAAGAGTTGTAGAGGGTCTCATGAGTAACAAATTCAGTGCAGGAACCCCAAAGTCGATACAGGGAGTTGAACGTACCGGGGCTGATACGAGCCGTTAGGGCAGCTAGTGGGTCCGTAATCGGGACTTCGTACAGTAGAACTGTTGTTTGTTGTTCAGTGTTTACGAATGACTACCACAAAGTTCAATGGATAAAATAGAGGTGACTGCCGCATAGATAACGATTGGCCCCTACATTTTCAATGGTCTGTAGCATCATTGGATGACGCTTCCACACATGGGATTTTATTCTTAGTTTATTTCTAATATCTCTAAGACTAACGCGCAAGTGACCCTTGATAATGATGGGAGAACTGCCCACCACAGAAAACTCTGGAAACGCTGTCACATGTTTGCGAATGCGCGTCTCCCACATGCTCTGCCGCGAGTATTTAACAGCTTCGTTAAGTCTGATTTGTATTTTGCCTGCTTCATCTACCTGCTTTACATAACAGCTTCCACGTCGACAAATAAATGATTTTCAAGCCCTTGGGGTAAGCCTTTCCTGCATGCCAGGTATGTTGTGGGAGTAGTGTTGACCTGCTTTATTGAACTGTACTGCAGATGGTTTACGTGCCGATGAACATTGTTGGGGGCAGAGTTATGGAGAGACGGAAATGGACAGAGAGAAGAAGGGGAAGATGCATGAGGAAGATGCAAACGTAGAGGGGTAATAGGCAGCTGGAAAAGGATGAGGGGGAGGTAGAGATGGTAAGGGAAATTGGGAGGAAGATCTGGTCAGAGGAAGGATGATACGGTCAGAGGTTCGGGGAAAGGGAAAGGGATTGAGAAAATGAACAAAGACAGGAGTGGAGAAGATGAGACAGAGAGGGTTTGGGGGAGGAGTTAGACAGATAGAGGTGGGAGAATGAGATGGACAGAGGCAGAAAGAGGTGGACAAAGAGAGAGGGAGGAAGAAGTGTGTTAAATATGGATGTCAAAAAATACACGAGTGAAGCCATAGTGAATAATGGGTGGTTCTAGCAAAAGCAACGTATTTAGAATCTGCTTGTTGCAGTAGCTCGGCTGACATAAACAGTCTGCAGCGTATATTTCACTGGGTGTAAGGATGGACCCAGAATTTTCTTCGTTTCCTCATAATAGAGTACCAAATCTCTGCACTCTATACGCCGAATGTTACAAACAGCAGCTCAGGTGTAGCGAACAGTACTCCCTCTCCTCCACGCTCTCACACAGCAGCTGCAGTTTGTCACTCCAGAGAAGCGCTGAATGTGTAGCTGCGTTGCCAGCCGCTCATCAGCCAGTCACCAATTTAGATGGCCTGCCGGTTCCGTTCCTTTTGAGTCACACCTTGCACGGAAGGCCTAACAGAATCAGATTTAGCAGATTTAGACGGGTGACTCCAAGACACCTCCACTTCACGTGCCCTGTCAGCTGAAGCATTTGAGGTGGTCTTCCTACATTTCCTAGCTCCAGGATATTACACCGCTCAAACAGTGAAAGTGGAGGACTACGACGAGTAGTTATTCTAAAGAGTTTATCGAGATTTCTTTATGTGGTGTAGACGTGCATTCTTGAACAGTTATTCCCAAAGCCACGTCTTGCAAGGCACGTTTAAGTTTTTGGAGGGGTACCTGCGTTATTTTTAGGTGAAATCTGGGATGGTTGCCTCTGAGAAGTTTGCGGCCGATTCTAATTCCCCGTCGTTGTCCATTCTAATTATTTTCTGTCCATTCTGTAGTTCCTTTGTTTGAATCAATTCTGTTTTTTTTTTGTCCATTCTAGGCTTCTGCTTTTCCTGACCTTCCTCTGCTTCTGCTCTTTGTCCTTCTGGAGCTTCACCTCTTTTGATCCATTCCAACCCATGTTCTTTCTTTCCATTCTGGAAACATGCTTTTTCTGTCGATTCTGATCTTCTGTCCTTTTTGTTCATTCTCAGCTTCTGTACGTGTTGTCCATTCTGATGTTCTGTTCCTTCCGTACATCCGGAGCTTCTGTTTTTTCTGTCCATTTTCAGCTTCTGTACTTCCTGTCCATTCTCAGCTTCTGAGCTTTCTGCCCATTGTGAGCTTCTGCGCTTTCTGTCCATTCTCAGCTTCTGCCATTTCTGTCCATTCTCAGCTTCTGTCCTTTCTGTCCATTCTCAGGTTATGCAAATTCTAGCCATTTCGAGCTTTTGGGTTTCTGACCATTCTGAGCTTCTGTTTCTTCTGTCCATTTTGAGATTCTGTTCTGTCTATTCTGAACCATTGGTCTTCCTGCCCTTCTGATGTTCTATTCGTTTTTTTAATATTTCATCTTCCTGATTTCCTATTATAAGATATGTTATAGTAGATAAAAATGCTGCTACTCCCACAAAAGCGTTCGTACAACTCTTTCCTAGCCGCGCGGGATTAGCCGAGCGGTCTGGGGCGCTGCAATCATGGTCTGTGCGGCTGGTCCCGGCGGAGGTTCGAGTCCTCCCTGGGGCATGGGTGTGTGTATGTTTGTCCTTAGGATAATTTAGGTTAAATAGTGTGTAAGCTTAGGGACTGATGACCTCAGCAGTTAAGTCCCATAAGATTTCACACACATTTGAACATTTTTTGAACAACTCTTTCCTATTGTAAAATACACACGCATTAATTGTGAAATGTGCTCCTATTTTTAGTTCTTTAGTAAACAAGGTAACTGATGAATATTTTTATAATGAGGGAAAGCTGTTTTATTGCTCTCACAGGCAATTATCTGAGTCTCCTTTGATATTGTGTTGCAGAGGTGAACTGCACTCCTGGAACGACCTTCAAGGATAAGTGTAACACCTGCCGCTGCGGTCCCAACGGTAGAAGTTCCACCTGCACCTTGATGGCCTGTCCTCCTGGCTCGCATTAACCAGGTATGTAACCACTCTGTTAGACGTTCGTCTTTGTGAATTTCAGACCTAAACAAGTTAGCGTTTTAATGCTGCAATGAAGGATGTCACGTCCAATTTTATGCCAGCATCGCTTCCGGACTCACAGGTCGCGGTGGGTGTATGAGACTTCTTTACCGACGTTTTCACACCCATATATGGGAGACTTCAGAGGCTGGAGGTAAACGAAGTGAAATACAAATGCTGAATTTGCAGTAAGAGAACAGCGACTGATTTAATTTTGATTGTCAATTGTGTCTCCGTCCAAAGATAATGATGGATTATGCGTCATATAGTTACATACAACTCATAGTGCACTTATAAACTCGGAGAACCTTAAGCTTAGCCATTTTCTGTCTCTGAATATAGCTCCCTCACATGGGGCAAAACGTTAGTAAATAGTTTGATACGGTGACCAAGGCCTTTGAAACATGATGTTTTAACTGTTGGTTTTAATGATGGAAACATCTCTAGGAAAGCACTATGATACTTCCTGGCAGATTAAAACTCTCCTCGCAGGAGAGCTTCTGTAAAGTTTGGAGGGTAGGAGACGAGGTACTGGCAGAAGTAAAGCTGTGAGTACCGGGCGTGAGTCGTGCTTCGGTAGCTCAGATGGTAGAGCACTTGCCCGCGAAAGGCAAAGGTCCCGAATTCGAGTCTCGGTCGGGCACACAGTTTTAATCTGCCAGGAAGTTTCATATCAGCGCACACTCCGCTGCAGAGTGAAAATCTCATTCTAAAGCACTATGATAGTTACCATTCAGCATGTTATGAGGCCCCTATTTTAACGACAAAAACTTTAATGCTTTTCACCTCAGTATATCTCAATTTATTAATATGAAGTTACAGTGGAGCAAAACAGACAAATATTTACACTTACATGCAGCACGTTTCATTTTCGTAGTCTCTCGTTGTACTTTTTCGTATATTTAAGACCAATGAAGAAACTCCTAATCATAATGAGTCACCCTGCAAGTGGCAAAACATAAACTGCATTTATCAGACGCAGCGTAATCTCAAAATCGCTGCGCTGCTACCACCAACAGAGAAAAGATAAATCTATCGAACTTTTTTGTTACTCGTTCTTTCTACTGATATTTTCCAGCCCAGTGTAACAACTGGCCCAACATTTCTCAAATATTAAAAATATACAAAAAGAATTCTAGCGCCTTGACGCTGAAAATCGCGTAACCGACGGAAAGATTTCCGGCCAAGACTCCATGGAAGATAAAAGTAATGAGCTCTAGACTAAATAAACATCGTTGTGGGTGTCACTGTTGATGAAAGAGGCAATAATCTTGCAACGATTCATTCTGTGCACTCTTCAGACTTTATTAGTTTATTTATATGCCTTTTTAAATACGTGTTACTTTCACAAACTTGGCACAATCTTACACTTACCTGTTTAAAAATAATGTTGTCTAGTTTTTAAATCCTCATCTGGCTTTTGTTACACCTTTCTCATTTTTTTATTCCGCTTGATATATTTTGTGGGGAACGTAAGTGGTTTTTGCTTAATCTAAATTAAATGCCCCTTATAGTGCCATGTGAATATTTTGTGTTTTCGTTTCAGCGTTCCTTCTTGAAGATGACGGACTATCCGAGAAGTTCTCTGTAGTTAAAACGCAGCAACGCCATTTAAGCAGTGCGGACCTCCTCCTTTTGTCTCTGCAGCAGATTATTATCATCTCGTTACAATTCACGATTTGTAATTCTCTTATCGCATTCAAGCATGAAAAAAAAAAACACAATGATTGTAACCCGTCTAATACAGAGTTTGTTTCACGGACAACAATTTATTTCTATTGTATGTAAATGCAGTATTTATATTGTTTTAATTTTCTTTTTGGTTCATTTGCTCATAAAGTTATTATTTTTCTTTCTACAACCGTCAACAATACAATAGTTTACTTTTAATGTTAATTTTATATTATTCGCACATGCTCGACAACTCCCACATCCTTCTTCCACTTAGGTGAGCAGTAGTGTTGGATACCTAATTGGAGTCCGTTGTGCTACACACCAGGATGTATTGAGTGACGCAGAGAGTGAATGATATGTTTGCTGTTTTTCACAGTTGTCGAGACAAATTTCGAGCTTGTTCACTATCTTTGCGTCAGTAATATGAATAGTTACATCACGGAACCAGATAAATAAAAAATTACGGGATTCGTAAGGAGATGACATAGGAGACTTACCTTTCTGTCTTAGGATAAGCTGATTCTTGCCGAGATGAAATAAATCCACCTAAAACGCCACATAATGCATGATCTAGTAGCTTTGACCTATACTTCTGTAAGTATTAAATTAAATCGGAAGGGTGACAAACAGCTGTAAATGATAATGAAAAGTGAACTGGAGTCTTGGCATTAATGTGAACATTGTTTTTACTAATGTTATTTTATTGGTGCCTGGGTGCACCAAAACAACCAGCAGTGCACCAAATTCCACGGACATTAACGATAAAACTTCAATAGGCACATTGGTAAAAAGTATCTGTGTTTTAAGTTACCAAATTGGTTTCCAAATAAACAAAATGAACACACACATAAACATAAACTGATCGATTATATTTTAATGCCAACTTTCAACAAGTATACCACAAGCTATTTATAAATTTTTACATCCACTGTCGTCCAATTATCAAATACTATTGCTTCGGATGAGTGCTGCAGAAAAGGTACGAGCAGGTCTCACAGATACTAATTATTTGCTGGATGTATTCCAATCTCTGTCTTCCTCTACAGCTTTTCTACAGCCGCTAGGACCATGGCAGTAATTCCTTATTCCCTCCTGATGACTTGACACATGTCCTATTGTCCTGTCCCTTCTTCTTGGCAGTGCTTCCCATAAGTTCCCGTCCTCGCCAATTCTGCGGAAAAACTCATAACTTTAAACATCTCAAATGCTTCGATTCTTTTCTGTTGTGATTTTCATCCAGTCCATGGGTCACTACATGCAATTCCGTGCTCCAAATGTACATTTTCAGAAATTTCTTCCTCAAATTAAGGCCTGTGTTTGATACAAGTATGGTTCTCTTGGGCAAGAATGTACTTTTTGCCAGTGCTAGCATGTTTTTTATGTCCTTCTTGCTCCGTCCATCATGGTTTACTGTGCTGCTTAGGTAGTAGAATTCCTTAAATTCATCTACTACTTGACCGTCAGTTCTGATGTTAAGTTTCTCGTTGTTCTCATTTCTGCTGCTTCTCATTACTTAAGTCTTTCTTCGATTTACTCTCAATCCATATTCTGTACACTGTAGACTGTTCAATCCATTCAGCAGATCCTGTAATCCTTCATTTTCACTGAAAATAGCAATGTCACCATTGAATCTGTCATTGATATGCTTTCACGTTGAATTTTAATCCTACTCCTGAAGCTTTCTTTTATTCCCTTCATTGCTTCTTCTATGTATAGATTGAACAATATGGGTGCTTTACACAATTTTTAATCGGTGCACTTCGTTCTTGGTCTCTTCCATTCTTATTGTTACCTCTCGGTCCTTGTACATATTTTATACCACTCGCCATACCATGAACGAATCTTGATCTTTCTTCTGTTTTGCTTCGATTGTCTACCGCAACGTCACAACTGCCTCTTTGGTGCCTTCACCTTTCCTAAAGCCGAAGTGATTATCATCTGACAAATCCTCAATTTTCTTTTCTATTCTCCGCTGCATTAATGTTGTCAGAAACTTGCACGCATAAGCTGATTGTGCGGTAGTTCTCGCACTTAGTACTCCTTGTTATCCTCGCAATGGTGTGGACAGTATTTTTCCAAAAGTCTGATTGTGCGTCACTAGTCTTATACATCCCACGTACCAACAAGAACAGCTGTTTTGTTGCCACTTCTGCCATGATTTTAGAAATTCCGATGGAATGTTGTTTATCCCTTCAGCCTTATTTGAAATTAAGTCGTCCAAGGATCTTTTAAATTATGATCTTAATAACAGATCCCCTACCTCTTCCCTATCGCCTCCTGTTTCTTCTATCACGTCATCAGATGTCCTCCCCCTCAAAGAGGCTTTCAGTGTACTCTTTCCACGTATCGGCTCTTTCCTCTGCATTTAACAGTAGGATTCCCACTACACTCTTAGTGTCACAACCCTTGCTCACCGAAAGTCTTTTTGACATTCCCGCATGCTAGGTCAGTCTTTCTGAAACTCATTTCCTTTTCGATTTCTTCATTCGCCTTAGCCTCCCCATTTCTTTCGTTCGTAAGTGACATTTTCGTACCCATTTTCTCGTCGATCAAATGAAGTATTTCTTCTGCTGCCCATGGATTTTCGCAGTTAGCTTCTCGCTACCTATGTGTATCTTCCCAGGTTCTGTGATTGCCCTTTTAGAAATGCCCATTCCCCTTCAACTGAACTGGCTACTCAGCTATTTATCATCGTAGTATCTGTACCCCGAGAGAACTTCAAGCGTTTCTCTTCATTGCTTAGTACTTCCGTAACCCACGTCTTTGAGCACTGATATTTAACGACTAGTCCCCAAAACCTCAATCTACTCTTCGTCTATATCTGCTCCTGGGTATCTCTTACAATCGAACATCTGGTTTCTTAATATCTGCCTGACAATGATATAATCTAACTGGAATATTCCCGTATCTCTTGTAATCATAAGCATGAGAAAGGGGAAAGTGGCGCTGAGCGCATCGTGTGTACAGAAGTAGTCAGAACAGCAGCACAGGTCTACGTTCTACGTTGCACCACATTGAGCCTCAGCTATTTGTGAACATTCCCTATTAAAGTTTGGACACATATGGCGCTCCGGTAGTTATACCACTACGCCACCCCTTGGTGGACGACGTTGAAACCATTATAAGTGGAAATGCAGTAATCGGATAAAAATCGACGTCGTCTTTCCATGCTGTACTAATTTTAATCCGCCAGTAGAGTGCTTGAAGAAGTATAAACAAAAGGGACAGAAGATTAGGGCTTATCATCCCATTGACGGGCATTCATTCATTTTAAGAGGCCGTCACGTCTTGAACAGTTTGGTTTGGGTTTGATGTGTGTTGGTTCGTTGTAAACAACTACGTCCATGTGCCTGGCGGTACTTGAACTTTTGTAAACTTGTGGTTCCGTTTATTGTACCCATGTGTCCCCATATCTGAATCTTCCTCACGGCATACAAATGTCGCCCGATGGTGGAATTATCATTTTCATCACATTTGCCAGTTCTCAAGTATAATGACATGAATCTTTGAGAATTGATGTGTTCAAACGATCTTCATCAAACCCCGAAGGGCTTTTCGAATGTGGAGAGTCACTAATGTCAAAACTATCCTCCTTAAAACGAGAAAACCATTTTCTCGCCCTTCTCTGAACAATGGCACTATCCCCATACACGGTGAAAAGGTTTCTGGCTGCCTCCGCTCCTGTCACCCCTCTATTGACCTCAGAGAGAAGAATATATCGGAAAGGTTCCGATTTCTCCACTTCGCACTCCATTTTCTAGCGTTCACAGCTCGTTATCCCCAGATGACAAAATGACAATATTTAAACTGAGACAGCAACAGTGAACCGCAAATAAATAATGACAATCGATAAATGAACCCACAGCAACCTGAATACAAACATGCAAAGCAAAAACATTACGAAATTGTGTGCGAATCTAATATAGTAACTAAAGGCATAACTTAAGTGGCCCTAAGTTAAGTAGCTTGGATTTAGCTTCCTATTGTCTAATAATGTGTAGTTAATGTGGGTATTAATTGCGTACGTGAACTTTTTGTTAACTATGTATGTGACTACGTCGTGACCAATGTGGTTTCTTAACCATAGCGCATTTTCGATTTTATGAGTCCTGAAATTCAGAGGCCTTAATTGAATGATTACTCAGTGCTTTTTTCAGGTTGAATATGTGTTGAACAAATGTTTTTTAATGATTTTAGAGGTTTGCGGCCTGTAGCGTAAGTTGGTATGAGATCACTTCGGTTGCAAAGATGTCTGAGCCAGTGTGTCGCCTTTCCAATGGTCGCTTACGCTCAACTTCTGAGAGGCGAGCGTCGTTGCTGCTACCAGCTTCACTCTCCACTGAATCGGCAGATCTTCACACCCTGCGCCTTGTTCACCGCAAGCACGCCAGGTGGTAAAGGTTGGCGTCGGATCGCAAGACTAGTTAATGAAGTTTGAGGCGAACTGGACAAAATAAATAAAGAAAGAAACTGAAAAATAAATAAATTTTTCAGCGCGACCATCCTCAGTCCCAAACATCCCACTGCTCCTCTCCGAAATCACGTTACCTGGTACAGAACAGGACACGTATGACGTTACTGGCATTACTGACACGTTTCCGTGGTTGACTGGGACAGTGGATAGGTGTACAACCAAGGTTCTGAGATTTACTTTCAAATACATATTTTTATTGTATGTAATATATGTAATCTCCATCCAAAATCATCTCAAGCGTTTTTCATATCAGTAACATTAGCACAAGTGTCACATTAAACCAGCTTTAGTCGATTCACTTCAGTCCATCAGTGATCCAGTTTAACATAAGTAGCATTTTGAAAACAAGAAATCAGGCATCTGACAATACAATCAATAAAACTTTACAGACGCTGACCTGTGTCTTGAAACTGATTACTATGAATTAAGCATACCTTATCCCCAATTATCACAATAGTCCATTACCAAATAATGACTCAAATATCTCAGTAGCATTAAATAATTTCCAAAATTTGATTACTTTAAGCAGATACATATAGTCATCTCATAACTTATAACGACATTCTACATAAAACTCTACCAAATGTTAAACAAACGTACTAAGCCTACTTAAGAAATTCTTCCGCAAGAGACAACAAAAATGGGAAATGAGAATGGTAATCTTCACGAACTGCAAAAACAATATAAACTGAAAATCAACGAGGTTTGTCCAATATACAGCACGTATTTTGCATAACCATTCAAAATATGGTTTGAGAATGTCATTTGCCGTTTTCATTACTCATTCATACAATATGACCTGGGTTCATGGTCCTCACCTTTGTTTATATGAACGCATGGCCTTTTTCTCAACTGAAACACAAATACTTTTAACACAGTCCAAAAGCCGGTCCACACACAAGCACTTGCTACAGTTGATGAAACACAGTCTGTAGCATCTCTCAAAAGAAAACTCAGTCAAAAGCTCAGTCTTTAAACGAGCGGAGACAGTTGCTAGCCATTTTTAATCTGATGAGGCAGCATCAACGTTAAACCAGCAACTTGCCCGGTGCCTCGCAACTTGCTTTAAAAGTAAATAATGTTTAGCAAACACATACAGTAGAAATACAGAAACCAATCTCAGTCCCATGACAAGACCTTTCATCAGTACGGGAGTGACAGGACCACCATCATGAATGAACTTTATCAGTGCCGCAGTCCAGCAGAGTAGTCCTTGGCGAAAGCCATTATGTCTTGTGATATCCCTGGCTGTGGCCACCAGTATTTTATCTTGCTAGAAGCTCGCCTTGATGCTGCTTGATACACGTAAAGTAGCATACGGTACAAAAGCGGAGTGAGGTACAAGCAGCAGATCGTACAGTATGTGCCATTCCCGTGGGAGAGTCCGCCAATTGTACTGAACTTGCTTCTGATTGGTCTTTACATTCGGGTGTTAGGCGCCAAAACGCCTAACTTCTCTTATTAATTATTTACATACTTTTCATTGTATTTAATCCTGTTTTCAGTATGACAATCTCTCGTGGTTACCCTACGAGTCTACCGTTTTTGTTTATCAAATTACACTACGTTTGAGAAACATGAGAGTAGCGATATTACAACCGAAGTGCATCGGATACCTTTGGGTCGCTTTGGCCCGCATAGGAGACGAAGTACTTCGGCTGCGCTAGTCAGACTGTTTCGGGCGTTCTGAAGGTTCCGGTCACGCAACTCGGATTCGGGTGTTCTTCAGAGCCCGACCTGTATCTCTCTGTTTCGCACGAACATGTCGTACTCTACATTGCAAGTTGTTACCGTACTATTAAGTAAGCTATGTCGAGAGTTGTCGAAGAGAGTGTGGAAAGTGATATTTTAAAATATAAGCAAACAGGGTCCCTTACTGAGAGGTGTCACCTACCACCTGGGCAAGTGGAATCCCACAAAAAAAAAGCACAAACACAGATTAAAGTTCGAGATGACAGCATAGCAGCCTCCGCCGAAGAAGATCCCACGACCGGCGAGCTGTCTTCTGCGCTGGGGACACAACTTTAGAAGACGACAGGTTGGTGGAGAGAACGATTAGGGACTCTTATTCAATCTCTACAGATCACTTCAGCTTCCAGATCTGACTTTCAACACGACAAAGATAATTTATAGTTTTCACCTCTAGGAAAACACGGCCACGCTTGGTGGCCCGCCGTAATGAGTGTCTGTAAAAAATCTTCTTGAAACACAGACTAAAATTAAAAAAATGCCTGTTGCCACAGCAGCAGATAACCACTGTACTGTCTGACTGTCCTGAAGCAATGGCCTTTTCTCGAAGAGCTGTCACTCCACAGGAGACCAGTAATCCATAACTCTGTCACCACAGTCGGAATTGTACTGGCGCATTCTGCTGCCTGCCCGTAACTGCACATCTGCTCTCTGCACCCGTCATGTGCCCCACATGTCACACGACACTTCGATATCATTGCGAGAGAGGTGCTCCACTGCAACAGTGCCAACCATCAGCGCACTGCGCCGATAATCTTACGAGCTGGAAAGATAGGCATTTTAGAAACCTCACTTATTCTACCGAAAAGGTCAGTGAATATTATATTGGCAGTATCTCCTGTATCTAGTACGATTGTAGCTGGTACGTCTCAATCTGCAGCATCGACACCGCCCTGGACTAGTTTTTCATGAACTTTGTTACACATGTTAAGTTCAGGTCGTTATACTTAATATCTTACTTATTAGCTTTCAGTGTTTCTTGACTTCCAAAAGCATTTAATCAGTACCGGACAACATTTTCTATCGAAAGCAAGATCGATAGGGCATCAAGAGAAATTTGTGACTGCATTGAGGATTTCATTCTAGGGAGGAGCAGCGTATTATCTCATCAGCAGATGTACAAGTAACTTCAGGTGTTCGCCAGGAAAGTCTGTTGGTAGCCTTGCTGTTCAGGTTGTACATTAATCTCCTTGCAAACAACATTAGCAATGTCCACACACTTTTCACAGATGATGCAGTTATCATGATTACGTACTGTCTAAAACAAGGTGCACAAACGTTCAGTCAGACCTTGATACAATATCGGCATTTTTCTTTCAGTTTTCAGAAAAGTAAAACTGTGCATTTCAGCAAAAGAAAATATGGAGTCTCCCGGATTATGGTTGATACTCAGCAACCATATACTAGATTTAGCATAGGGTTATAGAGCCAAAAGGTTGAGTCATCTATGGGACACACATTTAGAATCGGTTAACTCTTACAAATAGCTGGGTGTAATCCTTAGCAGCAGAATGAAATAGAACGATAACATAAGCTCAGTAGTAGTTAAAGCAGGTGACAGACTTCGGTTTATTGGTTTAATACTAAGGAAATGTAATCAGCCTACAGTGGAGACTGCTCACAAATCACTTGTGCGACCCATCATCCTACAACGTGGTCAAGTATGAAGGGGCCCTACGAAACAGGACTAACAGGGGACATCAAGCACCTGCAAGAAAAGGGCAGCACGAACGGTCGCAGCTTTGCTTGACGTAAAGGACGGCAGCACGGTGACATTGAGAGAACTGCAGAATTCTTTAAAATAAACGCAGACTGTCTCTTGAAATCCTACTTAACAAGTTTCAAGAACTATTGCAGATGATGAATGAAGGACTATCATATAACTCCCTATGTACAGCTCCCGTAGGTATCAAGAAGACAGTACTAGAATAATAAGAGCGCGCAAAGAGGCATTTAAACAGACATTTTTTCCACGTTCCACAAGTAATTGGAACGGTAAAAAGAGGTAATAACTGGTACAGTGGGAAGTACCTTCTGCCATGCACTACAAAGTGTTTTGCATAATAGTTACGTAGATGTAGAGTTAGATGTCTCATATCTTTTAGCGAAGAATGGCCCCTGTGCTTGTGATAGAGATGTCTATTTGTAAACGACTATATACAGGTCGTTGTTTCAGATCTTTAAACTATCTTGTGAAATCAAGTAAATACTCACATCGGCAATAACTGGACACTGAAATAAATTCGTTGGTGACAACTGAAAATTTCTGCCGGACCAAGACTCGAACCTCCATTTCCCAGTTTACACGAGCAGTCGCCTTAAGCTCTTCAAGTATCCCAGCACCCTTTCCTTTCGACACAACTTCCCATGTTGTCGCGCACTACTTACGTTGCGTCCCATTTCCCCCACACTTATTGCTCGTCACATCGTGCTGGATTCCTGCAATGGTTCAGGAAAGAGACTGCATACGCCCTGAAATGATCTAAATGGCTGTCAAGCCGTGTAGAACTGCACAGAGAGTGATTCATACTGAAGTTTGAAAATCCTCGAAGTGCGTAGATGTCTTTGAGACAACTGTAAGACGCATGGGGCTGAAAATACCTCAAAAGTGGATGACTAATGTTAAACGTGTGATGTCACCATATGATGCATCTCGCCGCACGTGCTGGTGCCTACCGATCTCTCGCATCTGGTCATCCTAGCCCAACTCAAACGTTCACCTGGCTCCGGGTCTACGTAAGAGACTTTAGCACGTGGGGCTCAGGGTTCTGGTCTTGCGTCTGGCAGATAGGATTTTTTTTCTTTTTTTGCATCGTGTTACACAACTTTGTGTTTCCATTGAGGTAATATTTATTAGTTTATTTACAGGTCTCACTGTCTCCGCTGGTTTCTGCAAATTACAGTGCAGCTAAATCCAACCATATTGCGTCAGAAATACACTGATAAGCCAATACATTATGACCACTGCCCACGGCGACGCTGGATGCCGCCTGGTGGCGTTGCGGAAACGTGACGTGGCAACAAAAGTATGTAAGCTGGGGAGACATGGAACGAGTGTCACCCTAGACATATGGTCTGCAAATGGGAAAATACATTGCGATAAGCGACTTTGACAAAGTGAATATTACGTAGAGCCTGTGAACGACTATCTTGAGAACGGCGAAACTGGTCGAATGTTCACGTGCTACTGTCGTGAGCGTCTACGAAAAGAGGTAGAATGACAGTGAAACTACCACTAGACACTAAATGGTGGGACGTCTACGAATCTTTACAGAACGTGGAGTCCGAGCGCTTGTCTGCTACATAAAGTAGGATATATGTTGATCTCATACATCTCTGCTGGAAGAGAACAATGCTGTTGTACGCACAACTGTTTTGGAGCACACCGTTCACCGTTCACTGTTGAACATGGAGCTCCACAGCATACTAACCGTACGTGTTTACAAGTTGACCCAACGACGTCGTCAGTTATGATTGCAGAGGGCACGGGACCATCGGGATTCGACCGTCGATCCATGGAAACGCGTAGACTCTTCGGGTGAATCACAGTTTTGCTACACTAGGTCGATGGTCATCTCGACAAACGCCGTCATCGAGGTAAATGGCGGCTCGTAACATGCAGCACACCAAGGACGGAAGATGGTGGGAGAAGTATTACGCTACGGGAGTCATTCTTCGTCTCTTACATGGAACCTGTGTAATCGATGGCACGCTGAAAGCTGCGAACCATCTGCATCCCATCATTCTTCACGTCTTCATGTCATATCGTCTTTTACCACCATAGTTCTCCATGTCTCGGAGCCAGATCCTTGCTACAGTTGTTTGAGGGAGCACTCACGTTGACGTCTCGGCGACCAAATTCGCCTGATGTAAATCCTATGGAATCCATCTGGGTGGCTATCAGGGACCATCGCCGCCTACCAAAATCAACGAACCGTTATTTACGCGAATTACATGACCTGCACGTAGACATCTAATGCCATACATAACCACAAAGCTACAAATATACTTTCGGATCCCTGATACGCAAGGTGAGTGAAGGATTTCGTTGTAAAGACGGAAAAACAAACTACACTTCTGGCCATTAAAATTGCTACACCACGAAGATGACGTGCTACAGACGCGAAATTTAACCCACAGGAAGAAGATGCTGTGATATGCAAATTATCGTTGGTCGAGATCCAATGACTGTTAGCAGAATATGGAATCGGTGGGTTCAGGAGGGTAATACGGAACGCCGTGTCGGATACCAACAGCCTCGTATCACTAGCAATCGAGCTGAAAGGCTTCTTATCCGCATGAGTGTAACGGGTCGTGCAGCGACGTCTCGATCCCTGAGTCAACAGATGGGGACGTTGCAAGACAACAACCATCTGCACGAACAGTTCGACGACGTTTGCAGCAGCATGGACTATCAGCTCGGAGACCATGGCTGCGGTTACCCTTGATGCTGCATCACAGACGGGAGGGCCTACGATGATGTACTCAACGACGAACCTGGGTGCACGAATGGCAAAACGTCATTTTTTCGGATGAATCCAGGTTCTGTTTACAGCATCATGATGGTCGCATCCGTGTTTGGCGACATCGCGGTGAACGCACATTGGAAGCGTGTATTCGTCATCGCCATACTGGCATATCACCGGCGTGATGGTATGGGGTCCCATTGGTTACACGTCTCGGTCACCTCTTGTTCGCATTGACGGCATTTTGAATAGTGGACGTTACATTTCAGATGTGTTATGACCCGTGGCTCTACCCTTCATTCGATACCTGCGAAACCCTACGTTTCAGCAGGATAATGCACGACTGCATTGTGCAGGTCTTGTACGGGCCTTTCTGGATACCGAAAATGTTCGACTTCTGCCCTGGGCAGCACATTCTTCAAATCTCTCACCAACTAAAACGTCTGGTCAATGGTGGCCAAACAACTGGCTCGTCACAATACGCCAGTCACTATTCTTGATGAACTGTGGTATCGTGGTG
Source organism: Schistocerca piceifrons (assembly GCF_021461385.2). Taxonomy (NCBI): domain Eukaryota; kingdom Metazoa; phylum Arthropoda; class Insecta; order Orthoptera; family Acrididae; genus Schistocerca; species Schistocerca piceifrons. The sequence goes on along the minus strand of NC_060145.1, from coordinate 77,266,965 downwards.
AAGCTGCATGTGCAGCTGTACCCGTACTCGCCATCCACGCTCTGTTTGACTCCATGCCCAGGCGTATCAAGGCCGTTATTACGACCAGACGTGGTTGTTCTGGGTACTGATTTCTTAGTATCTATGCACCCAAATTGCGTGAAAATGTAATCACATGTCAGTTCTAGTTTAATATGTCTGTCCAATGAATACCCGTTTATCATCTGCATTTCTTCTCGGTGTAGCAGTTTTAATGGCCAGTAGTGTATTAAGCAGGCAGTCACAATGGTTTGGTTCATCAGTGTAAATAAGCACAATCTTCCGAAATGCATCGCTTCGCTACTGGTAAATGACCTACGTGTCCTTTACTAAATAAAGTCTGTCAATGGAAAAAGAGACGAATGGAGGGAAACAGAAAATTAGAAAATGTTTTGTTTGATTACATCGAGCGCAATAATTCTGTAACGTCTGAGTTTGCAACATATCACATTTAGAAAATATGTTTGAAGACAGAAGAGCCGGTCGGTGCGATATGTGGCACTGCCTCCTACCAGCGAGGGCAGGGTCGGTAAGCACCATCACTGCACGTGCGGCGAGATGTCCAACATTTCTCATCCATTTTTGGGGTATTTCCCGATATTTTCGGCCCCATATATCTTATTGGCTCAGAGTCATGTACGTCGCTTCGGGTGTCTTTAAACGTTAATAACAACACCCTGTATGTGTGATATTCGTTCGTTCGGATAGGTTCTAATGAAAATACACCACACATAAATAACGCTCATGTACAGAACGGACGTAAAAATTCAAGCTGCTGAAAAGGTCAAAGCCGGTCGTATCGAGAAAAATATCAGTATTGTTAGACGAAATGGTATTGCGCCATTAAGTGAAAGAGTCTGCTGGAACCATAAAGCCATTACCCACTGGAACGCTCTGTAATATAAACGAGAGATCGGACGCCCCCACAGTAACATGACTCGCGTATTAGCGATAGCAGTTACAGACGCAGTGGCCATGTGGTCATTTATGTGGCTTCTGGTCGCAATGTTGCTCGTTTCTCCTTCGACGTGTGCGAGGGCGAACCAACGTGAGTACGACAGCGCGCGTTGTAATCTAACCGGGTGTCGATTATTGGGTTGCTCCTGACATACCCCCTACTACGAGATCTTTTCGGAAAGTATTGCCGATCGGTCCGAAATCTAAACGACAGTGAAAATCAAAAATGTTTTCTTTGCGACAGTTAGCTACACATTCCAGCTACTTCTCTATATAGTCGCCGCTCCGACTTAGAGTTTTGTCATGGCGTTGTACCAAGCAACCCCCTGTGGTTTCCGCCAATTCTCTACACTGTCACTTCGTAGTCTGTGCCAGAATGTCTTCACAGCCAGTGGTTAATGTAGCAAGATGAAACTGAGGGAAACCAATTACGGACCGTATGATTGGTTATCAAACACTTGTCCATCAAAAACGCTGGAGGAGCATCTTCATTGCCACTGCGGTCTGCGGCCGAGTACTGTTACGAAGAAGGAAACGCATGACAGTTACGTCGTGTGGGTTGCATGACATCAGGCGAAATCTCTCAGCAGGCGCTCATACTTGACAGGAGACATTATTGTTTTAGGCATCTTTAAGTGCTCACTTTGAACTCAAAACTGAGAGATAGCGACGTGACGCGATCGACGGGCATACTAGGTCCACTGCACAACACATCTGTGCAAACCTTCATCGGATTTTCACGCAGGTTTCCATTTCGCGCCCGATCGGATCTTACTCTCCGGATAGCCTTCGTTAATGCACACCTCAAACGTACTACCGCTCTCGCTCCTAGCGACATTGTGCGGAAGAGAACTGTGAAGCGTTCTGATAAGTAGCACCCCTGTCTTGTCTTGCCTCTTACTTCACATACAAAATACAGAGACGGAACGCTTCATGTTTCATTTAAAATGTGATGTAACGTAACTACGCGAATTGGGTCTTAAGTCTTTGGCACAATGTAATCAACACAGGGCATCAACGCCATCTGATTGTTTTCGTTCATGTAGTTTATGTGTGTTACCATGAACAGTTCTGTGGCCGGGTTATTCTTATCAGAATCGACAGCAAACCAACACCGACAACGATAGTTCAGGTATACATGCCGACGTCCCAAGCTGAAGATGAAGAGATTTAGAAAGAGTGTGAGGATATTGAAAGGGTAACACAGCATGTAAAGAGGGATGAAAATCTAATAGTCATGGGGAACTGGAAAGCAGTTGTAGGGGAAGGAGTAGAAGAAAAGGTTACAGGAGAATATGGGCTTGAGACAAGGAATGAGAAACGAGAATGAGTAATTCAGTTCTGTAACAAGTTCCAGCTAGTAATAGCGAATACTCTGCTCAAGAATCACAAGAGGAAGAGGTATACTTGGAAAAGGCCGGGTGATACGGGAAGATTTCTGTAATATTACATCATGGTTCCGAAATCAGATACTGGACTGTAACGTGTACTGAGGAGCAGATATAGACTCAGATCAGAATATAGTAGTGATGAAGAGTAGGCTGAAATGTAAGACATTAGTCAGGAAGAATCAATAGGCAAAGTAGTGGGATACGGAAGTACTAAGGAATAAGGAGATAAGGTTGAAGTTATCTAAGGCTATAGATACAGCAATAAGGAATAGGTCAGTATGCAGTACAGCTGACGAGGAATGGACATCTCTAAAAAGGGCCATCACATAAGTTGGAAAGAAAAATATAGGTACAAAGAAGATAATTGCGATGAAAGGGTTAGGTTGTTTGGGGGAGGAGATCAGACAGCGAGGTCTTCGGTCTCATCGGATTAGGGAAGGACGGGGAAGAAAGCCGGCCGTGCCCTTTCAAAGGAACCATCGCGGATTTAGGGAAATCACGGAAAACCTAAATCAAGATGGCCTGGCGCGGGATTGAACCGTCGTTCTCCCGAATGCGAGTCCAGTTTGCTAGCCCCTGCGCCACCTCGCTCAGTAAAACCCTGGGTAACAGAAGAAATACTTCAACTGATCGATGAAAGGAGGAAGTACGAAGATTTCCCAGGAAACTGAGGAATACAGAAATTCAAAACGCTGAGGAATGAAACAAGCAGGAAGTGCAGGAAAGATGTGAAGACATCGAAGACGAAATGATTGTCGTAAGGACAGACTCAGCATACAGTAAAGTCAAAGCAACCTTCATTGAGATTAAAAGCAAGGGTGATAACATTAAGAGTGCAACGGGAATTGCACTGTTAAATGCAGAGGAGAGATGAGATAGGTGTAAAGAATACATTGAAAGCCTCTATGAGGGGGGAGATTTGTCTGATGTGATAGAAGAAGAAACAGGAGTCGATTTAGAAGAGATAGGGGACCCGGTATTAGAATCAGAATTTAAAAGAGCTTCGGAGGACTTAAGATCAAATAAGACAGAAGGGATAGATAACATCCCATCAGAATTTCTAAAATCGTTGGGAGGAAGTGGCAACAAAACGACTGTTCAAGTTGCTGTGTGGAATTTACGAGTCAGGCGACATAACGTCTGACTTTCGAAAACTCATCATCCACGCAATTCCGAAGACGGCAAGAGTTGACAAGTGCGAGAATTATCACACAGTCAGCTTAATAGCTCATACATCCAAATTGTTTACAAGAGTAATATCCAGAAGAATGTAAAAGAAATTTGACGATCCGCTAGATGACGATCAGTTTGGCTTTAGGAAAGGTAAAGGCACGATAGAGGTAATTCTGACGTTGCAGTTAATAATGGAAGCAAGACTAAAGAAAAACCAAGACACGTACATAGGATTTGTCGACCTGGAAAAAGCGTTCGACAATATAAAATGGTGCAAAATGTTAGAAATTCTGAAGAAAATAGGGGGAAGCTTTAGGGGGAGACGGATCATGTACAATATATACAACAGCCAAGAGGGAATAATAAGAGTGGACGCCCAAGAACGAAGTGCTCGTATTAAAAAGAGCCGGCCGTTGTGGCCGATCAGTTCTAGGCACTTCAGTCAGGAACCACGCTGCTACTACGGTCGCAGGTTCGAATCCTGCCTCGGGCATGGATGTTTGTGATGTCCTTAGGTTAGTTAGGTTTAAGTAGTTTCTAAGTCTAGGAGACTGATGACCTCAGATGTTAAGTCCCATAGGGCTTAGAGCCATTTGAACCATTTATTTTTTGAAAAGGCTGTAAGACAAGGATGTAGCCTTTCAGCCCTACTGTTCAATCTGTACATCGAGGAAACAATGATGGAAATAAAAGAAAGTTTCAGGAGTGAAATTAAAATTCAAGGTGAAGGGGTATCAATATACGATTCGCTGATGACACTGCTATCCTGAGTGAATATGAAGAAAAATTACATGATCTGCTGAACGGAATGAACAGTCTAATAAGTACACAGTATGGATTGAGAGTAAGTCGAAGAAATACGAAGGTAATGATAAGTAATAGAAATGAGAACAGAAAGAAACTTAACATCAGGATTGATGATCACGAAATAGATGAAGTTAAGGAATTCTGCTACCTAGGCAGTAAAATAACCAATGACGGACCGAGTAAGGAGGACATCAAAAGTAGACTAGCTATAGCAAAAAAGGGATTCCTCGCCAAGAGAAGTCTACTAATATCAGATATCGGCCTTAATTTGAGGAAGAAATTTCTGAGAATGAACGTCTGGAGTACAGCATTGTATGGTAGTGAAACATGGACTGTGGGAAAACCGGAACAGAAGAGAAACGAACCATTTGAGATGTATTGCTACAGACGTATGTTGAAAATTAGGTGGATTGGTTGGTTGGTTGGTTTGGGGAAGAAGACCAGACAGCGTGGTCATCGGTCTCATCGGATTAGGGAGGGATTGGGAAGGAAGTCGGCCGTGCCCTTTCAGAGGAACCATCCCGGCATTTGCCTGGAGTGATTTAGGGAAATCACGGAAAACCTAAATCAGAATGGCCGGACGCGGGATTGAACCGTCGTCCTCCCGAATGCGAGTCCAGTGTCTAACCACTGCGCCACCCCGCTCGGTAAAATTAGGTGGACTGATCAGGTAAGAAATGGGGAGGTTCTTCACAGAATAGAAGGGGAAAGGAATATATGGAAAACACTGATAAGGAGAAGGGACAGGCTGATAGGATATCTGTTAAGACACGAGGGAATGACTTCCACGGTACTAAATGGGGCTGTAGAGGGTAAAAACTGTGGAGGAAGACAGAGCTTGGAATACATCCAGCAAATAATTGAGGACGTAGGTTGCAAGTGCTACTCTGAGACGAAGAGCTTAGCACAGAAGAGGAATTCGTGGTGGACCGCATCAAACCAGAAAGAAGACTGATGACCAAAAAAAAAAAAAAAAAAAAGATAATTCTCTTTAGCCTGCGACTCAAGAAACGTTGGAAGTGGTTTTGGGTTATGGGGCGTAAATACTTACCAAGTTTAAAAACATTAATAAACAACACAGTGCAGCAAATCGGAACGACAAGGGAAATATTGATCCCACCAACTGCTAGCACATCTTGAAGGTGAGTCACAAAGAGAATGCAAACGACTGCTCGACCGATATTTTCGTCAAGCACCGCCGGCGCAGCACTCTTCTTTCGAACAGCCACTGAAGAGCACACACCACATATAGTATGCACTTTTGTACCGTCACCACAGATTCCACTTGAGTCTAGACGCCAGCCACCGTCCACCCACCCAGAACAGATACCAATGTCTGCACGTTGAGAACTCGTTCTCTTAATTGCTAGCTCATACCCAGACTTCACCAGGCTGGTCCAGTACTGACCACGCGATCTTGCAGGTCTGTCCGCACATCTCTCGGCAAACAGCGACAAGCAATCGCTGGACACGACCTTCGCAGAGGGCGAGAATTCAACGTGCCGAAATTCACGGCACCTGCTCCCCCAGCGAAACCTTTCGGCATCCCCACCGATCATGAAGGTCACGATAACCTCTGTAACTAAAATTAACATTAAAATACGGTTGATAATATTCTCAGTAGAAACGCTGCAGCCTCCGTACAGAGTATAAATAAATATATGTCACACTAGTTATATGGCGGCTTAAGTTGGGACACATGGGACTGACTGTCTCTTTCGGTTGCCATACCTTTTTAATAGTAGGGTGACAGGCGTAACGAAATTAATACTTTGTTAGCATCACCAAATGTGCGGCAGGAGCTGCTTCATCAGTTTTGCACCAGTCTTGCTAATTTTGCCAAAACTTCTCAAGTACACTTTAGGTACTACTACGTACCTATTAGAGAAACTGCCTCTATGGTAGGATCTGATTGCTTGGTCGGTTGCTAGAATGCTCTTCAGAGCCTGGCATAACCACACACTAGTTCTTCTTGGTGACATTACGCGGCAAACGTGGGAGCCAGCTCTGCGTGAACAAGTATCTTAGGTCAGTGATCATTCTGTCCCTCACAAGACAAAATAAGGGTATACGGAATGAATTTTTCGATGAAAAATTCGATTTTTGGGTAAATGCATTTTCGAAAAATTTAGACTCTCCCGTTTAATACCATGTATAAAATATTTGGATGACGTGAATAGAACTATTTTAAATAATTTTTTCAAATAATTTCGACACACGATGTTCCGCACCTTGTATATGAGACACGAAATATACCTGATATAGACAGCCTTGCCAGAGATATAATTGAGCACAAGAGAGTTAGCTTTTCTGTTGGCTACACTGCTAGACAGTTGACAATAGATTCTGCACCATTTGTATTGTTTCCTTTGTGAGTACATCCATGTCATTGTTGTGAAAGTCGTATGTGGAGAAGTCATTGAGTTTTCTTTCCTTCAACATGCCACGACCTAGTCTGAAGGTATTTAGAAAGCGTGTACATTGGCGCAAGAAAGTAAAGTGTACTAAAAATTCGTCTGATTCATCTTCATCAGTATCTGATGTCCCAGTAGCGACTAACCTCAACACTGGTAGTGATACATTGAGTGATGCTACTGCCACTACACCGGAAAGTGCTTCAAGAAGAAAACTAGCTGGAATTGAAGAAGAATACAAGAAACTAAATGCTGGGACTACAAAATGTGAGGTAATTAACGTCTCTTTATTATCAGACGTTTTGGAGAACAATGTGTGCTGCAAGCAATGTGGAAAATGTGGTGTTTCATTGAAAACAAACTTACATGTAGGACTTGCTTGTGAATTAGAGTTGATGTGCAGTTATTGCAAACACAGTGTTACTTTCTTCAATTCCTCACATTTTACTACAGATACAGGTAAACTATACGATATAAACATTAGACTGGTTTATGGATTACGGTGTATAGGAAAGGGCAGGGCTGCAGGTGCCATGTTGTGTGGTGTGATGGACCTCCCTCCTCCACCTTCAAAATTTAACAAACACATAATTGCGATAGGCTCTGCTGTAGAAGATGTGGCACAGCAAAACATGAAAGATGCTGTTGAGGAAGCAGTTGTTGACAATAATAATAGCAGAGACTTGTCCATAGCTTTTGATGGAAGCTGGCGGAAGAGAGGCCACACATCTCTGAATGGTGTAGTAACAGCTACAAGTGTGGACACTGGTAAGGTAGTTGATGTGGCAATACTTTCCAAGCATTGCAGATGCAAGGAGAAAATGAAAAATAAACATGAAGAGGAGTGCATGGCAAATTACTATGGGTCAAGTGGTGGTATGGAAGTTGCTGGTGTAAGAAGTATTTATCAACGCTCAGTAAAATGGTACAACGTTACACACATAAAGTATCTTGGAGATGGTGACTCAAAGGCTTTCAAAGAAATTGAGGAACTGAGACCCTATGGTAACGATGTGAAAATTTCCAAACTGGAGTGTGTTGGCCATGTTCAGAAAAGGATGGGATCAAGACTTCGACGACTCAAGGCTAGCATGAAAGGCAAGAAATTGAGCGAAGGAAAAGCTTTAGATGGGAAAAATAGACTGACAGATGCTACAATAGATCATATTCAGAAGTTCTATGGTCTAGCAATAAGACAGAATACAGCAGATGAAGAATTAATGAGAAGAGCAGTCTGGGCTCTGTTTTTTTTTTTTTTTTCATACAGCTTCAAACAAAGAGAATCCCCAACATGGGCTATGTCCAAAAGGAGACGATAGTTGGTGCATGTGCAACAGAGGCAAGGTAACTAAGAAACAATACAATCACCCTCATCACCTGCCACCTGCCATAATGGATGAAATAAAACCAATATTCCGAGACCTCGCAGATATTAGTCTACTAAAGAAATGTCTTCATGGCCGGACTCAAAATCCAAATGAGTGTGTGAACCATGTGATATGGAATAGACTACCTAAAACTGTGTTTGTGGGTATAAACACACTTCACTTTGGCGTTTATTATGCTGTTTCATCATTCAATCAGGGCAATATAACAAAGATTGCTGTATCTGTCGCAACAAATGTTTCCCTGTACCTATATTTTCATTCTGTTTGTCCCAGGTAAATCTTCTTTTTTAGGTCTGTTTCGCGGAAAGAACGTCACTGGCGAATATGGTATCACAAAGATTGCTGGATCTGACACAACAAATGTTTCCCTGTACCTATATTCTCATTCTGTTTACCCCAGGTAAATCTTATTTTTTAGGTCTTTTGTACATAGTTTCAGTGTAAACTGGAAAATGCAGGAAAATTTAAGAAGTTGGACAAAAGTAAATGCAGTGTAATATTCATGAAGAAGACCAGATTAGTGTCTTGTCTATCGGAGAATACGGATACTTCTTGTAGACGCTTCCTGATGGGCTGAATATGTACTAACCTATTGTCGCTTCACAGAGGCAGACGAGTCGTCCATCGTGAAACGGGAAGTCCAGAAGTGTACACCCAACTCGAGCTTCAGGATTGACTGCAACACGTGCACGTGCAACAGCGGTGGAACTTCCGCCAGCTGCACCCTGCTGGGATGTCTCAACTCCAGGCGGAGACGTGAGTCCATCGCTCTCTGCCAGTCTCTCGTTTCTGTTCGACTCACTGCCTATTTCTTTGAGTTACAGCAGCGCTTTCCGTGTATGGCCCTAATTTCAATCAAGTGCGTTACTTGGCCTTGACACACAAAGCGAATGTTACTTTCGTCCTTGAGTTTTACACACCAGAGTATTAGCGGTAGCTGCGTTGCCGCACAGTTCTCGTATTTTTGTTTTCGATATCATCAGAAGGAATAACAAACAGTCTTTCACTACCTTTTGTTGCTTCTGCTTATTCAGAATACTGACCTAAGTCCCTGCATAAACAGCGCAGTTGAAATAAAACTCATTAACGACTTATCTCGTTAAAGGGGGTTGGACGTCAAACGGGCCGACTTGGAGCAGGAGAGGCATCGTAGGACATTTTAATTTCCAGTGTCTATACTTTTACAAATAAATTCGTAAAACTTTGTCGGCATCACCAGGAAGGATTCAGGATTCACACCCATTGCAGTGGAAGTTCGAAAACACAGCAAAATAAATTTTTTTTACGCGCGAAATTTCATCATTTTTTTCACTTAATAATGGCTGCATTTGTTGCTATAGGTACACTTTTCTTCATAAGTTAGAGAGATTCTTCGATTAATTTTGCACAGCATACATACCATACTCACAGGTGTATGAAACTCTAGAATTTATTTAATTTATGAAAAAACGAATGAACTGTTATATTTTAAACGTCATGTTTAGAAAAAACACAAAATTTATAGATAATTACCTCAATTTTTACCACAGGTCTTAATAGATTAGGAAAATTCTAGAGTTTCATACACCTTTAAGTATGATTTGTACGCTGTACACAATTCATCGAAGAATCTCTCTTACTTATGAAGAAAAGTGTACCTATAGCAACAAAAGCTGCCATTAGTAAGAGAAATAAATGATGAAATTTCACATGTAAAAAAAATTAATTCGTTATGTTTCCGAACTTCCACTGCTATGAGTGTGAATTCTCAATCCTCCCTAGTCATGCTGACAGAGTTTTATGAATTTATTTGTAAAAGTATAGACAGTGGAAATTAAAATGTCCTGTGGTGCCTCTCCTGCTCCAAGTCGGCCCGTTTGACGTCCTACCCCCCTTAAATGGCAAATCATTTGCTGTGTACTTGAATACAATTCCGCAAACGACGCGACCCTAGAGCTATTCACCAGTAAATGATTCGCAATGTTGTAGGTCGTTGAACTTGGCGGAACTAACCCAAGAAATAAATAAGCTCTGCCTGCCAATATTTCCCCTGCCATCAGGTTACAGTGGCCCTAACTGATAATCATTTTTCCCCTGGACCTAGGAGGCAGTGGATCTGTTCTCTTACTGCATGGGATTCCGTTGTTGAGGTAAATAAATAAATTACTTAGTGAAAGGAGCAGGGGTATATCGTAAACCAGTAACTGATGGACGATGCTAATTATATTTTATGTATTCATAATGGAGCACCAAAATGCGAGGCCGTTTAGGTACATAAGATGGGATTTTGCCAGCGCACAATTTGGGACCATACAGCATTCCGCAGTCTTATTGTGGATCAAGCCAAATGTACATGAAAGGACACAGAAACACACGAGAAAAATGGTAACTCGTCCAGTCTCCAGAGACTGCATTGATAAGAAAATCAGAGAACATTGAGAATTTAGAATCCAGAACGAAAGTAATGAGCCATGGGTAAGCACAAATTGCGATCCCACAGACAAGAAAAAATTGAAAATTTGTGGTAAGGACTATGGGACCAAACTACTGAGGTCGTTGGTCTATAGGATTACGCACTACTTAATGTAACTTAAACTAACTTAGGCTAAGGACAACACACACACACACACACCCATGCCTGAGGGAGGACTCGAACCTCCGACGGGGGGAGCCGAGCGAACCGTGACAAGATCGCACGGCTACCCCGCGCGGCCACAGACAAGGGTAGCGTGAAGTTTAACTCACTAGCCATGTTGATGCTTTAAAGCTAATTTGTCGCAATGTAATCGTTTATTTTCAGCTTAATCATTGACAAATGTGGCACGAACATTCTGTTGCGAACTTCATTTCCAAAGGTGAACAAAACTGTGCTTGGTTCCTTTCATGGTGATGGAAACCAACAGAGACATCGTGAAAAATGCAATTACCTCGCTAGTGCTAGTCAAAAAGTAAAGCCTACAAAGAACAGCAACGAATTGGTAGTATCTCAGCAGTAAACTCGAACACTGAACAGCTGTGTACTTCCTGCGATAGCACAATATTCCTGTAGCCAACTTATCTGTGGGTTGGACATACTGTTAGTCGCTCAGGCTTTTTCTCGAGGGCGGCTTGTGGTCCTGTGGTGGCATCAGCTTGCTGTGACCACGTTTAGGGTTAGTGTCCCTGTGTACTGCTGTTGGCTGACTTTATTTTGAAACTAACGGTGACTGGAACTTCTGCAGATTTACGCCATCTTGAGTATTGAATTAAATGACATGTGACCATAAAAACTGCCTGTCCAAGCTACTGCACAAGCGATTTGACAGGATAAGCATAGTGTGAAGCGCAAACAGAACTTCAACTGAAAAGTCAGTAATATACTGAACCAGAATGAGATTTTCACTCTGCAGCGGAGTGTGCGCTGATATGAAACTTCCTGGCAGATTAAAACTGTGTGCCAGACCGAGACTCGAACTCGGGACCGCCTGCAAAAGGCAAAGGTCCCTAGTATATTTATGCCAATTGTAGCTCAAACAGTATATTGACTAAAATTTCTAGGATATAACCACGATTCTAGTTTCACTGTATTCTCCAACCATATATTTATCTCCAGAATGAGATTTTCACTCTACAGCAGAGTGTGCGCTGATATGAAATTTCCTGGCAGATTAAAACTGTGTGCTGGACCGAGACTCGAATTTGGAACCTTTGCCTTTTGCAGGCAAGTGCTCTACCAACTCAGCTACCCAAGCATGACTCAAGACCCGTCCTCACAGCTTCAATTCTGCCAGTACCTCGTCTTCTACCTTCCAAAGTTTGCAAGGTAGCAGCCGAGATACTGGCAGAATTCAAGCTGTGAGGATGGGTCGTGAGTCATGCTACCAAAGTTTAGAAGGTAGGAGACGAGGTACTGGCAGAATTGAAGCTGTGAGGACGGGTAATGAGTCGTGTTTGGGTAGCCCAGTTGGTAGAGCACTTGCCCATGAAAGGAAAAGGTCCCGAGTTTGAGTCTTGGTTCGGCACGCAGTTTTAATCTGCCAGGAAGTTTCAAATATTTACCTATACCCAAAAAACGAAATTCTCATTTTAAAATTTAATGTCTAAGAAATTTTATTGATTATAAATAAGAGCCACTAAACTTCATCTGTCTACAATGGCAAAACGAAATTCTCATTTAAAATTTAAAAGTCTAATAAATATTATTCTTTGTAAATGAGAACTATCGAACATCATCTGTCTATACCCACAAAAGAAAATTTCGATTTATTTGAAAAATAATTTTTCTCTCTATAAATAAGATCTGTCGAAACTTGTCTATCAATAACATCGATTGAAATTTAAGTTAGAAAACTCAGAGGTACATTTCAACCATAAACGTTTTAATTTTGAAAATCTATAGTGCTTTCTAGGTAAATAAATGAAAAGCAAAAATGCACTCGAAAGATGAACTATGTGAAAACATAGAAAATTATGGTGAAGGAAAATATAGATTAAGTTACAATGATTTAAAAAATTATTCTGAAGAAAACGGTTATTCAAATGTAACAGATCTGCTGGAACTTATCGATTATTTTAATAAGAAAGAAACAAAGAAAGAAATGCACAAGAGAGAACTAAAATATAAAAATATAAAAGAACTTCGACCAGTCTGTAAAATAAAAAATTTAAAGAATTATTCCAAACTTAATAAAGAAAAATTAATCCACATTATAGCGAATCCTATTGACAATATTAATAACAATGCTAATGATAAGGAATTTAACAAAAAATCTTTAAGGGAGCTTCCCAAAATCTGTAAACTGAAAAAATAAAAAAAAATTCTAAGCTTAATAAAGGCGGAGGAGACTAGAATGTGTTTCGTATGTGCTCTGGAATGTTTAGTTAATATCGCTCAAGAAGGTGGATATCTGAAGAAGGAGGAATCATAAAGTGGTAAGTAGCATTCGAAACCTTTTTAAGGAACTACAATGTACCCTGTATGATTCAATTAAGGCAAAAAATGTATCTCAAAGTGAGGCTGAAACAGAGAAAACAGCGAGTACTGAGGGAGATGACAGTCAATCTATGGGACAAGTCGCGGCATCTACCAGCTCGGCAGAGGAAGCTACTAGCAGCAACAAGCCACTACAAGTGTCTATTGGACAGCAATGGAACCAGAAGCAGGAAACTAGCAATGAAAATGGATCAACTACAAACTGCAGACATGGTTATACATAGGAAAATCACACCACAGCACAACCAAAGAAGCGGTTAGAAAACACCTCACCAGCATTCATGTAACCAATATAGTAGAATGTGAAGAACTTCAATCAAGAGGCACACTCAAGGCCTTCAGAGTGGTGATTCATATGCAAGAGCTAATAAAAGTCACCACAGCAAACGCATGGCCAGAGGAAGTCGTCGTAAGATGCTACCATCTTTTACGCTCCCAGGGGACAAGAGCCAGACTCACAGCTTAGTATGCTTCTATCGAAAGTGGAACGGCTAAAGATCGCCCTAGCACTAGCAAACAACAATTTTCAGCACGCACAAGACATAATAATCCTCGTAGAAACTCCGACAACTACAGCCTTGGAAATAAACGGATTCTACTCACAACATACACCAGCAACACAAGGACCAAGAGGATGGCCAAAACAAGGAATTTCCTGCTTCTTCAAGCCAAAAATGGGAATACTACTAAGCACACACCAGGATCAAGACATGCTCGTGATGAATTTCAAAAACCTCTCGGTAATAGCCATGTATGTAGAACCACTAACGCCAATACAAGACAAATTAGTAGCCATTATGACCGCCTTAAGACACTCGAAGGCAGGATGGAACATCATTGTAGCCAGAGATCTCAACTGCAGATTAGACGTCATTAGTCATAGAACAAACGAGCTGCTAGAAATGATGACAGAGGAATGATTCACCCTGGTCATCAAGGCTGACGAATGAACATACTTCGTACATGCAAGGTTGTAGCACCATAGACTTAATATTCTTCAAAGGATCCAATATCACGGTAAATAATTATAAAGTATGTCACTCAGCAGATGAAACACCTGTAAAGAAATACTGCCCAGTTGTGCCAACTTTCGGTTCCCAAACGTGGAGAGCAGTGTAAAAGCAACTAAAGCCTCACAGCAGCTAAATAGCCACATAGCAAGTCAGAAGACAGAGGAATGGAAATAATTTGAGAACCACATAAACGGAAACGACATTGAATTGATTTAAAAGCAGAAGAGCTTCTATAAATCCGTTTAGGTGATTTCAAGAAATGTTCATCAACTAGAAAACGAAAACCTGGTAATTTTTCTGATAATTTTTTTGCTTAATTTCCTGAGTTTTATCTACTAGAAGCTTTTGAAAATAATTCTCATTATCATTATTATTAATATTCTTCACAGATCTACTGATAAGATCGATTAATTGTTATTTATAAAATTTAGAACAATATTTAAATTTTTCGTTATAAAGACTTTACAGAGAATATTTAAAGGTATTTTTTTTCTCAAATCGTTATAGTTATTACTAATTTTACTTTGAGATCTTTCGATAAGAGCGATTACATGAATTATTGGCAGAAATATGCACGAGTTCTGCATAAGTTACATAAATTACATAGCTTTGCGGTTTCACACCTTGTTTGTCATATTTCAGTCTTCACATTGTTTATTATTTACAGAGTGCAACCAGTGATTTTACTCGTTATTTACAGCTGGTCACATGGTAACAGTCATGGGCTTGGTCGCACAATTTACACACACAGTCGCCGCCAGGGTTGTGGAAACTCTTTTTCTTGTATATTTTGTTGTGGTATCCATTAACTGCTATTGAGTTCACCAGGTGTTGGAGTTCTTGATTTGTGTTAGTGCAGGATATATTTGCCATGGATTCTGTTGTATAAAAGTCCAGAAACATTTCCCTACTCTTCTTCTCTCTTTCATGTAGGAGTTTATTCAAGTTTTCGTTGGATGGGAGCCTCATTGTAGTTCCTCTATGATAAAATGTTCCCTGGAGAGTTCGAATACTAGCCTCGACTTTGTGTGTTTTGAAACATATAGGGCGGCTTTCAGGAAGCGTGATTAAACTGTTTCCAGAGTCCTTAGGTCATTCAGACTCAACTTTTCCCAAATGAGATCTATTCCATAGGTTGCGATAGGTACTATTTTAGCAGCAAACAAGGCCATGACTGTTTTCAGTGGCAGTCTGGATATTGCCTTGATGCGAAACATGGCTTTTGTGACAGCTGCTGTTCGAGATTTTGGATATATTCTCAATATGGTCTGCAGAGTGAGTCCCAGATATTTGAAGTTATAAAGAGGTTCCATCGTAGGATATAATTCGTCCTCTGCAGCGTACCTACCGTTTTTCCTGTGTTAATTTCCATTTTGTTCTCCTGCACCCACTTCTCGAGTTGGTTCGTTGCTCTTTTCGATATGATGACCATGTAGTCCGAATATAGTTAGATATTGACGTCCTTTGCTTGTTGTCTTATCATCTGTACAACATCGTTTGCGGCAATATTGAAAAGTAAAGGACTTAGTGGGTCCCAATGCAATATGTCGTTGGTTTGTGTTATATTTTCGACGTGCTAACGTCGTCTGTGATTTGAATGAAGTTGGCTGTCAGGATGATATGGCTCATCGTTGGAAGTTTATCTTTCCCTTTTATTGATTCTAGTTTTGAGATTAGCATGCGCCTGTTTAGTGTATCGAAGGCCTTCGTATAATCTATGAAGACTGCATGGAATTTTCCTTGTGGATGTCTTAATGTGTCCTCTATGTAATCGATTAAGTTGCTAATGGCGTGTAGCATTTTCCTGCCTTTCTGGAATCCGAATTGTTCTTCTGGGATCTTCTGGTCTACTTCTTCAGAAAATCGCTTTGTGATAACACTTCTTAGTACCTGCAATGTGCATTTTTCCAGGGCATTTCCCCTGTAGGAGTTCAGATCCATTTTGTTGCCTTTCTCTGAAACAGGAACTTAACTGTCGACATCCTCCATATTTCTGGTATGTTGCCCTCTTGTAGACGTAAGCTTAATATATCTGCTATTGGTTGGACTAGTAGGCTAGCTGAACCTTTGATTTGTTCATGACATATTCCTTTGGGGCCTGGAGGCATATTGTGTTTTACAGATGTTATTATCTCCCGTACCTCTTCTGTCATGAAGGGGTTGGTTTCCTCTAGATCTGTCTCCATAGTGATCGGTTCAAATGCGGTGTTGGTTTTATCTACGTTGAGAATGTTCCTGAAATGTTCTTCCCAAACCATTATGTGTATTTGTCCACTGTTCTGAGCTTTTCGTGGTCTCAGTGCTAAGTATGGGTCCTTTCTGGCTTCCTCCACCGTATTAATTGCTTCCTGTTCCATGTATTCCTTTTGTTTAGTCTTCCGATGATTTTTGTATTCGTTTCTGATTTGGCTGTAGGATCTTACATCCTCTGGGCTCTGGCTGGATTTTGCTATTTGTAGTGCCTGGAGAGTGATTTTTCCTTTTCCATAACATTCTTTGTCGAATCATTTCTGCGCTCTCCATGTGGGATTCTACATTAGGGCAGACTGAATCGTTTTTTCGAGGGTTTATAAAATTAAAATTAAAAATAATCATAATGTTGTTGAACCACAAGACTTTTTAATCAATTTAGAGAAGAAATTATTACCTAGTCAAAGAATATTATTATACAAAGAAGTGCATTAAAGCTAGATGAAATTTTATTCTAATTTTAAAGGAAAAGAGGAAAAAACAGGAATTCAGTTTCAAAACAACTAATCAAGTCTTACTTAGACCAGCTGATTTAGAAAATAATTATTAAAATTCAAGGAATTAACTCATAGATAAAAAATGAAAATGAAAAAATCTGGCTGTTCTTGATTTTATATGGGTAGAATGCAGTTAAATGTTAATAGACACAATTCAATTTATTGTTCTTCTTTTATCGATTAAAATTAAAGATAAAAAGCAGTAATTAATATAAAAATAAAATCTGCATTATATGATGTAGATAAAAGTTCAGAAAGAGTTGATAATTATTAGAATACTGGATTACAATTAGATGAAATTTTTGGAAACAAGAAACTTTATTTTCCTGTTCACTTAACCCATTTTACAAAATGTGAAAAGAAATCAAATATTTCAAAGAATGTTTATGCATATGAAACCAATGAAAAAGGTGAAAGTGTTATTGCATATCATCTTCGCCATCTAAAAAATAAACAAACAAGTGAATCTGGTATTAATTAAAGATGAAATCATTCACATTATTGATGGATAAAAATCTCTCTAGATTAGTTAGTTCAAAGCATCTAGTAATTGTCATCAAATTTATCTTTGTGATCACTGTTTAAGGTATTTTTATTCACAAGAAACATTAGACAATCATGAAAACTAATGCAAAGAACATAAAGAAGTTAACCTAAATATGTCTGTGAAAGATCAGAAAATTTAATTTGAAAAATATAATCATACTGAAGACTACCTTTTCCAATTTCTCCTAATTTTGAATGTTTGTTAAAGGATATTAGCACTTATCAACAAATCCTGAAAATTCTCATATTACAAAATATCAAAAACTGTTGATGTTTTAATTCTGTTACTATAGTAAACATTCTAATGGTGATTAAAAAATTCTGTTTTAAACCCTACTAAAGGTGCAGCAAAAAAGGTACACTGAAATTTTTGGCAGAAAAATCTAGAGAAATTGCTAAAATACATGTAGAAAATATTTATTAAAAGACAAAAGGAAGTAAAAGTCATTGTCATTTAACGGGTTAATATCGAGGAGGTACACATGAAGATTGTAATCATAACTATCAAAATCCTAAATTTATTCCAGCTTACATTCATAATTTAACATATTTCGAAATTCATTTGTTCATGAAAGAATTAGCAATAGATAATAAAAGCAATGATGCTATTCCAAATAATGAGCATAAACATTTCTTTTAGTAAATATGTTGAACATGGGTTAACATTAATTGTTTAAATGTTATTAAATTTATAGCCTCAAGTATTGACAAATTATCTTCAGCTCTTACAGAAGAACAATTTAGGAAAACATCTAAATATTTTGAAGCTGATCAGTCAGATTTATTGCCTAAAAAATTAGTATATCCTCACAAACATGTGAATGCTAAAGAAAAATTTTAAGAAACTTAACCACCCAAAAAACAATGATTTTATTTGAGACTTAATAATGACAGTATTTGTGATCAATCTACTAATTGGGCAAAAGCAGTAAATTTAACATAAAAAATTTTGATGAATATGCAAAATTATATAATAATGCTAATCTTTTAATTTTAGCAAATATTTTTGAAAATTTGAGAGATATGTGTATTAAATCTTATAAGCTACATCCATCTTAATATTTTACAGCTCCAGGAACATATTGGGATTGTTGTAAAAAATGACAAAAATTGAATTAGATTTATTTCTTGAGAAACGAGTTTGAGGCGGGATTTCACAAGGTATTAAAAGATATGCTAAATCAAATAATAAATACATGAAATTTTTTTACCAAAAAACAATCAAATTACATTGCATACTTCAGGTGTATATAATATTTACAGTTGGGCAAAGTCTGTTTGTACCATTTAAAAGTTTAAGTTTGTTGCAGCCAAATCCTCAAAATATACTTACAATTCCAAATGATAATAAATATGGTCATATTTTAGAAGATAATTGAAATATTGAAAAAATTACCTGATTTACATAAAGATTCACTATTAACACAAGAGGAAGGAAATAAATGATTAACAACATTAAATCATATGAAAAATATGTTTTACATTATAGAAATCATAAAGAATGTTAGTTCTTGGATAAAAATTAAGGAAAATTTATAGAACTATCAGATTACTTGAAGATCAACATAGATTTTAACATGGAAATGAGAAAAATGCAGCTAACGAAAATAAAATAAATTTCTACAAGTAAATTAATAATAAGTTTAGAAAACAAAAGAAAATGTTAGAAATAGACGAAATAAGTCTCAAACTAGTAATAGATCCAAGACATACATCATTCATCTTTCAAACTCAGATTATTAATGTACCACTGTTTTTTCAGGAAAGCTAGAAGCAGTTCTCATGAAATAACTAAAAGTAATCACCCAAATAATCAATTTATATTCAAATGAATAATCTAAATATTTTGAAAATAAGTTTATTATTTTGATTGTTATGAAATGAAGACAAAATATGTTGTAATTATGAATTTGTGTTATTAGGATACTGATTGTTTTATTTATGATATAAAAACTAAGGATTTTTATAGTGATTAAAAGCAATGCTAAACGAATTTGACACGAGCGGTTTTTCAAAAGATAATGTTTATGGAATCCCAGAAGTAAATAAGAAAGTCTAAGGAAATATTTAAGATGAGATTTGTGGAAAAATTATATTAGACAGGTACCTTTAAGATCGATAATGTATGCTTATACATTTGGTGATAAACAAAAGAAAAAGTTCAAAGGATATGAAGATTTGTTGTACGACACAAAATAATTTTTGCTATTTATAAAAAGTTTAGATAACAAAACAAACAATACAGTATAGTGAATATCATTAGATCATTTAAACTTAAATTGTATACAACTGAATGTAATAAAGTTGTTTTAAGTTATAATGACGATAAACCTGTTTTATTACAAGACAGAATTAATACATTAGCATACGGTCATTCAAAACTAAATCCATATAAAATAGTAGAAGATGGCAATTATTTCTAAAATGAATTACATAGTTGTATAGAAGATTAACAAAAAAATTAATCCATTATTATAATCTTTCATAATAAGACAATTTTTTATGTTTATCCAGATCTAATTTCCAAACACTAAAAATGTTTTTAATGCAGTTATTAACAAACCTTTCATTTGTTCCTATTTATTTTGCCCATTTTATTTTTATTTCTTATTTGCACAATCAAAACAATTGATTTTTCAAAACACATTACTGCTTTGTTAATTTTATTTCTATATGAATTTCTTTTTCTTGATTGCAAAATCGCCAAATCATTTTATTTTCACTCTCAATTTATAAAGAAAGACTGTATTGGAATTAAAAAAATAAAATTATATTGAAGTGTTACAAATAAATGAAGTCGTCTGAGGATCTAAGAAGTTATGAACTTTTATATAATGTTAAAAATGTTTTATGAATTATTGATAGAAGTGATAATCCATTGTTTAAAATAAAAGATGTGCGTAACCTTTTAGAATAGCAAAATAAGCAAGATTTTTAAACTTGTAGACAAAAATGATAAAACAAGTTTAGAAAATTTAAGATCCTCTTCTTTAGGGGTCTAACTTATAACGAAAAAGACAATGTTTATTAAAGAATCTGGATTACATTCTTTAATATTAAAACCAAAAAGAAAAAACAAAAAGATTTAAAAAAGAGTTACTCATGTTGTTTTAATTTCAGTATGAAAACATGTCAAGTATAAAGTAATGACTCATGTAAAACAACCCTATAAATGTCAAACAAATCATTTAATAGACTTCAATAGAATTTAGGGTAATTAAATAAAAATATCAAATGAAATATATGAGAAATAAACAAACAAAAACTTTATTGCCACATGTTCTTTCTCAAACAAGTGATCGTAATTTAAGAACAAATTTAGTTATTTTTTAATTACATGATTTTAATTTTAAATATTATGTTATTCAAACACAATTTAAAAATGCACAAAATCATATAGATATTATCAGAAATAGACATCTTCTTGCAAGAAATTTTTACGATATAATTATGTGCAAATACAGAAAACTACTCAATAAAAGAAATTTTAAGAACTTATTACCTTAGAAATTATTTTAATTCTTTGTGTAATTATTCACAAGACCAATTGTATGATGATATAACTAATCTAGTGAAGGCTTAAACAACCTTTAGACTGAATCTTGCAAACATTTCATAATATAAAACTAAATTAAAACTTAAATAACTTAAAGCTTAAATAACTTTGATACTGGTTTTTAAATGCATGTAAAACACAAAATGAATCAAAATCATTTGACTCCATTAATTCATATTTAAAATTGTCAAATAATTCTGACATTACATGATCATTGTTAAATTTTATTTTAATATCCAAACATATTCTACCTTCTTCAACAAAACAATAACCATAATGAAAATAATATTGACTAAGAGACATGTTTCACTTTTCAATAACTGTCTCCAATTTTAAATAAAACTATTCAGAAAAATTTTACAAAAATTACAGTACACTTATTAACCCAACTACTGTGGCAAAGGAGACTGAAGACCATAGATGTTAAGTCCCATAGTGCTCAGAGCCCTATTGTGGAAATTATCAAAAGCCAACCATTTAACATATTCTTTATTACCTTTCTTATTTAAAACTTTTTCAAAATGATAACAAATGGAAAATTTCTTTACAATAGTTCTTGCTCAAGGAAAATTTCCTTTTATTTGTTCCACATATAAATTTCTCCATTTATATTTCATTATTAGAATAAACAACTTCTTGTATTTCAAAAATTTCTGTTGACCAGTTGTCGTATAACCTCCTTCAAAAATTACTTTTAATTCACTTGTAGTAACTTTATCTCCAAATTTATAATTATCATTAGTATCTAACTAATTTGTTATTTTCAAAGTGTTCAATAGGATTTTTTTAGTTTCTTTATTAACATGTTTCTGCTTCATTTTTATTGTCAAATGTTTTGTGTTGTTATATTCATTAATTAATTAGAAACTGACTCAATACATATAATTGCCTTGAAGTGCGAATTTTTACTTATCGTTTCTTTTAATGTTCCATTAAATAGTTCAAAGACAGACACTTTTTATTATCTAATACTTGAATAATGATTGATGTTAAGTTTTTTCATTAGTCATGAAATGTTTTGTTATAAAATTATTTATTGTTATCTGTTCGTAAGCTTCTTTGTTATCTGTTTTTAAATATATTTCTGAAAGAATTAACTATATTCTTTCCTGTTTCATCTCTCATGGGCTACCCAAGCAAATTTTGAAAAACAAACCATCTAAAATACTTACAAAATACTTATCTACTTTTGTTATTCCTTTTAATTTTCCAATATCAATTTTGATTAAATCACTTTGCCATAAATCATCTCTTTTAAAAATTTTCTCATTGGTTTATGTAATTCATTAATAATTTGTTCATGAATACTTAATCTATTACCAACAAAAAATTTTAACTAATTTATTCTTTCTACTTTTACATATTGCACAAATACTTTATATTCTATGACTCCCATTTTTAGGAGGATTACATTTGTCACTAAACTATTTACACTTTGAAATGTAGATGTCTTTAAGTAATTTATAAAAAATATTTAATTTTCTTTAAACAGTTTGGTCTAAATACTTGAGTTATTTTAGGTCTTTACCAACCTTTGTGTCTACATTAAAAATTTTCGAATCTATAAAATTAAGTTTACTTTCTAGTGTATCTATTTTCTTTAGCGCACAATTAGGATTTGTTTTTGTGTTATTTATTTCTTTATGATGATGTTTCATGATACCATCATAAATACCATTTTTTTTAAATCTGAAAGCAACTTCCTGTATTCAGATTTTGTAACAAGATTCGATTCTGTAAATATTGTCTGTTCACTACATCTTTTACATCATTAGAAACATTTATATTCACAATTCTTCTTTCTTTAAACCCAAAATAATTTCTAGTATTTAAAAATGGCATTTAATTATATTAGAAATTGTTAAATTACAGTAAAATATTTTTGAGTTTACTAATAATTGAATAGTTTTGGTTGCTGATCGGAAACCTTCAAATTTTGAAATTATTTCACTGTTTTTGTTGTTTTTGGTTCTATTGAGTGAAACTTATTTTCAAAACTCATGATTCACAGATAACAGTTAAAAACAAATAGCCACAAATTACAGAATTGGAGTTTTGTATTCTCTCGATATTGTGGTATAAATTATTATTTCCCAAGTAGTTAACTAGTTATTTTGGTATGCATCCCCCACGTGGATCAAAAGCAAACTTCAAATTTTTTGATTTATAATAAAAAAATCGAATGAGTACCAACATGATTAGATGTCTCTAAATTCACAATTCCACAATCTAAATTTTTTGGCTTATTATGCAATACATTAACAATAAAAACGCTACAAAAATATTTAACTTTTAGTTGGTAGAGTAACTCTGCTATATCAAAATTAGGTAGAGGACTTTTAATTTTTTTATACTTTCTTTGAAATTTTTTCCATGTTCATTGCCTTTCTATTCCATTGTTAAATTATCTGTTTTTTGTTCTTCACATTCCTCATCAGCTTTGTCTATGAATTATAACTTTGTTACTAATTGCTGCAAAACCACCAGCCAGTGAACCAATAGCATTTAAATATGGTAAAGCCACCAATGCTAGTGGTAAAACTCCACTTTCACATTTCTTTCCTTTCTTTTATGTAAGATGCTTAATTATTTTTTCACAACAAGAAAAGCTAATACAACAAGTAAATTTCAGCAGTTTTTTTCTATACCTTTCTGTTGTGACCATTAGTTAAAAATGGTTCAATACTATGTAATTGTTCATTATTGAGTTTAAGTTTAATTGATTTTAGTTTAATTTTACCATTAGGTAGCAAAGTATATAGATTGAAAAGTCAATCATTTATATAGATTAAGAATTAATAACGAAATTTTTTATAATCTCTTCATTAAAACACCCACTCATGATTTTCGTTTTCCATTACATTATTCTTCTAATTTAAAGCTATTTTTCCTCCTAATGAAATATTACTCACATGCATTCTTTCTTTTACAAATAACTGAAGTTCTTTATCAGCTTCACGTTTCTTTTCTAAATATTTACTACCTGTATAGGCTATATCATGTTTTTACACGCTTCATGTAATGGTTTAACTGTTTTATCTCCTATATCCATTCTTTCATCTCATTTGGACCCTGAAACTCAAAATCGATAGCCTGGAAGATGCATTTAAAACAATAGTTTATTAATTAAAGTATTAAAAAATCATTGCCGATGTTTTTCACTTTTCCAAAACGTTTTGTGGTAAATTATTGAAAAGTCTGATTAAAAAAGGAACCCCTTTTGGAACATTAATAATAAAATCAATAAATTTATTAGTTGACATTTGAATTATTCCAGCTTTTTCATTATGATAATTTTTATTGTGAGCAAATTCTTCTGCTAATCTAGGATATCGATCTGTGTTGTTACATTTTTTGTTTACTAATTCTTCACCAACTTTTTGAAGTCAACAACTAAGATTCTGCTCTTGGTTGTTTATCCCATTTTTTAAACTTTTCTTTTAATTGTTCATTATGATTCTGTTCTTGGTTCTTTATCAAATTTGTTTAAACTCTTCTTTTAATTGTTCATTAAGATTCTGTTTTTGGTTGTTTATCCCATTTTGTAAACTCTTCTCTTAATTGTTCCTTTACTCTTCTATTTTGTCTGGCTTTGTAAACAACTTATGTATCGTATTTTCAAACATTTATTAAGGAGAAAAATATAATCAACATTTTTTTACATTCAACATTTATGTTTCACATTTATGTTCAGTGCTTATGTATAAGTTTTTTATTGAACATTTATGTTCAAGCTTACATCCAACATTTATGTTCAATGTTTATATTTAACAATTTATGTACAATGTTTATGCTCAATGTTAAAGTTCAACACTTACATTCAAAATATATGTTCAACATTTCAAAAATTCTTAAGCTTGTCTCTACATTTACCATCACTAATGTCTCTTGTCATATCTATCGCAATAAACCCAAATTTATCCCTATTCCAACATGAACTACATATTTCTTTAAATACATGAAACTTTAAATCCCCACAAATAAAGTCCTGGTAATTGTGATTTAAATTTTTTTGTAATCTTATCTGAAAATATTTAATTACTAATTGTTTTGGTTTTTTTATCATGTTTGATTGAAATAAAGCAATATATTCCTTTAGGTCTACCTCTAGTAAAATATTCTCTAACTGTTTCTCCATTGTATAGAATTTTTATTTACTAAAATTTCAGCCAAATAGCCATACACAGTTACTTTGTTTCACATTTTTGATTTACATTTTACATTTTTGCATATCCATTTATCGATTTTACTCTTTTACTACTCATTTCTATGTGATATCGTTCACAGGCTTCATTACGCAGTTCACATACACATGTTGTGGTTGGGTCACAATAATTTTTTTTTATTACAAGTTAGATGATGAAAGCCAAGAATAGAAAGTCTAGTTACAACATGTCGCAGCTCAAAGTTTGGTGCTGTCCATGTGCAGTTCATCATTGCTTCTGTGCCATAGAATTCTGGCCATACTTTATCTCGTTTGTCCTCCATGATCTTCACTGGTTTTCTGGAAGCCCTGGTGTGTGGCACTATATATCAAAGTTTGATGTCTTCAGTTAGGAATTTCTTTCGCTAGCAGGTACTGTACTCTAGATCTTGTCGTCTTTGGAGATCTAGTGCTCTTTTTAGATAAGTCGATTTCACCTTTTCTAGTGTTTCTAGATTTTTTCTGTCAGGTAGTCCCATATAGAATGAGAATTTCATTCTGCAGTGGAGTGTGCGCTGATATGAAACTTCCTGGCAGATTAAAACTGTGTACCCGACCGAGACTCGAACTCGGGACCTTTGCCTTTTGCGGGCAAGTGCTCTATCAACTGAGCTACCAAAGCACGACTCACACCCGGTACTCACAGCTTTACTTCTGACGAGATACTGGCAGAAGTAAAGCTGTGAGTACCAGGCATGAGTCGTGCTTCGGTAGCTCAGTTGGTAGAGCACTTGCCCGTGAGAGACAAAGGTCCCGAGTTCGGGTCTCGGTCGGGCACTCAGTTTTAATCTGCCAGGAAGTTTCAGTCCCATATAGCCTCCATCCCATAGGCCAGGATTGGCAAGATTTTTGCACTGCATAATTTCATGGCCGTTTCTTGACTGAGTGGGCAGATGTTTTTATGTCCTGTATTGCTATTATTGCTTGGGTTGTGCATTCTGTTGTACGTTTTGTGAAGCATTTGGCTGTTGGTGGCAATGTCACACTTAGGTATTGAAAGTCTGAAGAGAGTTTTATTTTTTGTCCTCTGATGATTTTCGCATTCTTGGGTGTTTTGACTCGTTTTCTGAAAATCACCACTTCTGAATCTGTTGTGTTTCATTGTAGTTTGTGTTCACTGCACCATTTGTCTATTTTCTCAATGATTTTGTGCAGCTTCTGTGTATCTGTTGAACGTACGGCTATGCTGTCAGCATATGCATATACATATACATTTAGATTTTGAAGCATGAAACATCAAAAATTACAGTTGAATTATCTGCACATTCGTCTATCACAATAATTACATCATTATTTTCAGTAACAGTAACAATAGTTTCATTATTTTCTTTCTCAATAATATCACAACTTTTTATAACTTTTTGGTATTTTGGTTGATCTAAACTTTTAGAATAATCCTACAAATGATTAATTTTCTTCCAATTTAACCATTCTAGAGCTGGAATACAATTCTCAATCATTAATGTTGTTTTTTCACAACCACTTGGTTCTATGGTTGCACATAGAATACAACATGGCAAATGTTTTCCATGGTTTTTTAAATTTCTTTTCTACAATTCTTATTTTTGGTTCCTAATATGTCATTTATTTTCACAATTGTTGTTAATATGGAAGACTAGATTAATTCACTTCAATGAAAGGTAAATTATAAAATTGTTTCACTAGTCAATTTCTATTCAACTTCTTTCACTCCCAATATCACAATGAAAAATAATAACTTTGCTGTGCTGGAGAAGTATGCAATTTATAAAAAAAATAATAAATTGTATACTTACTAAGAAATAATAGATATTTGTATTGGTCATCAAAGTTTGAAAATTGTAGAAAATTTTCTTCAATCATAAAATCTAATGTATAGGTTAACGAAAATAAAGTTTTAAATACAGTTTTTATTGAAAATGGTTCAAATGGCTCTGAGCACTATGGGACTTACCATCGGTTGTAATTGAAAGTGATGCTAAACTATTCATTGATAAAGAAGATTGTATTGGGCAAGTTTTACAATTTAATAATCAAATTATTGAAGTTAATGAAAAAACTGATACTAACAATGTTCCCAAAAATTATTTCATTTGAATTAATAAATTTAAACTTTAATCTATCTGATGGAATGTTTGTTATACATAATGGTCTTTTTCATAGACAAACTAATATTATGTCTTCATTCAAACCAAATGTTAAATTTTGAGGACCAATAATTTATGAACCAAACCATCCTGTAAATATTCCAATTATTGATGCTATCAGAATTTAGAAATATCTATACCAGATAAAAATGCTAATTTCATTGACTTTAATGTGTGTATGTAACAGTTGTTTAAGAAATTAATTACTATGTTTTCCCTTAATAAATCATTATCATTATCGAGGGTTATCGATTTTACTCATTTCCCATTAATGAGAAAACAAAAAATAATATAAATTGTCCTAACAAAAAACAAAAAGTAGTATAAATATTGGTGATGGAGGGATTCGTCCTTATTGCTCACAACTTGGTATGCTATTTGATGTTACTCACACAGATGGAACAGGTTTTTCATAATTTTTTGGTAAATCGGCTATTAGACAATTAAATGGGAAACAATTTTTTATCAATAATAGAGCATCCATTTATTTCTTCATCAACTCTTATTCTATTAACTTCATCCCTATCAACTGATTTCAATATTCAAGTTCATTATCTTAAGAATGGTGAAAATTAAAATCAAGCAAAATGAAATAATTTATCCATTAGAATTTCTGGTGGATTTTTTTAAAAGTTGCAGTGAAAGATCAAAATGATTCTATTCCTCATTGGACTACTGATCATGATCACTGTACACTATTAAAAGAAGGTAAAATTGTTGTAAAAATTATAGAAATTCGTGTTCTTGTTGTTAAATATGAGCCAGTATATTCACTTGAACTAGAACAAGAAAGACTGAAAGATCCAAAAACTCCAATATCTTTCTTTGAATTACAATGGAATTTGCTGAATAACATGGAAAAAGATAAATGGAACTAGATATTGCAGATTATTAAATTCTACCAAATTTACTGCAGAAATATTTTTTGAAAACTAGAGAAGATAAAATCTTAAAAATTTTAGATTTTCAAAAAGTAAGTCATCCAAGGGAAACGAATTTTTCGCATTCAATGATTTAATTTATGAAAAATTACATACTTTTCTTTACAAATAAAACTAAAATATAATGAACAGAATTTATATCATTAAATATCTAGTATGTGAAACTAACAGTTATAGTAATGGCTGTGCAGATGTGTTCACTAAAGTATCAGAGATGAAAAAACATTAATCTTACAAGATTTCAAAAGCTGAAAATTTGACAACTAAATGTGATGAAAAAGGTTTATCACTTTTACACGATAAATTTAAAATTATTCTTCCAAGCCATTGTACTAAAATCTTTTCAGAAGACTATGAAGAAGTAGAGAAAATTACTGGATTGAATTTCATTTAACACAGTAAAAAAAATTAAACATTGTTTGATTCATGTTACTGAATTTGAATGAATTTTAGATTTTTCATTCCTTTTTAAAGGACCTAAATTGGGGCTCTTAAAATTTTATAATTTAATTTTTGAATATTAAGCTTTAATAGATCAATTTATTTTGAATTACATGAAAAGTTACATTTTTGAATATAGATTAATTTTTGGTGGCGGAGCGACAAAAGTGAACTCTTGGTTTATATCCTGGAATTTTTTATTAATATTCTCCTTGAGCCAAATACAGCATTTGGATACTATTACTTGTTGGAGTTGTGTCTGCTTTATCGACTTGCTTTGAAAACTAGCCTGTATGTTAGGGACAAGTAAATGATTTTCAAGCACCTGATATGATCCTGCTCTGCATTGCAGTGGTATTTAGCTGTTTTAATGAGATGTACTGCAGGTACTTTGCATGCTAATGAGCAAGGCTGAGATAATGCTGATATGGATAGATGAGGGGATTGACAGAGTGATGGTGAGAAGGAAATGGATAGAGAGAGGGAAGGATAGGAAGATGTATGAGGCAGGTGGAAAGGAAGAGGACGAGGTGGAGATGGTTAGAGGAGTGCTGAGGAGGATATGGTCAGAGGGAGGAGAAGGAAGTTATGGTCCAAGAGAGGTTATAAAGAAAATTGGCAAAGACAGGGGGAAGAGAAGATGAAGAGACAGAGAGAGAAGGGAGAAGGAAATAAACAAGCAGAGACAGGAAGAAATGGACAAACAGAGAGAAGGAAGCGGTGTGTTTAGTAGATCCGTGGGTGAAGCCAGCGGGGAAAACTAGTGATCCTCTGAAATGCAAGGAATTTCGAATCTGCTTGTTGCAGGTGCTTGGCTGACATAAACAGTGTTCAGCGTATGTTTCAATGGATGTATGGATGAACCCAGAATTTTCTTCGTTTTCTCATTTCTGTGTAATAATAAGAGAGCACCACATATACCTGACTGTGTACTCTACAAGCAGAATGTTTCAATAGATGCTCAGATGCAATAAACAGTACTCCATCTCCTGCACGCTCGCATATGGCTGCCCCTGTTTGTCACTCCAGTAAAGCACTGAGTACATAGCTGCGCTGCCAGCCACTTGGGAGGCAGTCACTAATTTAGATCGCCCATCGCTTCTGTTCCCTTCGAATCACACCATGTGCGGAAGGCTTAATAGTTAAAGTAGAATGAGGTCTATTAGATTGAATCAAACAAGCTTGTATTTCACGTGTCCTATCAGCTACGTCATTCGAGGTGGTTCTTCTGATCTCCTAGCTCTGGGTTATTACACCGTTCCAACAATGAGGATGGAGGAATATGACGATTATTCATTGTACAGAATTTATCGATATTTCTTTTTGTGTTATAGACTTGCATTCTTGAACAATTATTTCCAAAGCCACTTCAGGCCAGGCAAGTTTAAGTTTTTGGTGTGTTATCAGCGTCATCTTAAGGCGAAATCTTGGATGGTTTCCTTTGAAAACATCAGTGCCGATTCTAACTCCCCATCGTTATCCATTCTGAGGTTTCTTCTGTCGATACTGTGCTTCTGTTCTTTGGGTCCATTCCGAGGTTTCTTTATCCATTCTGAGCTTCTCCTTTTTCTGGCTTTTTGGTGCTTCTGTTCTTTGTCCTTCTGCAGCTTGTGCTCTTTTGGCCCATTCCAAGCTCCGGTTATTTCTCTCCATTCTGGAATCATGCTATCTCTGTCGATTCTAATCTTCTGTCCTTTCTGTCAACTGTCATCTTCTGCTCTTCCAGTCCATTCTCTGTTTCTGTCCATATTGTCCATTCTGGTGTTCTTTTCTTTCTCTACATTCTGAGCTTCTGTTTTTTCTGTCCATTCTCGGCCTCTTTACTTCCTGCTCACTCTCAGTTTCTGAGCTTTCTGTCCATTCTCAGCTTCAGTCCTTCTTCTCCATTCTCATGTTCTGTAATTTCTGTCCATTCCGAGCTTCTGTGCCTTCTGACCATCGTGAACTTCTATTCCTTCTGTCCACTCAGAGACTCTGTTCTTCGTGTGCAGTCTGAGCTTCTGTTCCCTCTTTCCATTTTGAGCTTCTGTTCTCTCCATTCTGAACAATTGCTCTTGCTGCCTCTTCTGATGTTCTACTCGTTTTCTATATTTTGTTTTTCTGGTGTCCTATTTATGACTTGTTATAGTTGATATAGATGATGCAACTCCTACAAAAATCTTCCTGCAACTGTTTTCTACTTTAAAATAGACGTACGCATAAATAAAAACCTGTTGCATTCAAATGTGTTTCTATTTTTAGTTCTTTAGTAAAGAAGATAAATCTTTTCATAATGAAGAAAACCTGCTTTATTGCTCTCACAGGCAATTATCTGTGTCTCCTTTAATCTTGTATTGCAGTGGTAAAATGCGCTCCAGGAACGACCTTCAAGGACCAGTGTAACGTCTGTCGCTGCAGTTTCGACGGTAGGAGTGTCTCCTGCACCACGAAAGTGTGTTACCCTGGCTCATATTAACCAGGTATGCATCCACCGTGTTCGACGTTCGGCTTTGTGAATTTCAGATCTAAATAAGTTAGTGTTTTAATGCTGCGATAAAGGCTGCCACAGCCAACATTTACGTCAGGACAGCTTCCAGACTGAGATGCCGCGGTCGGTATATGAGACTGCTTATGTTTCAGACCTATCTGTGGGAGGCTTTAGAGACTGTATTTAAACGAAGAGAAATATAAATGCTGAATTAGTTGTAAGAGAATAGTGTTTTTTTAACTTGTAATTGACAATGGTGTCACTGGCCAAAGATAATCACACATTAGGCGTCACATGAACTATGGTTGTGAGCTACACACAGCTCCTAGTGTACGTGTAAACTCAGGACATTTTGAGCTTTCGATGCAAATGGTTCAAATGGCTCTGAGCACTATGGGACTTAACATCTGAGGTCATCAGTCCCCTAGATTTAGAACTACTTAAACCTAACTAACCCAAGGACATCACACACATCCATGTCCGAGGCAGGATTCGAAACTGCGACTGTAGCAGCAGCGCGGTTCCGGACTTAGGGCCTAGAACCGCTCGGCCGCAACGGCCGGCCTTTCGATGCAGTTGTCAATTTTTCTCTCTGAATGTGCCTCCCTCATTTCTGCCAAAACGTTAGTAAATAGTTTCATATGCCGACCATGGCCTCTCAAACATGATGATCCAACTTTTGTTTTTGGTATACATCAGTTGGAAAGCCCTAGGCTAGTTACAGTGCGGCTTGTTCTGAGGCCCTATTGTAACGAGCAAAATTTTGTTACATACCGAGTAACTGTGGAACATGTTTGTGTGAGTGTGTGTGTGTGTGTGTGTGTGTGTGTGTGTGTGTGTGTGTGTGTGTGTGTGCGAGACAGGGAGAGAGAGAGAGAGAGAGAGAGAGAGAGAGAAAGAGAAAGAGAGAGAGAGAAAGAGAGGAGAGAGAAAGAGAGAGACCTAGACATAGAGAGAAGAGGGTAAAAGTAAGCAATTTAATTTCTGTCTTAGTCCTTTTCACCTCAATGCACTTTTGGTGACCTAAAATATGAACTAATTTAGACTTCTATGCAGTATGCTTTATTTTCATAATCTCCTGTGTACTTGTGTGTATATTTAAGGCCAGTGGAGGTTCTCCTTGTCATATTGAGATACAATGCAAATGGCAAAACATAAATTACTTTTATTCAGTGTTATTAATCTCAAAATCACTGCACTGATAACACCAACACAGGAAAGACAAATATATCAAAGATCTTAGTTATTCATTCTTTATAATTATATTTTCCAGTCCAGTACAACAACTAGCCCAACATTTTTCAAATATTAAAAACATACATTAAGAATGATAACACATCAACTCTGAAACTATGCGGAATTGACAGAAAGTTTTCCGGCTAAGACTCCGTGGAAGATAATACTAATAAGCTCTAGACTCAATAAAATCGTTGTGGGTGTCACTATTGATGAAAGAGGGAATAATTTTGCATCGACTCATTCTGTGCACTCCTCAGCCTTTATAGGTTTATTTATATGTCTTTTTAAATAATGTAACTTTCACAAACTTGGCACTATCTTGCACTTCCACATTAAAAAATAGTGCTGTCTAATTTTTAACCATGTGGCTTTTGTTAGGCCATTTTCCGTTTTTTATTCAGCTTAAGATATTTTTCCTTTACTTCTGCCGGCCGGTGTGGCCGAGTGGTTCTAGGCGCTTCAGTCTGGAACCGCACGACCGCTGAGCTCACAGGTTCGAATCCTGCCTCGGGCATGGATGTGTGTGATGTCCTTAGGTTAGTTAGGTTTAAGTAGTTCTAAGTTCTAGTGGACTGATGACCTTAGATGTTAAGTCCCATGGTGCTCAGAGCCATTTGAACCTTTACTTCTGCAGGAAAAAAGGGGTAGTGATTATTGAGGTGCATGAAAATTACTAGCACATTCTAGTGTAGCGAATACTAAGCAGTTTTTATTTAATATATATTAACTACAGCTTTTACTGTCATCTGAATGTTTTTCGTTTTCTTTTCAGCATTCCTTCGTGAAGGTGACAGATTGCAGTTTAGACGAAACAACGCCATTTTAGCAATGTGGACCTCCTTTTTTAATGCTGCAGCAAATTATTTTCAACTCGCTCATCGCCTTCAAGCATGTAAAAGAGACACAATGATTGTAATCTGTCTATCAAAGACACAACTTTACTTCAATTGTATGTAAATGCAGTAATGTTTTAATTTTCTTTTTGATTCATTTCCTCATAAAGTTATTATTTTTCTTTGTACAACCATCAACAATACAATGGTTTACTTTTGAATGTTAATATTATATTATTTGTAAGTGCTCGACGACTTTCACAACCTTCAGTTACTGGGTGAGCAGTAGTGTTGGAAACATAATTGGCGTCCATTGTATAACACACCGGGACCTATTGAGTGACGCAGAGAGTAAATGACATGTTTGAAGTTTTTCACACTTGTTGACACAAATGTCGAGCTTGTTCACTATCTTTGCTTCAGTAACGTGAATTTTTATATCATGGGGCCAATTAAGTCAAAAATTACACAACTCGTAAGGAGGTGGTATAGGAGACTTCCCATTGCACCTTAGGATAAGCTGATTCTTGTCACGATGAAATGTATGCACCTAAAACGGACAACAACACATGATCTAGTGGGTATGGCCTATACCCTTATCTACACCCTTGTAAGTATTATGTAAATCGAAAGGGTGATCAACAGCTGTAAATGATAATGATAAGTGAAATGGAATCTTGACATTATTTTATTGGTGTCTGGCTATACCAGTACAGCCAGTACTACATTTTCACGATTTGCTTTGTTATTTAATACACATAACTCCACTGACATTGACGATAACACTTCAGTAAGTGTATTGGCAAAAAATTATTTACGGTATGAGTTACCAAATTTGTTTCCAAATAAACAAAATGAGCACACACACAAACATAAACCGACCGATTATGTTTTAATGCTAACGTTTAACAAGTATACCACAAGACATTTATATATGCTTATATCCACTGCTCCCCAACCGTCAGGTACTATTGTTCTGGATGAATTGTGCAGAAAATTCACAAATAGGTCTCAGAGATTCTAAACGTAGTGAAAGTGAAGAAATATTAACTTTTTATATGTTCAGCCATTGCGATTCACATCGGTTATTTCAAAGTGAGAGCTGACCTAACACTGTATGTTCATGCTGCAATCTTCACACAGCAAAAATTCGAAAGTATGCCTTGCTTAGGTTTGCCAAAGCCTCGCAGTAGGCCGCAACATCCTGAGGAGGTCGATTCACTCCGAATTTTTGAAGAGTTCCTCAGCTGGACTTACACGTCACAAAACGTGACAGCAAGATTTCGGGTGGTCAGAGACAAACCAGTCGATATTGTAGCATCGCATGCAATCTTTCTGTTTTCATTTCGTTTGGGTCCTCATTCTTCTGACTGGTTTGCGACGACCCGCCACGAATCTCTCTTCTGTGCCTACCTTTTCATCTGAATTATTTGCTAGATGTTTTCCAGTCTCTGTCTTCGTCTACAGCTTTGCAACTGCTTCTAGTACCTTAGCAGTTACACCTTATTCCCTGTTCTTCTTATTGGCAGCGTTTTCCATTTGCTGCCGTCTCGCCGATTCTGCGGTGAACCTCCTCTTTCCTACGTTATTAGTCTACCTACTTTTCAACAATCTTCTGTAGCACCACATCTCAAAGGCTTCGATTTTCTTGTGTTCTGGTTTCCGTTTCGTTCATTTCTCACTGCTATAAAATGCCGAGCTTCAGAAATTTCTTCCTCAAATTACGGCCTGTGTTTGATACTAGTGTACTTCTCTTGGGCAGGAATGCTCTTTTTGATAGTGCTATTATGTTTTTCATGTTCATCTTACTCCGTCCGTCACGGTTTATTGAACTGCTTAGGTAGCAGAATTCTTTCACTTCGTCCACTTCGTAATAATGGATTCCCATGTTAAGTTTCTGGCTGTTCTCATTTCTGCCAATTCTCATCACTTTCGTCTTTCTTCGATTTACTCTCAAACTCTGTACCCAGTAGATTGTTCATTACATTCAGCAGATCCCGTAATTGTTCTTTGTTTTCACTGAAGATACCAATGTCACCAGTGAGTTTTGTCATTGACATACTTTCACCTTGAATTTTAATCCCGCTCTTGAAGCTCTGTTTTCTTCATTGCTTCTGTAGATTGAACAAGAGGGTGAAAGTCCACGTCCCTGCCTTACACACTTTTTATCCGTGCACTTCGTTCTTGGTCTTCCATTCTTAGCCCTTGGTTCTTGTACACACGAATGTGTCCGTATTTTCTTCAGTTTTGCTTCCATTATCAACCGCAACGTCACAACTACCTCTCTGGTGAATTTACCTTTCCTAAATTCAAACTGATAGTCATCTAACAGATCCTCAGTTTTCTTTTCCATTTTTCCATTCTTCTCTACATTAATCCTGTCAGAAACGACTATTGTACGATAGTTGTCGCACTTAGAGCACTTCTTATCTTCGGAATTGTGTGGACCATATTTTTTTCAAAAGTCTGATAATGCGTCACCAGTCTCATACGTGCTAACAGCAACAACCATAGCTGTTTTGTTGACGATTCTGCAAATTATTTTA
The DNA here is from genome assembly GCF_021461385.2 of Schistocerca piceifrons. Lineage (NCBI taxonomy): Eukaryota > Metazoa > Arthropoda > Insecta > Orthoptera > Acrididae > Schistocerca > Schistocerca piceifrons. Next base: position 77,231,207 of record NC_060145.1, on the reverse strand, counting down.
GAAATTCCGATGGAATGTTATTTATCCCTTCTACCTTATTTGATTTTAAGTCAGCCAAAGAGCTTTCAAATTATGTTCATAATAAAGGATTGCCTGTCTCTTTCCTCTCGCCTCCTGTTTCTTCTATCAAGTCATCAGATAAGTCGTCCTCATCTTACAGGCTTTCAGTGCAATTTTTGGTTGTGACCGAGCGGTTCTAGGCGCTTCAGTCCGGAACCGAGCTGCTGTTACGGTCGCAGATTCGAATCCTGCCTCGGGCATGGATGTGTGTAATGCCCTTAGGTTAGTTAGGTTTAAGTAGTTCTAAGGCTAGGCGACTGTTGACCTCAGATGGTAAGTCCCATAGTGCTCATAGCCATTTGAACCATTTTGTACTCTTTGCACCTGTTTGCTCTCTCCCTTGCATTTAAAAGTGAGATTCCCATTGCACTCTTAGTGTCACAACCCTTGCGTTTAATTTCACGGAAAGTCGTTTTGACATCTCTATATGCTACGACAGTCCTTCTGGCAATCATTTCTTTTTCGATTTCTTCACATTTTTCATGCAGACATTTCCCCGTAGCCTCCCTGCAGTTCCTATTACTTTCATTGGTAAGTGACATTTTCGTACTCCCTTCTCTCGTCAATCAACGTAAATATTTCTTCTGCTGTCCGTGGTTTCTTCGCAATGAACTTCTCTGCACCTATGTTTTTCTATATCTCTCCTGAGTATGCCTTACAATCTAGTATCTGATTTCTGTATATCTGTTTGACCATGACGTAATCTAACTGGAATATTCCTGTACCTGCGGCCTTTCCCAAGTACACCTCATCCTCTTGTAATCAAACAGTAGCAAAATATTCATGTTGGATAGTTCTGTATTAATGGTTAAATGTCTTTTGCGAGATTTATCAACGAATGTCACTGATGAAGTCATATCGGGTCATCAGTCGTGTTGTGGCGACGTGTTGTCGCAACATTTAGACAAGTTCCCTGCCAGAAGATGACAAGTAGGATACTCATCCAAACGTTACGGCAGCACGACACCGGACACTGCTGATAACCTGCAGGGGGCCAATCCACACGAGAGCACAGCACGTGTGAGGAAGGGAACGTGGTGTTGAGCGTTCCGTTTGCAGAGAGCGGCAGCACATGTCTGCATTCGACGTCGATATGGCGGAAATCTGACAACACCTCTTTTAATATGTAGGTGTGATGGAGACCAGAGATCATCCAGAGAAGAAGAAAGTGGAAAAATTTGATTTGGAGCAGTAGAAAAATGTTAAAGATAAGGAGTACAGTGAAATAACGAAATGAAAAGGTAGAGGTAGGGGTGTAAATGTGGACACCCAGTTTGCTTTACATGTATAAAAGAAATGTTTACTTCTCTTTCAGCTTCAAAAATTAGCCAAAGCTACTTCATAATGTTTTAGCAAAGAATGTAATAGTGTGAAACACAAAAACTAAATATCTTAAAAATTAAAAAACATTTTGTGCTTGCACAACAACTCACTAGTTTTTCAAGAAGTGCGGGTAATGTGGAAACGCCTTAAAATTGTGGGAAACTGACTACTTCAAACGAAAACTATTGAAAATGTTAGAAACTATTTTATTTTATATTAAATTTAAATTATACAAAAATATTTTTAAACGCAACTGTATTAGAAAAATGCTTCATAAGCGAAGTTCACTTGCAAAAATTGCGTATGTAAATATCTCCTTCATTTCCGGCACACAAAGAGTGGCTCCAGTCCTCACACACTACACACTTAATCCCCAATTCTCCCCGAATGTCTTTGGAAAATGCGCCTTCACAAAAAATACAAATTGCATCTTTTTTTTCCCCCCCGACTGCGAGATCCAAATGTTACTCGCCTGAAGAGACAGTTGGTGCAATGGGCTCTTCATCTGAAGCCTCAGATAACTTAAGCCGTTTTTGCACGGTTTTCTAGGAGGAGCTTCACGTTTTTTCTTGCTTTTGGCAGGTGCCTTAGGAAGCTTCTGTTTACCCTTCAGTAAGGAGTCTTCAAGGCGTGTTTTATAAGGCGAAGACGTCAAAACAGCTGATGAACCTGGCTTACGACCTCTGTTGGAAACCATACTCTTTAGGGGAGGGACTGGCATGATATCTTGTGGAGACACACTCGTATTTGATGAGGTATTTGACAACGATGTTGGCCTTCTGTTTTATCCATTTCAATGAGATACTGCACGAACTGTTTCTCAGTAACATCAGGTAGTACAAGCTTGCGTTCAAGTCTCAAAGAAACACATTCTTCAGGTGACATATCACTATGCACAAACCTTTTACTGCTCTTCTTAACCCCACCTGCGTTCCCTTGAGGCTATTATAGCCTTAATCATGTTTTCAGCATCCCACTTCTTCACAATAGCTCTTGGTTTCCGATCAGTTAGCTTTCGTGGCATCTAGAAACAGACGAAAACGTATTAGAAGTAATGTGTTTGATGTTGGTATTGTGGAAACGTTTCCACAACGCCATCGTATGTTTGCTTCCACCTTACCTACACAATGGCCATTTTAAATTTCGGTAGATTACATTAAGCCACTATCCATTTAAGGTTGACAAAGGACTGCTAAAACCTTCTATGCACCTCCATTTATAAGCTATCAGACGTAAAGAAAGATAATTACAAAGTATATAGATAAATATAATAGCACAACTTACCTCGAAAAAGGTTTAGAAAATGCGCGAACGTAGATTGCGTCACTGTCACGGCGTCTGTTGCTCAACTGCCTTCTAACACTCTACCGTGACAAATAGGAACTATTTCAACAATTTCTGGCTGCCCCCCTACAGTGCAGCACTCTGCAGGCCAGATACTAGACGTTTCCACATTACCCACACGCTTCCACATTTACAGCCCTACCTCTACTAGCTACTAGGTCTATCGATAACACAAACACAAGAAGGGTCACATCGATATCATATCGAATGCAGTTATATTACACACCCTTTAAGAGGTTTTCAACTAACTCAAGATTTATTGTTGCAATGGTGCAAATGGAGTATGTTAAATGATTACATTTACAGTTCAGCAGCACAAGCAGTTCTAAGCTACTAGGTAATTACAGATGTCGTGTAACCTTCACGGGAGGCAATGGCGACGCCGACTCTGGCATCCAGTCGATAGTACAGATGACGAATACGGTCCTAGGATACTTTACGCCACGCCTACTAGACCTGTTCACGAAATTCTGCTAGTTGACGAGTAGCGCAAGTCATTTCTCGTCCCATCATATGTGTTCGATTGGAAACTAGCTGGCCAGGAAAGTTCGTGCAAATCTTGCAGGGCACGTTGAGTTTCACGGGCAGTGTGTGAGCGAGCATTGTCCTATTGGAAAAACTCATCATGTTCCTGTTGCAAGACTGGCAAAATAACGAGTCTGATATCATTCTGAAAAGTACCGAGCGCTGCTTAGTGTTCCATCCAGGAACGCCAAAGGTGAATTAAAGTTGCAGCTTATCGCACCACAGACCATAAGGCTTGTCGTACGGCCAGTGTGTCTTGCATAAATGCGGTCTATGAGACAGCGCTCACCAGCTCCACGTCGAACGCGGCAACAATCATGCAGGCAGAATCTGCTTTCATCGCTGAAGACCATGACGTGCTGTTCCATCTTCCAAGTGATCCTCTAACGCAACCAGTCGAGTCGTGCGCGTCCATGGTGTGGAGTGAGTGCATGACCGGCCCGTAGTCGCACCGCTAGTAACCGGTTCCCAACAGCTCCTGTTGACATGTCTGGGTTCACAGGCTCTCTTATCTGTGCTACTGTAACTCTACGATCTGCCTTACAATACGACGATCCTGGCAAGTGTCTGTAGTGCGTGGGCATCCAGAACCTCGTCTACTGGCGTGACAATGTTCACGTGACCACTGGTACCAGCATCGTCGGACAACCGACGCAACACGTCCAACTTGTGGAAATTTTCCGAAAAGACCATCCCGCCGTTAGGAAGGCCTCAATTTCACCCTTTAAAACTTTTTCATTTGGCTGTACGAAGCACTTTGCCTACTAGCTTCACACGTTTGCACCACATTGAGCCTTAGCTGTTTGTGAACATCCTCTGTTAAAGGTTGGACACAGGGATCGCTTCGGTAGTTATGCCACTACGCTACTCGTTGGTGGACGACGCTGAAGGCATTATAAGTGCAAATGCCGTCATCGGATCAAATTCGTCGTTTTTCCATGCTGCACAAATTTTTTTCCGCCAGTCGAGTTCCAGAAGAAGTATGAACAAGAAGGACAGAAGATTAGGTTTAGCATCCCATCGACCCCCATTCATTTATTTTGGGCCGCCGTCACGTCTTGAGCAGTTTGGTTTGAGTTGGATGTGTGTTGGTTGCTTGTAAACAACGACGTCCATGTGCCTGGCGTTACTTGAACTTTTGTAAACTTGTGGTTCCGTTTACAGTACCCATGTGTCCCTATTTATTATCTTGTTCACTTGTGGCGTGTATGGAACATCCGACGTTCGTCCGTTCTCGAAGTTAGGTGCTGTCGTCAGCGGCTATCCGGAGCCCTCACAGCAAAATCGTACAGTATGAACGGTTTTAATTTTCTTAGTGATCAGTTAGCCTAGGGAGCTGATTACCATTACGGGTACCGCCGTATCATTGTCGTATGTCGGTGGTCAGACCAGCGCCTGCTTAGTTATAAAAGGGTAGCTCCCCACTATAAATTGAAAAGTTAGACCAAGTTACCGTTAACGTTGATTCGTGTAAGAGGCTTAACGTCCACTGTGATAATTATTTTATGGGTTTCACATAAATTCGCAGCGTTCTTCCATAAGTTTAATAAACACAAGAGATATAATTAACTGAAACATCAGTCATCAATAATATGTTCTACTTCACCATTAACAGCAGTCTGTCAATGCTATGGTAAATTTTCGATTCCGCGACTGTAGAAGTCACGTGGTTTTGAGGGGAAGAACACGTCAAGCCATGTTCGGAAAGCATTTTCATCCGGAAAGAAAGTTCCATGAAGGTTGTTCGATAGAGAGCGGAAAATGTGAAAATCTGAGGGCGGAATGACTTTGCAACCCAACTCCTGCACAGTGTTTTCTGCCAGTCTAGCAGGATCCAGGAGGGCGTTATCGTGGAGTAGCATCACATCACGCATTCCCCCTGGTCGTTGTACTCGGACTGCGTCTGCAACACGTCTCGATTGTTGACAATAAATGTCAGCAGTGATGTTCACACATCGGGGAAGCAATTTGTGATAGAACACACCGTCACCGTTACGCCGGATTCATTACATTACTTTTATGGATGTGCACAGGTCTTTGTACCCTTGTTAACGTAAAGAAGACCTCATTTCTCGTTAGCAGTAACGACACAGGACAGGAATGATCGGTGCTGTACACGAGCCAGCTGATGACCGAACAAGCAGAATTTCACATTCGGTCACCCACTGATTTTTGTGATTTTGGCTTAGAGTATGCAGTACCTTTACACCCGATTTTTTTAACCTTAATCATTGCATGCAAATATCGCACGATGGTGGAATGATCATAGTTCATCACATTTGCCAGTTCTCGAATACAATGCGTGGATCGTTGAGAATTGATGTGTTTAAACGATTTTCATCAAACCTCGAAGGTCTTTTCCAATGTATAGAGTCATTAATGTCAAAACTACCCTCCTTAAAATGAAAAAAAAAACCTTTCCTCGCCGCTATCTTTCCAATGGCATTATCCCCATACACGATGAAATTGTTTCTAGCTGTCTCCGTTATTAGCACGCCTCTATTGAAGTCAGACAGAAGAATATGTCGAAAATGTGCCGATTTCTCAATTTGACACTCCATTTCCTAGTGCCCATAGCTCGTTACCTCCAGATGACAAAATGACAATATTTAAACTCTAATAGCAACAGTGAACAACAAGTAAATAATGACAATCGATTAATAAGCCCATAGCAACTGGAATACCAAAATGTAAAACAAAAACATTACGAAACTGTGCGCCAAGCTTATATAGTAACTACTGGCACAGCTAAAGTGGCGCTAAGTTACCAATGAGCGCTCTAGTTAAGTAGCTTGGATTTGGCTTACAGAATGGCTCTTGTCTACTAATGTGTAGTTAATGTGGGTACTAACTGGGTACGTGAACTTTCTGTTAACTATGTATGTGACTATGAAGTGGTCAGTGTGGTTTCTTAATCATAGGGCATTTTCGATTTTATGAGGCCTGAAATTTAGAGGCCTTAATTGAATGATTACTCAATACTTTTGTTCAGGTTGAATGCGTTGCAACAAATGTTTTTTAATGATTTTAAAGGTTTGCAGCCTGTGGCGTCAGTTGGTATGAGACCACTTCGGTTGTAAGGATGTCTGAGCCACCGTGTCGCCTTTCCAATGGTCGCTTACGCTCAGCTTCTGCGAGGCGAGCGTCGTTGCTGCTACCAGCTTCACTCTCCACGGAATCGGCAGGTCTTCACATCCTGCGCCCTGTTCACCGCAACCACGCCAGGTGGTACAGGTTGCCGTCGGATCGAAAGACTAGTTAATGAAGTTGAGGCGAACTGGACAAAATAAATAAAGTAAGAAACTGTGATCAAATAAAGTTTTCAGCGCTACCATCATCAGTCCCAAACATACCAGTGCTCCTCTCCCAAACCACGTTACCTGGTACAAAACTGGACACGTGTGACGTTACTGACACCTTTCCGTGGCTGACTGGGACAGTGAACAGGTGTACAACCAAGGTTCGGAGATTTATTTTCAAATACATATTTTTATTATATGTAATCTATGTAATCCCCATCCAAAATCATCTCAAGCGTTTTGCAGTATCAGTAACATTAGCACAAGTGTAACATTAAACCAGCTTGAGTCGTTTCCCTTCAGTCCAACAGTGAGCCAGTTTAACGTAAGTAAGATTTTGATAACAATAAATCAAGCATCTGACAATACAATCAATACAACCTTACAGATGCTGACCTGCGTCTTCAAACTGATTACTTTAAATTAAGAATACCTTATCCTCGGTTATCACAATAGGCCATTACAAAAGATGACAAAAATGTCTCAGTAGCATTAAAGAATTTCCAAAATTTGATTGCTTTAAGCAGATACATATAATCATCACATTCTACATATAACCCTACCAAATGGTAAACAAACCTACTAAGCCTACTTAAGAAATTCTTTCTCAAGAGACAACGAAAATTCGAAATGAGAATTCTAACCTTCACAAACTGCAAAAATATAATAAGCTGAAAATTAACCAGATTTGTCAAATCCACAGCAAGTATTTTGTATAAACCTTCAAAATATGGTTGAAAGCACTATTTGCCGTTTTCCTTACTCATTCATATACTCGTAACATGCGCTGGGTTCACGGTTCGCCTTTACACAAATGAAAACGTTGCCTTTTTCTCCCCTGTAACACAAATACCTTTAACACAAAAAAATTGTTCAAATGGCTCTGAGTACTATGGGACTTAACTTCTGAGGTCATGAGTCCCCTAGAACTTAACACTACTTAAACCTAACTAACCTAAGGACATCACACACATCCATGCCCCAGGCAGAATTCGAACCTGCGACCGCAGCGGTCGCGCGGTTCCAGACTGTTGCACCTACAACCGCTCGGCCACCAAGGCCGGCGTTTAGTATTAGTAAACTTACTTTCGCCATTCCTCATCACCAAAACCAAAGAAGTTTCAAACAGAACCATCAGCATGGTAGGTTATGCTGACTCCCTTTTGGGACGAAAAAGGCGTCATTTTGGAGAATTACGTGCCTAGAGGGACCACTGTCACCAGTGCATCATACACAGATCTCCTAAAAAATCATCTGCGACCTGCAATCAAATCAAAGCGAAGTGGATTGCCGTCAGCAGGTGTCCTTTTGCAACATGACAGTGCAAGGACCCACACTGCCCGTACAACAGTTGTAACAATCACAGACTTGCATTTTGAGTGTCTTCCTCATCCACCATACTCACCAGTCCTTGCCACAAGTTATTTCCATATGTCTGGACCACACAAAGACGCAATGGGAGGAAAGAAGTTCCGTTCTGATGAAGAAGTACGCCACGCGGTGCATGAGTGGTTTGGGGGACTACCAAAAGAATTTTTTTCCAAAGGAATTTGTGCACTTTGTAAGCGCTGGTGGACTTTCATTGAGTGTGGGGGAGATTATGTTGAAAAGTGATTCAGCTTTGTACCATTTCTCCACAATAAATAATATTTAAAGAAACGTTTAAGGTTTTCATTTGACTCATCCTCGTAAAATAACTAACTTGCGCTGTGCCTCACAACATGCTTTAAAAGTCAACAATTTTTAACAAACACATACAGTAGAAATACAGAAACCAATCTGTACCACATCACAAGAACTCCAAGAACCCATATCAGTACAGGAGTGACAGAACCACCATCATGCAAGAACGCTGCCAGTGCCACTGACCACCACGGGACTCCTTGGCCAAAGCAGTTGTGTGTTCACATCCAGGCAAACACAGCCACGCTTAGTGGCCCGCCGTAAAGTGTGTCTGAAACTGCTCCTGAACAGCCGGGTCTTTTCGCTGCCTTCCATCAGTTTCGTGTTGAAACACGGACTAACATAAAAAAGATGCCCGCTGGCACAGTACCAGATAACCACTGTTCTGTCTGGTTCTCCTGAAATAAGTGCACTTTCTCCAAGAGCTAACACTCCACTCTCAACATAATTTCCACCTCAGGCGCCCAGTAATCCACAACTCCGTGGAATTGTGCTGTCGCTTTCGGCTGCCTGTCCATAACTCCACAACTGCTCTCTGCACACATCACGTGCCCAACCTGTCACGTGACACTGCCATACCTTTACGACAGAGGTGACGCACTACAATAGTGCCAACCGTCACCACATTGCGCCGATAATCTTACAATTCTGAGCTGGAAAGACAGGCATTTTAGAAACCTCACCTATTCAACATAAAAGGTCAGTGAACATTATTATACTGGTAGTAGCTCCTCTATGTAGGACAATCGTTCTTGGTATGTTTCCCTCTACAGCATTAACAGCTGCGTCATGTAGATTTTCATGAGGTTCGTTACATATGTTAATATCATGTCGTTATACTTATTACCTTACTTACTATCTTTCACTATTTTTAGAATTCCAAAAGCATTTAATCAGTACAAAACACCATTTAGTATCGAAAGCACAATCGTATAGCGCAACAAGAGAAATTTGTGATTGCATTGAGGATTCCATTCGTACGGAGGAAAAGTCCGCTTTCTTGGATAGAGAGTCATCAGCAGATGCACAAGTAACTTCAGATGTTCGCCACGCAAATTTTTTGGTATCCTTGCTGTTCAAGTTCTATATTAATCTCCTTGCACACGATATTAGCAGTAACCTCAAACTTTTCACAGACGATACAGCAAAAGAAAACGGGTAGTTTCCTAAGATAGGGATGTTACTCAACAACAGGATTCTAATATCAACATTGGATTATACAACCAACCAGTTAACGTTGAACATCAGGAGTCGGTTATCTCATACAAATTAGTGGATGCATCTCTTTGTATGAGAATGACATAGAACGATCACATAAGCACAGTCTTAATTAAAGCAGGTGACAAACTTCGGCTTATTAGTATAATACTAAGGAAGTGCAATCAGCCTACAATGGAGACTGCTCACAAATACTTGTGCGACACGTCATGCTACAACACTGGTCAAATATGTGGGCCCATACGAAAGATGTCTAACAGGATACATCGACCGTCTGCAAAACAAAAGGGCAGCACGAACGGTCACAGCTTTGTATGACCTAAGGGAGAGCACCACAGTGATACTGAAAGAACTGCAAAATTCTTGAAAATTGAGGCAAACTGTTCCTTGAAATCCTACTTAGCGTTTTTCAAGAACCATTTCAGATTATGAATGAAGAAATAGCATATAACTCGCAATGTACAGTCCCGGAGATATGAACGCGACAGTTCTAGATTAATAAGAGCGCGCGCAGAGGCAATGAAGCAGACATTGTTTCCGCCTTCCATAAGTAAATGGAACAGGAAAAAGAGTTAATAACAGGTACAGTGGGAAGTACCCTCTACCATGCACTACAAACAGTATTGCATAATAAGTACGTAGATGTAGAGTTAGATGTCTTATTTCTTTTAGCGAAGAATGAGCCCTGTGCTTGTGATAGAGATGTCTATTTGTAAACGACTATATACAGGTCGCTGTTTCAGATCTTTTGACTATCAAGACAGAGACAGCCCCTACGGACAGTTTCAATTGAAATAAATACTCATACCGGCCATAACTGGACACTCAAATGAATTCGCTGGTGACAACTGAAAATTTGTGTTTCAGTAAGACTCGAACCCCGATTACTCGCTTTCCACGAGCGGCCGCTTTAAGCGCTTCAAGTTTCCCAGCACCCCGTACTTTCGACACAAATTCCCTTGTCGTCGCACACTAATTACTTTGCGCCCCATGTCCTCCACACTTATTGCTCGTGTCATCATGCTAGATTCCTGCTAGGGTTCAAGAAAGAGAGTGCATACACCCTGAAATGATCGGAGTGGTTGTCAAGCCATATAGAATAACATATAGGGTGATTCTTACTGAAGTTTGAAAACCCTCGAAGTACGTAGATGTCTTTGAGACAACTGTAAGGTACATGGAGCTGAAAATATCTGGAAATACCCTGAAAGTGGATGACTAACGTTAAACTTCTGGCGTCACCAGATGACGCATCTCATCGCACTTGCTGCCTTGGTGCCTATCGATCTCCCTCACCTGGTCATCCCCGTCCAAGTCAATCATTCACCTGGCTCCGAGTCTACGTAAGCGACATAAGCGCTAGGGACTCAGCGTTCGAGTCATGCGTCTGGCAGGCTGTACTTTTTTTTCTTTTTTAATTTGCATAGTGTTACATAATTAAGTGTTTACATTGAGCTAATATTATTTTATTTATCGGCCTCACGGTCTGGTTTCTACAAACTACTGTGCAATTAAATCCTACCATATTGTTTAATAATTTTTTCGTAATGCGGGGTAACAGTGATAATATATTTCTTTAAAGTCAATACCGCCATTAGACGGTTGTTTATTTACAGTGTTACATTTACACTTACACATTATGTTGGATGCCGCCTTCTGGAGTTGCGGACACGTGAAGCGGTAACTGAAGTATTTAAGCGAGGGAGACACGGAACGAGTGTCACACCAGCGAAGCTATGGTCTGCCAATTGGAAAATCTATTGAGACAAGCGACTTTGACAAGGGAAATATTATTTTTACGTAGAGTCTGTGAACGAGTATCTCGAAAACGGCAAAGCTGGTCGAATGTTCGCGTGCTATTGTCGTGAGCATCTACGAAAGAGGTAGGTGGTAAATGGTTGGACGTCCACGACTCTTCAAAGAACGTGGAGTTCGAGTGCTTGTCTGCCACATAAAATAGAGAATATGTATATCTCTTACTTCTCTACTGAAAGAGCACAATGTTGCTGCTCTCTCAACTGTTTCGGATCACATCGTTCACTGCGCTTTGTTGAAGAAGGAACTCCAGAGCAGAACACCCCTACGTGTTCACGTGTTGGCCTAACGACGTCATCAGTTACGACTGCAGTGGGCACGGGACCATGAGGATTCCACCGTCGATCAATGGAAACACGTCGAACCTTCGGGTGAATTAAAGTTTTGCTACACTCGATGGTCATATCGATAAACGCCGTCATCGAGGTGAATGGTGGCTCGAACAGTACAGCACACCATGGACGAAGACCGGTAGGAGCAGCGTTATGCTACAGGAGTCATTCTTCCGCTCTTGTATGGAACGTATGGTAGTAATCGAAGACAGGCTGAAAGCTGCGAACCATCTGTATACCTTCATTCTTCATGTCTTCCCCGACGGCGATGTCGTCTTTCAGCACCATAGTTGTCCATGTCTGGGAGCCAGAACCGTGCTACAGTGGTTTGAGGGAGCACTCACGTTGACGTCTCGGCGACCAAATTCACCTGATTTAAATCCTATAGTATCCACCTGGATCTCTATCGCGGGCCGTCACCGCATACCCGAATCAGCGGCCCGTTATTTACGCGAATTATATTACGTGTGCGTAGACATCTAATGCAATACATAACCGCAAAGCTAAAAACATACTGCACTATACCTAAAACGCAGGTTGAGTGACGTATTTCGTTCCAAAGACGGACAAACGAACTATTTATCAGGCGCTCACAATGGTTTGGTTCATCAGTGTAAATAAGTATAACCTTCCGAATTAGATCAGTACTACTAAATGACATAGTTGTTCTCTACTAAACAAAGTCTGTATACAAAAAAAGAAAGGACAAAAGGAAAGAATCAAAAAATTAGAAAAGCGTTTGCTTGGTTACAGCCAGGGCAATAATTCTGTAACTTCTACGTTTACAACATATTACATTTAGAAAATGTGTTTGAAGAGTGAGTAGCTGATCGGTGCGATATGTGACACTACCTCCTACCATCGAGGGTAGGGTCGGCAAGCACCATCACTGCACGTGCGGCGAGACGTTCAGTATTTATTGATTGGCGACTCCATGGAGTGTCCTGTGCACCACGACCAGATAATGGGTATACTTGGAAGGAGAGACAGCATTGGTCGTATTTTTTTTGTTTTATTAACCGCAAAATCGATTTTCAGTCACTTAGTGACCATCTTCAGTGCAAGAAGTTAAAAATTTTTTCACATTACGATCAGAGAGTATAAAACAGAAAATCACAACTACATCTGCACATGAACATAACAGTTGGTAGGAACATACCTGTAATATATAATTTAAATTGGTAGGCACTGGTGTCAACAAGCTTGCAGCGATCACATAAACTGAGGCCGCTGTTTACATGCACTTGATCAGCAGACCTCGGTGTGACAGGGCTTGGCACGCCCTCTATATGACATGTGTCACGTGAAGACTTGATATTACTGGTTTTACGAGATATTATCACTAAATAACTGAAAGGTCTCTGTTGGATTCCTTTCATGTTTAATTTCTTAAATCTGTTGTCATTTACGGTATAAATTCCTCTTCTAAATTTACTGTGGCGTTTCTGACTATCTAGGAGGAGACTGAGTAGTGGAACGTGTTACTTTTACACATAAACAAGAAAGATCTGTCACACTACTACACTTTAAAACACAGTTTATATGTAATTCATGTCACACAGTCTCATACGGAACCTACATCCGCTTTCTTTTATATACTGTATATGATAAGATACTGTCTTACCCCTTCCCTTCTGTGTGAGAGGATGAATGAGCAAATGTATTTCTAGATGCATGCTTGAGGGTAGCAGACAAGCTTGTCTGCTAGAGAACAGTAGGACCAACTTCGGAACAGGTAGCTACGCTTTCTAAAAGCAAAGAGGTTTCTATCCTTAGTATGGTCCTGTCCGTCCGTTGTCATCTTGGTATAGGAAGCTGCCCCTCTGGCCACTTCCGTTTGTATTTGTGAGCCACCCCTCAGGAAGGGACCAGTCAGTCTGTCCGTGGCGAGCGTCTGAAGTGGTAAGATCTCCGGCTAAGCGCGTGTCTGCTAAGTCCGTAGGACAATGGATTTCTTAAGTTCAGCCTAACTGAAAATTTAATCACCTTTATTTCAGGTTTAGCTGTAAAATATCTAATGTTATCTTAAATTGCAGCGCAGTGTAAGTCTCGTGTGAAGTTCAGAATATATTCCGGTAGTTGCTTTGTCACTACTTTGTGAGTAAAGTGGAACCACGTGATGATCAGTAACTCTAACTAAGTTCATCAATCTTAAATGCGAATGTGCGTGAGATTATAACGTCTCGTCTTGACAGTATTTTTCAATATAGCAACTTTTCTTTATGTTCAACCCACCTGGGGTGTACTTTGTGAGACCACTATCACGTGCTTATATAATTGTTTGACCCATCAGGTTAACAGTAAGACGATAGTAACCGGTTCGAGGTTTTTCTTTTGTAAATTGCTTTTCGATCTAATTTATTTTAATTATCAAAATTATTGTGGAGTTACACTATTTGTGTAAACCAAGTTGACCACGTGAAGCATGTGGTGTAATCATCAAGTAGCCCTCAGCTATTCTTTTCGCGAAGATTTCACAAAGAGTTAATATGAATTTAGTATACCAGTATGTGGTAATTACATGACGGAAAGGATTGTGCTACGAACGTAACTTCTTTGGGTGAAAATTGAATCGGTTGGTAGTGGTTAACTTTCTCTTGAATATGTTTCAACGTTCTTCGTGTGTTATCTTATAAATGCAGTGTTGTGTGCAGTCTCCCAATCTTGGCTCCATATTTGATGTGTTCCGTAAGATTACAATCTCACATTTTCACAATCCTAAATAAGGCACCAGCTTAGTTACGACTCGAGCTTAATATGCTGAAATTTCAATGATCAATGTTAAAATAAATTTCCTAATATAAACTGATTTATTTCTTTTTATTTAAATTCTCTTTTTCACATATATATCACCGGTTGTCGTATGACTATTAAAAGATTATAATTAATGTTAGTCTGGTTGGGAATTTGGTAAGCTAGACTGGATACCTGGTGAAACAGTTGCGCAGTAATGCAAGGTTAACTTCCCCAGACAGCTCACAGCTTTTAAACCGCTTTTATTGTCTAGCAGTACCGCTTTCATAGAAAAATAAAGTAACAACGTTATACATGGCGACCCTGTTCTGTGATTCCGCTAGACTCTGGAATCTCTGAAACGTTACATTGCGAGCGTTGTATAATCTTAATTTTTTTCCCTGCAGCGCTCAAACAACTTCTGCGTTGTTTCTGAGCAGACTTTCAAAAGATTCATGGCGTTGTTGAGCGGCGTTGTGTTGTTTGTCTTGTTTTGTTTTCTATATTTGTGTGTTTTATATGTGCGTGTGTGGTTTTTTTTCGCTTGTAAATTTCACTGTTTCGATCAAAGATAAAAATTTGATGTGCGTGTGAAAAAGTGCGTACTAAGTTGGGTACCTTTCATGTGACTGTCGTAGTTTTTGCGGGATACATTTATTCTGATTAGTGTGTTGCGTACCGAGCATAAATTGAACTAATGCAGACTCGTAACCAAGCTAAAAGTAGGCAGTCCAACAACTGAAGCAACATGGACCATGGGGATAATTTCGTTTCGAATATTAACACGCCAGACGGTTCCGAAAATGCAATGGGGAATACTTCAGAGGAAATGCAAAACGGGACGAACGGGCTCACATCAGAGCCAGAAATTAGTTTGCCTCCAACTAACCAAGTTGATTTGGCAGAACTCATGAAAGCCTTATTGCAGCAAAATAAAGAATACGCAGAGAAATCTGAAAAATCGATCCGTGAGCTAGGCGAACAAATAGACGAAAAACTAATCCAGCAGACAAGTAAAGTTGACAAGTCGATGCAGAGAGTGTCCGATGATATCTCACAAAGAATAAACAATCTGCAAGTGAAATAAAAAGTGATATTATGAAAGAATTAGGCCGTACATTTGAACAAATCGATGATCGTCTGCAAGCCTTAGAACAGGGCAAGCGGAGTCGCGATGCAGAATCGAAAGAGAGCGAAGAACAGCTACTTAGGAATTTCCAAGCGCTGAGAGAAGAATGCCAAAGAGAACACCAGCAGGTACTCTCGAGGGTCCAGGAGGCGGAAACGCATTGTCCAGCGTCCATTAGCAACACAGTAGCGGACAACAGTCAAGCGATTCACGCTCTCGAACAGCAAGTAGAACAATTGAAGCAGACTGGGGCGGAGGACAACAGACAAATACATGATAAGATT
This sequence comes from Schistocerca piceifrons, assembly GCF_021461385.2. Classification (NCBI taxonomy): domain Eukaryota; kingdom Metazoa; phylum Arthropoda; class Insecta; order Orthoptera; family Acrididae; genus Schistocerca; species Schistocerca piceifrons. The sequence continues at coordinate 77,215,462 of NC_060145.1, read as the reverse complement.
GCGGCATTAGCGGACATCGTAGGCACGATGAAGGTGACGGAAAGCGAGAACAATACTACACCGGTAGCGGTCGCAGAGGCGGAAGAAGTGCGTTCGCTTCTTAGATTTCAGAAGGGACAGTTCGAAGTGAACAGGCGGCACAGAGCTGTAACAGGCGAATTACAAGAACGCGTGGCGCATCTGGAAAACCGCATGGCGTGTGATTCCGAACTCGCCAATAGCACTAAAAATAGCCGTACGAACAGTGCAGAGAGGGACTTCGGCCACGAGGGAGATTTTGACGACAGGGAAGAATGTATTTTGTGGGGCAGACATGAGAAAAATAGAAACATTCAAGGGCCTCGCTGGGAGGAAATGCGGGGATTTGATTTCAAACATTTCCTTACGGTGAGAAAGTTTGAGATATTCCGAAATTCGCAAAAAGGAATACATCCACGAGCATGGTTCGAGCAATTTGAGTTTTGTCTTCCCCCCGACTGGGCAAGTTCACATAAGACAGAATATATGTGTGGCTATTTGGAAGGCGAACCGGCGATTTGCATGAGGTCGGCAGCGCGTCACTGCAACTCCACTCGGGAGCTTCGACAAGCCTTTCTGTCCGCCTATTGGTCGGAAGCGGCACAAGATAGGGTCAAGCATGGCACAATTATGCTGCCAAATTTGAACCAGTCTGGTTTCGGCAGCCCTGCACGCCTATTCGACCACATGCTGCAGGCAAATCAGTTTTTATACGACCCATACGGGCCTGCGGAACTAATTAGGATATGCATCACCAAATTGCCGATGCACTTGCGCCACGTCATTCTTGCGGGACGATGCAAAGAGAACGTGGAAACGTTTAAGACACTTCTCCAAGAGTTGGAATACAATACAGGAGAATGCCCGTCTACTCAGGCACAAAGTTATTATGGGGCACAGCAGCACGATCGCAGTCGTGGCCGTAGTACTAATCAACGGCGTGACTGGTCGTCGCGACGCGAACGGAACAATAATCGGGACCGGCCGTATAGAAACTGGGGTAACAGTCGCGGACGCAGGTGGAACAATGGAAATGATCGAGGACGTGGACAGAATCGTGAACGCAACAGTTACGGAGGCGGAGCACCTCGTGATGTTGAAATTCGGCCAGCTAACCCTAGACATAATCCAGCAAATGGAAATGAACAAAACCGGCAATGACAAACGATCAGTGCAGAAGGCGCCCAATCAGAACAAATGAGCGACATATCAAATGAGTAGAAAGGACAGTGAGAAGTAGAGAGGATGGTGAGGAGAAAGAATTGATTAGTTTAAATTTGTGACGTATGCATTTTGAAAAATATGTTGGTGAAAATAATGATAAAGATGTTTCTATGTGATTGATTGAAGTGATGTTTTTAATTTTTTTTTCTTTCCTTGTGCAATTAGGATTTAGGTTGGTTCAAATGTGAAGATAAAAGGTTTCTCTGTGAACGAGTGAAATGCTGTTTATGTTTTTTTGTGTAAATTGAAAAGAGTCGCTCCTGAGAGAAGCAAGATCTGTGTTGAATTAGGGCAAAACTCAGGGGAATATCCGATCTGTGGGTATTATGGGTCTGGCAAACCCAGGTCCCCAGCTGTTAGTAGCCTTGTTTCCGATTTTCTGCTTTCAGTGCTACTATCTATCTATTACTATTCTATATCTGTCAGTATAAATGAGGATCTCTTACTATAGTATGCGTGCTGTATGAATATTTTAAGATAGGAGAACTCTGAGAAAGGAATGAGTAAGTTTGGAATCTTGAAAACAGAATGCGATAATACGATTGTTTAACCAATGGCTTCCCAATATGCGATGATATGTTAATATTGATGATATATGTCTTTTTTGTTGTTTATAGCTGAGTATGTAAAGTGCTGTCTGTGGATTTCGTCAGTATATTGCTTCCCTTGAAGGTGAAAGAAGAATTGTGGTTTGTGTAATTTACGTGGCCCTGAAATATTATTGTGGTAGTCAAATACGAGCAGTTTTTCAGCAAATGGAGAATGGAACAGAAATATGGATCCTTCCTGTAGTCTTGATTGATGTTGAGCCAGAGCCTGAAAAATTATTCTACGTTAATACTTGTCCTAGAAAAGAGACGTTTATGTGTTTTGCCGATGCTGTGAGCATTACAGCTTACTGTTTTCCCTGGTGCGGGATGCACTGCAGCCTATATGATTTGTACTGAGGAAATTTCCCTCTTGAAGGTAGAGGAAGATTAAATAATTTTGATTGTGCGACCGAAGGAAAGCTTGGTTTAATATAATAAGGATGAAGCAAAACATTTGTCATTTAAACTACAGGAGGATTCGGATCTTTTGTGTCTGTTGTAAGTTCAATACGTTAAGATGAAACTGTTTTACAGAATAGAGGAGACCACAATTTTGCCAATCATGAGAGATGAATCCAGAATAACCACCACAGGCGAAATAACTGATTTGGAAGGAACGAAATTGGTGCAAATGGGTAAGAAAATGTAAAAAAAAAAAAAAAAAATTAACCTTCTCAGAGTCATCTGCGTGATTAACTCTTGTGATAACGTAATTTTAGATGAAATTTTCTTACTGTTTTATGTGTGAATATATAAGTATGATAAATGTATAATTGCGAGTCTCTTATCAGGTGTGTGAACTGGTATAAATGTTTTGATTTGCAAATAACCATTGTTCTTTCTACTTTGTATGTTTAAGGAACGTTTCTCCATGTTTATCATGTGACAAGACGTATGCCGCGAGCGTCAAGAAGAGGACGAATTAGAACAATGTTGTAGTGGTATATACATGGTGTTGAAATTGCATTGAAGTAGCTTGTTGGCTTAACTAGTAGTGGATTGAAGTAAAATTTTGAGTAATGCATGTTTATGGGTAGTTAGTTTGTAGAATGGACAACAGGTGTGCATGTGTGTGTGTGTAAATAACATGTGAACCCTATGCTGTCCTGACCTATACTTGCACAAGGCATAATCCTATTCATTTTAGTGAATTAATAAGTAGCATTTGACTTATTAAAACGTAAGTGAACCACATTAGTGATGTGGATTTAAATATTATACTGTCAGTTCATTTAAATTTAATTTTTATACTGTCAAGTCATTTCACTTTTATTTTTTAATATTGTCAAGTCATTTAACTTTTATTTTTTATATTGTCGATTCATGTAATGTTTTTATTTAAAAAAAAAGAATAAGTCTCACTTTTGTCCTTAAAAAATTGTGAAAGACAATACTAAGCGGTATTATGTATGACATTTGGTAATGACATAAGTACGATGAACAATTTCTGTGAATGCAGTTGAGAACGTGAAAGCGAACCGGCTAAACTCTTACGAGACAGCGGGAGCAGCGAGGAGGAGGGCTAGTTGTAAACTAGCGGGTTTCCCAGCAGGACACGCTGTCAACCGGACCACTTCGGGAGCGCGGCCGACACTTTCCCTTGCACCTGGAGCTTATGGGCGGCCGCCCCGTGCGACCCTTCCTGGAGGCGATGACCTGAGATGGGCAAGCGGTCCACCGCGCGGAAATCCATCTGTTGGCAATGCACCACACGCACACGACCGTGACGAGACGGCCACGGTGAAACGACAGAAGACAGGGGAGAAAGGGGCGTGGAGCCTTTTTGATACGTACTGTCCAGAGAAATTGGCAGACTTCAACGACGCCTATCAACATTTCCTGACGGACGCCCACTGTCAAGCGACAGTAAATCATGGTTCGATGTTCTCTGGTCGCTAAGGGTGGCACAAAGAAGAGCCATTAAGTGTCATCCTTGCCCAGGAATATCAAACCGGTGAGCCAATTGAGGATAACTCAAGAATGTAACAACACAAGGGGCGTGGAGCCTCTTGACACATACTGTCCAAAGAAATTGGCAGACTTCAACGACGCCTATCAACATTTCCTGGCGGATGCCCAGTGTCAAGCGACAGTAAATCATAGTTCGATGTTCTCTGTTAGCTAAGGGTGGCACAAAGAAGAGCCATTAAGTGTCATCCTTGCCCAGGAATATCAACCTGGCGTGTCAAACGAGGATACTACACGAATTTGACAACACAAACATGGAACCAAATCGAGATGTACGTGACACAGGCCACCAAGAGAAACTTCACGAGAGGGCAGAGACGGCGGGATTGCACTTAACAGATGGACAAAAATCCCTACTGACAGCAGCGGCGACGAACCCCCTCCCCCCTCCCCCGCCCCTTATATTGTGCCTCGGAACAGTGGAAGTACTGAGTGTGTCAGTGAACAGTGATTATACGGTTCTTAGTCCAGTGTATATACATGTGTTTCTGTCACAGAAACTTTGACTCGTGTGTTTTGCAGGGGTTCGATTTATTGATGTTTACTAGATTGACTCTTCTATTTTGCAGGTGTTCTATTTATTGTTTTTTCTAGACTTTGACTCTTGTATTTTGCAGGTGTTTTATTTATTGGTGTTTTTTTTTAGATGTTGACTATTGTACTTTCAGAGCTGTTTTATTGATCAATGTTTGTTCTCGTGTGATGTATTAGATTTGTGATATTTTGTTTCGTAAATTCATTCCTGTGGAATTGCTTCATTTATCAGATAGCTATTCATTCTCATTGGACTGTGATCGATTAGCTTTTGCATGGGGCATATTTATAGTGAGGAACCCCATAAGGGTAACAATCACTTAATTAATTGTAGTTTCAGTATAATGACACAGTGGTCATTGTTTGCTAACTAACTGAAATATAGTAGAGTAATTAAATTAGTGCCACAAAGTTATTTTCATTCTACAAATTATTAGTTTTATGAGATATAGAAATTTTTTGCGATAACCACTTTGTAAAACATGTTTTTTCTCTTATCATTTTTTTGCTTTTGCGGATTGTGCATTGTAATGTTCTGCTTTATAATACCGATGTTATTTGATGTTCTTTTTTAATTGCTGTGGCACCTTTGCTATTTTCATAAATTTTGCTTGTTAATAAACAGTCATAAATTTTCCTGTGATCAGTCGGCTCTTGCAATGAGCAAATACTGGTGAACTCCGTAAGGGTAACAACTAGAAATTGTTTTCATATTAATGACACAGGAACCATTGTTTTTACTTGCTGACCGAATTAGGTTTACACTACCTTTTAAATGGGTGTCACAGATTGTGTTCCTTTTTCTGTTTGAAATTAGCAGATTTTAAAGATTTGTTGAAATTATTGTGTATTAGCAAGTAGCTGGTGACCTTGTGCCTTTTCTTTACACTTTTGGTTTAAGTAGGGTGTGAGAAGCCTGCTTGGGAATGTCCTAGCATGGCCAGAAAATTTCTTGCACAGTCTTTTCCGGGAGCGTTGGGGTTATGAAAGGTCTCTGTTGGATTCCTTTCATGTTTAATTTCTTAAATCTGTTGTCATTTACGGCATAAATTCCTCTTCTAAATTTACTGTGGCGTTTCTGACTCTCTGGGAGGAGACTGAGTAGTGGAACGTGTTACTTTTACACATAAACAAGAACGATCTGTCACACTACTACACTTTAAAACACAGTTTATATGTAATTCATGTCACACAGTCTCATACGGAACCTACATCCGCTATCTTTTATATACTGTATATGATAAGATACTGTCATCCCCCTTCCCTTCTGTGTGAGAGGATGAATGAGCAAATGTATTTCTAGTTGCATGCTTGAGGGTAGCAGACAAGCCTGTCTGCTAGAGTACAGTAGGACCAACTTCGGAACAGGTAGCTACGCTTTCTAAAAGCAAAGAGGTTTCTATCCTTAGTATGGTCCTGTCCGTTCGTTGTCATCTTGGTATAGGAAGCTGCCCCTCTGGCCACTTCCGTTTGTATTTGTGAGCCACCCCTCAGGAAGGGACCAGTCAGTCTGTCCGTGGCGAGCGTCTGAAGTGGTAAGATCTCCGGCTAAGCGCGTGTCTGCTAAGTCCGTAGGACAATGGATTTCTTAAGTTCAGCCTAACTGAAAATTTAATCACCTTTATTTCAGGTTTAGCTGTAAAATATCTAATGTTATCTTAAATTGCAGCGCAGTGTAAGTCTCGTGTGAAGTTCAGAATATATTCCGGTAGTTGCTTTGTCACTACTTTGTGAGTAAAGTGGAACCACGTGATGATCAGTAACTCTAACTAAGTTCATCAATCTTAAATGCGAATGTGCGTGAGATTATAACGTCTCGTCTTGACAGTATTTTTCAATATAGCAACTTTTATTTATGTTCAACCCACCTGGGGTGTACTTTGTGAGACCACTATCACGTGCTTATATAATTGTTTGACCCATCAGGTTAATAGTAAGACGATAGTAACCAGTTCGAGGTTTTTCTTTTGTAAATTGCTTTTCGATCTACTTTATTTTAACTATCAAAATTATTGTGGAGTACACTCTTTGTGTAAACCAAGTTGACCACGTGAAGCATGTGGTGTAATCATCAAAGTAGCCCTCAGCTATTCTTTTCGCGAAGATTTCACAAAGAGTTAATATGAATTTAGTATACCAGTATGTGGTAATTACATGACGGAAAGGATTGTGCTACGAACGTAACTTCTTTGGGTGAAAATTGAATCGGTTGATAGTGGTTAACTTTCTCTTGAATATGTTTCAACGTTCTTCGTGTGTTATTTTATGAATGCAGTGTTGTATGCAGTCTCCCAATCTTGGCTCCATATTTGATGTGTTCCGTAAGATTACAATCTCACATTTTCACAATCCTAAATAAGGCACCAGCTTAGTTACGACTCGAGCTTAATATGCTGAAATTTCAATGATCAATGTTAAAATAAATTTCCTAATATAAACTGATTTATTTCTTTTTATTTAAATTCTCTTTTATATATATATATCACCAGTTGTCGTATGACTATTAAAAAATTATAATTAATGTTGGTCTGGTTGGGAATTTGGTAAGTTAGACTGGATACCTGGTGAAACAGTTGCGCAGTAATGCAAGGTTAACTTCTCCAGACAGCTCACAGCTTTTAAACCGCTTTTATTGTCTAGCAGTACCGCTTTCATAGAAAAATAAAGTAACAACGTTATATAACTCTTGTGCAGTTGTGAATCATGAAGTAATTTAAATTTAAAATGTACGTAAAACACATAGCAGACGAAGGGGGAAGGCAATATCTAAAATACATTGGCGTATTATTTTTAAAAAAACAAACTTATAAAACATAAAACAGATCGATGATAAGTTGTCAGAGTGCAGGACAGGTAAAAGAGCAAAAGACAATGAAAAAGAATAATATATGAATAACATGAAATGAGGTATAACACAGGTTTTTTTAAAAAAAACATAATACCCACCATCTGGCGTGGGAAGTTAGAAGTACAACGTTTGTGATTTACGTAAAATGTTACGTTAAGACTAAGGAGTCAAATATATAAAAACAGTAATAGTACGAAACTGCCATTACTTAATAATTAAAATGCCGTGAAAGGCAATGTTCATTACAAAAAAGTTTGTAGGTGTGGATAAACAATTTTGTTATCATATTTAACCGACATGCTGATGTACGTCTCGTTTGTCCCTGCTAGCTCTCTGATCTTAATGTGAAAAAATTTTTAACTTCTAGCACTGAAGATGGTCACTAAGTGACCGAAAATCGATTTTGCGGTTAATAAAACAAAAAAATACGACCAATGCTGTCTCTCCTTCCAGGTATACGCTCAGTATTTGTCATCCCTTTTTGGGCTACTTACCGAGATATGCGACCCCATATATATCTTAAATTAATTTGGCTCAGAGTCATCTACGTCGCTTCGAGTCTTTTCAAACGTTAATAACAATCACCCTGTTTATGTGATGTTCATTCGTTCGGATGTCTTCAAATGAAAATACACCACACACAAATAAGCCACATATACAGATTGAGACATAGAAATTCAAGCGCCTGATGATTCTAGAGCCCCCTGGAAAGGTCATAACCGGTCGTGTCGAGACAAATATCAATTATTGTTTGACGGAAAGATAATGCGCCATTAAGCGAAAGAGTTTACTGGAACCATAAAGCCATTACCCACTGGCATGGTCCGTAATATAAGCGAGAGCTCGGACTCCTCTGTGGGAAGTGGTCTGGCGTATTAGCGACAGCAATTACAAACGCAGCGGCCATGGGCTCCTTGCTGTGGCTTCTGGTCGCTATGTTGCTCGTTTCTCCTTCGGCGTGTGCGCGGACGAACCCACGTGAGTACGACTGTGCGCATTGTAATCCAGATGGTTGTCGATTATAGGGTTGCTCCTGACATACCGCCTGCTACGAGGCCTTTTTGGGAAGTAATGTCCGATCGGTCCGAAACCGAAACGTCAGCGAAAATCAAAAATGTTTTATTTGCAACAGTTAGCTACACATTCCAGCTACTTCTCTGTATAGTCGCCGCTCCGACTTAGAGGTTTGTCGTAGCGTTGTATCAAACAGCCCCCTGTGGTTTCCGCCAATTCTCTACGCTGGTCATCAGTACGTTGTCTACATCTACATCTACATCTACATCCATTCTCCGCAAGCCACCTGACGGTGTGTGGCGGAGGGTACCTTGTGTACCTCTATCGGTTCTCCCTTCTATTCTAGTCTCGTATTGTTCGTGAAAAGAAGGATTGTCGGTATGCTTCTGTGTGGGCTCTAATCTCTCTGATTTTATCCTCATGGTCTCTTCGCGAGATATACGTAGGAGGGAGCAATATACTGCTTGACTCCTCGGTGAACGTATGTTCTCGAAACTTCGACAAAAGCCCGTACCGAGCTACTGAGCGTCTCTCCTGCAGAGTCTTCCATTGAAGTTTATCTATCATCTCCGTAACGCTTTCGCGATTACTAAATGATCCTGTAACGAAGCGCGCTGCTCTCCATTGGATCTTCTCTATCCCTTCTCTCAAGCCTATCTGGTACGGATCCCACACCGCTGAGCAGTACTCAAGGAGTGGCCGAACAAGCGTACTGTAACCTACTTCCTTTGTTTTCGAATTGCATTTCCCTAGGATTCTTCCAATAAATCTCAGTCTGGCATCTACTTTACCAACGATCAACTTTATATGATCGTTCCATTTTAAATCACTCTCAAGGCGTACTCCTAGATAATTTATGGGATTAACGGCTTCCAGTTGCTGACCTGCTATTTTGTAGCTAAATGATAAGGGATCTATCTTTCTATGTATTCGCAACACATTACACTTGTCTACATTGAGATTCAATTGCCATTCCCTGCACCATGCGTTAATTCCTTGCAGATCCTCCTGCACTGCAGTACAATTTCCCATTGTTACAACCTCTCGATACACCACAACATCATCTGAAAAAAGCCTCAGTGAACTTCCGATGTCATCCACAAGGTCATTTATGTATAGTGTGAATAGCAATGGTCCTATGACACTCCCCTGCGGCACACCTGAAATCACTCTTACTTCGGATGACTTCTCTCCATTGAGAATGACATGCTGCGTTCTGTTATCTAGGAATTCTTCAATCCAATCACACAATTGGTCTGATAGTCCATATGCTCTTACTTTGTTCATTAAACGACTGTGGGGAACTGTATCGAACGGCTTGCGGAAGTCAAGAAACACGGCATCTACCTGTGAACCCGTGTCTATGGCCCTCCGAGTCTCGTGGACGAACAGCGCGAGCTGGGTTTCACACGACCGTCTTTTTCGAAACCCATGCTGATTCCTACAGAGTAGATTTCTAGTCTCCAGAAAAGTCATTATACTCGAACATAATACGTGTTCCAAATTTCTACAACTGATCGACGTTAGAGATATAGGTCTATAGTTTTGCACATCTGTTCGACGTCCCTTCTTGAAAACAGGGATGACCTGTGTCCTTTTCCAATCCTTTGGAACGCTACGCTCTTCTAGAGACCTACGGTACACCGCTGCAAGAAGGGGGGCAAGTTCCTTCGCGTACTCTGTGTAAAATCGAACTGGTATCCCATCAGGTCCAGCGCCCTTTCCTCTTTTGAGAGATTTTAATTGTTTCTCTATCCCTCTGTCGTCCATTTCAATATCTACCATTTTGTCATCTGTGCGACAATCTAGAGAAGGAACTACAGTGCAGTCTTCCTCTGTGATACAGCTTTGGAAAAAGACATTTAGTATTTCTGCCTTTAGTCTGTTATCCTCTGTTTCAGTACGATTTTGGTCACACAGTGTCTGGACATTTTGTTTTGATCCACCCACCGCGATGACATTGTCTGTGCCAGAATGTCTTCGCAGCAAACAGTTAATGTAGCAGAGATGAAACTCACGGGTGCCAATGATGTGCCGTACGTTTGGTGATCAAATACTTGACCATCGTAAGCGCTGGAGGATCATCTTCATTGCACCTATAGTGTGCGGCCGAGAACTCCCAAGAAGAAGGAAATGCATGACAGTTACGTCGTGTGTGTTGCATAACATCAGGCGAAATCTCTCACCAGGCTCTCGTACTTAATGGGGTACACCAATGTTTTGGGCACCTTTAAGTGCTCACTGTGCGCTCGAAGCTGAGAGACAGCGACGTGATGCGGTCGATGGGCATCCCAGATACACTGCCCAACACATCTGTGCAATGCTTCATCAGATTTTTACGGTGGTTTCCATTTCTCGCCTGATCGGCTTTTACTCTCCAAATAGCTCTTGTTAATGTTCAACATGCTCCCTTGTGAGGAAGAGAACTGTGAGGAGTTCTGATAATTAGCACCTCTGTCTTGTCTCTCACTTCACTTACAAAATACAGAAACGGATCGCTTGACGTTTCCTCTAAGACGTGATGTAACGTATCTATGTGACATGTATTTTAATTCTTTGGCACAATGGAATCAACACAGCACATAAACGGCACCCGATTGTTTTCGTTCATGTCGTTTAGGTGTGTTACCGTGAGCAGTTCTGCGACTGGGCTGTTCTTGTCAGAATCGACAGCAAACCAACACTGACAACGATAGGTCAGGTATATGTGCCGACGTCGCAGGCTGGAGATGAAGAGATTTAGAAAGTGTATGAGGATCTTGAAAGGGTAACGCAACATGTCAAGACGGATGAAAATCAGGAACGCAGTTGTAGGGGAGGGAGTAGAAGAAAAGGTTACAAGAGAATATGGGCCTGAGACAAAGAATGACAGAGGAGAAAGACTAATTGAGTTCTGTAGCAACTTTCAGCTAGTATTCTTGAGGCTGTCTCCACATCCGTACACGCCCATCCGCGCTCTACAATTTGAAATGAGACTCGTCCGACCAGGCAAAATGTTTCCACTCATCAACAGTCCAATGTCGGTGTTGACAGACCCAGACGAGTCACAGAGCTTTGTGTCGTGTGATCATCAAGGACACACGAGTGTGTCTTGGGATCCGAAAGCCATTAGCAATGATGTTTCGTTCAATGGTTCGCTCACTGGCACTTGATGTCCCAGCATTGAAATCTGCAGCAATTTGCGGAAAGGTTGCACTTCTGTCACGTTGAACGATTGTCTTCAGTCGTCGTTGGTCCCGTTCTTGCAGGATCTTTTTCCGGGTGCAGCGATGTCGGAGATTTGATGTTTTACCGGCTTCGTACTATTCACGATAAACTCATGAAATGGTCATACGGTAAAATCCCCACTTCATCGCTACCTCGGAGATGCTCTTTCCCAACGTTCCGGCGCTGACTATAACACCACATCCAAACTCTCTTACTTTCCATTTTAGCAGCAGTAACCGATCTAACAAGTGCGCTAGACTCTTGTTGTCTTATATTGGCGTTACCGACCGCAGTGCCGTATTCTGCTGTTTACATATCTCTGTATTTGAATACGCCTGCCTATACCAGTTTCTTTGGAGCTTCAGTCCATTTGGCGGTAACGCATGCCCCTCTCATCTTCGTCCATTACGTCTTCCCCCGACCACAGCAATGTTTTCAAGTTTCTTTCCTTTATATACACATAACTTCTATCTTTCAGTTTTCCCTTCCTTGCTGCCTCGTCTGCATTTAACGTTATAATTCCCACTTAAATCTAATACGCATAGCAGTTGGTAAAGTATTTTATTTCATTGGCCTGATGCCCAACTATGTACACAAAAAGAGTCTTTTAGGATGTCGCAACTGCCTTACCAGTCGTAGTGTGTAATTCCAAACGAGCTCATTGACAGCACGACTGCAGAGGCGATCCTCTTGCCACACAGTCGCGACTCGACTGACTGTTTTGTGGACACCAGCCAGTGCTTTTGGGGCGCTACTTGCCATTACTAATGGAGTGTGACTGGTAGGGTAGCAGTCGGAAAAGCAGGTAGAGTCTCACAAGTGGAAATGAGGCACGCGAACCACGGACCCGACTGCAAGCCCACGCTCCCACACAGGAGATTGGGTCAGGGTTGACCTGTCCGGCAAGTGGGTTGGTGGATCTGTCAACCTCAGCATAGGCCTCTTAAGGACCTGCAGCCATTCTTGACCACCTGGCACTGCCATGATGAAAAGGTGCGGCGTGGCCAACTGATCCTACCTGCCGAAAAGTGATCAGAACATTGCCAGCTCCCTGCGTGAACCAACTTTGAAATCGCTCTATTCCTAGGGACACAGCTGCCACCTGAAAACAGCTTTTCAGACTGCCTGTTCCATGGCTCATCTATAAATTAGCTTAATCATCAAACAGATTAAATTAGCTTAATCATCAAACAGATTTCCATGAACTGGTGCAGCAAAATTGAACTTGGAATGTTTAAGTCCAACCCTAGGCTGACACTTGAAAGTCTCTTCGGTTTTGTTGCCGGATCCTAAAATCATCTTGACTCGATATTTCGGCGATCCAACTGGTCGCCATCTTCAGGAAAATGCTGCTTCTGCTGATGAGTCCCGCTGAGAACTGACGCCAGGTTGCAAATCGACGTCCTATAAAGGCCACCGTAAGTACACGGCGCATGCGCCGCCCATCACGGTTTCTGCCTTCCAAAACAGGGAGGTGGCGCCGCTCTTAGTGAAAGACTGCTGGCACCGATTTATCGCAATCAAGGCTGCACCGAAGAACGCTCAGTTTTGATGCGAGATAATAGAGGATTCCACGTCTTGCTAAGAGGAAACCCATTGTCTCTGTTGATTAAATTATCAGCCAACCTAATTTCAATCGCCTCTTTATAGACAGTTTCAAAAACCGGAAATGTTGGCAACCACCACAAATAAATGGTTCAAATGGCTCTGAGCACTATGGGACTTAACAGCTGAGGTCATCAGTCCCCTAGAACTTAGAACTACTTAAACCTAACTAACCGAAGGACATCACACACATCCATGCCCGAGGCAGGATTCGAACCTGCGACCGTAGCGGTCGCGCGGTTCCAGACTGAAGCGCCTAGGACCGCTCGGCCACACCGGCCGGCGGCAACCACCACAGTTTCCTTAAATTTCATATTGTGTCCCTCATTTAGCCAGTGTTCTGCTACCGCCGATTTTTCCGGCTGTGGTAGCCCCGTATGACGTCGATGTTCCACACACCTGTCATGCACTGTGCGAATCGAACAGCCAATGTAAGCTTTCCCACATTGACACGGAATTTTGTACACCCCGGGTTTCCTAAGCCCCAAATCATCCTTCACAGAGCCGAACAGGGCCCTAATCTTAGAAGGTGGACGGAACACACTCTTAATGTTAAAATTCCTTAAAATTCGTCCAATCTTAAACGATAAGCTTCCAGCATAAGGAACTTGAGCGTTTGATGACTGTTTTTAAGGAAAATGGATACACCGAGAAGCAGATTCGTCGGTCTATGGAGTTTAGACCATCTCCGGAGGTGTACGAAGAGGAACATAGATCTGTGGACTTTCTTCCTTATGCTGGAGGCTTATCGTTTTAGGTTGGACGAATTTTAACATTAAGAGTGTGTTCCGTCCACCTTCTAAGATTAGGGCCCTGTTCGCCTCTGTGAAGGATGATTTGGGGCTTAGGAAACCCGGGGTGTACAAAATTCCGTGTCAATGTGGGAAAGCTTACATTGGCTGTTCGATTCGCACAGTGCATGACAGGTGTGTGGAACATCGACGTCATACGAGGCTACAACAGCAGGAAAAATCGGCGGTAGCAGAACACTGGCTAAATGAGGGACACAATATGAAATTTAGGAAAACTGTGGTGGTTGCCGCCGGCCGGTGTGGCCGAGCGGTCCTAGGCGCTTCAGTCTGGAACCGCGCGACCGCTACGGTCGCAGGTTCGAATCCTGCCTCGGGCATGGATGTGTGTGATGTCCTTAGGTTAGTTAGGTTTAAGTAGTTCTAAGTTCTAGGGGACTGATGACCTCAGCTGTTAAGTCCCATAGTGCTCAGAGCCATTTGAACCATTTTTTTGTGGTGGTTGCCAACATTTCCGGTTTTTGAAACAGTGTCTATAAAGAGGCGATTGAAATTAGGTTGGCTGATAATTTAATCAACAGAGACAATGGGTTTTCTCTTAGCAAGACGTGGAATCCTCTACACTACTGGCCATTAAAATTGCTACACCACCAAGATGACGTGCTACAGACGCGAAATTTAACCGACAGGAAGAAGATGCTGTGATATGCAAATGATTAGCTTTTCACAGCATTCACACAAGGTTGGCGCCGGTGGCGACACCTACAACATGCTGACATAAGGAAAGTTTCCAACCGATTTCTCAGACACAAACAGCAGTTGACCGGCGTTGCCTGGTGAAACGTTGTTGTGATGCCTCGTGTAAGGAGGAGAAATGCGTACCATCACGTTGCCGACTTTGATAAAGGTCGGATTGTAGCCTATCGCGATTACGGTTTATCGTATCGCGACATCGCTGCTCGTGTTGGTCGAGATCCAGTGAATGTTAGCAGAATATGGAATCGGTGGGTTCAGGAGGGTAATACGGAAGGCCGTGCTGAATCCCAACGGCTTCGTATCACTAGCAGTCGAGATGACAGGCATCTTATCCGACTGGCTGTAACGGATCGTGCAGCCACGTCTCGATCCCTGAGTCAACAGATGGGGACGTTTGCAAGACAACAACCATCTGCACTAACAGTTCGACGACGTTTTCAGCAGCATGGACTACCAACTCTGAGACCATGGCTGCGGTTACCCTTGACGCTGCATCGCAGACAGGAGCGCCTGCGATGGTGTTCTCAACGACGAACCTGGGTGCACGAATGGCAAAACGTCATTTTTTCGGATGAATCCAGGTTCTGTTTACAGCATCATGATGGTCGCATCCGTGTTTGGCAACATCGCGGTGAACGCACATTAGAAGCGTGTATTAGTCATCGTCATACTGGCGTATCACCCGGCGTGATGGAATGGGATGCCATTGGTTACACGTCTCGGTCACCTCTTGTTTCCATTGACGGCAGTTTGAACAGTGGACGTTACATTTCAGATGTGTTACGACCCGTGGCACTACCCTTCATTCGATCCCTGCGAAACCCTACATTTCAGCAGGATAATGCACGACAGCATGTTGCAGGTCCTGTACGGGCCTTTCTGGATACAGAAAATGTTCGACCGCTCCCCTGGCCAGCACATTCTCCAGATCTCTCACCAATTGAAAACGTCTAGTCAGTGGTGGCTGACTATCTGGCTCGTCACAATACGCCAGTCACTACTCTTGATGAACTGTGGTATGGTGTTGAAACTGCATGGGCAGCTGTACCTGTACACGCCATCCAAGCTCTGTTTGACTCAATGCCCAGGCGTATCAAGGCCGTTATTATGGCCAGAGGTGGTTGTTCTGGGTACTGATTTCTCAGGATCTATGCACCCAAATTGCTTGAAAATGTAATCACATGTCAGTTCTAGTATAATATATTTGTCCAATGAATACCCGTTTATCATCTCCATTTCTTCTTGGTGTAGCAATTTTAATGGCCAGTAGTGTATTATCTCGCATCAAAACTGAACGTTCTTCGGTGCAGCCTTGATTGTGATAAATCGGTGCCAGCAGTGTTTCACTAAGGGTGGCGCCAACTCCCTGTTTTGGAAGACAGAAACCGTGATGGGCGGCGCATGCGCCGTGTACTGAACGGTGGCCTATGTAGGACGTCGATTTGCAACCTGGCGTCAGTTCTCAGCGGGACTCACCAGCAGAAGCAGCATTTTCCTGAAGATGGCAACCAGTTGGATCGCCCAAATATCGAGTCAAGTTGATTTAAAGATCCGGCAACAAACCCGAAGAGACTTTCAAGACTTATTACGCCGGAAAAACCTACGTAATCACATAGGCTGACACTTTTCAGATTGCCGGCTTTTAGGCGTAAGACATGATCTTTGTTGAGTCTAAAAGACAATGTATGTTGCTGGAAACTGATAATGACCTTACCAATTCATTGTTCACAGGTTTTACCGTCCTTACAAAAGCAGGGGTCATCCATGGGGGACCTGACGGTGTTCAGTTTTTCAACAGCTCAGGGAAAGGGCACGGACGAGTGGACGGACGGACGGACAACGGAAGAGAGCACTGCTACGTACCTTGTAAGCACACTACAAGTACTACAATTGTATAGACAACTCTAACACTGTAAGAACAGCGCACCTGTCGTGACGTATTTGAGATATTTTTCTTGTCATAACATTCCTTTGTATGACATTTAAAGTCCGTGCGTCGTAGACAAGCAGTACTACTTTTCCAGTGCTTCTCTTTTGGATTCATGAACTATGTCCATCTCTCAGATGTGACAGTGGAATGTTCTGCAAAATATGTTTAAAGATCTGCACAAACTCTTAAACAGAATGAAAAAGTTCTTTGCACCACAAATTACTTTGAATATGGAACTCTGCGGTATCCATATGAAGTCAAAGATGACTAATAGGACGGCTATTTGACTAATTAGATATATTAGTTCTACTGGTTAAGTGTGTACGGCCGCTCTCAGCTCACTTTCATTTTCAAGTAATGGGATAGCGATATGCACATACACAGATGGCGGTAATATTAAGTACACAAGGCATAAAAGGGCAGCATGATGGAAGACCTGTCATATGTACTAGGGTGACTCATGTGGAAAAGTTTCCGACGTGATTATGACCCTAAACTGGAATTAACAGACGTTGAACACGGAATGGTAATTGGAGCTAGACGCATTGGACATTCCATTTCGGAAATCGTTAGGGAATTGAATACTCCGATGTCTACAGTGTCAAGAGAGTGCTGAGAATACCAAATTTCAGGGATTATCTCTCACCATGGACGACGAAGTGTTCGGCGGCATCCACTCAATGGCCCAGAGGAGGCAAATGTGTTGACAATCTGGCAGAGCATAGTACGAGAGCTCTACTTGACGTCGTACGAGAGCTCTACTTGACGTCGATTGTACCGCTAATGCCGATTCCGGCCCCTCTGCTATCAAATTCTAGAACATTTCTCGATTTTTTTTTTACGACAGGTTTCAACGTGACCATTATCAAACACTATATGATTGTAACTGTCTTCTCAAGACTATCGAATGCAGTTCTAAAAAGTATATGGTACCATTTAAAAAACGTACTTCTTTCAATATCTCTGTTGATACCAGTTGAAGTAACAAAACAAAAAATATGTGACCCTCGACTCTCTAACATTTGGCGAAAACCACGTTTCGCTATGTGTAAAGGTTAACGAAATAAAAAGGGGGGGGGAGGTAGTTTAGAATAAGACTATGTAAAAAATTGAAGTCAATCAGTCAAGAAGTTTTTAGGACTTTTGGCAACAACGTTTCTCGTTTATATATATTTCGTATGTATTTATATATTATGGATATTGAAAAATAGGTAGCTTATGTCTGTCCGAACGTTCGTTAGAATATAGCATAAAAATCTGAAGTAAAACTGTCAACAAATTTTGGAGATTTTAGTGACAATGTTTCTCATTTAAATATTACATATATGTAAACGTAATCTTCCGCGGTCGTTGTCATAGTCAACAAAATTCTTTTTGGTTTGTGCCCTTATTGTCAACTATAAGATTCCGACATTTGGGCGACTATTGCAAGACGCCTTCCTCAGGTTGTGTTGTTAACTGTTCACTGGCCACTAGATTAATTACTTATGTACTATAGAAGAGTGCTGTCATTAGATATGAGGGTACGGAGGGAGGGTATTTGGAGTTCATTCATTGGTATTTGCATTGCGTCTTGTCATTGGCGGAAATAGGCGTTTTCCATTGGAGTTTCCTTTCTTGCTTGCCAATGGTGAAGATCAGCGAATAGGAAATTGAGTGGCTACTGCAGCGTAGCGGTGTTTACTAACTGCCTAGTATCGGCTAGGGCGCGTCAGCTCTCTGTGTACCCTCCGCCGCTGTGGCCTAACGCTATCCTTCAGTCAAGACGCAGGGAGTCGGCACCCGTCTTCTCTATTCATGTTGTCGGGTAGCTTGGCTGTTTCTATAGCCTCCCTGACCTTCCTCCTCAAGCTAAACGGCTGTTCCGCCAGTACGCGGGTCTCTCCAAATTCGATCTTCACCCTGCACTGTTCACGGTGATCTGCCACCGCTGATTTGTTGAATTGTTTGAGACTTAATACCCTTCCTCCTCACCTTCATATCCAATAACACCACTCCTCTATAGTAAATAAGTAATTTAACTACCCTAAGGATGGGGTATAGCAATAGTCCCCAAAACGTCGGACTTTTATGCTTGACAATGTGTTCACAAACCCAGAAGAATTTTACTGACCAGTATTACATATATGTTTATGTACTACACGTATTAAAAAACTGTAGCCTGTATCTGTCCAAATATTCTTAGAACATTGCGTAAAAATTTATAGTAAATTAGTGACGTTCATTTTGAGATTTTTGATAACAACGTTTAACATTAGGCTTGACATAACCTGTATGATTCTTAATATAAATATACTCGTCTATATATTAAAAATTATACAGGATATGTACATCTGAATCTTGATCAGGGCATTGTGTAAAAGTCTGAAGCATATCTGTCAAAGACTTTCTGAGATATTTGGTAATAAAGTATCCAATTTATATATTACATTATAATTTTATATCATACTTATTGATAAACATATAGTCATGTTCATCCATGTATTTATTAAAGAATTATGTAAATATCTGAAGTAAATTGGTCAACAACTTTTCGCGATTTTGGGTAAAAATTTTTCCTCTTTATGCATTACATATATAATTATACATATATAATTACATGTTACTCATTTTAATATATATATTTATATATATTAAAAATTTATATCCTGTCTGCACTCTAATATTGGTTAAATTATCGTGTAAAAATTTGAAGTAAGTTGGCCAAGTATTTTCTGAGATTTTTGGTAACAATGTTAAACGATAATTTTTCTCTATATAGTAGTAGAGAAGTAGATATATATATACTACCACACACATTTAAAAAATGTGGTCCACGTACATCCGAAAGTTTATTAAAGTATGGCCTAAAAATTTTGAAGTGAATTGGCCACAAACTTTTTGTGAATTTTGCAAATAACATTGAGCTTTTATAAAATATGCAGCCTATGTATCTCCAAACGTTTATTAGCCATCCAAAATTTATGGGAGTGTTGTGTAAAAATTGGAAATAAATCGGATGAGGAACTTCTGAGAGATTTGGCAACAACGTTAAACGTTTATATAACAGTATAGAATTTAAATATATAGTCATATACCATGCACATTAAAAAAAATTTTACCCTGTGTCTGTCCGAACGTTTGTTAAAGTATCATGTAATGATCTGAAGCTAATCTGTCAAGAACACATCGAGATTTTTGCTAATAACGTTGCCTCTTTATACAGTATTCATGTACTTATAAACCATATGTATTAAAATTATATAGCCTGTGTTCATCCGAATGGTTATTAGAATATCATGAAAAAATTTGAAGTACAACGATCAACTATTTTTATGATATACAGTGTAACAACATTAAACGACTTGTCTCTATGTAGTAGCACTAATTCCTGCCTCTTCTTTATAGAGCTTGTCAGGATGGCTGATCTCGGAATTTGGCCATCGAATCTCCTATGTCTGACCAATAATTTCTTCATTCGGAAATTTCAATTTAGCGTTCTATATATTAGTAACTCTCACTTATGTTACGTATGTACGAAGTTCCATACGTTTGTATTATGTGTTACATTGTGTTAGTGTGCTTCAACTTCACTGTCTGTATCACTATATGATGTTCCATTTTCTGTATTCTTTACGCTGTTCTCTAACGCCATGGTTATGTGTAATCGGTGTACAGGCCTCCTTCTTGCTTAATGCTCTTGTAACATTCTTGAAATAGTGTCCACTGTTCTGTCTAAATTCGCCCACTGACGAGGATTCCTAATGACTTTGTATACGTTATCGTATGGCGTCCTTTGTCTTGTGAGCTATGTGTGAGAGGTGAAGTATCACATGTCTGGGGAGACCATTGCACAACACGTGCAGGGTGACAATCGTTATATCCTCTCAATTGTTTGCGTTAAGATGTTAAAACTGCACAATTAGCCTCATAGCATGACAGGAAGTAGTATGCGCATGTGCATGCACCTTGTTGTTGTTGGCTATTTGCACGGTACAGTGTGCCTGAGCCTATAGCACTTCTGAAGGCCTACTGGGCGAACAGTAACAGCATAACTGCAGCTCAAAGGAAGTTTGCGACCGATTTCAAGCTGAAGACAACTGATCCAAATGTGCTAATAATCAAGAATTTGATTATCAAGCCAGAGAGAACCGGTAGTGTTCCTGATAACGGTGTTGACAATTTCGGTCTTCCAAAATGGATGAAAACGCCTGAGAACATAGACGACACACGCTCTGTGATTCAAACCAGCCCCAGGAAATCGATAAAACGAGCTGCACAACAGATGGCAATCAATCGGGAGACACTGTGACAAACTGTTGTTGAAGACCTGCATCTCTTCCCATACAAAATTCAAACACATCAGCCATTAAGCCCCAGGGTCATGGAACAGCAGTTGTGTTTCGCCAACACTATTGTCGCAGAATTGACGAACAGGACTTTGATTTGAATACGGTTTGATTTAACGATGAATCCCATTTTCATTTGGATGGGTTCGTCAATAAGCGAATTCTAGCATTTGGGGGACTGAGAATCCCTCAGCGGTTGCCCGTGAGGTAAGCAATGTCCAATCACTGAATAATCGATGCGATATTCCTCGATGGCACGGTGACTAGCGAGCAGTTCGTGAAGGTTTTGGAAGATGATTTCATCCCCGTAATGCAAAGTGACTCTGATTTCGACAAGATGTACTTCATTGAATACGGAGCTCGACCCCATCAAAGCAGAAGAGTAGGTTATGTTCTGGAAGAGCACTTTGGAGACTGCGTTCTGGCTCTGGAGTACCCAGAGGCCACTAGCATGGGCCTCAATTGGCCGCCATATTCTCCGGATCTGTACACATCCGAGTGCTTTTTGTGGGACTATATTAAAGACAAGGTGTACAGCAATAACCCCAAAACCATTGCTGAGTTGGAAACAGCCATTCAGGAGGTCATCGACAGCATCGAAGTTCCGACACTTCAGCAGGTCACGCAGAATTTCGCTATTCGTCTGTGCTACTTCATTGCCAATGACGGCATGCATCCCCAACATGTCGTAACCTAAAACCGAATATCTTCGGTGACATCTACGTATTGAATATAGTATGTGCAAGCCGCAGTTTGCATCTAATTTAAGTTTTTTCATATGGTTCAATAATTGTCATCCAGTACATTCTCAACTTTGCCTGAAGTTCATCCCATGTAAGTGTGTTAAATAAAGACCATCTCCAGTTTGGAACTGTATCAGTCGAAAGCCTGGGGTAGCATGTTTTGTTACTAATATATACCTTACGTTCAGCGTGTTTTAGTCTTAATCTTTCCCGTGTTTTCGGGAAGAAATCATTCATGCTCGACCATTATCGCATAAAATGTGCCACTCCCTTTTCCATGCATCCAACCGCGTTTTGAGACGGCATTTGTGGGTGGCGTGCCCCTATTTTATACCTGAAGCCAATCTTTGTAATATAAAGGAAGCGCATTAATTACCTTTGAAATTCTGTTGCAGCAACAAGGTGCACGCCTAACTTGACATACAAGACCCGATGCAACGAGTGTCGCTGCAACGCCCTCGGGACGAGTGTCGATTGTATGCGGAAAAACTGTGAAGACTAGGAATAGCGAGGTGTGTACGGCTACCTTTGTCAAACTAACAGCAGGCAATCCTCCCGATTTATGCAGATGGTAAAAAGAAAGACTGACAATCAAAGTATTCATTACAAACTTTCACTAATATGATAATGTTGGTAACATTGTGCCTATATAAAGAAGGAAAATTTACCATTTGTGAGTTCCGACTGTAGTTTGTTATGAATACGCACAAACCCGATTGCTTTAACTTTAAAGATACACCAATAACCAATTTTTTTACAACAAACATTTGATTTTCACTTGTTTTAGTCTGCTGATATTGGTGCTGACTTAAAGTTGCAATAAGTCATTTGCTAAATATACACTCCTGGAAATTGAAATAAGAACACCGTGAATTCATTGTCCCAGGAAGGGGAAACTTTATTGACACATTCCTGGGGTCAGATACATCACATGATCACACTGACAGAACCACAGGCACATAGACACAGGCAACAGAGCATGCACAATGTCGGCACTAGTACAGTGTATATCCACCTTTCGCAGCAATGCAGGCTGCTATTCTCCCATGGAGACGATCGTAGAGATGCTGGATGTAGTCCTGTGGAACGGCTTGCCATGCCATTTCCACCTCGCGCCTCAGTTGGACCAGCGTTCGTGCTGGACGTGCAGACCGCGTGAGACGACGCTTCATCCAGTCCCAAACATGCTCAATGGGGGACAGATCCGGAGATCTTGCTGGCCAGGGTAGTTGACTTACACCTTCTAGAGCACGTTGGGTGGCACGGGATACATGCGGACGTGCATTGTCCTGTTGGAACAGCACGTTCCCTTGCCGGTCTAGGAATGGTAGAACGATGGGTTCGATGACGGTTTGGATGTACCGTGCACTATTCAGTGTCCCCTCGACGATCACCAGTGGTGTACGGCCAGTGTAGGAGATCGCTCCCCACACCATGATGCCGGGTGTTGGCCCTGTGTACCTCGGTCGTATGCAGTCCTGATTGTGGCGCTCACCTGCACGGCGCCAAACACGCATACGACCATCATCGGCACCAAGGCAGAAGCGACTCTCATCGCTGAAGACGACACGTCTCCATTCGTCCCTCCATTCACGCCTGTCGCGACACCACTGGACGCGGGCTGCACGATGTTGGGGCGTGAGCGGAAGACGGCCTAACGGTGTGCGGGACCGTAGCCCAGCTTCATGGAGACGGTTGCGAATGGTCCTCGCCGATACCCCAGGAGCAACAGTGTCCCTAATTTGCTGGGAAGTGGCGGTGCGGTCCCCTACGGCACTGCGTAAGATCCTACGGTCTTGCCGTGCATCCGTGCGTCGCTGCGGTCCGGTCCCAGGTCGACGGGCACGTGCACCTTCCGCCGACCACTGGCGACAACATCGATGTACTGTGGAGACCTCACGCCCCACGTGTTGAGCAATTCGGCGGTACGTCCACCCGGCCTCCCGCACGCCCACTATACGCCCTCGCTCAAAGTCCGTCAACTGCACATACGGTTCACGTCCACGCTGTCGCGGCATGCTACCAGTGTTAAAGACTGCGATGGAGCTCCGTATGCTACGGCAAACTGGCTGACCCTGACGGCGGCGGTGCACAAATGCTGCGCAGCTAGCGCCATTTGACGGCCAACACCGCGGTTCCTGGTGTGTCCGCTGTGCCGTGCGTGTGATCATTGCTTGTACAGCCCTCTCGCAGTGTCCGGAGCAAGTATGATGGGTCTGACACAACGGTGTCAATGCGTTCTTTTTTCCATTTCCAGGAGTGTATTAAAATTTTGTAGCGTTTTCATTGTAATATGAATTTACGACTATGACAGATATAAATCGGTAACTCATCATAAGTAGCGTATTTTAATTTCTTGACAACTTCAGCACAAATGCAATCCGTGAGCTACTCTCTTAGGCGAGAAGCAAAGAAATGTCATTAATGTTGTACCTGAATGTCACACACGTACTTAAACATTTCACAATACGAACATCAGCCTCCTAGGTGAAATTTTATGTCAATAATACGTTTAACTCAGTGAGCAATATGAATTTTCACACATAAGATGGAAATGTCGTTAGCGTAACTTCCTAAGCAGTTTAAGTTTTTCTGCTAAAGGCATAAACTACGCACCTACCCAAATAAATAGAATTCCTAACAGGCAGTACTAGTAGTAGTAGAACGAGTGTAAACAACACAAATTCTTCTGTTATATGCATTGACGGAGGGCGGAGGAACAGGCACTGTTCAGGGCTCTCTCTTGCCCTTGGGGTGGGAACTGCCACTAAAGGCGGAAGAATCAGCAATGGTCAACGACATGAGAATGCAGAAGGAATGGAAACCATTGCATTTAAGACACATAACGCGTATCGACACGACATGTGGCCCGCATGTGGCCCGTAACTGAGAAAGTGTCCTGATGATCTCACCACTGGCAAAAAGATTCCAAAATGGACTCCCATTAGGATATCCAGGAGGGTACTGCCAAGGAGAAGGTACAGGATGTCAGGACATCCGTTAAGACATTACGGAATGATTTCCGTGGTGCTAGAGGAAGTTGTAGAGGGCAAAAACTGTAAGGGAAGACAGAGGTCGGAATACACCCAGCAAATAATTGAGGACGTAGGTTGCATGTGCTACTCAGAGATGAAGACATTGGCACAGGAGAAGAATTCGTTGTGGGCCACATCAAACCTGTCAAAAGACTGAAGACTCAAAAAAGAAATTACATTGTCGAACAAAAAGATTGAAGCATTCTGAAGGAGAAAAGGAAATGAAATGAAACTTTATGGGTTGAGAGGGTATGTGATGTTATTCCAGTGATTCCAATGCGAAGAATTTGGCAGTATGAGTCCACTGACCAGTACGACGGTGCATCCCCTCCGACCTGGGTCTGTGCACTGATTCGTCCGAGAAATGTGTCCTACAGCCGTTGAATCATCTCCTGTGGCAACCTGGCCCACAATGGTTGAAACTCGTCTTTGGTGTCCTGAAAGCTGCTACTGGGAAGGAGCTGACATTAGAGAGGGTGCCACAAGTGTTCTGTCAGGGACTGATATGGGAATCTTTCTAGGTCTATCACGCAGACAGTTGACACGGACACTTGCTGCTTGTAAACGAGCATTGTTCTGTTGAAAAGTAGCACAACGATACTGTCGCATATGAGGCAACACATGTGGACGCATGATATCCGTCATGTACGGCTATGGTGTGAGAAGTCCCTCAGTCGATGCCAGCCGTGACTACAAGTCATACCCAACGGCTGCCCGCAACATAAAGCTGTGGCTCTCCAGAACACTGTAAGAATGGGACCTCTTCCCAGGTGGCAGCCACACGCGATGACAATATGCATCTGGGGTGATGCAGAACAGCGATTCATCTCTGAAGACAGTGTGACGCCGTTCATCAGCAGTCCATGTTTCCCATTCAAGGCACCACTGCAGGTACAGCCGTTTGTGTTGTGGTGTCAACGGCGGCCTACGAATGAGATGGTAATGCCATAGTGCAACTGATGAGGGGCTCCGATCAGTGGTGTAGGATGACACAGAATATTACAGGGACTCCATTACTTGGTGTCGGACGGCAAGCCCAGATGTGAAAGGGTCACGATGTGCGTGGTGTACAATACGGCATTCCGTCCTTGTGGTGGTCAGATGTGGTCGACCGGAAATTTTGTGCGGAATATGCCTACCAGCGCGTTTCTGTGCAGCCCACCATCGGTTGTCGTGACATCTAAAAGTTCCGCAAATCTGGATAACGCACAATCCTACCAGACAACCAGATGGAGATCCACAATTACGCCCTACTTGAACTCAGTCACTTGCCGATTACGAAGACTCGCGCGACTACGTGGCATCTAACGTTTTTCATGTTACTTGGTGAGAAAAATGAAGACGAGAAACACTAACTCATTCTGCTGACCCTTCCACCAGTCACTGATAGTGGCAACTCCAATCATTTACCTATCCACAAACGGTGTGTTCAGATGGTGTGCATACATAATTGCAAGCGTATCTCGTTGGTAAAACAGGCAACTGTCGTAGCAGTCGAACCAACGGCACACCTAATCTTCAGCTACATGAAGTGTTAGCTACATACGAAAAGTTTTATTTCTAGGCTGTCTTCCACATTGAGGGCAGCTCTCTCTTTGAAGTTCCTTTTGTGCCTGATGTTACACCATGTATGCTCAGCTGCAATTTTCTTGATAATATTTCTTTAAAAAAATCATAGTCTCCGTTTCATACAGTCAACGGCGACTATGTTGATTTTTAAGAAATATTATATGACCGTGAATCCCAACCATAAGAAGTTAATTCTTAATAATAGTTCATCATCAGCGTCTCCAGCTACTGAAGTTCATAAAAGCTGACGGTTTTAGGACTCTGCATTTTCCTTTCTCTCCCTGAATTCCATCTCTCTTCAATACCTACGGAAGCAAATATTCAAAGCTTTTCAGTTATGTTCTGCCCTGTGATATGTTGCAGCAATTTTTAGTCGACTAACGGCACCAGATATGCAGCACTCCAGATAATTACCGCTCCATGACACTGGTTTGGAAAGCGGAAATCGGCTGCCGATGACGACGTTTCATTCAATTAATCAGATGCGAAACTGCTGGTTTTTCTATTTTATTAAAAGGAATATATTTATTAAATGAGACTATGATCATGTGAATACTCCGTAAATAAAACCGTCTAAATCTATTAATCTATTTCTTTATTTATAATGTCGCCCACTGCCACCATTATATAAAAACTGAGAAGGTGTGAAACATCGTTCACTATACTACGCCTAAACCCCAGGTTTTGTTTAAACTGACGGTGAACAGACAAAACATATTCCACACTGGACTCGCATTCTGTAGCATGACTGTTCAAATCCGCGTCCGGTCACGCAGATTTACGTTTTCCGTCATTTGCTTAAACCGCTCCAAGGCAAACTCCTTCCCTTGAAAGAGTACCGCTGATTTTCTTTCCCATCCTTGAAACATTCCGATCTTGTGCTCCGTCTCTAACTTGACCTCGATGTCGTTAAACCCTAACCTTCCTTCTCTATCGCCGAGGAAAATCCTTCGTACTGAAAGGTCATTATTTAGAAGAGAACTAGCACGATCTACCTCCTCCGTAGCTACATCGCTAGCGTGTCTCACTGCTTTGAGGAGGACAACGGCCAGGAGAGAGCGGTATGCTGCTCCTGAATCCCTCCATACCGCTTCCGAATGTGGCCACTGCGAGAGGACGACGCGGTCGCTGGTCGGTACAGAATGCTCCACCAGGGCGAGTACCGAAGCTTTAGCGTTTAACCAACATGATCATCTCATTCCATAGTCGCCTCTTGATTTTTTGTGGTAATTATTTAATTTTGTAGCTACCTCCGTCTGTCATTCCTTCTTGAACCCAAACTACAATTAGTTGAAACTATCACCTTACTAAAGTGTGGGTTTAGGATTAATTTCCCCACACAACTTTCGGAGTGTTTCCAATAAAATAACGGACGGTAAGGCCTTTTTACGCTAATGATTAAGTTGTAGCTAAAGGCCTGTAAATTATCCTGTGAATATCTACATATGTATTTCGTAAGCTGAGGTACAGGGTATACAGGGGACCTGTATCATTC
Organism: Schistocerca piceifrons; assembly: GCF_021461385.2. Classification (NCBI taxonomy): domain Eukaryota; kingdom Metazoa; phylum Arthropoda; class Insecta; order Orthoptera; family Acrididae; genus Schistocerca; species Schistocerca piceifrons. The sequence goes on along the minus strand of NC_060145.1, from coordinate 77,187,849 downwards.
CTCTCTCCCTGCCACCTGCCCCCTTCACAACCCCCACATTACCTTAGCTTTGCTAACCTACACACAAAGTATAGATGGGACTGAAAAATTTCTGAGGCCCCACCATTAACCTCAATTTCTCCAATTCTATCACTGTGGTCATTACGTCTTGGAGATTATAGTTTCTGCAGTCTTTTATTAGTACACGAAGGCTCGCAGACTGACGAACAATACTCAATAATTTTCCGAGCAAGGATTTTGCAAGCGTAATATTTTTTGCGTGTGTTACACTTTTCAAGAAAATCTGAATCTGTGTGATCACTCCAGATACACCCTTCTAATGCTGGACAATTCTCAGTGATTCCAATAGGTGATCTCTGACCGCTTGCTCAAACGAGAACTGATCTTTTGTGTTTTTATGCCAGTCATTTTCCACTTATTTTTGGCGAAGTTCTACTTTCGGTATTTACTAGGCGCTTCATTCTACCTGTAAAATGATATAATTTTAAATAAGGTCACCTCAAGCAGTTCTGCGTTTCGTGTAATGCCTATGCACTTTAACAAGTTGTTCTCGCAATTTCTCATCTCTGTTAAAAATAATGGTAACCAGAGCTCTCCCATAAGATTGATCACTTCAGTGAAGGGCTTTCTTTTTATGGGCACGCGGGATTAGCCGAGCGGTCTGGTCGCTGCAGTCATTGACTGTGCGGCTGGTCCCGGCGGAGGTTCGAGTCCTCAATCGGGCTTGGGTGTGTGAGTTTGTCCTTAGGATAATTTAGGTTAAGTAGTGTGTAAGCTTAGGGACTGATGACCTTAGCAATTAAAATTCCCATATTTTTTCTTTTTATGTACCATCTGTTTTCGAATTGCCTCACAAACCATATCACCACCAGTTTAAGCTTGGTTAGAAGCAGCATGTTTTTAGAATGAGATTTTAACTCTGCAGCGGAGTGTGCGCTGATATGAAACTTCCTGGCAGATTATAATCGTGTGCCATACCGTGAGTCGAACTCGGGACCTTACCCTGTTTTTACCACTTTTTTAAAGTTTGAATGTGGGTTTGATATCCCAGCAGCCTTTTTTTTCTTTTTTTCGTTAAGGTCGTGGGGTGGCGGAGGAAGGGTGGGCATGAGTCGCCTGGCCACAATGTCTCCTTCCTCCCATTCCTGGGGATGTGGCACAAGGGATGCAACGGTTTTAGATTTTTGAAGTTTATTTCCAATTATTTTTATTTGGTTACCTGTTTTTTGTTATTTTATTTATTTAAATATTTTTCTTTTTAAGCAGTAAGTAACTGGAACTAATAAGTGCAATCCTTGCATCGACCTGGCCACGCACCTAACTGAAAACATTCTGTTAGCTGCAGCAAAGGACCAAAAGAAAGACAGCAAAGTGTGAGGCTAAGGAAGCCATTAAAGAAAACCTAAGGGTGGAATCTGTACCACCATTGACCGGATGGCAAACAAAAAAAACTGCGAAGAACCCAATAAATGTCAACAGTGATGTTAACACGTCGGGGAAGCAATTTTTGATAGAACACACCGTCGGTGTTACCCCAGATTCATAAGATTATCTTCTATGGACGTGCACAGGTATTTGTACTCTTGTTAACGTAAAGAAGACATCATATCTCGTTAGCAGTAACGATACAGCACGAGCCAGCTGATGACCGAACAAGCAGAATTTCACATACGGTCACCCACTGATTTTTGTGATTTTGGCTTCGAGTATGCAGTACCCGTACACCCGATTTTTTTAACCTTCCTCATTGCATGCAAATATCGGACGATGGCGGAATGATCATAGTTCATCACATTTGCCAGTTCTCGAATATAATGCGTGGATCGTTGACAATTGATGTGTTTAAACGATTTTCAAGAAATCTCAAAGGTCATTTGGAATGTGGAAAGTCACTAAGAACAACATTTTCTCTCCGCGATCTTTCCAATGGCATTGTCCCCATACACGATGAAAATGTTTCTGGCTGGCTCCGTTATTAGCTCACCCCTGTTAAAGTCAGACAGAAGAATGTGCCGATTTCTCCATTTGACACTCCATTTTCTAGTGTCCACAGTTCGTTATCTCCAGATGACAAAATGACAATATTTAAACTCAAATGGCAACAGTGAACAACAAATAAATAATGACAATCGATAAATAAGCCCATAGCAAACCGAATACCAACATGTAAAACAAAAACATTACGAAATTGCGTGCGCCAAGCTAATATGATACCTACTGGCACAGCTTAAGTGGCGCTAAGTTAGCAATGAGCGTTCTTATTAAGTAGCTTGGATTTAGCTTACAGAGTGACTATTGTCTACTATCGTGTAGTTAATGTGAGTCCTAACTGTGTACGTGAACTTGTATGTGACTATGTTGTGGCCAGTGTGGTTTCATAAATGGCTCTGAGCACTATGGGACTTAACATCTGTGGTCATCAGTCCCCTATAACTTAGAACTACTTAAACCTAACTAACCTAAGGACATCACACACATCCATGCCCGAGGCAGGATTCGAACCTGCGACCGTAGCAGTCACGTGGTTCCGGACAGAGCGCCTAGAACCGCTAGACCACCACGGCCGGCGCCAGTGTGGTTTCTTAATCATAGTGCATTTTCGATTTTATATGGCGTGAAATTTAGAGGCCTTAATTGAATGATTACTCAGTGCTTTTTGTCCGGTTGAATGTGTTCGAATAAATGTTTTTTAATGATTTTAAAGGTTTGCTGCCTGTAGCGTCAGTCGGTATGAGACCACTCAGGTTGTAAAGATGTCTGAGCCAGTGTGTCCCGCTTTCCAGTGGTCGCTTACGCTCAGCTTCTGCGTGGCGCGCGTTGTTGCTGCTACCAGAGTCACTCTTCACGGAATCGGCAGGTCTTCACATCCTGCGCCCTGTTCACCGCAAGCACGCCAGGTGGTACAGGATGCCGTCGGATCGTAAGACTAGTTAATGAAGTTTGAGGCGAACTGGACAAAATAAATAAAGAAACTGAAAAATAAATACATTTTTCAGCTCGACCACACTCAGTCCCAAACATCCCAGTGTCCTCTCCCAAATCACGTTACCTGGTACAAAAATGGACACGTGTGACGTTACTGGCATTACTGGCACCTTTCCGTGACTGACTGGGACAGTGGACAGATATACAACCAAGGTTCGGAGATTTATTTTCAAATACATATTCTTATTATATGTAATATATGTAATTTCCATTCAAAATCATCTCAAGCGTTTTTCAGTATCAGTAACATTAGCACACTTATCACATTAAACCAGCTTTAATCGTTTCCCTTCAGTCCAACAGTGAGCCAGTTTAACGTAAGTAAGATTTTAATAACAAGAAATCAAGCATCTGACAATACAATCAATAAAACCTTCCAGATGCTGACCTTTGTCTTGAAACTTATTACTTTAAATTAAGAATACCTTATCCTCAGTTACCACAATAGCTCATTAATAAAGATGACAAAAATATCTCAGTAGCGTTAAAGAATTTGCAAAATTTGATTACTTTAAGCAGATACATACAATCATCACATAACTTATAACGACATTCTACATAAAACTCAACCAAATGTTAAACAAACCTACTAAGCCTTCTTAAGAAATTCTTTCGCAAGAGACAACGAAAATGCGAAATCAGATTACTAAACTTCACAAACTCCAAAAATACAACAAACTGAAAATTAACCAGATTTGTCAAATCCACAGCAGGTATTTTGCATAAACCTTCAAAATATGGTTTAAAAATACTATTTCCCGTTTTCATTACTCATTCATACGATATAAACTACGTTCACGGTCTTCCTTTATACACATGAAAATGTTGCCTTTTTCTCCCCTGAAACATAAATACCTTTAACACAGTCCAACAACCGGTTCACACACGTATCAATTGTTATAGTGGATGAAACACAGTCTATAGCATCCCTCAGAAGAAACAACAGTCAGAAGCTGAGTCAGTATACAAGCAGAGATAACTGCTAGGTATTTTCAATCTGAAGAGGCGGCATCAACGTACAACGGTGAGTCAAATGAAAACCTTACATTTGTAATAACAAATCGATATTTCGCGCCGTTATCCTGTAAGTTGGTAAGCGTGCTACAAACAGCGTGCAGAATGGCCTGTAGGTGGCAGCATAGTGCGGATGCACACATACCATCGCAGTATCAGTATAAAGATGGCCGCCTCACTTGCGACTTAGACGAATGAAGGTTCAGTACGGTTATGCATGTTTGTTACAGCAGCAAGCGAATTTAGTAGGAAGTTCGCAAATGGTGTGACTTCAGTGGATGATGTTCTTCGTCCAGGTCAGGCATACCGACTTGTGACTCCACAGAACATTGCAGCAGTTGAAGCCATAGCGAAGGAAAACCGCGGAGTTACACAGACTGACGTTGCAGCATGTTTACAGATTAGTCATGGGTCAGCACACCACATTGAGCATGATGTTCTCCGGTTTCACAAAGTGTCTACAAAATGGGTGCCACGGCAGCTGACTCCTCAAATGAGAAAACGAGGTGTTCATGCTTGTGAAGAACTTCTTCGGCGCATTGAAAGAGAATTTGATGGCCTCCTTGCAAGAATCGTTACTGGGGACGAAACCTGGGTTCACTTCCACCAACCGGAAACGAAGCTAGCGAGCAAGGAATAGCGCCATTCCTCATCACCAAAACCAAAGAAGTTTCAAACAGAACCATCAGCATGGTAGGTTATGCTGAGTCTCTTTTGGGACGAAAAAGGCGTCATTTTGGAGCATTACATGACTAGAGGGACCACTGTCACCAGTGCATCACACACAGAACTCCTAAAAAATCATCTGCGGCCTGCAATCAAATCAAAGCGACGTGGATTACTGTCAGCAGGTGTCATTTTGCAACATGACAGTGCAAGGCCCCACACTGCCCGTACAACAGTTGCAACAATCACAGACCTGCATTTTGAGTGTCTTCCTTATCCACGATACTCACCAGTCTTTGCCCCAAGTTATTTCCATATATTTGGACCACACAAAGACGCAGTGGGAGGAAAGAAGTTCCGTTCTGATGAAGAGGCACGCCACGCAGTGCATGAGTGGTTGCGCAGACTACCAAAAGAATATTTTCTAAAGGAATTTATGCACTTTGTAAGCGCTGGTGGACTTTCATTGAGTGTGGGGGAGATTATGTTGAAAAGTGATTCAGCTTATTACCATTTCTCCACAATAAATAATTTTTAAAGAAACATTTAAGGTTTTCATTTGACTCATCCTCGTAAAATAACTAACTTGCGCTGTGCCTCACAACATGCTTTAAAAGTTAATAATTTTTAACAAACACATACAGTAGAAATGCAGAAACCAATCTGTACCACATCACAAGAACTCCAAGAACTCATATCAGTACAGGAGTGACAGAACCACCATCATCTATATTTTCATGAGGTTCGTTACATATGTTAAGATCATGTCATTATACTTTTTACATTACTTACTATCTTTCACTATTTTTTGAATACGAAAAGCATTTAATCAGTACAAAACACCATTTAGTATCGAAAGCACGATCGTATAGCGCAACAAGAGAAATTTGTGATTGCATTGAGGACTCCATTCGTACGGAGGAAAAGTCCGCTTTCTTGGATAGAGAGTCATCAGCAGATGCACAAGTAACTTCAGATGTTCGCCACGCAAATTTTTTGGTATCCTTGCTCTTTCAAGTCGTATATTAATCTCCTTGCAGACGATATTAGCAGTAACCTCAAACTTTTCACAGATGATACAGTTATCTACATCAGCAAAAGAAAACCGGTAGTTTCCTAAGATAGGGATGTTACTCAGCAACAGGATACTAATTTCAACATAGGATTATACAACCAACCAGTTAACGTTGAACATCAGGAGTCGGTTATCTCATACAAATTAGTGGATGCATCTCTTTGTATGAGAATGACGTAGAACGATCACATAAGCTCAGTCTTAATTAAAGCAGGTGACAAACTTCGGCTTATCAGTATAATACTAAGGAAGTGCAATCAGCCTACAATGGAGACTGCTCACAAATACTTGTGCGACACGTCATGCTACAACACTGGTCAAATATGTGGGGCCCGTACGAAAGAGGTCTAACAGGATACATCGACCGTCTGCAAACAAAAGGGCAGCACGAACGGTCACAGCTTTGTATGACCTAAGGGAGAGCACCACAGTCACCACAGTGATGCTGAAAGAGCTGCAATATTCTTGAAAATTGAGGCAAACTGCCTCTTGAAATCCTACTTAGCGTGTTTCAAGAACTATTTCAGATGATGAATGAAGAAATAGCATATAACTCCCAATGTACAGTCCCGTAGATATGAACACGACAGTACTAGATTAATAAGAGCGCGCTCAGAGGCAATGAAGCAGACATTGTTTCCGCCTTCCATAAGTAAATGGAACAGGAAAAAGAGTTAATAACTGGTACAGTGGGAAGTACCCTCTACCATGCACTACAAACAGTATTGCACAATAAGTACGTAGATGTAGAGTTAGATGTCTTATATCTTTTAGCGAAGAATGACCCCTGTGCTTGTGATAGAGATGTCTATTTGTAAACGACTATATACAGATCGCTGTTTCAGATCTTTTGACTATCAAGACAGCCCCTAAGGTCAGTTTGAAATGAAATAAATACCCTCATCGGCCATAACTGGACACTGAAATGAATTCACTGGTGACAACTCAAAATTTGTGTTGGACCAAGACTCCAACTCCGATTTCCGACTTTCCACGAGCGGCTGCTTTAAGCGCTTCAAGTATCCCAGAACCCTTTCCTTTCGACACAAATCCCCATGTTGTGCCCCATGTCCACCACGCTTATTGCTCGTCACATCATGCTGGATCCCTGTTAGGGTTCAAGAAAGAGAGTGCATACGCCATGAAATGATCTGAGTGGCTGTCAAGGCATATAGAATAACATATTGAGTGATTCTTACTGAAGTTTGAAAACCCTCGAAGCACGTAGATGTTTTTGTGACAACTGTAAGGTATATGGAGCTGAAAATATCTGGAAATACCCTGAAAGTGGATGACTAACGTTAAACTTCTGGCGTCACCAGATGACGCATCTCATCGCATTTGCTGCCTTGGTGCCTATCGATCTCTCGCACCTGGTCATCCCCGTCCAAGTCAATCATTCACCTGGCTCCGGGTCTATGCAAGCGACTACAGCGCCTGGGGCTCAGCGTTCGAGTCATGCGTTTGGCAGGTAGCATTTTTTTCTTTTCTTTTTTCTGCTTAGTGTTTATATTTAGGTAATATTTATTATTTTATTGATCATTCCCACGGTCTCCACTAGTTTCTGCAAACTACAGTGCAATTAAATCCTACCATATTTTTAATAATTTTTTCATAAAGCAGGGTCACATTCATAATATATTTCTTTAAGGTTAGTAGCGCCATTTGACTGTTCTTTATTTACAGTGTTACATTTACACTTACACATTACACCATACTGCGTCACAAAAACACAAATAGGCCAAAACATTATGACCACTGCCCAACGGGGCGCTGGATGCCGCCTACTGGCGTTGCGGACACGTGACGCGGTAACTGAAGTATTTAACCTGGGGAGACACGGAGCGACTGTCACCCTAGCGAAGATATGGTCTGCAAATGGGAAAATCTATTGAGATAAGCGACTTTGACAAAGGCAATATTATTATTACGTAGAGCCTGTGAACGACTATCTCGAGCAGCGCGGTATTAGCCGAGTGGTCTCAGGCGCTACAGTCATGGACTGTGCGGTTGGTCCCGGTGGAGGTTCGAGTCCTCCCTCGGGCATGGGTGTGTGTATTTATCCTTAGGATAATTTAGGTTAAGTAGTGTGTCAGCTGAGTGACTGATGACCTTAGCAGTTAAACCCCATAAGATTTCACACACATTTTTGACTATCTCGAAAACGGCGAAGCGGGACGAATGTTCGTGTGCTACCGTCGTGAGCATCTACGAAAAGAGGTAGAATCACAGTGAAACTACCACCAGGCACTAAATGGTTGGACGTCCACGACTCTTCACACAACGTGGAGTTCGAGCGTTTGTCTGCTACATAAAATAGGATGTATGTAGATCTCTTCCATCTCTGCTAAAAGAGAACAATGTTGGTGCACGCTCAACAGTTTCGAAGCACACCGTTCACCGTGCGTTGTTGAAGAAGGAGCTCCAGAGCAGTCCAACCCTTCGTGTTCACAAGTTGACCTAACGACGTCATCAGTTACGACTGCAGTGGGCACAGGACCATCGGGATTCGACCGTCGATCAATGAAAACTTGTCGACTCTTCCGGTGAATTACAGTTTTGCTACACTAGGTCGATGTCATTTCGACAAACGCCGTCATCGAGGTGAATGGCGGTTCGAAACGTGGAGCACACAATGGACGAGGAATGGTGGGAGCAGTATTATGCTACGGGAGTCATTCTTCCGCTCTTGCATGGAACGTGTGGTAGTAATTGGAGACACGCTGAAAGCTGCTAACCACCTGTATCCCTTCAATCTTTATCTCTTCACTGAGGGTGATGCCGTCTTTCAGCAGCATGGTTGGCCATGTCTTGGAGCCATAACCGTGCTACAGTGGTCTCGTCGACCAAATCCACCTGATTTAAATCCTTTAGAACCCATCTGGATCTCTATCGGGTGCCGTCACCGCGTACCCAAATCAGCGGCCCGTTCTTTACGCGAGTTACATGACGTTTGCGTTGACATCTAATGCAATACATATCCGCAAAGCTACAAAGATACTACCCTATACCTGATAAGCAGGATGAGTGACGTATTTTGTTACAAAGACAGACAAACGAACTATTAAGCAGACGCTCACGATGGTTTGGTTCATCAGTGTAAATAAGTATAACCTTCCGAATTAGATCACTACTACTAAATGACATAGTTGTTCTCTACTAAATAAAGTCTGTATACAAAAAAAGAAGGAGCAAAAGGAAAGAATCAAAAAATTAGATAAGAGTTTACTTGGTTACAGCGAGGGCAATAATTCTGTAACTTCTACGTTTACAGCACATTACATTTAGAAAATGTGTTTGGAGAGAGAGTAGCTGATCGGTGCGATACGTGGCACTGCCTCCTACCATCGAGGGCAGGGTCGGGAAGCACGTGCGGATAGAAGTTCAACAATTTTCATCCATTTTTGAGGTATTTCCCGACATTTTCGGCCCGTTATAGCTTACATTAATTTTTGTCAGGTTCATCTACGTCGCTTCGGGTCCCTTTAAACGTTAATAACAGTCACCATGTATGTGTGATGTTCATTCGTTCGGATGGGTTCAAATGACAAAAGACAACACACAAACAATCCTAATGTACAGAACTGGACATAAAAATTCAAGCAGCTGAAAAGGTCAAAACCTGTCGTATCGAGAAAAATATCAATTATTGTTTGATGGAAAGATAATGCGCCATTAAGTGAAAGAGTCTGTTGGAACCATAAAGCCATTATCCACTGGCACGCTCCGTAATAAAAAACACGAGTTTGGACGCCCAGCGGTAGCCGGCCTCTCGTGTTACGACAGCAATTACAGACGCAGCGGCCATGGGCTCCTTGCTGTCGCTTCTGATCGCTATGTTGCTCGTTTCTCCTTCGACGTGTGCGCGGGCGAACCAAAGTGAGAACGACAGTGCGCGTTGTAATACAGACGGTTGTCGATTATTGGGCTGCTCCTGACATACCGCCGCCTACGAGGTGTTTTCGGAAAGTAATGTCCAATCGGTCCGAAATCGAAACGACAGCGAAAATCTAAAATACTTTATTTTCAACAGTTAGCTATACATTCCAGGTACTTCTGTAGTCGCCGCTCTGTCTTAGACGTTTGTCGTAGCGTTATACCAAGCAGCCGCCTCACAGTTCCGCCAATTCTCTACGCTGGTCTTCAGTTCGTTGTCTGTGCCAGAATGTATTCGCAGGCAACACTGAATATAGCAGAGATGAAACTCAGGGGTCCCAATGATGGGCCGTACGTTTGGTGATCAAATACTCGACCATCGTAAACGCTGGAGGGTCATCTTCATTGCACCTATAGTGTGCGGCCGAGAACTCTCAAGAAGAAAGAAATGCACGACAGTTACTTCGTGTGTGTTGCATAACATCAGGCGAAATCTCTCACCAGGCTCTCATACTTGACGGGAGACACTATTGTTTTGAGCACCTTTAAGTGCTCACTGTGCTCTCGAAACTGAGAGAGAGCGACATGACGCGATCGATGGGCATCCTAGATACACTGCCCAACACATCTGTGCAAGGCTTCATCGGATTTTTACGGTGGTTTCCATTTCTCGCCTGATTGGTTTTTACTCTCCGAATAGCTCTCGTTAATGTTCATCACAAACGTACTACCGCCCTCGCTGCCAGCGACATTGTGAGGAAGAGAACCGTGAGGCGTTCTGATAAGTAGCACCTCTGTCTTGTCTCTCACTTCACTTACAAAATACAGAAACGGATCGCTTCACGTTTCATCTAAGACGTGATGTAACGTAACTATGTAAAATGGATCTTGATTCTTTGGCACAATGCAATCAAAATAGCACATCAACGTCACCTGGTTCTTTTCGTGCGTGTAGTTTATTCTCTTCAGCCTGTAGCGCAAGAAATGTTGGATGCGGTTTTCGGTTGTGCGGCGTAAATACTAACCAAGTTTATAAACATTTATCATTAACACAATGCAACAAATCGGAACGACGAGGAAAATATTGATCCCACCAACTGCTAGCATAGCTTGAAGGTGGATTACGAACAGAATGCAAATAACTGCACAACCAATGTTTTTATCGAGCTCCACTTTCACGTCACTCTCATTGGGCACTGCCACTATGGGCAGTACCCATCTGTTCGAGTAAGGCCTCCCCTGTAGCCAAGACGCTAGGCACCATCTGTCCACCTGGACCAGGAACTGATGTCCTCAGGTGGGCAAAATGTTCCGGTCGCACAGGGTAGACACACGGTCTCAGGCGGCTTGTCACAGTCCGCGTGGCTTCCCCCGTCTGAGGTTCGAGTCCTCCCTCGGGCATGGTGTGGTGTGTGTTGGCCTTAGCGTAGGTTAGTTTAGATTAAGTAGTGCGTAAGGTGAGGGACTGACGACCTCAGCAGTTTGGTCCTATAAGACCTTACCACAAATTTCCAATTGTTCTATCAGTTGCTAGCTCAGACTCAGACTCCACCACGCTGCCCCAATGTTGGCCATACGCACTATCATCTGTTCAAAAAATGGCTCTGAGCACTATGGGACTCAACTGCTGAGGTCATTAGTCCCCTAGAACTTAGAACTAGTTAAACCTAACTAACCTAAGGACATCACAAAGTCTTGCGGTTCCAGACTGCAGCGCCTTTAACCGCACGGCCACTTCGGCCGGCTGCACTATCATCTGTGTCCGTACTGCTCACACCCGCCCCTGTTGCTCACTTGTCGACCTTCGGTAGCCAAAGACTGGTTACTTCTCGCCAAGGCTTCCCACACCATGAGCGTTGCGACAGTGTTGCCAGACCGCCGCATTTCAGGCGACATGTAAACAACCACATGACACGTCCATCACAGTAGGCAGGATTTAAGCAGTGGAAGCCGTACCATATAACTGAGATTCTGAAACTTTTACATTCCACATCAGGATCATTTGGACAAGATCAGCTACAACGAAACAAACAAAACGGTAAGCCACCAAAAGGATATACTAATCATGAAACACATGAGTTGATCTGAAACAAAAAAAAAAAACTCTATTCGGATTCAATTAAAATGATTCAATTTCCAGTTATCTTTCCAGTTATCAAATTTTTTTCTCTTGTTCTGAAACTACACACTGACTTTATACTGAAAGCAATAATATGTCTAATATATTTACAAAGTCTACAGAATCGAGTCTCACTTTGAGAGAAAGGACCCGCGAAATTTTATACAAGGTTTGTTTTTTCTACAAAACGAACAACGCAGCTGTGAACCCATTGCAATCAGTCAGTATTATAACTCACTGCAATCAGCCAGTACTGTAGTTGCTGGTGTAGTCTTCAGTTCAAAGACTGATTTGATGCAGCTCACCATGCTCCTCTTCATCTCTACATAAATACTGCAACCTACATCTACTTGAAACTGCTGTCTGTTGTCAGGCATTATCTCCCTCTACAATCTTTATCTGCCCCAGCCCCTCTCCTCACACCCACATTTCGATCCTTGATGCCTCATGAAGTGCCCTATTAAACTATCCCATATTATAGTTAAGTTGGAGCACAAACGTCTTTCCTCCCCAATTAAAACCAGTGCCACCACATTACGTATCTAAACTATGCATGTAAACTTCAATGCTCTCTTGTAGAACTATATGCAGCATGTTTCACTTCTCTAAAGGGTACATTTTAAACATCTTCAGAAAACAATTTCTAACTGTTGAATTTATATTTTATGTCACAAATTTCTTCTTTTTAGAAATCCTATTCTGGCAATCGGTAGTCTGCAGCAGCGTATATCCTCCCTTCTTCTCCCAAAGTAAGCTTATTTTACTGCCCAATTAGAAAAACTACATCTTTTACCTCATGTAAACTACATCTTTCCTTATGTTACTCCCTCAGCACCCTTGATTTAATTCGACTGCATTTCATTACCTTTGTTTTACTCGCGCCGATATTAACCTTGTAACCTCTCCCCAAGACGATGCCCATTTCGTCGTTTGTTGCCTCCGACATAATTACAATGGCATCGACGAACTTAAAAACTTCCAGTTTCTTCTCCCTGAACTATAATTCTCTTTGTAAACTTCTTCATAGCTTCCTTTACTGTCGTACTTCTCAACTACTGCCACTGGTTCTTGTACTAGTTGTAGATAATTTCTATTTCTTTCTGTTACCTTAAGGATTAAAACAGAGAACTCACAGTCAACGTATCACTTCCTGCTCACCCACCTTTAATCCACTTTCAACGTTTCTCCATGGTTTCCCTTACTGCTTCAGTGGGCCAGTTAGACCGCCAGCGAGAGTGCACCGCTGGTTCCTGCTACTAATAAGCCGAGTATACCGTTCGCTTGTTACATATTTTTAAGATCTTCAAATAGGAGCGACTTATTCTCAGTTATCTGTGTAGTTACTAGTTTATTTTTGTAATTTGTTGTGTGTTCGACGGCTGACTAGGCACAACCCTTTATTTCAATAACAGTGTAGTGTACAGAACCGTCGTTGCTATCGACTGTTGTATCGATCCTCGTATCGTACAGGCTTCTGTTTGTTTAGTTAGAACAGCTTAGTGTCAGACTGTCAGTGAGGCGGCACTTCGATTTTCCACTGCTAATAAGGCTAGTACACCGTTCGTTTGTTGCATAGTTTTACGAGCTTAAAACAGGAGCGACTGCAGTAATGGATAGGAACTGTGATGGTTGTGTACAGATGCGAGCTCAGTTGGTGACCCTTCGCTCACAGCTCCAGGCTGCGTTGGCTTCTGTCACACAGCTTGAGGCTGCTGCCAAGGGGCGTCACTGTGGGGGATCGGACGCGGGGATTCGAGAGACGTCGAGTGCGTCTCACGTTTCCTCTGATAGGTTCACTGCTGTGACCGCCCTAGGTACTGCCTGCACTGAGGTTGACTGCTCACCCGTGGTCGAATGGGAAATCATTCCAAAGTCTGGCAGGCAGCGAAAATCTTTCCAAGGGGCCGATCGTAGGGCCTACCCAGTTCGTTTGACGAGCAGGTATCAGGTGTTATCTGTGGCTGCCGATGTCTCTGAGACAGATGCAATCCTCCACCCTGTTCCAGAGGAAGCTTCTCGGCCCGTAAGGTCTGGGCATTCACAGAGGTTGGGTTTGCTGGTAGCTGCGTAATGGGGCCCCTTAGGAACATGGCTGCCAAGGAGTGTGCAGTCCGTGTGCATGCTGGGGGGAGTCATTCCGGATGTGGAAATGGTGCTTCCGGATGCCATGAAGAGTACAGGGTGCAGCCAACTGCGTGTGGTGGCTCATGTCGGCACCAATTACATGTGTCGCTTTGAACCGGTGCAGATTCTGTCTGGTTTTGGGTGGCTAGCAGAAATGGTAAAGACTGTCAGCCTTGCTTCCGAGATAAAGGCGGAGCTCACCATCTGCAGCATCGTTGATAGAACCGTCTGTGGTCCTTTGGTGCAGAGCCGAGTGGAGGGTCTGAATCAGAGGCTCAGGCGGTTCTGTGACCGTGTAGGCCGCAGATTCCTTGACTTGCGCCATCGGGTGGTGGGTTTCCGGGTTTCGCTTAATAGGTCAGGAGTCCATTACACACAGGAGGCGGCTACACGTGTAGAGGCGGCTGTGTGCAAGGGACTGGGCGGTATTTTATGTTAGAGGGTCTCAGGGAACCACGGAAGGGGCGTCCGTTTAAAAGTGGGCAGGTAAAACACAGTAAGGTAGTTGTAGAAACGGTCGGTATTGTAGTTGTAAATTGTCGTAGTTGTGTTGAGAAAGAACCAGAGCACCAAGCCCTAATAGAAAGCAATGAAGCTCAAATAGTTGTAGGTACAGAGAGCTGGCTAAAGCCGGAACAGCCGAAATTTTTTCAAACGATCTAACAGTGTTCAGAAAGGATAGATTAAACACAGTTGGTGGTAGAGTATTAATTGCTGTCAGAGGTAGTTTGCCTTGTAACGAAATTGAAGTAGAATGTTCGTGTGAAATAGTGTGGATAGAGGTTATACCTGATAATCGGACTAAACTATTAATTGGATCGTTTTACCGACCCACCGACTAAAACAATATAGGTGCTGAATAGTTCAAAGAAAACTTTAGTCTCAATTCAAATAAGTACCCCGCTCATACAATTATAGTGGGTGGTGACTTCAATCTACCCGCGATATGCTGAAAAATTATACGTATAAAGACGGTGGCAGGCATAAAACGTCATCCGAAATTGTACTGAATGCTTTCTCTGAGAATTATTTTGAACAATTAGTTCATGACCCAACTCGAAGCGTAAATGGCTACGAAAGCGTACTTGACCTTTTAGCAACAAATAATCCTGCACAAATAGTGAGTATTAAGACGAATGCAGGGATTAGCGACCACAAGTCAGTTGCTGCCAGGCTGAATACCGTAACACCTACAACCATCAAAAAGAAACGCAAAGTAGTTTTATTTAAAAATGCTGATAGAAATGCTCTTAACGTCTTTTTAAGAGACAGTCTTCACTCCTTCCGATCTGATCATGTAAGTGCAGAAAAGTTGTGGAATGTTTTCAGAGAGATAGTATCGACGGCAATTGAGAGATATATACCACATAAATTAATAAATGGTGGTACTGATCCCCCATGGTACACAAAACGGGTCAGGTCGTTGTTGCAGAAGCAACGAAAAAAACATGCCAAATTTAAAAGTACTCAAAATCCCCAAGATTCGCAAAGTTTTGCAGATGTTCGAAATATAGCGCTTACTTCAATGCGAGATGCTTTTAATAATTTCCACAACGAAATCCTGTCTCGAAATCTGGCAGAAAATCCAAAAAGATTCTGGCCATACATAAAGCACACCAGTGGCAAGACGCAATCAATACCTTCATTGCGCGATAACAACTGTGAAGTCACTGATGACAGTGCCACTAAAGCAGAGTTATTAAACACGGTTTCCTGAAACTCCTTCACCAAAGAAGACGAAGTAAATATTCCTGAATTCCAATCAAGAACAACTGCCAAGATGAGAAACATAGAAGTAGATATCCTCGGTGTAACAAAGCAGCTTAAATCACTTAATAAAGGCAAGGGCCCGGTCAAGATTGTATATCAGTCAGCTGATAAACTAGCTCCATATTTAGCATATATATACAACCACTCGCTCACAGAAAGATCCATACCTGAAGACTGGAAAATTGCTCAAGTCACACCAATACCCAAAAAGGGAAGTAGGAGTAATCCGCTGAATTAGACGCGTATATCACTAACGTCGATTTGCAGTAGGATTTGGAACACATACTGTATTCAAACATTATGAAGTGCCTCGAAGAAAACGATTTATTGACACATAATCAGCACGGATCCAGAAAATATCGTTCTTGTGAAACACAACTAGCTCTTTATACTCATGAAATAATGAGTACTATCGAAAGGGGATGTCAAATTGATTCCACATTTTTAGATTTCCAGAAGGCTTTCGAAACCCTTCCTCACAAGCTTCTTCTAACCAAACTGCGTGCCTACGGAGTATCGCCTCAGTTGTGCGACTGGACTCGTGATTTCCTGTCAGAAAGGTCACAGTTCGTAGTAATAGACGGAAATTCATCGAGTAAAACAAGAGTAATATCCGACGTTCCCCAAGTAAGTGTTATAGGCCGCTATTGTTCCCGATCTATATTAACAACATAGGAGACAATCTGAGTAGCCGTCTTAGATTGTTTGCAGATGATGCTATCATTTACCGTCCTGTAAAGTCATCAGATGATCAAAACGACTTTCAAAATGGTTTGGATAAGATATCTGTATGGTGCGAAAAGTGGCAATTGACCCTGAATAAAGAAAAATGTGAAGTTATTCACATGAGTACTAAAAGACATCACCTAAATTTCGATTACGCTATAAGTCACACAAATCTGAAGGCTGTAAAGTCAGCTAAATACTTAGGGATTACAATTACAAATAACCTAAATTGGAACGATCACATAGATAATATTGTGGGTAGAGCAAACCAACGACTGCGATTCATTGGCACACCCTTAGAAGGTGCAACAGGTCTACTAAAGAGACTGCTTACACCACGTTTTTCCGCTCTATTCTGGAGTATTGCTGTGTGGTGTGGGATCCGCATCAGGTGGAACTGACGGATGACATCGAAAAAGCACAAAGAAGGGCAGCCCGTCTTGTATTATCGCGAAATAGGGGAGATAGTGTCACAGACATGATACGTAAATTGGAGTGGCAATCATTATAACAAAGGCGTTTTTCGTAGCGACAGGATCTTCTCATGAAACTTCAATCACCAGTTTTCTCCTCCGATTGCAAAAACATTCTGTTGGCACCCACCTAGATAGGGAGAAATGATCATCACGATGAAATAAGAGAAATCAGGGCTCACACAGAATAATTTAAGTGCTCGTTTTTCCCGCGTGCCGTTCGAGAGTGGAACGGTAGAGAGACAGCTTGAAAGTGGTTCATTGAACCCTCTCCCAGGCACTTCATTGTAAATAGCAGAGTAGTCATGTAGATGCAGATGTAGATGTAGACTTCTCAACTAAAACTAAACTACCTGCGAACAGACCTTGGAAGGCCCAACGGTACCGACCGGCCGCCATGTCATCCTCAGCCCACAGGCGGCACTGGATGCGGATATGGAGGGGGTCGTGTTCAGCACACTGCTCTCCCGGCCGTATGTCAGTTTACGAGACCGGAGCCACTACTTCTCAATCAAGTAGCTCCTCAGTTTGCCTCACAAGGTCTGACTGCACCCCACTTGCCAACAGCGCTCGGCAGACCGGATGGACAGCCATCCAACTGCTAGCCGAGCCCAACAGCGCCTAACTTCGGTGATTTGACGGGAACTGGTGTTACCACTGCGCCAAGGCCGTTGGCTTCACTTCTCAACTACTACTTCTGAAAAGTGAAAGCAGGACGTGGGGGTTGGGGAGTGTGGGTCACTGAGCCTGTAGAAGCAAACACCGTCATCAACCTTTATTTCACACAATATTTAGCCTGTACACACCAGTAATAAGTACACTTGATAACTGATCGCAGCAACAGTATATATACACACGCATTATATGAGTGATCAAGAAAAATCTGCATTACAACTGTTCATTCTAGTTTACCTTCACTGAAACTGCCTAAAATTTTAAACTAAGGCCATAGCAAAGATTTACTTTAAACGAAAGACCAAATTTAAAAAAAAATTATTCAATTAAGAAAACAATCTCTGAAGAAAATTCTAAATCTTAAAATTGATTGTTCTTAAAAGCTCTTTCATAAAAACTAAAAGAAAACTTCAGAAATATCATCAAATATCAGACCTAGCCACATCACCTGCAACTCAATTAACGTTTAATAAACAAGGTACTTTTTAAGGAGGGGGATCCATTTCAACAAGCCCAGAAACCACAAAGATAACGCAGGGATCCTTGCCTTTTAAAAACATGATCATTAATGAAAAGTTTAATTAGCACACCCAAAAGATTCCTGGACAGTTAAATATTTTAATACGCACACCTTGTGCTCCAATTACGCCTAATCAATAGTTAGACAAACCAGCACAGTTATTTGGTACCCCAGTGAGAAGTGCTGCACGATTAATTTGTTAAGAGAACAACACTAGTGAATGGATGTCGTTTTGCTAAGGGAACAACACTAGTGAACGAATGTCGTAAAGGAACCACAATTTGAAGTCAGAATAAATTAGCCGCCGTGGTTTCTAACCCCTGTTTAGCACAATTTTAACTTTAGGCAAGGACAGAACGATGCCAACGGCCTTTGGCACGACGGATCACTGTCATATACTATCAGTAACCATGTCCCACAATGTCAACGAACCAAGTGCACAAGGTAGCTGAAGGTGCTCACCGTTTCCAGAACTGACGTGCGCATATACAAGCTGTATCACAACCGTCTCCACAGCCACAAATTCAGCAAATGTAGGTTTACTTTTCCTTAGTTTACCTTCTAAAATACATCATAGGGTTAGTATTGGTTGGAAATTTCGTAACGTAAACTCATCTTCACGAAGCCGCCCTCTCCCTGCCTTTCCTTTCGGCTGTAAATAATTCGTGTCGTAATTAGCAACCGTCACCCATTAAACTGATCCTGGTAATGTTCATACCTGTCAGTGCAACACGCTTTGGAATTAGGCACAATCACAGTATTCTTGAAGCCTGTCTCAAATATCTTGCGCACCATGCGGATGAAATTTGTATGTTTCGCATGTTGTCCAAAGGTTCTTAATAATTACGGGAGGATCTCGTCTGCTCACCCTACTTTATTTTGACTTGTGTCTTCTAAGTGAAATATACACCGAAGAGGCACAGAAACTGGTACTCCTCCCTAATATGGTGTAGGGCCCCCGTGAGCTCCCAGAAGTGGCGCATGGACTCGACTAATGTCTGAAGTAGTGTCGAAGCGAATAGACAGCATCAAACTTGCAGGGCTGTCCATAAATCTGTAAGAGTACGAGGGAGTAGAGAGATCTCTTCTGAACACCACGTTGCAAGGCATTCCAGACGTAATCAACAATTTTGATGTCTGGGGAGTATGGTGGCCAGCGGAAGAGTTTAAACTCAGAACAGTGCTCGAGGAGCCACTCTGTAATAATTCTGCAAGTGTGGGGTATCGCATTGTCCTGCTGGAATTGTCAAAGTCCGTCGGAATGCCCAATGCATGTGAATGGATGCAGGTGATCAGACAGGGTGCTTAAGTATGTGTCACCTGTCAGAGTCATATCTAGATGTATCAGTGGTCCCGTATCACACCAACTACACACGCACCACACAGTTACAGATCCTCGACCAGCTTGACCAGTCCCCTACTGACATGGATTCATGAGATTGTCTCCATACCCGTACACGTCCATCCGGCTCTACAGTTTGAAATGAGACTCGTCCGACCAGGCAAAATGTTTCCAGTCATCAACAGTCCCATGGCGGTGTTGATGGGTCGAGGCGAGGAGCAAAGCTTTGTGTCATGCAATCATCAATGAAACACGAGTGTGTCTTCGGCTCCGAAAGCCATTACCGATGATGTGTCGTCGAACGGTTCACTCGCTGCCACTTGCCATTGAAATCTGCAGCAATTTGCGGAAGAGTTGCACTTCTGTCACCTTGAACGATTATCTTCAGTCGTCGTTGGTCCCGTTCTTGCAGTATATTTTTCCGGGTGCAGCGATGTCGGAGATTTGATGTTTTACCGGCTTCGTCTTATCCGCGATACACTCATGAAATGGTCCTACGGGAAAATCTCCACTTCATCACTACCTCGGAGATGCTGTTTCCCAAACGACTATAACGACAAATCCAAACTCTCTTAAATCTTGATAACTTTCCATTGTAGCAGCAGTAACCGATCTAACTACTGCGTCAGATTCTTGTTGTCCCATTTTGGGGTTACCGACCGCAGCGCCGTATTCTGCTGTTTACATATCTCTGTATTTGAATACGCCTGCCTATACCAGTTACTTTGGAGCTTCAGTCCATTTGGCGGTTACGCATGCCCCTCTCATCTTCGTCCATTACGTCTTCCCCCGACCACGGCAATGTTTTCAAGTTTCTTTCCTTTATATACACATAACTTCTATCTTTAAGTTTTCCCTTCCTTGCTATCTCGTCTGCATTTAACAGTATAATTCCCACATAAATTTAATACGCATAGCAGTCGGTAAAGTATTTTATTTTATTCGCCGGATGCCCAACTATGTACACAAACCGAGTCTTTTAGGATGTCGCCCCTGCCTTACCAGTCGTAGTGTGTAATTCCAAACGAGCTCATTGACAGCACGACTGCAGAGGCAATCCTCTTGCCACACAGTCGCGACTCGACTGACTGTTTTGTGGACACCAGCCAGTGCTTTTGGGGCGCTACTTGCCATTACTAATGGAGTGTGAACTGGCAGGGTAGCAGCCGGAAAAGCAGGTAGAGGCTCACAAGTGGAAATGAGGCACGCGAACCACTGACCCGACTGAAAGCCCATGCTCACACACAGGAGATTGGGTCAGGGTTGATGTGCCCGGCAAACGGGTTGATGGATCGGTCAACCTGAGCGTGGGCCCCTTAATGACCTGCAGCCATTATTGGCCACCTGGCGCTGCCATGACGAAAAGGTGCGGCGTGGCCAACTGAACCTACCTGCCGATAGGCGATCAGAATAGTGCCTGCTCCTGGCGTGAACCTTCTTTGAAATCGCTCTATTCCTAGGGACACAGCTGCCACCTGAAAACAGATTTTCAGACTGCCTGTTCCATGCCTCATCCATTTCCTCTGCGAATACTTACTACTCGTTAAACAAAGAAAAAGCTGCTGGATAGTTACGTAAAAGAAGTCAGCTAGGATAAATGTCAGTGCCTCGATTCTCTCAATCATATTCCTAACAAACAGATTTCTATAAATTAGCTTGATCATCAAACTGATTTCCATAAGCTGATGCAGCAAACCTTGAACTTAGAATGTTTCAACCCAACCATAGGCAGACACTTTTCAGATTTCCTGCTTTTAGGCGTAAGACATGTTGTTGAGTCAAAAATACAATGTATGTTGCTGGAAACTGCTAATGACCTTACCAATTCATTGTTCACAGGTTTTACCGTCCTTACAAAAGCAGGGGTCATCCACGGGGGACCTGACTGTGTTCAGTTTTTCAACAGCTCAGGGAAAGGGCACGGACTAATGGACAGACGGACGGACAACGTCAGAGAGCACTGCTACGTACCTTGTAAGGACACTACAAGTACTACAATTGTGTAGACGACTCTAACACTGTAAGAACCACGAACCTGTCGTGAAGTATTTGAGAGATTTTTCTTGTGATAACATTCCTTTGGACGCTCTCAGCTCACTATCACCTTCACCAAAATGACAGAACTAACGGGATACAGATATGCACGTATACAGATGATGGTAATATTAAGTACACAAGGCATAAAGGTGCTGTATGTTGGTAGACCTGTCATATTTACTAGGGTGATTCATGTGGAAAAGTTTCCGACGTGATTATGACCCTAAACGGGAATTAACGGACGTTAAACACGGAATGGTAATTGGAGCTAGACGCATATGACATTCCATTTCGGAAATCGTAAGGAAATCGAATACTCCGATATCTACAGTGTCAAGAGAGTGCTGAGAATACCAATTTTCAGGCATTACCTGTCACCACGGACAACGCAGTGGCCGACGGCCTCCACTCAATGGCCCAGAGGAGACCATTGTGTTGACAATCTGGCAGAGCATAGTACGAGAGCTCTGCTTGACGTCGTTTGTACCGCTATTGCCGATTCGGGCCACTCTGCTCTTAAATTCTAGGACATTTCTCGATTTTTTTTACGACAGGTTTCAACGTGACCAATAACAAACACTATATAATTATAATTGTCTTCTCAAGAGCTATCGAACGCAGTTACATAACTTATATGATACTTCGTTTAATATCTCTGTTGATACCAGTTGAAGTAACAAAACAAAAAATATGTGACACTCGACGCTCTAATATTTGGGAAAAACCGGGTTTCACTATGTGCAACTGTTCATGAAAGGAAAGGGGGGATATAGTTTACTAGAAGACTATGTCAAAAAATTGAAGTAAATCAGTCAAGAAGTTTTTAGGCCTTTTGGCAACAACTTTTCTCGTTTATTTATATTATGTATGTACTTATGTATATTGAAAAATAGGTAGCCTATGTCTGTCCGAATGTTCGTTAGACTATAGTCTAAAAAAAAAAAACAACACGAAATACCCTTACTCCTTACCCTCATATCCGATTATAACACTAGTACATAAGTAATTAATCTAGTGGCCATTCAGCAGTTAACAACACACACTGAGGAAGGCGTCTTGCAATAGTTTCCGAATGGTCGGAATTTTATGCTTGTCGATGCGTTCACAAACCCAGAAGAATTTTACTGACCAGTATTACATATATGTTTTTGTACTATGTGTATTAAAAACTGTAGCCTGTATCTGTCCAAATGTTCATTTCGCGATTTTGGGTTATTATTTTTCCTCTTTCACATTACATATATAATTATTTAGTACACGTGTATATATATATATATATATATATACATATATATATATATATATATATATCCTGTCTCCATTCTAATGTTCTTTAGATTGTCGTGTAAAAATTTAAAGTAAGATGGGCAAGTACTTTCTGAGATTTTTGGTAACAATGATATACGACAATTTTTCTCTATATAGTAGATATAGTAGTAGAGAAATGGAGATAAATACTACCACACACATTTAAAAAATGTAGCCCATGTACATCGGAAAGTTTACTAAAGTTTCGTCTAAAAACTTTATACTGAATTGGCCACAAACGTTTTGGAAATTATGCTAACAACGTTGAGTTTTTTTAAATATGCAGCCTGAGTCTCTCCAAAAATTTAATAGCCATCCAAAATTTATGGTAGTGGTGTGTAAAAATTGGAAGTGAATCGGATGAGGACTTTCCGAGAGATTTGGTAACAACGTTAAACGTTCATATAACAGTATAGAATTTAAATATGTACTCATCTACCACGCATATTAAAAAATATGTTTCCTATGTCTGTTTGAACGTTTATTAAAGTATCATCTAAAGATCTGAAGTTAATCAGTCAAGAACACATGGAGATTTTTGCTAATAACGTTCCCTCTTTATACAGAATGAGTGTACTTATAAACCATATGCATTAAAAATTTATAGCCTGTGTTCATCGGAATGTTTATTAGGATATCATGAAAAAATCTGAAGTAATACGCTCAACTATTTTTATGAGATACTTCGTAGCAACATTAAACAACGACTTGTCTCTACGTAGTTGCGGTCTGTTCTTAATGGGGCTTGTCATGATGGCTGATTTCGGAATATGGCCATCAAATGTCCTATGTCTGACCAATACTTTCTTTATTCGGAAATTTCTATGTAGCTTTCTATATATTACTATCTTTCATTTATGTTACGTATGTATGAAGTTCCATACGTTTGTATTATGTGTTACATTGTGTTAGTGTGCTTCAACTTCAGCTTCTGTATCACTATATGATGTTCCATTTCCTGTATTCTTTACGCTGTTCTCTAACGCCATGGTTATGTGTAATCGGTGTACAGGCCTCCTTCTTGCTTAATGCTCTTGTAACATTCTTGAAATAGTGTCCACTGTTCTGTCTAAATTCGCCCACTGACGAGGATTTCTAATGACTTTGTATACGTTATCGTATGGCGTCCTTTGTCTTGTGAGCTATGTGTGAGAGGTGAAGTATCACATGTCTGGGGAGACCATTGCACAACACGTGCAGGGTGACAATCGTTATATCCTCTCAATTGTTTGCGTTAAGATGTTAAAACTGCACAATTAGCCTCATAGCATGACAGGAAGTAGTATGCGCATGTGCATGCACCTTGTTGTTGTTGGCTATTTGCACGGTACAGTGTGCCTGAGCCTATAGCACTTCTGAAGGCCTACTGGGCGAACAGTAACAGCATAACTGCAGCTCAAAGGAAGTTTGCGACCGATTTCAAGCTGAAGACAACTGATCCAAATGTGCTAACAATCAAGGATTTCATTCGCAAGCCTGAGAGAACAGGTAGTGTTCCTGATGACGGTGTTGGCAATTTCGGTCGTCCAAATTGGATGAAAATGCTTGAGAACATAGAGGAGAAGCGCTCTGTGATTCAAACCAGCCCCAGGAAATCGATCGAACGAGATGCACAACAGATGGGAATCAATCGGGGACACTGTCACAAATTGTTGTTTAAGAGCTGCAATTCTTCCCATACAAAATTCAAACACATCACTCATTATGGAACAGCAGTTGCGTTTCGCCAACCCTATTGTCCACAGAATTGACGAACAGGACTTTGATGTGAATAAGGTTTGATTTAACGATGAAGAGCACTTTCATTTGGATGGGTTCGTCAATAAGCGAAATTCGTGCATTTGGGGGACTGAGCATCCGCATTTCACGATCTAGAAATCTATTCACCCTCATCGGGTGACTATGTGGAGAGAAATGTCCAATCACAGAATAATTGATGCGATATTCCTTGATGGCACGGGGCCTAACGAACAGTTCGTGAAGGTTTTGAAAGATGATTTCATCCCCGTTATATAAAGTTCCTCTGATTTCAACAAGATGTGGTTCATGCAACACGGATCTCGATCCCATCAAAGCAGGAGAGTGTTTGATGTCCTGGAAGAACACTTTGGAGCCTGCATTTTGGCTCTCGAGTGCCGAGAGGCCACTGGCATGGGCCTCAATTGGCCGCCATATTCTCCGGATATGTACACATGCGAGTCCTTTTTGTGGGAACATATCAAAGACAAGGTGTGTAGCAATAACCCCAAAACCATTGCTGAGTTGGAAATACCCATTCAGGAGGCCATTCTGGAGGTCATCAATATTCCGACACTTCAGCAGCTCACGCAGAATTTCGCTATTCGTCTGTGCTACTTCATCGCCAATGACGGCAGGCATACCGAACATGTCGTGACCTAAAACTCAATATCTGCAGTGGCATTTACATATTGAATAAAGTATGCGCAAGCCGCAGTTTGCATCTAATTTACGTTTCTTTCATATAGTTCTATAACTGTCACCCAGTACATTCTCGGCTTTGCCTGAAGTTCATCCGATGTAAGTGTGTTAAATAAAGACCACGTCCGGTTTGGAAGTGTATCATTCGAAGGCCTGGGGTAGCATGGTTTGTTACTAATATATACTTTACGTTCAGCGTGTTTTATTCTTAATCTTTGCCGTATGTTCGCCAAGAAACCACACATGTTCGTCCCTTATAGCATAAAATGTGCCACACCCTTTTTCCATGCATCCAACCGCGTTTTGAGGCGGCATTTGTGGGTGGCGTCTTCTACTGTGTATTTTATACATGAAGCCAATCTTTGTAATATAAAGGAAGCAAATTAATTACCTTTGAAATTCTGTTGCAGCAACAAGACCCAATGAATAATCTGCCGCTGCAACGCGCTTGGGACGAGTGTCGCCTGTTCATCAAAAGACTGTGAAGGTTAGAAGTAGCGAGGTGTGTACGGCTACCTTTGTGAAACAATAGCAGCCATGCCTTCTGATTTATGCAGATGGTAAAAAGAAAAACTGCCAATCAAAGTATTCATTACAAACTTTCGTTAATATAATAAATTTGGTAACATTGTGCCTATAGGAAGCAGGAAAATTAACCATTTATGAGTTCCGACTGTAGTTTGTTATGCATACGTATAAATCCGATTGCTTCAACTTTAAAAATACACTAATAACCAAGTTTTTATACAGCAAAGCATTTGATTTTCACTTGTTTTAGGCTGGAGATATTGGCGCTGACTTAAAACTGCAAAAAATCAAATACATTAAAATTTTGAAGTGTTTCGCTGTAAGAAGAATTTAATACTATGATAGATATAAATCGGTAATTTATCGTAAGTAGCGTACTTTAATTTCTTGACAATTTCAGCACAAATGCTATTCGCGAACTACTCACTTAGGTGAGAAGTAAAGTAATGTCATTAATGCTACGCGTGAATGTCACACACGCACTTAAACAGTTCAGAATATGAACATCAGCCTCCTTGGTGAAATTTGTAGTCAATAACACGTTTAACTTAGGGAGTAATACGAATTTTCACACATAACATGGAAATGTCCTTAGCGTAACTTCCTAAGCAATTTAAGTTTTTCTGGTAAAGGCATAAACTACACACCTATCCAGACAAATATAATTCCTAACAGGCAGTACTAGTAGTAGTACAACCAGTGTAAACAGCACAAATTCTTCTGTTATATGCATTGACGGAGGGCGGAGGAACAGAGTACAGGGCTCTCTCTTGCCCTTGGGGTGGGAACTACCCCTAAAGGCGGAATAATCAGCAATGGTCAACGGGACGAGGATGCTGAAGGAATGGAAACAATTACATTTAAGACACATAACGTGTATCGACAGGATATGTGGCCTGTAACTAAAAAAGTGTCATAATGATCTCACCATTGGCAAAAAGATTCCAAAATGGTCTCCCATTTGGATCTCCAGGAGGGGACTGCCAAGGAGAAAGTACAGGATGTCACGACATCCGTTAAGACGTTGCGGAATGATTTCCATTGTGCTCGAGGGAGCTGTAGAGGTCAAAAACTGTAAGGCAAGAATGACATCGGAGTACGTCCAGAAAATAATTGAGGACGTAGGTTGCAAGTTCTACTCTGAGATGAAGACATTGGCACAGGATAGGAATTCTTTGCGGGTCACATCAAACCAGTCAGAAGACTGAAGACTCGAAAAAGAAATTTCATTGTCGAACAAAAAAAATTGAAGAACCCAGTAGGAGAAAAGGAAACACAGTGAAACTTAATCGGTTGAGAGGGTATGTGATGTTATTCCAGTGATTCCAATATCGAGTAAAATTTACGAAGAATTTGGCAGTATGAGTCCAGTACGACGATGCACCCCAACTCACCTGGATATGTTCACTGATTCGAGTGTGTCCTACAGCCGGCCGAAGTGGTCGAGCGGTTCTAGGCGCTACAGTCTGGAACCGCGCGACCGCTACGTCGCAGGTTCGAATCCTGCCGTGGGCATGGATGTGTGTGATGTCCTTATGTTAGGTTTAAGTAGTTCTAAGTTCTAGGCGACTGATGACCTCAGACGTTAAGTCACATAGTGCTGAGAGCCATTTGAACCATTTGAAAGGTGTCCTACAGGGGTTGAATCATCACCTGCGACAACCTCGCCCACAATGGTTGAAACTGGTCCTCGGTGTCCTGAATACTGCTAATGGGACGGAGCTGATATTAGAGATGGTGCCACAAGTGTTCTGTCGGGGACAGATATGGGAATCTTGCTAGTCTATCAAGCAGACAGTTAACAGAGACACTTGCTGTGTGTAAACGAGCAATGTCCTGTTGAAAAGTAGCACAAAGATACTGTCGCATAGGAGGTAACATATGTGGATTCAGGATACCCGTGACGTACGGCTATGGTGTGAGAAGTCCCTCAGTCGATGCCAGCCGTGACTACAAGTTATACCCAACGGCTGCCCGCAACATAAAGCTGTGGCTCTCCAGAACACTGTAAGAATGGGACCTCTTCCCACGTTGCAGCCATACTCAATGACAATATGCGTCTGGGGTTATGCAGAACCGCGATTCATCTGTGAAGACAGTGTGACGCCGTTCACCAGCAGTCCATGTTTCCCATTCAAGGCACCACTCCAGATGCAGTCGTTTGTGTTGTGGTGTCAACGGCCGTCTACGAATGATATGGTAATGCCCTAGTGCGGCTGATGCTGGGCTCCGATCAGTGGTGTAGGATGACACAGAATATCACCGTGACTCCATTACTTGGTGTCGGACGGCAAGCCCAGATGTGAAAGGGTAACGATGTGCTTGGTGTACAATACGGCATTCCGCCCTTGTGTTGGTCAGACATGGTCGACCGGAACCTTGTAATGAATATGCCTACCAGCATGTTCCCGTGCAGCCCACCATCGGTTGTCGTGACATCTAAACGTTCCGCAAATCTGGATAACGCACAATCCTACCAGAAAACCAGATGGAGAACCACAATTACGCCCTACTT
Source organism: Schistocerca piceifrons (assembly GCF_021461385.2). Taxonomy (NCBI): domain Eukaryota; kingdom Metazoa; phylum Arthropoda; class Insecta; order Orthoptera; family Acrididae; genus Schistocerca; species Schistocerca piceifrons. The sequence continues at coordinate 77,159,657 of NC_060145.1, read as the reverse complement.
GAACTCAGTCACTTGCTGATTACGAAGACTCGCGCGATTACGTGGCATCTGACGTTTTTGGTGTTGTTTATCCATCCTAACATACTTGGTGACAAAGCTGAAAACGAATGGCACTAATTCATTCTCTTGGCCCTTCTACCAGTCGCTAATAGTGGCAACTCCAATCATTTACATATCCAGATGGTGTGTATACTTAATGCCAAGCGCCTCTCGTTTGTAAAAGAGGCAATTGTTGTAGGAGTCGAACCAACGACCCTCCTACCCTTCAGCTACGTGAAGTGTTAGCTAAACATGAAAAGTTTTATTTCCAGACTGTCTTCCACATTGTGGCTGATGGGCTGCTCGCTCTCTTTGAAGCTCCATTTGTGCCTGATGTTACATAATATGTGTTCAGCTGCAATTTTTTTCTTGATAATAATTCATCATCAGAGTCTCGCGCTATTGAAATGCATAAAAACTGACGGTTTGAGGACTCTGCCGTTTCCTTTATCTCCCTGAATCCCATCTCCCTTCAATACCTACGGAAGCAAATATTCAAAGTTTTATGCTCTGCGCTGTGATATGTTACAGCAATTGTGAGTCGACTACCGGTGCCAGATATGGAGCACTCCAGATAATTACCTGTCCATCTCACTTGTCTGGAGAGCGGAAATTGGCTGCGAATTACGACGTTTCATTCAATCAATCAGATGTGAAACTGCTGGTTTTTCTTTTTTAATAAAAGGAATACATTTATTGAATGAAATTATGATCATTGTGAATACTCTGTGAATAAAACCTCTTAACTCTCGCAACTTATTTCTTTATTTATAATGTCGCCCACCGCCTCCATTATATAAAAACTGAGAAAGTGTAAAACATCGTTCACTGTACTATCGAAGCTGACGGTGAACAGACAAAACATATTCCACATTGGAGCCGCATTCTGGAGGATGACTGTTCAAATCGGCGTCCGGCAACGCAGATTTACGTTTTCCATCATTTGCTGAAACCCTTCCGAGGCAAACTCCTTCCCTTGAAAGAGTACCGCTGATATTCTTTCCCATCCTTGAAACGTTCCGATCTTGTGCTCCGTCTCTAACTTGACCTCGATGTCGTTAAACCCTAACCTTCCTTCTTTATCGCCGAGTAAAATGCTTCGCACTGAAAAGTCATTATTTAGAAGAGAACTAGCACGATCTACCTCCTCCGTAGATACGTCGTCAGCGTGTCTCACTGCTACGTGGAACACCTGGGTGTTAATTCCGATATTGTCAGGGATCTTTTCCTTGGCATTCGGAATGGTACGGTGTGCACTCATCTTCGTGATGCCGAGACGTCTGTTAAGCTGCCAACGACCAGGAGAGCGTTGTGCTGTCCCAAAGTCCCTCCATACTGCCTCCGAATGTGGCCACTGCGAGAGGACGACGCGGTTGCTGGTCGGTTCTGAATGGTCCATCAGGGCGACTACCGGAGCTTTAGCGTTTAACTAGCATGATCATCTCATTCCATAGTCGCCTCTTGATTTTCTGTGGTAATTATTTAATTTTGTAGCTACCTCCGTCTGTCATTCCCTCTGGAACCCAAACTACAATTAGTTGAAACTATCACTTTACTAAAGTGTGGCTTTAGGATTAATTTCCCCACACAACTTTCGGAGTGTTTCCCATAAAATAACGGACGGTAAGGCCTGTTTACGCTAATGATTAAGTTGTAGCTAAAGGCCTGTAAATTATCCTGTGAATATCTCCATATGTATTTCGTAAGCCGAGGTACAGGGTATACAGGGGACCTATATCATTCCTCTCTCCCTGCCACCTGCCCCCTTCAAAACCCCCACATTACCTTACCTTTGCTAACCTACACACAAAGTATAGATGGGACTGAAAAACTTCTGAGGCCCCACCATTAACCTCAATTTCCCCAATTCTATCACTGTGGTCATTACGTCTTTGAGATTATAGTTTCTGCAGTCTTTTATTAGAACACGAAGGCTCGCAGACTGACGAACAATACTCAATAATTTGCCGAACAAGGGTTTTGTAAGCGTATTCTTTTTTGCGTGTATTACACTTTTCAAGAAAATCTGAATCTGTGTGATCACTCCAGATACACGCTTCTAATGCTGGACAATTCTCAGTGATTCTAGTAGGTGATGACTGATCGCTTGCTCAAACGAGAACTGATCCTTTGTGTTTTTATGCCAGTCATATTGCACTTATTTTTGCCGAAGTTCTACTCTCGGCATTTACTAGGCGCTTCATTCTATCTGTAAAATGATATAATTTTAAATAAGGTCACCTCAAGAAGTTCTGCGTTTCGTGTAATGCCTATGCACTTCCACAAGCTGTTCTCGCAATTTCTCATCTGTCTTAAAAATAATGGTAACCAGAGCTCTCCCATAAGATTGATCACTTTTCATGTACCATCTGTTTTCGAATTGCCTCACAAATCAGTGTCGTTGGATCGATACCACAGCTCACCACCAGTTTAAGCTTGGTTAGAAGCAGCATGTGCTTAGAATGAGATTTTCACTCTGCACCGGAGTGTCTGCTCATATGAAACTTTCTGGCAGATTAAAATTGTGTGCCATACCGAGAGTCGAACTCGGGACCTTACCCAGTTTTTACCAATTTTTTAAGTTTGAATGTGGGTTTGATATCCCAGCAGCCTTTTTTCTTCTTTTTTTCTTTAAGGTCGCGGGGTGGCGTAGGCAGGGTGGACAGGGGTCGCAACCCGAGGCCTGGCCACAATGTCTCCTCCCTCCCATTCCTGGGGATGTGGTACAAGGGATGCAACGGTGTTATTGTTTTGAATGTTTCTTTCCATTTATTTTTATGTGGTTAATTGTTTTTTGTTATTTTATTTATTTAATTATATTTCTTTTTAAGCAGTAAGTAACTGAAACTAGTAAGTACAATCGTTGCATCGAATTGGGGACGCACATAACTGAAAACATTCTGATAGTTGCAGCAAAGGGCAAAAAGAAAGACAGCGAAATGTGAGACTAAGGAAGCAATTAAATGAAACCTAAGGGTGGAATCCGTACCGCCATTAACCGGTACTACATGTTGCGCCGGATGGGAAACAAGAACAGCTGCGAAGAACCTTTCGTCCTGGGGACAAAAGGAGGAAAGGGGGCAAAGGCTGCTACACTGGGCGAGGGGTCGCGACTAATCTCTCCATCTGCTTTATCGTCCAGTTACAATTTCTCCAAATGACCAAGGTAGATCCCACGTTGTATTGTCTTATGTTCTATCATCGTCTTGTAATTTTAGCATCTCTTACCCGTGACGATCCAGCTGCGTGGAGGGTCGTAGAACGCAATCCACAAATAATTGGAAAAATGTAGTCGATACTTTGGATTACGGAGGATCTTGCAATGTCGTTCCTGCAAATAGCTCCAAAAGTCTAATGTGTCCTTAAGTGCCTTCTTGAAACAAATAATGTACTGCTCGTCCACGAAGCCAAGTCACGGCATTAGTTTTCATGGGTGGGCAATACGTCTCATGCGGGAATAATAAAGTCTTGGGTTCGACGTGATTCGGCGTCACTCGAAGGAAGTAGGCTGACATTTGCTTCACTAAGTGCCACATTGCCACAGACTCGCCACAGCTAAGACGGTGTTCATCTTTGTCTTGAACGCCACTTCTCGTGCACATGGGTGAGTCCACCATATGGATAGCACATAGCCTTGATCTCATCACCTGCTTACCGTCGACACTGATATACCACATCGCCGTGTCGGCAGTGTCCAGTGTTACGTGGTGAATTGCCTCCACGCTGCTCGCCAGCTGACGCTCGGGTGCTTCCTCTCCACGATGTTAGCGGGTCGTCCACGCTGCACCACATGATGAACCGTCCGTGCCGTCGCCAGTCGAGTCGCTGGTAAGGCAAGTCGAACGTAACTGAGTTCGTTTTAAAAGACACTGATGTAGAAGAGAGACGAAGGGACGTGATGTATTGCCACTGGTGGCGAGAGGGAGGGCGGCGCCAGTTCTTCTAATAACGAGCTCGTCAGACCGTCCGGACGGCGGTGCCATAGTTTGACTAATGTGCTCACAAATAGGGCAACCGTCCTGTCATGAACGTGATGAAGGCCAAGCCCTCCCCGATCCGGGGGAAAGGTGAGAGTCTCATATTCGATCTTGAAAAGCATTCCTGAACTCACGAAGGACCCAAAAGCCGCCAGTATATGGCGAGCTAACGTCACCGGTATAGGTAATAGCTGGTCCATATGCGGGATGCATGACGCTAAATGTGTGTTCACATACTGGGTCCGTTGGATGATGTCCAGTGCTCGTAGGCGGTTATTGGCTATCCCAGTCCGAACATTTCGTAAAAGTCGTCGAAAGTTGTGAGCAACGATTCGTCGTATATCGTCTGTGAAATCAATGCCGAGGCATTTGACAGTATCTCTGAGACGTAAGGCGGTGACGCTGTCCTCAGGCAGTACGATCCCTATGTTCATCGCCACCGATTTCGCGATGTTGATACGACTAATAGTCGCCATTCTATATGTAGTTATCCAATTAGGTGCACTGGCGGTGTCGTCGCCGTTGCGGATGACAATCACCAGGTCGTTAGCATTTGATTTACATCGGAAAGTGTGGCCTTCTAACGTCATACCCGTTAGAAGTTGCCGCAAGCCACATAGGAGTGGTTCCATGGCCACAGCGCAAACTAAAGCGGACAGAGGGCGAATCGATCGAGAAATGGTGAGGGGCTGCGTAGTAGGCCGTTGACGATCACCTTGGATGTCGCTCCACGGAGTAGTCGGAGGTCGACAGTGACAAATGGCTGTGGGTGTCGCATATGTTGGAGGGTAGCTTCAAAATAATCGTGGTCCACATGATCGAAAGCTTGACAGAAATCGACTGCCACCAGCGCACCCTTCAGATGACATGCCCTCGCCAGTGAGATCAAGTCACGATATTCACTGATGGGTGCTTGAATGTTACTGTCGCCTCCTAATGACGTTTGATCCGGTGAGATGACGTGTTGTAAGGTCTCGTGTATCCACGCCGCCAACTGTCGAGAAAAGGTCTTGAAGTCGCGATTCAATAGTGCGGCCTTTCAAATAGTAAATGATGAATGGATGGTGGTGGCGGCCCTCAACTACATACCATCAGACTCAAAGTTGAAGTATTAAAAGTTTTGGCTGGTTTCGTTGTCTAGGGGTTGGGATATGTAGTTGCCGCATTACGAGCCAAATACTAATGAGTCTACAGTATACAATATTAATATACACATGGATCGACGCACACTACGTCTTCACTGTAGAAGCCACGGAAATCTCACAAATGCACAAGTCAGCACTACGAAATATTTCTATCTGCCGCGACAACGCGCAAACCGCTCCACACTCTCCAAGTCTGTCTCGTGACTCTGCGTCCGTCGCGCCGTCAAATCCAGCACTCTCCACGACCTGTGCCATACTCTCCAGAACTCCCCCGTGTCCTCTCCGGAAACGATAATCCTCCTCAACCTCCATACGTCTCTCTTAGTAACGAGCGCTGTGATTGGCTAGAGAACTCCCTCCATGAAAACGTGCACTCACAAACATATAAAAACACATACGAAATACTGGATTTACATTTAAAGAACTTGAAATTAAATAAATATTCCTACGGCTGGACCATAAACATACTCTAACATACATTATTAAATATATGAAAAATTTAAATAAACATATATCAAAGAAATAGCAACAAAAGGTAGGCTAGTAGTTTAATGTCTCTGTGCTTTCTAAAACACAGTAAATATTTAACCAATTTCTTCATGAATAGTATATATCGGATATAAACAAAGACGTAGATGAATAAATATATTTATTAGCCTGCTGCTACCGTTTTTTCGTGTAACTGTGGAGTATTTATGGCCTGACTAGATCGATAGTAATCGGCCACTTTGACCTCCAATAACTCACGTACTATTTAAGTTACATGCCTGTGATTCATACCGATTTAGGTTTACGTTAATAGCTTTCTAAATAAACATCATCAGAATCGTCGTGCAAATAATGGTAATGTACGTGTTTCTTTTTGAGGCATCATGATTCATCTGGCTGCTATTACACTACTGGACATTAAAATTGCTACACCACGAAGATGACGTGCTACAGACGCGAAATTTAGCCGACATGTAGAAGATGCTGTGATATGCAAATGATTAGCTTTTCAGAGCATTCACACAAGGTTGGCGCCGGTGGCGACACCAACAACGTGCTGACATGAGGAATGTTTCCAATCGATTTTACATACACAAACAGCAGTTGACCGGCGTTGCCTAGTGAAATGTTGTTGTGATGCCTCGTGTAAGGAGGAGAAATGCGTTCCATCACGTTTCTTTGATAAAGGTCGGATGTAGCCTATCGCGATTGCGGTTTATCGTATTGCGACATTGCTGCTCGCGTTGGTCGAGATCCAATGACTGTTAGCAGAATATGGAATCGGTGGGTTCAGAAGGGTAATACGGAACGCCGTGCTGGATCCCAACGGCATCGTATCACTAGCAGTCGAGATGACAGGCATCTTATCCGCACGGCTGTAACGGATCGTGCAGCCACGTCTCGATATCTGAGTCAACAGATGGGGATGTTTGCAAGACAACAACCATCTGCACGAACAGTTCGACGACGTTTGCAGCAGCATGGACTATCAGCTCGGAGACCATGGCTGCGGTTACCCTTGACGCTGCATCACAGACAGGAGGCGTGAGACCGTGTACTCAACGACGAACCTGGGTGCCCGAATGGCAAAACGTCATTTTTTCGGATGAATCCAGGTTCTGTTTACAGCATTCTGATGGTCACATCCGTGTTTGGCGACATCACGGTGAAAGCACATTGGAAGCGGGCATTTGTCATCGCCATACTGGCGTATCACCCAGCGTGATGGTATGGGGTGCCATTGGTTACACGTCTCGGCCACCTCTTGTTCGCATTGACGGCACTTTGAACAGTGGACGTTGCATTTCAGATGTGTTACGACCCGTGGCTCTACCCTTCATTCGATCCCTGAGAAACCCTACATTTCAACAGGATAATGCACGACCGCATGGTGCAGATCCTGTACGGGCCTTTCTGGATACAGAAAATGTTCGACCGCTGCCCTGGCCAGCACATTCTCCAGATCTCTCACCAATTGGAAACGTCTGGTAAATGTTGGCCGAGCAACTGGCTCGTCACAATACGCCAGTCACTACTCTTGATGAACTGTGGTATCATGGTGAAACTGCATGGCCAGCTGTACCTGTACACGCCATGCAAGCTCTGTTTGACTCAATGCCAAGGCGTATCAGGGCCGTTATTACGGCCAGAGATTTCTTAGGATCTATGCACCCAAATTGCGGGAAAATGTAATAACATGTCAGTTCTAGTATAATATATTTGTCCAATGAATACCCGTTTATCATCTACATTTCCTCTTGGCGTAGCAATTTTAATGGCCAGTACTGTAATTTCTATACGAATTGTGAAATGTCTGCCATTAAGGTTTCACAGAGTCCGCCATATTTAGCACTCCCAGCGTGTCTCCTTCATCGATACAGCGTCACAATGGAATTCCCAGCCACGTGGCTGGACCATATGCTGGGGCTACCCGTATTGTCCGGCTAACGTTCTGCACCACATGTTTGCTGTCGGGCCCCGGCTGGCCGAGCTGCCCATGCGGCCACGCCAACTCCGAACTTAGAATATTTTCATGGCGCCACAATTTGCCTGGTACGTCACAATAGCGTCAGTGGACGCACTAGCCCTGCATCCGTGAGCCACCGGACGGTTTGGCTAGGTTCAGATGACTCTGAGCACTATGGGACTTAACATCTGTGGTCATCAGTCCCCTGGAACTTAGAACTACTTAAACCTAACAAACCTAAGGACATCACACACATCCATACCCGAGGCAGGATTCGAACCTGCGACCGCAGCGGTCGCGCGTTTCCAGACTGAAGCGCCTAGAACCGCACGGCCACACCGGCCGGCCCGGACGGTTTGTGAATAGAAATAATCATCTCTTCTACAAGGACCGCAGGGAGTGGCGCAACTGGGGATAGTAATTCGCGACCGTTGTCTGTCCATCGGGTGGCCAATAAATATTGAAAAATCTGGTAAAATTCCAAGGGGAAGCCATCAGGACCCGGAGACTTGTTTACAGTTCCTTTTCTAATGGCGTCAATCACTTCTTCTTCCGTAATTTCTGCCATCAGGGTCGCTTCCATTGCCGGGGCGACGGTGCCGTAAATCTTCTAAGAGACATTCTCCAGCGCTGTCGGATCAGTGGTCTGAGTTGAATAGAGCTGGGAATAATAATAGTAGAACGCTGTGCTTGTGTGTTGCTGCGTGTTGACGCGACGTCCCTCCTCTGTGTCGATGGAGCGTATCAGTGCTCTTTGACGTTGTTCGAGTTCACGAAGGACGTGGAACATAGACGGGCGTTCGCTCGCTATCCTATCCTGCGTCGTCGAGCGGATGACCACCCCCTCCACCTCCTCTACCCCCTCTAGGTGGCTCGCATATTAGCGATGATCTGAGCCTTAGCACGGTGGATCGCCGTTTGTCGTTCCGGGGTCGGAGCCATAGCATCGCAGTCTGAAGTAAAAATCGAGTGTGTGTCTACGCCAAGCAGCGTGGTCGCGACCGTAGGTTATCAATGTTCGCCTCAGTGCCGGTTTGGCGCGGTCCAACCACAAGTGGATCGTTTTGGGATACGCGCAGAGGCTATTTTCACACGAATGCTAGGTATCCTCAACGGCTTGGCGGCAATCCGCGTACGACAGCTGAGCGACGTTTAATTTCCATGGAATGCGGCTTCTCCACACTTGTTGTCACTGCAGGGCGATGTCACAGATATAAGCTGAGTGGTCCGAGAAAGCTGCAGGTCACAGTTCCGCATCCTGTGTCCCAGTGGAAAAAGAGAGCGTGAGTCATAAATCCGGTCGATGCGACTGGAAGAGTGACTCGTGAAGTGTGTGAATCCCGGTCGGTGGCCGTGAAGAAGTTCCCAAGTGCCCACCACCTTCATGTCTCGGATTAGGGTCTCTAGTTCCGGGCACGGATTATGTCATAGGAATTGGTCTCTGTGTTGCAGTTGCAGTTATCTCCAAACGCCAGATGGTCGTGGCGGCCTTAGAAGAGCGGGGTGACGTCTTTCGTAAAGAGTAGTGGAAGTTCGCGACGTTTGTCTGTCCCGTAAGGTGCGTAGTTATAGATACGGTGCACACCCAGTACTGTGAGTGCCATTCCTCTTGCCTCAGGCAGAAAGATTATATCGTCCGTCACTGTCCCTTCCCGAAGAATTACAGCGACGCCGCTGCCTATGGGGGTAGCTGGAGAGACACATGCGTCATAACCGTACATGCCTGAGAAGTCGTCGACGTACACCTCCTGGAGAAGGGTTGTATCGATGGAAGCAGAATTCAACATATCCTGAAGCAAGGATAACTTGGCGCGCGTTCGTATAGTATTAACGTTTAAAGTCGCAACACGGTAAGTTTGAGGTCCATCCATAGCATGCCTGTTGGTTATCAGCACCCTTGTAAGGGTTGTGTGCACGTGACGTCAGACTGTCACATCGTTGTCACTGATGGTGGAAAAGGATCAACACTGGTGTGGTGAATTCCCCCGCCTTTCGTCCGACACGATGTGCAAGGAGTTTTCCTCACCATCGTCTCCCTAGTCTCCATGATATAACATCGGATGTCGGTGGCTGGTGCGGCACTCGGAGCGGAGTCCTTCGCCACTGCTGGTTGGTAATCGGCAGCGGCTGCCTGCATGTGATCCTGCTGTTCTGTGAGGTCGGAAGGACTGAAACTGTCACCATGGCGATCTGTTGGATGAGATGTTACTGTGGTCTCTGTACCGCCGGTTCTGTTGTCGGATTGTACACAGTCCATATCAGACGTTCGCTGCAAGCATTCGTCCGATAGAGCACGCCGCCGACTCTTGTGTTTCCGGGGGGAACGCTGTTTACAGACGTGTGTTTCAGTATCCGAATGTGAATGGATCTCTTCAGCTGTTCCGGTGTCTGGAAGAAAAGCCGCTGTCGGCACAACACATGGGTTAATATCCATCTTGTCATCCGTGCTTTCTTGCAAGTTTGGTCGGTGATGGTCCTCATGAGGGGGCGCGGTTGTAGTAGCTGAATCCGGTACTGCAGAATCCATCATGGCCTCGTTGTTGGGGGTGGCTGTCGGACGAATGTGGTCAGCATCGGAAAGGGTGGCCGTTCGCGCAAGCCCGATATAATTGAGAGGAAGGGTGGTCACCGCAGAAGCAGTCACAGATTCACCTGTCGGGATTTGGGCAAGCCGTCATCGGAGACAATCCGACCTGACGTGTCCTTGGCCACAACCTGAGCACGTACGTGCTTGTCCATCATATATAATAATCGCCCTACAATCGCCCTACATCCACCGATGGCAAGATAGGGTGGTACATGTTTTTTCAGTTCAAATGGTTCAAATGGCTCTGAGCACTATGGGACTTAACATCTGAGGTCATCAGTCCCCTAGAACTTAGAACTACTTAAACCTAACTAACCTAAGGACTTCACACACATCCATGCCCGAGGCAGGATTCGAACCTGCGACCGTAGCGGCAGCGCGGTTCCAGACTGAAGCACCTAGAACCGCTCGGCCACACAGGCCGGCTTTTCAGTTCATTTTTGATCTATCGTACCCCGTTAAGAACTGGGCCATGTGGTTCACCACTCTGCCGTAAGGCTGGAAAGCCGCTGTGGCTGCGTCCGGTGGTACTTCGAACGGAAGTTCGAAGACTTGTATCGAACGGAGGCAGAGCCCCGCGTGATCGATGGAGGCTGCCCCAATATGGCATTCAGAATGTTTGAATTTAAGGTCGTTCGCTTGCGCACGCAGGATTCTGTTGTACACCTCGGCACTTACTAACTAGACGTAGACAACATTGCTCGTGATAGAGAGATGGATACCAACTATGTCCTGCGGATCAATGTTAAGGTCGTTGCGTAGAAAACGTTCCACTTCAAAAGCTCGTGGCCGCGCATGATTGGACATGAAAACTGATCTTGATGGCGGTTTACCTGTATGAACGTACCATATTATGTCGGTAGTGATGGACTGTAAACTAGCGAAGACGAAGTAGTAAACAACTCGACGGACACTCGCGACCACACGGACGGGACGTAAACAGGAAGAGCTCAGAAGAGCTTCTGTGTTTAGAAGGTAGGAGATGAGGTACTGCAGAACTTTACAATGCAAAGCCTCATACGGCTAACACAGTCACGGAACTCCTGCAGAAATTCAAATGGGAGGTTCTTGGCCACCTTCTATACAGTCCAGACCTCTCTCCTTATGATTACGCCATTTTTTGTCCCCTTCAAAAGGCTCTGAGGGGCAAAGGATTCACCTCGGACGACGACGTCCAGCTGTACGTGTCGAACTGGTTAACATCGCAGCACTGGGAATTTTATGAGACAGCCATTCACCGCCTTGTGTCACAGGGGGGCAAGTGGCTCAACAGCCAGGGCCAATACTTCTAACATACAGGTACTGGTTTCTGTAATTATGTCTCCAACTCGTTTCTTTTTGAACGCCCTTTATACCTGACTGTGTGAATCACTGTATTCTCCCAGATAAAGTTAAGTTTCATGGGTTTTATGGCATAGGCCAACCAATGGATAATGTCATACTTTATAATGAATAATGTCGTACTTTGTAATTTGAGCATTGTAGTCTGGGGACATCATCCTGACTAGGGAAAATGGTGTATGGGGTTCCCCAAGGTTCAATCTTAGATCCACTATTGTTCATCATGTATGAAAATGATCATCTGCCTAACATACAACAAGCAGAATTAGGTCTTTTTTGCAGATGATACTAGTATTTTAATCAGTCCAGGCATACACACAAAGGCATATCATTGACTGGTTTTCTGAGAATGGTCTCATAGTTTTAAAAAGACACAATATACTCAGTTCTGCACTTCTAGCAGAACTACTCCGATGATAAGTATAACACATGTTGAGGAAATAATAAATAAGGGTTAAACTCCAAAATTCATAGGCCTCCATATGATGAGAATTTTAACTGGAAGAAGCACTTTTATGACTCCTAAAACAACTTAGTTGAACCACATTCGAACTTCGAAGCACTGCAAATCTTGGGGAGGGGCAAATTAGTAAGCTGAATTATTTTGAATACTTTTATTCAGTAATGTTATATGGAATAATGTTCTGCAGTAGCGCATCCTTAAGAAAGTCTTCACTGATAAAAGATGTACTCTAAGGATAATTTGTCAACCACGATCATCTTTTACACATCTGTTTAAGGAGTTGGGCATTCTGACTACTGCTCCACACTATATTTATTTCCTCATCAAGTGTGTTGTAAATAATCCAATAATCCACTGCAGTTTAAAAGAGACAATAATGTACATAATCAGGAAAAATGACATTAAGGCTGTCTTTAGCATAAAAAGGGGTGCAGAACGCTGTGGCTATAATTTTTGACAACTCACCCAATGATATAAAATGTTTGACAGACAGCAGAGTAAAATTCGAAAACAAAATGGAAACGTTTCTAGTTGACAACTCCTTCTATTCCTTAAAAGAATTTCTATTACTGTGCTGCACAGAAGGTGCTGGATTGGAATGATAACTCACATCTGTATATTTTTTTTTAAATAAAATAAAAAAGTTACAACTATCGAGCATGTAGCCATATTTACAAATTAATTTGTGATGTGATTCCACATCATTAAAGTTTATTGTGCAAATGATCCATCGACTATGAAACTAAGTATGTGGTCCAATATTTCACATTTTTATATTGAATTATTCTTCCAAATTCGAATTTCCATATATGTGTTGCATATATATCGTTATGAAACAATTACGATGCAAACTTCTACTTGACACAGTAAGGTATGGAATCTGATCATTTGAGTTGGACCCACGTGCACTCTTAATGATCTGAGACCCTAATCGACAGTATGCAATAATCAACTAACTTTAAAGTAGCGCAAGTGTAATATTTTTCATTAGAGCTAATCTTTTTCTTGTTAAAGTAAAAATGCACTTAATATTTTTCTTTAATGACATAGTTAATATAGTAATTTCCAGTTTCATTTTATGGAAGGTGGGTATAAATACTGAGATGTATGATGTACTATTTGACTTCATGACATTTTCTTCTTTTTAAAGTACAGCTATGCGTATCCTTTACAGTTGTTCTGATCTTTTACAACGTATTTTTGCAGTAATTTTCCAGAGATCAGTGAACCACTGGATGACTCCAGTTCTGAAGAAAGTGGCAGCAACCTACGATCTTCTTGAAACAGTGGGAGACATCGTGTAACTTCTGCAAAATACCTGTCTCGTCTGATAAAGTTTATATCTTCGTTCTCCAAATAAAATCTTTGAAATGTGTACTACATTGGATTTTTAATTAAAATCTTGAAGGACGTTTCAGGTGATCGAGTTTGTACCTAACTTTCCTCTACTTATACCAACTTTTTTTTCTCACTTTAACTGTAGAATTAAAGGTACCATACATGACTGTTTTTACATCATTTTTTAGCTCTGATTGAAACTGAAAGTTACTTAGCCTGCCTGAAGAGCTTCGCTGGCTCCTTTTGTCGACAATGCAGTTGCCTGCGTTGAAGATTCGACAGCCCTTTCAGGATACTATTTGAACAGCATCTACCTTCGCATCTTAAATATGTTTATGCAGTTCGTTCAGTCGTAAATAAATTGGAGAAACTGTTCCATCATTATGTTGAGAAAACCAATCTAGTTTCCTTCACTTCATTTTTTACTTTAAGCCTCTTTTTACTTTCCTTGGGACGTGACAACTCGTGAGTTTTTCTGAAGGCAACAAGCAAAAGAAGAGACTATAACGAAAAAAAAAGCAGAAAGTCTCAAGACTTTGATTTGATAGCCCGGATATCTGACAAATTCTTTTACAAGCCTAGCTTCAAATGTTCCTTCGCAAAGGAAACTCGAGGAATGTTATCTTCACCTAGTACCCACTCTAGTGCTTCACTTACAACGCCATTATCAATATTTAAGCGACTATCGTGATAAAAGAGTCTACTGTACCGGTCATGAATACTGAAAAGACATCACACATGGAGAGCGACATGTAACAACGGAATAAATGTTATCTTTGACAGTGTTATAGTAACATAATTGAAACTCTTTAATTTCTGCCACAGTTGCTTGTGCACATATGCGCTTGTGTGCGCGTTCGCATGCGCGCTTGCTTGTGTATGGAATGGAAGAGGAAGAAAACACCTGACTCTAAATTTGTAAAAATTATAAGATACTACATAAATTGGAAGTTTACGTACGTTTTTATAAAGAATGACACTCAGCAGGAGATAAGAAGTACATTTGGTAAGATAACAAAATAGCTGATACAAAATTAAATTCATTTGTTTGTTTATCCTATGATTAAAACAAATACATATGTACAACATTTGTGGACAAATGTGCACAATCCAAGCTCGTATGATCTTAAATCTCCAGATCTGATCCATGCGATCGTTTCATCCAATGCATGATAATGTCCCATTCCTTTGTATCCTCCTTGGAGACAGCAACGATATGGTGGATTGACTGTAGGAGGGCATTACAGTCACAATTTGTAGAACTAGTCCATCCTCCTCCAATACTGAAGAAAGTTATCCAGAAATCAAAACACCTGCATTATGAGAAGAAGATAAATACATCCAGCAAAAAATTAAAAACAATATGGGATATAGTTAAGTGAGAGACAGGTATGAGCAGAAATGAGGAGGAACAAACAGCTTCAAAAATAAATGAAACCCCGGTAACAAACACATGTTGTCTTGCAACCCATTTAAACAAGTATTTTGTATCTGTTACTGATAGCATGGGGTTGTCAGTTTCAGTAAATAATGCAATGGAATATCTGAGACCAGTGCACACAAGCAATCTCAGCAAAATGAAACTGACACTTACTTCACCCAAAGAAACAGAATCCTTCATAAGGTTCTTGAAATCAAAGCATTCTAGTGGTTATGATAACATATCAATAAAGTTAATAAAAGAGTGTTCATCTGAGCTTAATCATATCTTAAATTATTTGTGTAATCAATCACTTATCACAGGAACATTACCAGACTGGCTTAAATATGCTGAAGTTATACCTCTCGACAAGAAAGGGAACAAAGAAACGCCATCAAATTACCGACCGGTCTCACTTTTGCCAGCTTTTTCAAAAATCTTTGAAAAAGTTATGTTCAAGTGTCTACCTGAGCACCTTAGTGAAAATAACATACTGTCAAAGCCACAGTTTGGGTTTCTTAAGGGTTCTGATATTGATCAGGCTATTTACGCTTACAGTGAAAATGTCCTTAATTCACTAGACAACAAATTAGAGGCAACTGGCATATTCTGTGACCTGTCAAAGGCTTTTGGCTGTGTGAATCACAGCATTCTTTTAAGTAAATTAAAATATTATGGATCACTGGTAGTAGTGTAAAGTGGTTTCAGTCCTATCTTGCTAATAGGAAACAAAGGGTGTCATTACATAACACTTCAGCAGTAGGCAATTGGACATCATCTAACTGGGAAGAAATTACATGTGGTGTTCCCCAAGGTTCCATACTAGGTCCACTACTTTTTCTTGTGTATATTAATGACCTGTCATCTGTTACATTACCAGATGCCAATTTTGTCTTATTTGCAAATGATACAAACACTGCAATAAATAGTAAATCAAATACAAATTTAGAAAGGGCAGCTAATCAAATTTTTACTGACATTAATAAGTGGTTCATAGCCAATTCACTGTCAATAAACTTTGAAAAGACCCACTGTATTCAAATCAGAACTTCCAATAGATTTCCTTCTAGTGTGTGCATAAAATATGATGACATGGAAATAGGAGAAGTTGAGAGTGTAAAATTCTTGATATTATAACTTGATAATAAATTCAGTTGGGAGCGACATATTAACGAACTGCTAAAGCGCCTAAACAAGTCTGTGTTTGCAATGCGAATGATGTCAGACATAGGAGACATAAATATAAAAAACTGGCATATTTTGCTTATTTTCACTGCATTGTGTCATATGGTATCATATTCTGGGGTTACTCCACAAACCTTGAAAAATTTTTTAGAGTACAGAAGCGTATAATAAGAGTAATGTGTGGTGTAAATCCAAGAACATTATGTCGAAACCTATTGAAAGAATTGGGCATACTAACCCCAGCTTCTCAGTATATTTATTCCTTAATGAAGTTTGTTGTAAATAATACATCTCTTTCTCCAACTAACCGATTAGTACACAGTATCAATACTAGGAATAAGAACAATATACGTAAAGATTTAAAATCACTTACTCTTGCCCAGAAAGGAGTCCAGTATTCAGCAATGCATATTTTCAATAAGTTACCAGCAACCACTTAGAGTTTAGTTTCAGACAAGGCACAATTTAAACATAATTTAAAAGAATTTTTGGTGGCCAACTCCTTCTATTCCATCCATGAGTTTCTCAACAAGAGCAGTAGACCATTTTCATGAAAATTTATTATACATTAATTTTTGACAATACTTGGTTGTAACAGCCAAGTAACTACCTACTGTGTGAATGATGGATGTATAGAAAGCAGATGCAATTCTTAAGTCTGTAAATAGTGGACGTTTAATTTTAAATCTTGTACATAATTTGACTGTTCTTAACTGAGGACGATTGAAATGAATAATTTACTTTAATTTTTGACAATACTTGGTTGTAATAGCCAAGTAACTAGCTACTGTGTGAATGATTGATTTAATGAAAGCAGATGTAAGTATTAAACCTGTAAATATTAGAAGCTTAATTTTAATTAATGTACATAATTTTACTGTTTATTGACTGAGGATCGTTAAAATTAAAGAAACTCAAATATTTCTAATTACATTTTTGTATTGTGTTTATCTGACATGTTCCACATCCCGGAGGATCCCCACTTTTGTGGGTCTATGGAATGAATAATTAATCTAATATAATCTAATCACGTGTGCCTTAGATAACCAAGCCTTCCATATCTGTTTCAATTCATGATCCTCTGCTGACGTCAGGGAGACCGAACACTTGTGTCACGTGGAATGGTTCTCAAGTATATGTGACTACTCCCACAGAATTTCCTATGAATCCTTTGACAGTGAAAGAGGGCTCAACACGACCGAGCATCACGACACCTTCTTTGGTTTCAAGCATTGGTGTTCTACTCCTGTAATATCTCGATGAATGGGTAGCCGATGATTCTTCTGAATATTGCATCAGATCTTCAGAGAGGTACTGATCTTAGAGTTGGAGGTTAGATATTTCTGAAAACAGGAAGCTTTAGGTCGTTTGTACTCCGAATCCATAGCGTAATTATTATCATTGATTGATGCAGTTGGACGTCTTCCTTCAGAGCCTGAACATTTTTGATCAATGTCGAGCAGGTACGACAGGTCTAAGGCTGTGGACCTTAACACAGACGCCTTAGTTCCCCTGGAGGTCTCAGTAAGTTTTCGAAGAATGTTGTTTCTGATTTTGACTTTACCAGCTACGTTCGAAAGATGCTATATCCGTAGGTATAACCTAAAATTACACTACAAGTGTTTCGCTAGTAGCGCTAGAAAGAAATAGTGACAAGATGAGACCGAACTCTCAAAAGACCTCTCGGCCAAAGAAGACGGAAGGTCTTTTTTCAGAAGCCACAAGTTCGTAAAATTTAAACTGCCCGTTCAATAAAATGAAATAAGTACAAGACATGAGTATTGTCGAATACCGTGCATACGTATTACATACAGATGATAATGTCGATACATAGTAAAAGATATCACTGATAATTTTAAGTAGTTCGAAATACAAAAGCTAAACGTATTGATATACAGTTTATCAGTATGCGTTTCCATACAAAGTACCGTCACTCCTTACAGAGACTTAGGCTTACCTGCCTTTGTATTTGTAACAGTTTTGCCTCGGTTTTATCTTCCATCGTTTGTAGAGTGTACGTCAATAAGGTCTGATTGTGTTTAATTAATGATATCTGACTTATTAGACACACGTCAACGAGTTTCATGGTACAACATATTGGGCTGCCTGAGAAAATTAAGAGCTGTAGGAAATAAACCTGTGAAACCGAGTCAGCCTTTGGATTTGAAAACGACATCATTTAAGTGGTATGCATGTTTCGTTGCACTCTTGATGTTCCGTGCTGAAGCTGTCAAAAATAGATTTGATAGCGCACAGATTTTCTGGCGATGGCCCCTATTTTTTCGGCCAATGTACTTGCTCCGTTTACCTACCCTATATACATAAGACGAATCACCTAAATCTTGCACCGCAAATATTGCAGAAATGGAAGATGCTATTGATGTTTGGTTTTCACAGAATGGGGCTCGTCGACTTGTTAAGTGGAACAATGCCTATACATCGACAAGTAATATGTCGTTGCATATCATCGAGTGTAGTTGGTAGACAGCGGCTTTCAGGCTTCCCCAGTGAAAAAATCTACATCCGTCAAATCCGAGAAACGGGCCGGCCAAAGTATAGATCCTCTGCGTCCAGTCCAACGATTTGGAAACAATTCGTGAAGACATACTATAGAACTTCGTGCACTGTGGACTGGACAGCCATCATGTTGGTACCACAGGTACATTCTAGTCTACAGAAGAACGTCTTCCAGCATGCGTGGTAGATGGTCTGTTAGCAGGCTACGTTACTTGTTCGCGTTCAGTGTTCCGTCAATGAAAAACGGGACTATGAGCTCATGGTTCACTAGCCCACACCACACGTTTGCACCCCAAGGACACTGATGTTCCACCTTACGAAAACAACGGGGAATGTCAACACACCAATAGTGCATGTTTCGGCGTTTTATCTGGTCATGGTTGGTAAATGTGGCTTCATCACTAAATAAGGTAGACGATACACATGGAGTATCCTGTCTTAGCCGGCCGGAGTGGCCGTGTGGTTCTAGGCGCTACAGTCTGGAGCCGCGTGACCGCTACGGTCGCAGGTTCGAATCCTGCCGCGGGCATGGATGTGTGTGATGTCCTTAGGTTAGTTAGGTTTAAGTAGTTCTAAGTTCTAGGGATCTGATGACCACAGCAGTTAAGTCCCATAGTGCTCAGAGCCATTTGGACCATTTTTATCCTGTCTTAAACCCAGTGTACAGAAGTTAACAAGATTCTCATAATCTTCATCCAGGCCTTGCAGGACAGATGTGAGACAGGGATGGAGCCTACATCGGTGAAGAATGTATAGGATTCTTGCCTCACTCATGTCACTTCCTCGTGCGATTGCGCGGGAGTTAACGTGCTGATGACTGTAACAGCAGCAAGAACATTACTTTCATCTCCTTCTGTCGCCATTTGTTTACTGTCCAGCCCTGGTAGCTGAGTGGTCAGCAACAGAATGTCGATCTTAAGGGCCCGGGTTCGATTCACGACTGGGTCTGAGATTTTCCCCGCTCAGGGACTGGGTGTTGTGTTGTCCTAATCAACATCATTTCACCCACATCGACGCGCAAGTCGCCGAATTGGCGTCAAATCGAAAGACTTGCGCACGGCGAACGGTCTACCAGACGGGAGGCCCTAGTCACACGACATTTACATTTATTTTCCCTTGTTTCCTTCTGTTACGTTGTCTAGGTGTTACACTAACAGTTTCGCATAACTGGCTGAAGAAGTTAATAAACAATTGCCGAGATGATGGAAGTCTATTGGGATATCTTGTCGCACACACCGTACAAGAACGAACTGCATTTTTCCATCACTCTAAACGCACCATGAGCATGTCGGCTTTCTGTGCTCTGGTGAATCCCATCCTCCACTGGCGACCTACTGCTTGGACAGTCACACACTAACTAGCTAGCAAGTCGTAATGCACTCAAGGAACACACAAGCACACTGTAGACAAAAATACAACAACATCGTACGTAACAACGACGCAGGCTGAATCGCACAAACAAGTGTCGAAATGGAGACTTTTCAAAAATGCGAAAACGACCCGCACTAGAACAACAAACACCACTGACATTCTAAGTAGGCATTATTCTATTTAAAAAATGTGTGTTTGCACAGGAAATACACTCTCTAAGTATTATTACAATCTGTTTATTGGCTAACAATACGAGCCCTTGACTACCAGTCCATCCTGTAAAAACCGCACATCAATGGCACTTTCCGTTTCCGCAAAATTTGCGGTGCAGGTTTTAATGATTTAACCTGTCTATATACGGGGCAAAGTGCACGCTAGTCGTTGTCACCATTACGAACAGGTAATTTAAAACTCAAAGAATTCATCATAATGTTAGCCGTGTAAGCATTTAGCAGTGTTACTGGAACCACATTCGGTAATGATGGGGGGCATCTTCTTCTTAGCTCGGGTGCTAGGAAATTTTCAAGCACGAACAGGAAACGTTCATGAGTGACCGCAGCTGTTAAGCCGTCAGTTCTCACAGACGAGTACGGTCCAGTTCTAAATACCTCTTCATAAATGCACGCCACACTGTTACTTTGACATAGAGATGGGGATGTTGGTGAAAGTCTTCATAGTTTTATGTGGCCAAGTTCTGACTGTTAACATAATCAGGTAAATGGAAATTAGCTTCGTCGTTTACCATTAGACCGAGGTCTTCAATCATTTTGTAAGTTTGCGCAATTTATAACACGGTATCCGCTTTAGGCTGCCGTCAGACTGGTGTACAGGTATAGTAGATGCGCTTGAGGAGCTGTAAGTCGATCTCGCTCGATGGTTACAAGTGTTCTGACGATGATCGGCTTGTTGACTTTCGTTTTCAATCTGAGCCTGTGTCTCTCAAGATATGGGTCCACAAATAATTGTGTAACTGGATAAAATATCTTCTCCCGGGCCTACGTTGAAGCACTGGCGGAGTTCACGCTGAGTTGCAACGTAAGAATCACGACTTTTAAACAAACACTTCGACGATGTAGTACGCCGCTTGATCGACCACTAGTAAATGCTTACCGAAATTGCTTCACACACGCAAGAATTCGTCGCTATGCAACTATGAAAATGTTATGTAACCAGTAAGATATTATCAATTAAGTTTGGATGTACACTTTTGCAACATCATTTACAATCTGTTTCAGAAGGAACAGTAAATATTTTAGGAGTTCGCAGTACAGACTAAGTCGAATATGACATTCCGTTTAACTTGTGACCAATTTTGATCGATTAAATAGATACTGCTGTTATAATGTAAGCCAAACAGATACTAACAGAAAGTGTTCAGAAATGGCAATTGATGAACTTCAGAGCTGACGTTCCTAAATCCTGACTTCAATGTACTTTCGAATTCTCTTGACGACGCCAAATCTATTTTTTCTGAGGTGGACCTGGCGGTCTTTTACGAAGAACCACTCTCATAATCCGATCGTCTCTAGTGTTTATTTTTTCTTTGTAGACTTCGACTTTAATCATCCCCACAGGAAAAAAATCTGAAGGGATAAGATAGGGGGTCTTTGGTGGTAAGACACCATGACAATTTACGGCTAAAGTGTACAGGGGCCCCATCACGCTTCAGGAACACACCGGTCCTTGAAGCCAAAGGAACTTTCAATAATGCTGGGAGCTCAAGAAAATCTAGGCAACGGAGTCTTGCGTGGCAATACAATAACGCAACAGGCCCAGTCAGCTGACCGTAACACCAAGCCATAAATTTACAGAAGAGTTCCTCAAAATGTTTCTCAACAAAGGGATGTGGGTTTCCATTGGAACACCAATCCACCGATGTGATTTACGAGTTTTATTGATACCGTCATGAGTGAAAAATACTTCGTCACTAAACATCATTAACTGGATTACTCTGCAGTTAGCAAGTAGCCAATAACAAAATTCCAGTCATCTATCAGCATCTTCCGAGGATCCTATATCATCACATGTCGAGCTATTTGCTTTTAATTGTAACACTTGAAAATCAGTTTATCGTACTGCTTGATCGCAGTAACCGTGTTGCAGCTACCTCCCTGTGTTGCAGTTCCTGCCCACTGACAGTGTGACAAAAGTCATGAGGTACCTCCTAATATCGTCTCGGATCTCCTTTTGCCTGGGGTAGTACAGCAAACTGACGTGACTTGGACTCCACACGTCCCCTTCAGAAATGTTGAGCCGTGCTTCCTCTATAGCAGCTCATAATTGCGAAAGGGTTGACGCTGCAGGATTTTGTACACGAGCTAGCCTCTCCATTACGTCCCATAAATGTTCGAAGGGATTGATGTCTGCCATCTGGGTGGCCAAATCATTCGCTCGAACTGTCCAGAACGTTCTTTAAACCGATCGCGAACAGCTGTGGCTCGGTGTCGGGGCACGTTGTCATCCAAAAAAGTTCCATATTTCTTTGGGAACATAAAGTTCATGAACGGCTGAAAATGATCTCCAAGTTGCAGAACATCACCATTCCCAGTCGTAGGACGTCCATTCCATGTCAACACAGCCCACACCATTATGGAGCCACCAGCTTGGACAGTATCCTGTTGGCAGCTTGGGACCATGGCTTCTTGGAGTCTGTACCACTCTCTAGCTCTCACCTGCTGAAATCGGTACGCATTTGACACGGCCAAGGTTTTCCAGTCGTCAGTGGTCCAAACGATGTGGTTACGAGCCCAGGAGAGACGCCGCAAGCGACGTCATCCTCTTGGCAAAGGTACTCGCGTCGGTCGTCTGTTGCCATAGCTCATTAATGCCACATTTCGCCGAAGTGTCCTAATGGATACGTTCTTACTACGTCCCACATCGATTTCTGAGGTTACTTCATGCAGTCGTCTGTTAGCGCTGTCAACTCTGCGCAAAAGCCGCTGCTCTCGGTCGGTAAGTGAAGCAGTCGACCAATATAAAATAAATAAAATATTAATTATTGTATATGTATGATAGTGATTGGTTGTAATTAATATTTGCTTATCTGGAACGTGGACGTTTAATTATTTGGTATCAGACGCTTGACAATGGCTTTTTTGTACATGCAATGTCATTCGTAGTTGACCGTGAAATGTGATTCAAATAATCGGACTTCGTATTTAAATCGTTTCCAAAGACTGCTGCGGTAGGTGCGGACTCAAAATCTAAATCTCAGTATTAGAATAATTTGCCAGCCATGTCAATACGTCGTACAGAGGCGACTGTCTACTAAACATAAAAAAGTTTACACAGTTAGTTAAATCAAATATATTCAACGAATAAGCCTACAGTTAATTAATTCTACTTATTTTCATAAATATAAATTCTTTACAGAATCGAGTGCCTAGTAAGATTGCACTTCGCAGTGTTCTTATATAACTTCAAATATGGCGGTGTGCCAGTTAATAAAATATACGTGCTTCCCGCACCCGTTGTTCTGCAAGACCTCTCCCTTCTTAATCAAACATAAGAGTGTCCTAATTGTATTTTGTTTTATCAGCGACATAGCGCTGCAGTTCTGTGCCATAGGCTTTATTTATTTGTCAGAGATTAATTATTTAATTAAGATTTCGCGTTTCCGAGGAAACTCACGCCGGATTGCAAATGTGCCTTTATACACTGCCTTGTCTTTGGTGAGAGGTGATGCCTGAAATTGGTATTCTTGGCACACTCTTGACACTGTGTATCTCGAAATACTGAATTCCTAACGATTTCTCGAATGGTATGTCTCATGCGTCTAGACGCAACTGCCATTCCGTGTTCAAGTCTGTTAACTCTCGTCGTGCGGCCATAATCGCGTCGGAAATCTTTTCACGCGAATCACCTGAGTACAAAAGACTGCTCCGCCAGTGCACTGGCCTGTTGCACTTGTGCAGGTCATACTACCGCCACCTGCATGTGTGTGTGTGTGTTGCCAACCCATGGCTTTTGTCACCTCAGTGTAAAGTCTGATTGTTGCTTAGTAACTGTTAGCAGTCGGTAGGCAGGGCTGTGTCGCGGAAACCACATAGTCGAGATAAGAATACGAGCCGGCCAACACTATTTGGATGAAATTGCTAATCTGTTTCTTTTTTTTTTTTAAAGATTATTCGAGCCACATTAATTCATTTGGAAGTTTCAGTGTGAATGGACCGATGTTGTATAGTGACATGGGAACATTAATTAATTGTGCGTATTTCACAGGGCTTGCTATGAGTCGTGCTTTAGACAGAAAAAGGTTCTGTTCTTGACCTGATAAACGTTACTGTTCTTCGTAATACCCGTCACCATTCACTTCCTGAGATTATCAATCATTGGATTACAGCTGTGTCTTAATTACTGGAGTTGAGAGAGCCAGCAGTATCATTGTAATATAGCACGCACCAGACGCTCGTGTTATAATCTCCTTCTCGAAGGTGTCTGGATCTAATTCGCCGTAAATGGTAACAATAGAGGCTGAGCGTACGTATTGTGAGGTAACGGACGAGTTGTGGCGCCTTGAAAACATTTTAAGTTCAGAGTTGGCGGCCACTGCTCGGGCCGCTGCTCGTTAGCAACCGCATGATGCCGCACAACAGCCGGACCACGTGGTCTAGCTGACCGCATGGCTGGGAATTCCATGGTGACGCTGTGTCGATGAAGGAGACATGCAGGGAGTGCCAAAGATTTCGGACTTTGTGAAACCTTAATGGCAGACACTTCACAGTTCACATAGAAATTAATAGTAGCCAAAGGAATCATGTTATCTCAAAAATAAACATGTACATTACCATTACTTGCACGACAATTTTGATTGTGTAAACAGATTTTCAATATCTTTATTAGTTTAAATTGTAGTATCTGACTGTACATTGTACGAGTAACATCCAGTAACGAATTTCCGAAATCTAAACGGTTCATCCGATGTCTTTAGAAAGCTATTAGTGTAAACCTAAATTGGTATAAATTACAGGCATGTAACTTGAATAGAACATGAGTTATTGGAGGTCAAAGTGGCCGATTAGTATCGATCGCGTCAGGCCATAAGTACTCCACAGTTACACCAAAAAACGGTAGCAACATGCTTATAAACATATTTATTCATCTATGTCTTTGTTTATATCCTATATATACTATTAATGAAGAAATTGGTCAATTATTTACTGTTTTTTAGAAAGCACAGAGACATTAAGCTACTGGCTTACTTCTGTTCCATTCCTTTGATGTATGTTTATTTCATTTGTTTACGTATTTAATAATGTGTGTTAGAGCGTGCTTATGGTATAGCCGTAGGAATATTTATTTAATTTCAAGTTATTTAAATGTAAATCCAGTATTTCATATCTGTTTCAATACGTTTGTGAGTGTGATTTGGCTTGAAGACATGGGGGGAGCGCTCTAGCCAATCACCGCGATCATTCCAAAAAGGACATATGTAGTGGCTGTATGGAAGTGAGGGAGGAGCATCGATTTGAGGGTAAGGCAAAGGACAGGAGAGTGCTGAACGGAAAGTCGCGACGGACAGTCGCGGGGCCGGCCAGAGTGGCCAAGAGGTTCTAGGCGCTTTAGTCTGGACCGCGCGACCGCTACGGTCGCAGGTTCCAATACTGCCTCGGGCATGGATGTGTGTGATGTCCTTATGTTCTACATCTACATCTACATTTATACTCCGCGAGCCACACAACGGTGTGTGGCGGAGGGCACTTTACGTGCCACTGTCATTACCTCCCTCTCCTGTACCAGTCGCGTATGGTTCGCGGGAAGAACGACTACCGGAAAGCCTTCGTGCGCCCTCGAATCTCTCTAATTTTACATTCGTGATCTCCTCGGGAGGTATAAGAAGGGGGAAGCAATATATTCGATACCTCATCCAGAAACGCACCCTCTCGAAACCTGGAGAGCAAGCTACACCGCGATGCAGAGCGCCTCTCTTACAGAGTCTGCCACTTGAGTTTGCTAAACATCTCCGTAACGCTATCACGTTTACCAAATAACCCTGTGACGAAATGCGCCGCTCTTCTTTAGATCTTCTCTATCTCCTCCGTCAACCCGACCTGGTACGGATCCCACACTGATGAGCAATACTCAAGTATAGGTCGAACGAGTGTTTTGTAAGCCACCTCCTTTGTTGATGGACTACATTTTTTAAGCACTCTCCCAATGAATCTCAACCTGGCACCCGCCTTACCAACAGTTAATTTTATATGATCATTCCACTTCAAATCGTTCCGCACGCATACTCCCAGATATTTTACAGAAGTAACTGCTACCAGTGTTTGTTCCGCTATCATATAATCATACAATAAAGGATCCTTCTTTCTATGTATTCGCAATACATTACATTTGTCTATGTTAAGGGTCAGTTGCCACTCCCTGCACCAAGTGCCTATCGGCTGCAGTTCTTCCTGCATTTCGCTGCAATTTTCTAATGCTGCAACTTCTCTGTATACTACAGCATCATCCGCGAAAAGCCGCATGGAACTTCCGACACTATCTAATAGGTCATTTATATATATTGTGAAAAGCAATGGTCCTATAACACTTCCCTGTGGCACACCAGAGGTTACCGCCTCGTACAACAGCGACTGTTAACCAGCCATTACCATGCGAAAATGTATCATTCAGATCAATACTAAAATTGAGTCTACATCCACAGAAGACAGCGGGTCCATCTAGTAGTGCGTGTGCGGCGACAGATTTTATAGTATTCTTCTTCTTGTCAGCAGCAGATGTTGTCATTTCGACGTCTTCAATTGTTTTATATATTGTCTGTCTTGCACGACGACGGTATCTTCTGTAAGGCATCTTGGCAGCGTTCAATGCGGGTTCAATGCGGGTGGTTAGCTGTCGCTGTGTTCTGTTTGCTAGAAACTCTTCAACCCAGCCACACATCTGGTCTGATATTCCGTAGGCTCTTACTTTGTTTATCAGGCGACAGTGCGGAACTGCATCGAACGACTTCCGGAAGTCAAGGAAAATGGCATCCACCTGGGAGCCTGTATCTAATATTTTCTGGGTCTCATGAACAAATAAAGCGAGTTGGGTCTCACACGATCGCTGTTTCCGGAATCCATGGTTCAAATGGTTCAAATGGCTCTGAGCACTATGGGACTCAGCTGCTGAGGTCATTAGTCCCCTAGAACTTAGAACTAGTTAAACCTAACTAACCTAAGGACATCACAAACATCCATGCCCGAGGCAGGATTCGACCGTAGCGGTCTTGCGGTTCCAGACTGCAGCGCCTTTAACCGCACGGCCACTTCGGCCGGCCCCGGAATCCATGTTGATTCCTACAGAGTAGATACTGGGTTTCCAGAAATGACATGAGACGCGAGAAAAAAACATGTTCTAAAATTCTACAACAGATCGATGTCAGAGATATAGGTCTATAGTTTTGCGCATCTGCTCGACGAACCTTCTTGAAGACTGGGACTACCTGTGCTCTTTTTCCAATCATTTGGAACCTTCCGTTCCTCTAGAGACTTGCGGTACACGGCTGTTAGAAGGGGGAGGGGGGGGGGGCAAGTTCTTTCGCGTACTCTGTGTAGAATCGAATTGGTATCCCGTTAGGTCCAGTGGACTTTCCTCTGTTGAGTTATTTCAGTTGCTTTTCTATTCCTTGGACACTTATTTCGATGTCAGCCATTTTTTCGTTTGTGCTAGGATTCAGAGAAGGAACTGCAGTGCGGTCTTACTCTGTGAAACAGCTTTGGAAAAAGGTGTTTAGTATTTCAGCTTTACGCGTGTCATCCTCTGTTTCAATGCCATCATCATCCCAGAGTGTCCTGATACGCTGTTTCGAGCCACTTACTGATTTAACGTTAAGACCAGAACTTCCTAGGATTTTCTGTCAAGTCTGTTAGTTAGGTTTAATTAGTTCTAAGTTCTAGGGGACTGATGACCTCAGCTGTTAAGTCCCATAGTGCTCAGAGTCATTTTTTTGAACAGTCGCGGGAAAGACTTTGGAGCAGTTTGCGTTTGGTCGTGAGAGATAGATATATTTCGTAGTGCCGACTTGTGCACTTCTGAGATTTCTGTGGCT
Organism: Schistocerca piceifrons; assembly: GCF_021461385.2. NCBI lineage: Eukaryota > Metazoa > Arthropoda > Insecta > Orthoptera > Acrididae > Schistocerca > Schistocerca piceifrons. Next base: position 77,131,781 of record NC_060145.1, on the reverse strand, counting down.
TCTGCAGTGAAGACGAAGTATGCGTTTAGAAATGAATATCTCGCAAGCTGTGTTGTTGATCATAACTAATTACATGCAGTAGGAATCTATTGTTTCCCTGTTATTCAACTTATACTTTATTTAATTGCTGGGCCATTGACACCAATAAGTGTTTTACAGTAATAAAGGGCATTCTTAAAGGTACTTCTGCTATCGTACTCATCATTTAAAGTCGTTAAAATAGTACCTGCAGAATTTATTTAATTGCAGTCATACATTTTTAAATGTCTATGTTACGTTCAAAATTCGCAATTGCCGAGTGATAGGAACCTTCGTTCATTCGGTTCATGTATATATTCATCATGTCTACTGTAGACTCAGCAGTATTTGGCTTGTAATGCGGTAACTACGTATCCCAGCCACTAGACAACTAAATCAGCCAAAACTTTTAATATTTCAATTCTGAGTCTGAGGTTACGTAGTTGAGGACCATCTCATCACATCACATTTTCAATTGGAAAGCCCGCAGTATGAGTCCATATTCTTGCACGATACGTGTAGAAATTCTGTGTGTACTTCTTAATTGGATTACGTTCTATGAATTGAATAATGTCTTATACATCATCCACCAACTGCTGATTTTTTGCACAGATCAGATATGACTGTTAGGCACTGCACCAGCCTCATGCAGTTTAACGAATACAAGTAAATATTCTGGAATCCGATACTCTCCTGCTAGTAAACAATCTACCGCACACTCTACAAACACCATCAGCGTTTCAGTTACAAAAACACGTACACAAACACCATACTAACATTCTCAGTTTTTTTAAATAAGTGCAGCATGCTTCAACGCTACAGTGGTACTGGCCAGCAAATGCAGTCAGTTGAAAAATTCAATTATTATTTAAACTTAAGCGCAACTTCAAAACATGAACTTCGAGACAAAAATGACAATAGACAAATAAACCCATATCAACTGAAGCATCAACATTCTAAATCAAACTTGTATCTGTTATCAGCTTTCTTCTGTAACTAATAAAAGCTGGGTACATTTCGTTCCCTCTCCACCTTGGCCCACATGGTCGTGCTGGTTTGGTTTTCTACTTGCCGCAGCTTAACGACATCAGTTTTCTGCCCCACTCCGGACTGGAAGGATTAACCGGGTTTCTGGCTTCCGTTTGTTTCATTTTGTGACCAGCGGAGCGCAACAGATCATTCAAACTTTAACGAGAAGACACAGGCCTACGTCTGCAAGGTAAATATATTTTCCTACATTTCTTTAGCTCAGGACAATTCCTGTATAATTTTGGACTGGGAATGTTTCCTTTAACATATATAAGGTGCCTAAACAAATGCATGAAATGCAGATTGTTTGTTATACATGTTTCTATTTTGAGTAGCAGGATCATGCTACAGACTTTCTGAACAATCTGTCACAATGAGAAAGTTTTCTTACTTTCACCTCAGTCTACAGGTCATAAAGTATCGAAATTTGTACATTTCAGATAAAGGTATACAAAACTTTCTCTCAGGATTGAACAGGATGTGGAAATTTTATTCAAATTCGTCTGTGCTACCACTTTCTGAAATATTTGCTATTGCACCAGAAACAACCAGTTTCGTCAGTCAGAGAGAGGTTAGCAGCTTTATATTCTTGAACGGTAAGACATGGAAGGTTGTCAGGAACGACAAAGTATTAAGCCGGGGAATTTTTAATATGTTGTTCCTCCACCATACAGCGCAATTTGTATTGCGCATCACATGTAGTTTCGGTAACGGAATAGTGAGGCATTTTTGCTCCTATTCCCTACAGAACTAGTGCATACGTGTTTTCTACTCATTAGGGGTGAGTGCCTACTCACCATCATCGATTTCGTCCAAATTTAAGGTATATCGAGGTATTGGCCAGAAATGAAAGTGAAAGAAATGGAAGCTACAGATGGCCAAGCGTTTAGAAAAAAATAGCAGTCTTGGCACAGATAGGGTGAGGCATAAGCCGTTTATGTTAGGGCAGTTTCCAGGCAGTAACTGGCGTAGTGGAACGAGTACTAAACGGTAATCCGACGCTTGTGGAACAGAGTCCTTATGCGGATTTTTTTTTCACTTTTCCCGTTACTTTAACTATAAATAAACCCAATTATGCTCACTATGTTGCATTTATTAATATTTTCGTCAACGGCATGAAAATGAAAGGCAAAGCAAAATTTGCGATTCCAAATTAATTTCGGGTAAGGATTACGATACGTGCGCAAGAACTTCGCGTACAAAGTTAGACACTTTTATTATCATTCAGATGGTGATTTACACGTGCTGGGGTAATATTCAACGTAAAAAGTGTGGTGTCACCGCCAGACACCACACTTGCTAGGTGGTAGCCTTTAAATCGGCCGCGGTCCGTTAGTATACGTCGGACCCGCGTGTCGCCACTATCAGTGATTGCAGACCGAGCGCCGCCACACGGCAGGTCTAGAGAGACTTCCTAGCACTCGCCCCAGTTGTACAGCCGACTTTGCTAGCGATGGTTCACTGACAAATTACGTTCTCATTTGCCGAGACGATAGTTAGCATAGCCTTCAGCTACGTCATTTGCTACGACCTAGCAAGGCGCCATTATCAACTGCTTTTTATCTTGTGATGCATGTACCGTCAGACCGATGTTCACCAATTATGGATTAAAGTTAAGTATTCCAACAGATACGTACTATTTTTGCTAGTCTCATATCCCTGACCTGTTCCAGACCTCACGCCATCCTGCGTGAGCTTAAACGCGTGCTTTTCGGCTATCCGTCACTGTGGATTGGCTGTCTTGCCAGTCCACAACAAAAACTCTTGCCCACGTTATGGACGCCGCATTTTTTACATTTAGACAGTTGTTTTCAAGTCTCTCATCAAAAATAAACTTGATTTATATTCATGTAAGATTCTCTCTCGTCGTCCATGCAACGCATTATTTCGCCAAATATTGGTGAGATCGCTTGTGATATACAGTGAAATACATTTTGATGGTGTCTTCTCAGGCTATGATTTCTTTTTCTCCCTCGACGAGATAAGAGCAGTTTTGAAGCTTTCTGATGAAATCCTTTAGCTGACGATAAAAGTAGACATTGCAGGGTTACACTACCGGTACGTATCTGGGAGTCGTTCTTCATCTTTACAACTCTCGTCGTATTGCTGTGGATTTGTTTCTCGTCCCTGCGAGTCAATTAAAACAACAAATTTGTCCCCCTGCACATAGGGTTCAATCACGTCAAATACAATATACTTAGGATTCCTATGTTTATTTGTAATGTAAGTAAAGCAAAAATTTTAGACAAAGAAAGGTTTCCCTTTAGGGATTCGATACAAGGACCTTTCCCGCTGCCCAATCAGCTCCTTGGAAACGACGCTATTCACTCGACCCCCGCCAAAATGATATTTTTTCCAAACACTTTTCCGTCTGGAGCTTTTACTTCTGTCACTTTCATTCCTAGACAAGACCAGTATATACCATAAATCTGGATGAAATCGGCGATGACGAGTAGACGTAGTGCCCTTGTCAGAAACCACACCAGTATCGGCAATTTCTTTGAAGCGTCTCTACACATCTAACGAAATAATTCAGTAAGCATTTTGGAGTTCTCGCGTACAACAGATATTCTACTCAAAAACGGGCTATACCTACTGCTCGCCGAAGAGTACATTTCAGCCCCACTCCCAGCCTATGACAACACGCCCTCTTAGTTCCAACAGCTTCGATTCAAAAACATATTTTTAGATGGGCAACATGTAAATATTCTAAACAAATACAACGATAATGCCGTCCAATAACAAAATTTCGAGCGAAAAGCTTTCTGCAAACAGTACCGAAACCATTAATTGAGAAGAAAGTGATGCAGCCTTGTAGCCAATCCGGAATGTTATTCAGTGTGCACATTAAGGAGAAATTTGAAAATGGAATTAAAGTTTGGGAGTGAGAGGTTGGAAGTTTGGTGATGACGTTGCACTTCCGTCAGAGATAGCGAAGTACTTGGAAGATCAGTTTGGAATGTGATGTCCTAAAAGTAGTAAATAAATTTTCTTACTTGGACAACGAGGTAGGAAAATAACTAATGATGACCGAAGCTGAGAGAAAATAACTGCAGATATGCAATGGAAAGAAAAGCGTTTTTAAAAGAGATACTTTTCTAAACATTATAATCTGAAAGTGCTAGGAAGTCTATTCTGATGGTATTTGGTGGTGTACAGCCTTGCACGGAAGTGAAACTTGGATGATAAGGTGCTTAGATAAGAAGAAAATAGAGACGTTTAAAATGTCGTGTTACAGAAGAATGCTAAAAATTAGATGGGTAGACTGGATAACTAAAGAAGAGGTGCTGAACTGAACTGAACTAGGAAGTAAAATGGTTCAAATGGCTCTGAGCACTATGGGACTCAACTGCTGAGGTCATTAGTCCCATAGAACTTAGAACTACTTAAACCTAACTAACCTAAGGACATCACACACATCCATGCCCGAGGCAGGATTCGAACCTGCGACCGTAGCGGTCTCGCGGTTCCAGACTGTAGCGCCAGAACCGCTCGGCCACCAGCGGCCGGCTAGGAAGTAAAAAATGAAAGGCACAACTTGAGTGAAAGAAGGAATCGGTTGATAGGACGCAGTTTGAGGCATCAAGGTTGAGCCGTGCCGGCTCGCATCGTTAATTGATCGGGGACACGATCTTTGGTGGTTCTCGCCTCGAAGACCGGCTTGAGCGGCACGAGAGTGACAGATGGAATTGGCCGGCCTAACTGGAAGAAGCACTTGTGGGGTGCGAGGCCGGTTTAACTTGGCTGTCTGGAGGCGACAGTAATAGGCTTCTGGGGACACAGACCTCATCCCGCGCAGTTATTGTTTTGGGTTGGCTGTGGTTGCGATGGGACTGGAAATTTGACTGTGCCCAGCGTGTGGAGATTTTGAGTGCCACTTCGCCACCGATTGATCAGGTATTTTTGGTGAGACTTCCTGTGGCTTCAGCGCCTTGTTTTGTTAAGGTCGTAGTGCTGCGACTAGTTTCTCCTTCCCAGAAGGTCTGCTGTGTTTCCTGTTTATGGGGGCTCACTCCGAAAGAACAGAAGTTTACCTTAGGGGAAGCGAGTCCGTTTCATCACAGATGTTAGTCGCAACTGTATGTGAAATGTGTGAAAGTTGTGTGGTCTGTGTTACAGAGCTAGTGGAGTTACGTTAATCAAAACTGCCTGTTTAAATTGGTCATATTTCGAGTGGCTTACCGTGGACCACATTGCGGTGTGTACTGTGTGTTGTTCTTCCTTTTAAAAACAGTGCAGTCTAATTAAATCAGAGTGCCTTTTCATTGAAATCATTTTAGTTAAGCATTTGCAAAACATTTAGCAGATAAATCAAGTCTGACATCTGAGAGTCTGTTGTTTAGCTATTTGAAATAGTAGTGTTTACGTTAGCAAGAGCTCCCCGATTCGTTCCTGTCCTTGCTGTCCTACTGCAAAACATGTTAGAAACCAGAGACTTCTAATTCTCTTCCATTTCAAAATAGTGTTTAGTGACTGCTCCTGCTGCATAATTTGTACGAGTAACTGTCTGCAAATTAATTTTGTTGGCACGTAAGTCGTATTGGTTTTCTCATTCCTTTAATCAGAGTGCTACCAGTTCTTACGTGCTTTGTTGTTTATTCCCATATTCATTGATTGGCCAGATGTTTTTTATTCCTTTATGTTTGGCTCTTAAAAGGTAATAGAATGAAATATGTGCCACCCTTTGTAAAGCTGTGCCCTGCTACTAGTTTTCTAAGGTTAGTTCTTAGTCTGTCGTAGTTCACGTTGTACGGAACATGTCCTGTACACCGACACGACAGCGGGTGAAGAATCCACTCTCCCCACCTTGTCCGTCGGGTTGTCCCACCTGTCGCGGGGCTGAATTGTACCCGCATAACTTTTTTTTGTTCTGAACTTACGTCACCAACGGACGTGATGCACTGCTTGTGATGCTACTGTTAACTGTACCAAATTTGCTGGAATCATATAAGTCATTATATTCAAAAGCCAACTGAAAAATTTTGTAAGTGTCAGATTTTGATAACTAACAAGCAGACTGGCTGACTTCTGATACCTGTTGATATTTGGCAAATTGCTTAATTTCTTAAACGCTTAAAAGATCTTTTGCAGACATCAATTACTAATCCCATTTTCTCATTAGTATTCGACAAGTTGTTTAAATTCTCACTTGCGTTCCTTTTAAGCTATTTTACTGAAGACATAAGGTTATTGGCTTTTATTTAAATAAAAGGTTATGCTTGTTTTCAAACGTGAACGCTACTCTCTTGCCCTCTGGCTCAGCCCTACCGGTGAACTGCGTGTTAAGCTGCTTTAGGGTAACAAATATCCAGTTAAAAAGTATCGTGAATTTGGTAATGTCAGGCAAGTGTGAGGGGTAAAAATTGTAGATGGGAGGCCTTGGTTAGGGTATAGTACACAGGTTGAAATGGATGTGGGCTGAAGCAGTTACAAAGAAAAAAACAGGCTCACATAGGTTAGACTTGCGAGAAGGGCAGCGTCGAATCAGTTTTTAAAATGAAGACCACAAGAATAATGTAACGACACACACACCTCGGACAAAAACAATCAAGTGGTGGGCATAGATCCAGACTGGTTGACGAGTCTGTCCTTGAGGCTGACAGAAAGTGAAGAAAATCAGTTTACAGGTTTCACACGCCGCTAAGCATATTTACTGGTGACTTACCTGCACAGTGGCAAAGAAGACAAACGCCTGTACCTTCGAGGGCAGTATCTGCCGCAACGTTCTGATGCTACAGCGCACTAGTTTCAGTGGAAGTTGCCAGGAGATAACACAGGATGTCTGCAACAGGCACAGCTGCGCCTTGTGTGGCAGAGGGCACAGCACAAGGTATCTGCGTTGGTCATCTGTGCCATCGGCAACGGCGGCGGAAACTGCTGCCAGTTGCAGGGGTGACCTCCAGCCATGAAGGCGGTACTATCTGCGGTGGCCGCGCTCTTGTTCATCGGCTTGGCGACCGGTAGCGCTGTAGGAGCCGACGAAGGTGAGTCCACGACAATATACTCTCCACTCACAGAACAATAGGCAGGTCTGTTCCAAATCACTTGGTCGTATTTTACTCTGCAAACAATACAGTTCTGAGTTTAAAAACAAGCGATACGTTTTATAATTGTTTGTACTGAGTATGCTAAAAGCGAAAGAATACGTTTGTGTTAGTGGTGGTCCTGGTGGTGGTTGTGGTGGTGGTTACGGTGGGAGCAGAATGGTGGATTGTAGGAGGAGGGGGGAGAAAAGTGCGTTAATACATTCTGTTTGTAGCAGTGTGCGGTTATCCATACTGAAATATCTGTTATTTTCGAAACGCTCATGGTCCCATGATAGTGTTAAACACATAACACACAGTGAAGTTACAAAAGCCGTAGGACAACGATATGCACATATGCAGATAGCGATAGTACAGAAGGTACATACAAAAGGGCAGTGCATTGATATTTCGAAAATTGTTGGGGAATTCAGTATTCCTATATCCACAGCGTCGAGAGTGTGCCGAGAATACTACATTTCAGGCATTAACTCTCGCCACAGACAAAGCAGTGGCCGACTGCCTTCACTTAACGACCGAGAGCAGCGCCGTTTGCGTAGAGTTGTCAGTGCTAAGAGACAAGTAACACTGCGTGAAATAACCGCAGAAATCAATGTGGGACGTGAGACGAATGTATCAGTTAGGACAGGGCGGCGAAATTTTGTATTTGTGGGCTATGGCTGCAGACGACCGACTCGAGGGCCTCTGCTGACAACACAACAACGCCTGCAGCGCCTCTCCTGAGCTGGTGACCGTATCGGTTGGACGTCAGACGACTTCAAGACCATGACCTGGTCAGACGAGTCCCGATTTCAGTTGGTAAGAGCTGATGGTAAGGTTCACGTGTGGTGCAGACCCCACGAAGCCATGGGCTCACGTTGCTAATAAGGTAATGTGCAAACTGTTGGTGGATCCATACTGGTGTGGGCTGTGTTTACATGGAATGGACTGGGTCTTCTGGTTCAAAAGAACCATTCATCGACTGGAAATGGTTATGTTCGGCTATTTTGAGACTATTTGCAGCCATTCATGGTCTTCACGTTCCCATACATGTCACCAGGCCGCAATTGTTCGTTATTCCTCTCAAGGTCAGTTCGACCGAATGATTTGGCCTCCCACACCGCCCGACATGAATCCCATCGAACATTTATGGCACATAATCAGGAAGTCAGTGCGTGAAAAATATCCTGCACTGTCAACACTTTCTCAGTAATGGACTGCTGTAGTGCCAACATGGCTCAGTATTTGTGCGCGGGCTCCCAGAGACTTTTTGGGCCCAAGGCACGTCGAGTTTCTGGACGTCAGGCAAAAGGAGGTCCGACACGGAATTCAGTGGTAATCCATGACTTCTGTCATTTCAATGAAGATACGCCGAACACTCCAAGTGATTCTATGTATTCCAGCCGGCTTCTCGGCAACGCTATGAGTTAAAAGAGAGATTATTTTTCTGTAAGATATTTAGCTCTTTAATTCTTACGGCAAATAAATTAACTACCTTTTCCCATGGAACAATCTAATTTTAAAAAGCTGAAAGAACAGCAATATAGCCGGCCGGAGTGGCCGAGCGGCTCTAGGCCTAACAGTCTGGAACCGTGCGACCGCAACTGTCGCAGGTTCGCATCCTGCCTCGTGCATGGATGTGTGTGATGTCCTTAGGTTAGTTAGGTCTAAGTAGTTCTAAGTTCTAGGGGACTGATGACTTCAGAAGTTAAGTCCCACAGTGCTCAGAGCCATTTGAACCAGTTTTTTGAACAGCAATATAATTATTGATGGTGAACTCTTGTGCCTCATTACGCCGCATTTTTATCCTCTTCATCCTCCTTCATTGATCAGCCTACCATTTCTTTGGCAGAATCTTCTTCCTGGTGTCCCTGGATACCTGAACATGCCCGAAAGACCGTGTCACTTTCACTTATAAAACGCTAATTTTCACGAGCCTTATGGGAGAAATGGAGTTACCGGGTAAAAGCACGCTGCCACTGGTTGACCGACATCAGTGGGCGAATACTCGATGCAGGCATTGTAAGAAAGGGGATCCAAAATATTGTAGCTGCTGTGCCGCCTCTGCTGTTTCCTGGCCTTAGCCGACCACGATATTACTGCAGTCGGCCTCCCGTGGTCCTTAGGGGAAACACGCGGTGACTTTACAGTAAACAAGTACAATGGTGGCTAAGAAAATAACATCACACAGTGAATGATTTTAAGACAGTTGTGGCTATACTTTGAAGTGCTTCAGCGTGCCGTCAGATATCACGATGAAAGCTCCCGATAAGCCGACCGAAGCTTTCTCACTCCCAGGTGAATAATATTGTGGCCGACAAGTACTTCTTTACGTTCCTCGTTAGCCGTGGCTGGGTGTTTACTTCCTTGATAGTGGTTCAAATGGCTCTGAGCACTATGGGACTTAACATCTATGGTCATCAGTCCCCTAGAACTTAGAACTACTTAAACCTAACCAACCTAAGGACATCACACACATCCGTGCCCGAGGAAGCATTCGAACCCGCGACCGTAGCAGTCGCGCAGTTCCGGACTGTAGCGCCTAGAACTGCTCGGCCATTCTGGCCGGCTCCTTGATAGTGGGTGCCCACCAAAACGGAAGTCTGTAGCCGTCTTCTATATTCAAGCTCCAATCACTCTTTAACACAGCGTGACAATTATTGTACTCCATGAAAAAATACCTTTTATTAGTTACAGGCTACGGCATGCAACACACTTTACTGAACATGTAACCCTCACTAAAGATATTCGGATTTAGGTTATATAATTTTCGATATCCCTCCTCTCGTTGGCGATGAATTGGCACAGACGAATAGCGAAATTCTGCATGAGCGATGAAGTGTCGGAACATCGATGGTGTCAATGACCTTCTTAATGGCTGTTTTCAGCTCAAAAACGGTTTTGCAGTTATTGCTGTACACCTTGTCTTTAATATAGCCCAACAAAAATGAGTTGCATATGATCAGATGCGGAGAATATGGTGGCCAATCGAGGCCCATACCTGTGACCTCTGGGTACCCCAGAGTCAGAATGTAGGCCCCAAAATGTTCTTCCAGGACATCAAACACTCTCCTCCTTCGATGCGGTCGAGCTCCGTCTTGCATGAACGAGCAAATCTTGTCGAAATTAGGGTTAATTTGCATAATGGAGATGAAATCATCTTCCAAAACCTTCACGCACCGGCCGGAAGTCACTGTGCCATCACGGAATATCGCACCGATTATTCTGTGATTTGACATTGCTCACCACACAGTCACCCGTTGAGGGTGAACAGACTTCTAGATCGTGAAATGTGGATTCTCAGTCCCCCAAATGCTCCAATTTCGCTTACTGACGAACCCATCCTAATGAAAGTGGGCTTCATCGTTAAAACAAACCATATTCACATCAAAGTCCTGTTCGTCAATTCTGTGGACAACAGTGTTGGCGATGCACAACCGCTGTTCCATGACCCTAGGACTTAATGGCTGATGGGTTTGAATTTTTTACGGGAAGAGATGCAGATCTTCAACAACAATTTGTCGCAGTGTCTTCCGAACGGTTCCCACCTGTTGTGCAGTTCGTCTGGCCGATTGCCTGAGGATGGTTTGAAACACAGAGCGTGTCTTCCCGATGTTTTCAGGCGTTTGCATGCTTTTTGGACGACTGACATTGCCAACACTGTCATTACGAACACTACCCGTTCTCTCAAACTTGCGAATCAAATTCTTGATTGTTAGCAGACATGGACCGGTTCTCTTCTGCTTGAACTCGGTCGCAAACTTGCTTTGAGATGCACTTGGGTTGTTATTGGTCGCATAGTAGGCCTTCACAAGAGCTATATGCTCAGACTCGCTGTACTGTGACATTTTCACTTGGAAATTGGCAGCAACAACAAGGCGCGTGCGCTTAGCTTGCTAATTCCCGTCATGCCCCGCGGCCAACCGTGCAGTTTAAACGTCCTAACGCAAACCGTTCAGAAGCCACGAGGATTGTGTTTGATACAGTTCAATAATTGTCACCCTGTATTTCAAAAGCTTCACCGGCTTTCCTTCTGGAATTTTTACTTTCCCTTGCTAGTAAGCATATGTCCTTAAAAGCTATAACCTGATCTCACTCTTCTTGGTGTTCCATTGCTGCTGATTTTACATTTTGTCTTAACTGCGTGGTAACGCTCTTTAATGCGCTCTTTTTATTTACCTTCCAGTTTCGCCTATGTATATCATTTGCCATAGACTCCTGCAGTGTGGAAACGGTTGCGCACATCTATTCTACGTCGGAAGGAGTCTTTTATCTCGTGTTAACTGAAAAAACGTAGTGCGTATACCATGCCTCCCAGGCATTCTGCTTATGCAGTCGGTTACTATAACGACAATCGGCGATCTTACAAAATGAGCTGGAAGTTCCTCGCCTTTCTCGCATTCACGCAAGGGTCATCATAGCCGGTGACCATAGGTGTTTTCCTAAGGATATCCATCTCTGATCCCAAGCTTAATTTCCAGTCAGCGAATAACTATGAATAATCTACACATATTTATTAAGCTGTCAGTACTGTTGAGAATCCTATGAGAATCGTTTATGGGGTCTCCACGTGCTATGTCCCCATTAATGATACGCAACACTATTGCTGTAAACTAAACAATAAGGAATGCGGAGTTGTCTGGATGTAACACTGTATTTCCAGCGTTTACTGTATCGATTAGAAACTATGTGAGCTCCGTGCGTCTTCATGTTTTCGCGACGCAATCACTGCTCCACCAAATTTCGGGCATGCAGCAGCAAAAATTTCATTTCCTTTTCTGATATTTCGGCTGTGAATCGTTCAGCCATCTTCAGAGTGAGCCGAAAGACTGACATTCCAGCACTCTCTCCGTCCTTTTCAAGACGCGGCATGCGCCGCTAAGCACCCGACAACAAGTACACAAGGTGCCAGAGACGTTCATCGGCGGCAAGGAGGTACAACATATGCATTAATTAGATCTGTGGCTGCGTGGTCGATCCACGCTGGCTACCAATATATCACTGGTAGCTGTATTGTGCCTATATCTTTGCACGTTTGTTACAGAATGTGCCGGATTCCATGATACATTCAAGCTGAAGCCGCTGTCTCCATTAATTAACTTCGTCGCCAACCGAAGTTCAATTGCTTCTTTCACTGGTGACTTCCAGAAAGATAAAGTCGAGGCTAAAATTTGGACGTTTTCGTTCACTGGGTTCTATATAGTGAACGAAAACGTCGAAATTTTAGCCTCGACATCATCTTTGAGGGACTCAGAGTGAAATAGGCAAGTGAAATTCTGTTGCTGACAAATTTAATAAATAGAGATAGCGACTTCAGCTTGAATAAAGCATGGAATCTGACACTTTCGGTAGTAAGCTTGCAAAGACGTCGCCCCAGTACAGCTCACAGCTACACATCGATATCCTAGCGTAAATCGACCGCGCAGCCGCAGATCTAATTAATGCATATGTTGTACCTCTTTGTCGCCGATGAACGTCTCTGGTGCCTTGTGAATCTGTGACCGCATGCACAGTGATGCGGTCCGGGACTTGAAAAGGACGGAGCGAGTGCTGGAAAGTCAGTCTTTCAGCTCACTCTGAAGACGGCTGATCGATACTCAGATGAAATATCAAAAGAAAAGGTGGAATTTATGTATTTGCACGCCAGAAATTGAGTCTAGTGAAGCAGGGGATACAATCCGTCGGATTTGACCAGTGACGTCAGAACTGGCCAGAGATAATTTATTACACAGATGTAAGAGCTGATAAAACTGTTCAGAAACAAAGGAATACGAGAGACGAAAAATATAGTTGACATATATCAAGGCATGTAGTATTTTCACGTTAAGGATATCGCGTGTTTGTATCGTATTATTTCTGTGGAAAATGAAGGGGAAAAAATGGATGGAAATATTGGTAGCATAGAATACCTCACGTCACATATATATGGGTTGTATCTCGAACCTCATTCGAAATGTATTGGTTCTACAGTACGGGATACAAGGTTAGCGTACGTCGATTTTTCGTTAGCATTAATATCCTGTTATTCAGTTGAATTATATAGGTCAACTGAAACACGGGATACAAATTTTACATGTTTTGTTTCTTTCGCCTCCGCTACCACTAATAGTTCTTACGTAGATAGTAGTACTACCGATGGCAGAAGGAGCTACGTACATAATATTTGTATCCCATACTTCGTTGACCTATATATATATATATGTACACTGCTAACGAAAACGTGGAAATGAACGTATGTTACATTTGCAACCTGTACCTCAGTTGAACTACACGAAGAGGCATTACGACGACACATATACAGTTTGTATCCCGTACATCACTATGAGGTACAGTTTTTTTGTTTTTTTTTTTTTTGCCTGCGATGCTAATAATATCGACTGAAAGTTATAGTTTTGATCACAGCAGTGACAATAATATCCCATTCTTTAGTTGAGCTATATAGCTATACACAACATTTGTATCCTGCTCTCCAGTTGACATATATAGGTAAATCTAATAAATGTTACATATGTCGTTCTTTTCGAATAGGTAGTGTCAGTGTAAAGGTCAACTGAAGGACGGAATGCAAATTTTAGTTGCGTCGGACGTTTCGCCTGTAACATTGCTAGTACAGATTCGAAAAAAACGTACTGATACTAGTGCTGGGAAACGAAAGTAGAACGACAGCTGCGAAATTTCTACTACGTATTGGAGCGCTCAAAAACATACGTAATGGTGTAACACAACAATGAAATACGTCAAAATAGTCAAATTCAGTAAAAGAAAAAAATGGAAAACTGAACTTACCACACAGGAACTTCTTAAAAGAACCGAAGCTCGCCTAGAAAGACATCAACAAAAATCACATACCCACATACACAACAAACAAAACATTACGAAAACACTCACAGACACACACACACACACACACACACACACACAAACGGAGACAAACACATACACACTGACACAGACACACATACACGCACAGACACACACATTCACCCCCCCCCCCCTCTCCCCTCCTAATGTGAAATTAGCTAACATATTTCGGACGGTACATTTGCCCAACACGTTTAACAAAACATTTAAACGGGCAGTATGTTTGGGGAATACTACGCCTCCATGAATATTCGTGTAAGTGACTTTGACGTGTGGAAATCCGGCGTTTACCCTTCGCTAAAAGAGATTTCACAGCTGACCAATAAACCTCTACGCTATTTGTGCAAGCCCCTTAGCATAATGATCTGAACTCAAAATTGTGATTAATTACTAGATGCTGATAACCCCTTTCTCCTAAATCCCTATATGAAGAAAAACCATCTGAAATTACAATGGAACCCTCTGCAAAGTGATCTTCAATGAAGCTGACCAAAACTTCCTTCATAACACCCCCATCCCCCCCCCCCCCCAACGGCTCCCTATATTTCATGTATTCCCCACAAACTTCCCTACAAAAAGAGTACCAATCCACAACTGTACGCTTACTCACACGACATTCATGGACACACAGCTACCCAGGATATCTCAAACACAACAGTACGTGAATTTCATATTGGACCGCCACAACCGACCTTTGCTGCAGCGCCATACGAATAAGTCGTGTGTACGGCGACGAGATACACTTGTGAGGCGCATATGTTCGGCGCACTCATGACGTCGAACATTCTCGGCAACGAGACCACACATTTGTAAAAAACAAATCGTGGCCAACATGTCTTCGCCCATAGCCTCTCTCAAATCATCCAGGTTCACCAGAACAGATAGATCCATACCTACAAACGGAAATGAGATACTAAAAATTGTCCTAAAGTAAGGAAGTAATAGTCCAAATTACCTCAGTATCACTAAGAATGAAATTAAGTACCGAGTTAATTGCAAACAACCAATTATTTAAATAAATTCACACCAAGAATATTTTGAGCAATATATAGGGATCTCTTTTAAAAATCAAATTCAATTATTTTAATGTGCAATGATAGCGCTTATCCGCAACACAGAACTGTTTTACTATCTATGGCTGAAAGTGAAGACATTATTATCTATGAGTAATGTATTACGTCGTTGGTTAAAGCCGACGGGTTGTATCCCCTGCTTCACTAGGCCCCAGAAATTTAATGGAGTATGTGACTGTACATCAGGCTCGTCCTAACTGTGCCCCTGGGGCGCTAGCGCCCGCGATCGCCCGCGGCCAGCGCCCCGGGCGAATTCGTGTGTTGCTGCAGTGGCCGAGCCGCGGCGCTTAGCTGGCCGTGCGGAGCGCCCGAACGCCAGTCGATAGATATATTTGTTCGCCCGTTTTCCCTTAGGGCAGAGGACGTCTCACAAGTGCTTCAGCTAAAGCTGATTGACCTACAGTGCCATATCCGCCTCAAGGACCGCTTTCTTATGTGTAAAACTTTGGATGACTTTTGCAGCTGTCTTCCACGAGAGAAATATCCTCTTTTGCATAAGCACGTGTCCAAAGTTTTCTCAATGTTTGGTTCCACGTATATTTGAGAGCGCTTTTCCTCTCTTTTAAAGCCTGCTAAAACTAAGAACCGTTCTTTTCAAATTTGACCAATTCTTTGAGGTTAGCAGTCTCACGTAGTATTGTATCAAGCCTAGACAAAATCGTTTCCTCGAAAAAGAAAAACGTGTAAAATGTTAATTGTCTTCTTTAACAATGTTGACTGTAACAACTAAAGAGCTTTATAACCTTATTTCTATTTTAATTAGTTTTCAAACTTGGTCAGTTAAAATTATTACGTACAAAACAGCAAACTAAGGATACGATTTCTAAACTCTGAAAAGGGATACAAAAAATTGTAGCACGAAGTATAACAAAAAATACTTACTTATAACTACTAACAGTAAGAACGAGACTCTATATCCCGTACATAAAATTATTTTGTTTTCGTTAGATCTGACCGCGGGACAGTCCAGCGCAGGGCAGTGCTGTGCGGTCTCACTCGCTCTGCAGCTCTCTCTCTCTCTCTCTCTCTCTCTCTCTCTCTCCTATGCCGACACTAGCGACACACGGTCGCGGACGGGGCGCTGAACTACACCGTTTTGTTGTTGGATGTGCCTGCTGTACATTGTCAACGAAACAACAAACTTAAAAATTCCTCTTTCAACGAGACATGTATCAGCTGATCTCAGGTCACGGGCAGTTGTGTTATTGGTCCAGTGATCTCGACACGAATGTGGCAATTGAATTTTCAATACAACTGAAATACATGTTACATTCATAGAGCATACAGTGCCTACACTGATCATAGACAATCCTCATTGGGAGAAAAATGTTCTTTCGCATAAACTGCTTTTCTGAATACTAGAAGCGGACACGACTAGAGAAAACAGCACAGAGTTGCGTGTAATGTTTATAAAATCAAGTAGAATCATAACGTAACGTAAAAGACATAAAGATAAAATTGCACGAAAAAATCGAATTTTATTTTTTTAAATGTAGGTCACTGTGCGTGCGTAAAAGAGTGCAAGATCGTGCAGAAATAACCTCGTAAATATATTATGTTCCTGTTTCTCATCTGTAGTTGACCAATCTATCCTGCAATAAAATTCTTTTTTCAAGTGCGTGTCCGAAGCCTTAGGTCAAATTTGGACTGAAGCGTTAAAACTATAGTGAGAGAACACTTCCTCGTACCGATGACAGTAACAAACAATCTTGTCGGAGGAATATCTGCAACTGAGCATTATACCAGATGTTGGAAATACCGCTGCAATTGCAAGGTTCTTCTTTTTAACATACAACCAGTTTCGGGCTCTTATATGCCCATCTTCAGGTGTATACAAGACGCTGTGTGCCCTGCGCTCATTGGTAGCACGCCGCGTCTTGCGCACGTCCACCGCGGCGGTCGGGGTCACAGCATCAACTTACGACACCTGAAGATGGGAGTACAAGAGCCCGACACTGTTCCTTTGTTAAATAAAAGAACCTTACAACTATAGCGGTATTTTCAACCTCTGGGGGGATGATAGTAAATGGAAAGCCTAGCACAAGAATTAATTTTCATCATTATCAGGAATAAATGTGTTCTAGTCTGATGGATAACTTATGGACTCATAGATTAAATGAACTCAGTAATGCCTGTGTTATTTTTGAAGAAATTACACGCAATGAGCAACTAACTTGTTTTTCCCACTTTTGGAATATATTCCGCAGCCGGCCGGTGTGACCGAGCGGTTCTAGGCGCTTCAGTCTGGAACCGCGCGACCGCTACGGTCGCAGGTTCGAATCCTGCCTCGGGCGTGGATATGTTTGATGTCCTTAGGTTAGTTAGGTTTAAGTAGTTCTAAGTTCTAGGGGACTGATGACCTCAGATGTTAAGTCCCATAGTGCTCAGAGCCATTTTTTATATTCCGCAAATTGAGATTGCAGTGTAAAATAAAAGAAGCGAATTTCTGTAACCTACAGAAAATTTTCACTCCATAATAAAGAGTAATGGTGTTAAGCATGTGGCCAAGTGGCTTAAATTTCGTCAACTTCATGTCAGATAAAGTGATTTGTGAATCTGTCAAACGTTGTAAAAATAAACGGAACACTTTTTACAACAAGAACTTATTTCGTAATAGAATACGATAGAACTGAACGGCCCGATTCGGAGCTTCTAGAAGTATACATAAATCTCATAAGGAAAGAGTGTTCGAGGAAAGTATTGAATGGAGGAGGGTACTTTTTGCCTTATGAGATGTCGGACCATCTTGAAGCACTCTGTATCTTCGATGAACCTATTATGTGCAGGTGCGAAGAAGGTGCTCCGGATAAAACGTGAGGATCAGTTCTGCGTCCCCAACTCGACCTTCCTGATGGACTGCAACGAGTGTATCTGCGAAATCGACGGTTTGTCGGCGTCCTGCACAGCCATGGAGTGTCCCGACCGTCTCCGCAGGGGTACGTCGACTACAAATAATACAGTGTATCCACGGTGCCAATGTAGTCTCCTAGTCAGAGAAACAGAACACATTCCGCCATGCCGTATTATTCATTTGGCCTGTTCGATAGCGTACTCGCTATTGTTACTATGTTGTGTGTTTTTTGTTTTTGTTTTTGTTGTTCTTGTGGTCTTTAGTCCCTTTATGTCCCATGATGAGTCGTACCAACTGATCCCTTCCTTTACTGAAATTGTGACGGACATATGTTTCCCCCCCCCCCCCCCCCCCCGTTTCAGTTCCTTACTTCATTAGTCATCCGATGTATGCCTACCCTTCTAATCTTCAGCTACACTCAAGACAAATATCTTCACAAAAGACTTCCTAATACTTAAGTTTAAGCCGGCCTCTGTGGCCGAGCGGTTCTAGGCGCTTCAGTCCGGAACCGCACAACTGCTACGGTCGCAAGTTCGAATCCTGCCTCAGGCATGGATGCGTGTGGTGTCCTTGGGTTAGTTAGGTTTAACTAGTTCTAAGTTCTAGGGGACTCATGACCTCAGATGTTAAGTCCCATAGTGCTCAGGGCCATTTGAACCATTTTTTGAACTTAAGTTTATATTCGATGACAACGATTTTGTCTTTTTGTAAGGCTCTTCTTGCTATTGCCGGTCTGTTTTTTGTATCCTCTTTGCTTCGGCTGTCGTCAGTTGTTTTGCTGCGAAACTACGAGCTGCTACCTACGAGCTACTACTTTCAGTGTCTCATTTCTAGTATATCTCCCTAGTATCACCAGATTTAATTCAACTACTTTCCGTTACCTTTTTGTATTACTTTTGTTGATATTCATAGCATAACCTCTTTTCAAAACCCTATTCGTCCAATTGCTCTTCGAATTCTTTATCGTCGCTGGCAGAATTGCGTCGTCGGCAAAACGAAAAGTTGATTTTCTTCTCCCTGAACTTTAATTTTGTTTTAGAATTTGTCCCCGGTTTCCTTCTCAGCTTGCTTAATGTACAGACTGAATAACATCTGGGGAGGTTAGAAGCCTTTTTCAATCCCTTTTCCGTCAGCGAAATTCTTACCTTTATTCAGATGAAATATTAAAATTCTTTTTATTTACTGTCAGGTCAAACCGCGTTCTCCTGACTTACAAAAGTCTCGTCAAAATTTGTGGCGTAATGCTGCTACCGATACGATGAAGGGCGGAAATAATACAGTCAAAAACGACCTACATAAAATGTTCACATAAATCATGACAGCCGGCCGGGGTGACCGAGTGGTTCTAGGCGCTACAGTCTGGAACCGCGTGCCCGCTACGGTCGCAGGTTCGAATACTGACTCAGGCATGGATGTTTGTGTTGTCCTTAGGTTAGTTAGGTTTAAGTAGTTCTAAGTTCGAGGGGACTGATGACCTCAGCAGTTGGGTCCCATAGTGCTCACAGCCATTTGAACCATAAATCATGACAGGTAAACAAATGGACGCCACTCCAATTTGGACACACGATAGTGGGCAGTCTGTTGGTTGTCTAGAGCTGCGTGGGTAATAAAAAACTGAAATACGAACCTGTTAACTCTAAACAGAAGTAACTGTGGGTAAGTTCTAACGGACTATTTTGAACTGACGCTGTGAGTAGCGTATTGAATGCATTCTTTTAGCCAAGAAAGACAGGTATCCAATCTTCATCACAATAATACAAGTATTTATGCCAGCTCTGTACGCAGAAGATGTATAGTTTGAAAGAATGTACGATGAGATCTTGCCCTTTTTCTTCTTTCTGCGTGTATTATGTATCTGCCTCATTGTTTGACTGTACTGATCTTTCCACCTTTTCCTCCATCTTCCTAAAAATCTTCTGCCCACTGTGTATTAATTCATCATTGATTTTAGTATTCCGTCGTCTTCTGTTTTGTTGACACGATCATTCTAGTTGTTTCTGTATTCCTTAATCTGTTTATTTAAGCTTTTCACTCCCAGTTCCTACCTGATTCAGTATTTCTCCTACTGTCATATAGTGTGTACCCAGCTACTGTTCTTAGAAACCACATCTCCACTGCTTATATTCTTTGTTTTTTTTTTGGGGGGGGGGGGACATAACAGTCGATTCACTTCCATGAGTCATGGTTAACTGATAAAAAGAGTCATCTGTCATTAAATATGTTAGGGTGGGTGCCAGGAGATGTGAAACGCAGTCTTCCATAATGCGAGTCCAGTACCTTCTCAAATCATCTTCATTAATGTAGTTCCTATGCAGGTAAGTGATTGAAATAACATGGAAGTTATGACGCGCGTTGTCTGGTCTGTGCTAACATCTTTGAATGCTCTATGAAACTTAAGACAGTATTGGATCTCTTAGTTTTTCGACAGTTATCTCTGTCTCCTCTTCTATTAAGTTGCTAGACGTCGTTTTCTACTAATCCAAGTTTACAGTGGATTCTCTCCACCTATCTTCTGGCTGTTAATGCTCTTTTTTCAGATGTTTCGTGTAAGCCGGGAACAACATTCAAACAAAACTGTAACACGTGCTTCTGCGGTGAGGATGGGAAGTCTGTGATCTGTGCCTCCATTGGTTGCTCTGAAGGGAACAGCTAGTATGGTGAGTAGAAGTAGCACAAGATTCACAATGACTATTGTAAGTGGAACTGAATGCTAACTTTAAACTATCAGAAGGAGTATAGGGAAACTAGTACAGGGAAAATACTTTAAACATTTTTACGTCTTCTCATCGAAGCAAATCGTTTTCCTACAAAAGTTTGCCTTTATGTCACACACTTTTCCATTTGACCTTACGTCGCTGATTTCGACTGCTTGCTTGCTGCATGACTGTACTCCATAAGAGAAAGCACCCTGATAGAACATCCGTATTCCATTCTGCATTGCCGAAAATGCTATTTGACCTGTCTGTTCCCGGAGACTCCCGAATGCTTCTTGAAGGTTTTGGAAGATCCGTTAGTTAACCGCTGTCGAACAAATGCCAGTACAAGTGGTGCTCTGAGCTGTAAGGAGTGCACTCAAAAATATTTTGTCACTGTCCGTCATCCAGAAAATGAATACTTCCCTTAAGGAAATGTAGTTTTTTGTGTCACTTTAGCACACTTCTGTTTCTCATCGCTTGCACTGCACATTTCCAGTAGGCTGTTTTACAGCAGCTTTCCTCGCTATCCACATGTCAGGGAATTCTTCATTTAGTACGAGCATATGCTCTGCAACACGGGAAGAGTAAGTGGATAGCCGCCTCTTGTACCACATACAGTGCTCTTATTGATATCTACGTCTACATGTGTACTCCGCAAACCAGGGTGGTTCTTTAAACTTTACAAGTAGGCTTTGTCGTGACAGTTCGCGTCTGCCTCCAAGCGTGTGCCTGTCCGCTTTGTTCAGCATGGCGCTCTCCCATGCGTCAAACAAACATGTGACAATTCGCAATGTCCTGTTAGTCGCATCTAGTAGAGAACTCATATGCTGGATTCATATTCTGGGGTGGGTCGCACCAATGTTTTGTGATGTTTCCTTTGTAGACGGACTGCAGCTGGTTTACCTACAACTGAGCTTATGTGATCGTTCCATTTCATATCTCTACAAATTATTGCACCCAGTATTTGTATGAGATGACCGGTTCCAGTTGCGACTCGTTCATACTGTAGTCAAAGAACACGACCCTTTTACGTTTTATGAAGTGTACAATTTTACATTTCTGAATATTTAAAGCACTAATTTGTACGTTTTTAAGATGAGACTGAACATCTGTGTAGCTTTTTTTCAGACAGTACTTCGTTGTGGG
The DNA here is from genome assembly GCF_021461385.2 of Schistocerca piceifrons. NCBI lineage: Eukaryota > Metazoa > Arthropoda > Insecta > Orthoptera > Acrididae > Schistocerca > Schistocerca piceifrons. The sequence continues at coordinate 77,110,084 of NC_060145.1, read as the reverse complement.
TGAATGTATAATCTGAAAAAAGACTGAGGTTACTATTAATATTGTCTGCAAGATCATTAATATACAACATGAACAGCAACGGGCCCAACTGATACGTCCCTTGGACACACCTGCATTTTTTCAACACCTGTCGATCATTAATCACCCGCGATAACATCCTGCCTCCTCTTTACCAAGATACCTTCATTTCAGCCTTGAGCTTCGCTTGATACACCATATCATCGTACTTTTGGAAGTAAGTATCCCATAGCATCACTTCTGTCCGCTGTTTATGATCTCGCGGTAGCGTTCTCGCTACACGAGCACGGGGCCCCGGGTTCGATTCCGGGTGGGGTCAGGGTATTTTCACCTGCCCGGAGATGACTGGGTGTTGTTGTGTCATCTTCATCACCATCATTCATCTTCATTACGGACGGAGGAAGGCAATGGAAAACCACCTAAGCCAGGACCGTGCCTAGTACAGCGGTGCGGGTCTCCCGCATCGTCCCCTACGCTCTGTTGAGGAGTATGGGACTTCATCATCAGTACCACATCTAGAACAACTGACAGAATTTTTTCTAAGAAAGTGTGCATACGTATTTTTATTCAACACGGCTAGAAATAAATAAGGTCCCTTAATGGAATTTCCTACGAAGCTGAACCTTACCAACTAAGGTGGTTCCGACCGGTTCTAGGCGCTTCAGTTCGGAACCGCGCTGCTGCTACGGTCGCAGGTTCGAATCCTGCCTCGGGGATGGATGTCTGTGATGTCCTTAGGTTAGTTAGGTTTAAGTAGTTCTAAGTCTAGGGGACTGATGACCTCAGATGTTAAGTCCCATAGTGCTTAGAGCCATTTGAAGCATTTGAACGGTCGTTCCTGTTGCATCTGAGGAAGTCACAAGGTCTGTCTCGTGACCATCAGCGCTGGGCGTGTTGTGTAAATTCATGATGCTGTGGTTAGTAAAGGCTACACTGATCAAGAACAAGCATTTCTGTATGGGGTTACAGATAAAAGTGTAGCGTGGCATTGTATTGGGGCCATGATCCAATTCCTTCCATTCCATTTTAATGGTTAGTACGTCCAGTACTACAGAAAATAATGTGTTGTTTTAAAGACTGTCCATTGCTTATTTGCCATTTATTGTTTTCACGAGCAACTTATGCAAGAAAGCGTGCACGAGATGCCGAAGTATGTAAAGGACATATGGTCGCTATTTCACCGTCTCTTGCTGGAGAGATGAACAAGGAGTGATCGCTGGCTTACGCAATAGGCACTGGCGTGTAACCTTTGCTGTCCGTGGCGATGGATGTAGTTTGGGTCTCTAAAATTCTAGAACACTGGTGCACTGATTCATCCGCTAGACTGTTGTGTTTCTGCGCAGTTTGTACACAAGGACATCCCCCTGGGTACGGGAATGGGAATGTACATTTTGCCGAATAGTGACAGTCACTAAATAGTGCATCAGTTATAACACCTTTCGAGTATGCTGTTCAGAGGCAGATAATGGAGGGACTGGCTATGTGCTTGCACCAGTTTTGGAGATTTCTTTAATTTAAAAGCCATTGGCAGTAGCGTCTCAAGATGACGCACAGGAGGGCATAAACAGGGATGCCAGTCATATTTCGAGACAGAAGACGTTGTGACAGTGTGTTTGTGTGAATGAAATGAATTTCTTGAACTCATGAAACTAACAGCATCAGAGAAGTTCTGTTATTGGTGTAAAAGTTATCTTGAGGTGAGAACAGTAATTCATCATCTGGCACGCTGGTTTACTTCGAATGCTGCCTAAGCACAGTCGCAGAGTTCAAGACAGTTCTGCCACTGACGTAATCGCTGTTCACGGACGTTAAAGACAGCTGCGTAAATAAGCGAATTTCTTCATCTTTCAAGTAAGTCTTCAGCGCGGTAAGTTATGTTGTCTGTTTCACCTCGAAGGCGGGTTCCTCTTCGTTAATAACCGAACGTCCATTATACACTCGATTGTGTGAAAAATTGGGACTTCGTACGGGAGCTGATGACGGCGCAGTTGAGCGCCCCACAAACCAAACATCATCGTCATCATCCACTAGACAGATAAATTCTCGGCTTCCTAGTTTGGTTTTCCATGCCGTAATTTACAATAGTTTTTTGGCCAGATGTGGAAAGTTTTTTGTGCAGTTGATTTGTAAGTTCTGGTTGATATCGTTGCTCATTTTGTACGAACGAGGATTTTACACCGCCGCTGTAAACTTGATAGAAGCACGTTCAACGATACGCCTCTTTGGAATTATTTCCGTTGGTTTGGTTCACTCTGCTTTGTTGCTAGAAAAACCACATTTCGGGGAATTTTTTAACGTCTTTCTTCATGAAGCCACCATGCCTCTGTTTAAATTCACATCCATTTTAAATGGTAGTTCATTACTTATTTGTATACCTTAAGAAATCCATAGTGGATTAAAAAACAGTTCTTATTACCGGTTCCTAAGTGTAATAAGGGATTTTTTAATATCCTTGTGAATCTGTATTTATACCAGCCTGTTATCATTTTAGCAGCACGTGTCAATTCAGTCAACGTTATTCGTCAAGTCCAGTTGATAAAGCCCCCAAATACAGGAGCGGTGCTCTTTTTAATAAAGATAAAATCGTATGTATTGTAGACAAGTACATAGGAGGCACTTGGGGAACACATTTCATATTTTCTCTTTGTTGGAGGTGACGAGAGGAAGGGTATCCGGGCGTTCTATACCACTAACATTCCAGAATCCAGATCATCATGCCGGTGGGTTGATAATCTGGATTTTCCAGCATAAGGCCAGGAAAGAGAGCAAGGCGCTATTCTCAACGGAGAAATGGGAGAAATGTTAAGTGCAAAAGTAGCTTTGGGTGTATCCCCAGGAAGTGTTTTAGTAGGATTATTACCAAGAGAGAATAAGACTGCAACACCAACAACGAAGGGCTCGGTTTAAAAAAGGGGTTATGCAGTGACGCAATCTTTCGACCCTCGCTGTTCAATCTACACATCGAAGAAACAGCGTTATAAATAAAAGAAAGATCCAGCAGTGGTGAAAGGATATCAATGATAATATACCCTGATCAATCATAAGATACCCTGATGACGTTGCTATCCTCAGTGAAAGGGAAAAATTGCAAGGTCTGTTGAATGAACAATATAATCAGTAGTAAATATGGATAGAGAGTAAACCGAAGAAAGACGAAAGTAATGTGAAGTAGTAGAAATGAGAACAGAGAGAAATTAACATCATAATTGCTGATCAGAAAGTGGATGAAGTTAAGGAATTCTGCAAACTTGGAAGCAAAATAATCCATGACGGGAGAAGCAAGGAACACATAAAAAGCAGGCTAGCGCAGGCAAAGAAGAGATTCCTGTCCAAAAGAAGTCTACTGGTATCAAACATGGACCTTAACTTTAGGAAGCACAGCATTATGTGATAATGGTGTGGAACAGAAGAGAATTGAAGCGTTTGGGATGCGGCGTTACAGAAGAAACTTGAAAAATAGATGGACTGATTGGATAATGAATGAGAAGTTTCTCCTCAGAATCGTCGAAGGTCTGGAGAACACTGACAAGAAGAAGGAACCGGATGACAGCACATGCGTTAAGAGATCTGGGAATAGCTTCCATGGTGTTAGAGAGAGCTGTAAAGGATAAAAACTGTAGAGGATGACAGAGATTGGAATACATCCAACAAACAATTGAGGACGTAGGCTACAAGTGCTACTCTGAGATGAAGAGGTTGGAACAGGAGATAAATTCGTGGCGGGCCGTATCAAACCATTCAGAAAACTGATGACTCTAAATAGAACCCTTCACTATATAAATGAGCTAGCGGATAACATCGGATGATATACACGACAATTCGTGCATGACGCAGTACATGAAGAAGGTGCAGCACTATAAAATAGCAAAACGCAGGAACACCTACAAAGAATCGACGCTAGGTGCAGGATTGGCAGCTGACATGCATACACAAATGTAATCAATCATCGATGAAGCCTTAGGCTTCCGACTGCCCGACTGCTGCCTACAAGGCAGCAATATGAGCAATCTATGATCGTAAGACATTTGATTAGCATGTCATCACTCCCTCCAACAGCCATTGTCAGTAGAGCATCCTGACGGTTCCGGTGCTTCTGCACCTCCTGATCTGGTCTCACAAGGGCTGATTGGATCCCGTACCAGATTTCCCCGCCTCAAGAAACATCTGAGGACGTACCGAGAATCTAACCTGTGTCCTTCCGTAATAATTCGGCTACGGAGGCAGTCGTTTCAAGTGGAACGACAACATAATATCAATCGTAGGAAATACCGATGCCATATACTTATTAGAAGAATCCTCAAAAAGTATAACCCATACACGAAGGCGATAGCTTGCAAACTCCCCTTACTGCAGACAATTGAGTGTGGTTGCTCAGTCTCGCACCCTCATCAGAGAGGACTGATTGGAAAAATGCAGATTCCCCACAGTAGATCACCGCAGAACGTCCCATGTTCATTTAGGAAGTGTCACAACATGCTCCTCCAACTCCAGTGACGGACAGTAAGAGAGATCCGTTTACTGTAAGAGGCGATCGAAAATGTTCCCTTTGAAGGCCTTACAGACCAGAATCGGTTGCGAATCAGGCAATAAAGCCGTAAGCATTGAGGTAATCGTCGTACCTACGTACCAGATCGAACACACCCGTTTCGTAAGGCACCGTGTCCTGCAGCTTGGAGAAGTCCTTAACTGCCTGCGGCACATCGTTGTCCGACAGGAACCGTCGACCCTTCAAGGCCTTTCTTAAGGAACCTACAGCGTGATAATCGCATGGGTAGAGGTCAGGATTACAGGGCGGGTGCAAAACTATTTCTGACTGGAGTTGACGTCGCTTCCGTGTTACAGAATTTGCGATATAGGGATGTGCTTCATCATGAAGCAGAATGCCCCCTTGACGAAGTTGGCAGTTTTCATCAGACGTGTCGCCCCTTACACATTCTTCGCCTTCCCATGAATGTCTACCTGTGTTTGTGCTTCGGCCTCCGGAAATAGCAGCACGCTGGTCCTGTTTGGCCGCATCTGGTAATAACGTCGCCATAGTTCACGTTTCGGCATTTACTGCACGCATTTCGGAAAGACACGAATGCCACACTACATTGCCTACATGTCGGTGCTTATATATCCAAATCGAAGTCTTCATCTATATTTCTGCAAATCACCATATGCACTACGTTGCATATACGCTGTAGCAACGCCCTCAAATAGATACGTTTTGATCACCCCTTATATGCGAATTTCAGGAGCCCACGTTCTTGGAACAGTCAGGCAACGTATTTCTTCCGTCTGTGGAGACTTAGGAAGAGTCACTATACCCGCACATAATTCACGAACTGAACATCAAGTATGAAAAGTGACAGTGGTACACAAGGCTACGTAGATTAATGATTTCTCTCTGTGATAAATCATCAACAAGTGAAATCGAAATATTTCTTTCTTCATTGAGTTTCAAAATAGCTATCAGCAAGACGGTGGTTAATCTTTTGTGGTAGCTGCTAATTCAAGTACACGAAAATCATTGCTTTATTTGCTTCACATTCGCGGCTGCAATTCATCCCAGTGTGCTCCCTGCCGCCGTTGGATAAGCAGCTGAGCAGCAAGTCGTATACTCCTAGCTCACTCATTTGTTACATAGTTTAATTCTTAATTTCTTTGCGTGTTTTTGGTACTTGCATTGTTTAATTCATAAATTTCGGGCGTAGTATAGTATTTGAGAGTTGGAGCATCGCGTTTTAGTACCTGAATAGTGTAAATTCGCGTAGTCGTTTGTCTTCTGTTTTTGTTTTGAACGGCCAGTGTCGGTTGGTCACAGTCAGTGTGCTCCCTGCCGCCGTTGGATAAGCAGCTGAGCAGCAAGTCGTATACTCCTAGCTCACTCATTTGTTACATAGTTTAATTCTTAATTTCTTTGCGTGTTTTTGGTACTTGCATTGTTTAATTCATAAATTTCGGGCGTATTATAGTATTTGAGAGTGTAGCATCGCGTTTTAGTACCTGATTAGTGTAAATTCGCGTAGTCTCCTTCCGCCGCCGAGCAGTGTCAGCAGTGCGCAAGTAGCAGCATTACTGCATTTACTAGGCAATCTTGTATTTTAATAACCGTTTAAATTTTGTTGATTTGTTGCGCTCTCTCTAGATTAGTTCAGACGTTCTTTGCAAAACAGTTTTTAGCATGGATAGGGACTGCAACTGCTGTGTTCGGATGCAGGCTGAGTTGGCATCCCTTCGCTCCCAGCTTCAGGCAGTGTTGGCTTCGGTCACACAGCTTGAGGCTGTTGCCAATGGGCATCACTGTGGGGGTCCGGATGGGGGTTTGTCGGGGACGGCCAGCTCGTCCCACGCATCCCCTGATCGGACTACGACTGTGGTTGCCCGGGATACTGCCCGCATTGAGGCTCATCCCTCACCTGTGGTAGAGTGGGAGGTCGTCTCAAGGTGTCGCAGGGGGCGAAAGACATTCCGGAGGGCTGAACGGAAAGCCTCTCCAGTTTGTCTGACGAACCGGTTTCAGGCTCTGTCTCAGGCTGATACTGATCTTCGGCCTGACATGGCTGCTTGTCCTGTTCCAGAGGTTGCCGCTCAGTCTGCAAGATCCGGGCAGTCGCAGAGGGTGGGCTTACTGGTAGTTGGGAGCTCCAACGTCAGGCGCGTAATGGGGCCCCTTAGGGAAATGGCAGCAAGGGAGGGGAAGAAAACCAATGTGCACTCCGTGTGCATACCGGGGGGAGTCGTTCCAGATGGTCCTTCCGGATGCCATGAAGGGTACAGGGTGCACCCATCTGCAGGTGGTCGCTCATGTCGGCACCAATGATGTGTGTCGCTATGGATTTGAGGAAATCCTCTCTGGCTTCCGGCGGCTATCTGATTTGGTGAAGACTGCCAGTCTCGCTAGCGGGATGAAAGCAGAGCTCACCATCTGCAGAATCGTCGACAGGACTGACTGCGGACCTTTGGTACAGAGCCGAGTGGAGGGTCTGAATCAGAGGCTGAGACGGTTCTGCGACCGTGTGGGCTGCAGATTCCTCGACTTGCGCCATAGGGTGGTGGGGTTTCGGGTTCCGCTGGATAGGTCAGGAGTCCACTACACGCAACAAGCGGCTACACGGGTAGCAGGGGTTGTGTTGCGTGGGCTGGGCGGTTTTTTAGGTTAGATGGCCTTGGGCAAGTACAGAAAGGGCAACAGCCTCAACGGGTGCGGGGAAAAGTCAGGACATGCGGGGACCAAGCAGCAATCGGTATTGTAATTGTCAACTGTCGAAGCTGCGTTGGTAACGTACCAGAACTTCAAGCGCTGATAGAAAGCACCGAAGCTGAAATCGTTATAGGTACAGAAAGCTGGCTTAAGCCAGAGATAAATTCTGCCGAAATTTTTACAAAGGTACAGACGGTGTTTAGAAAGGATAGATTGCATGCAACCGGTGGTGGAGTGTTCGTCGCTGTTAGTAGTAGTTTATCCTGTAGTGAAGTAGAAGTGGATAGTTCCTGTGAATTATTATGGGTGGAGGTTACACTCAACAACCGAACTAGGTTAATAATTGGCTCCTTTTACCGACCTCCCGACTCAGCAGCATTAGTGGCAGAACAACTGAGAGAAAATTTGGAATACATTTCACATAAATTTTCTCAGCATGTTATAGTCTTAGGTGGAGATTTCAATTTACCAGATGTAGACTGGGACACTCAGATGTTTAGGACGGGTGGTTGGGACAGAGCATCGAGTGACATTATACTGAGTGCACTATCCGAAAATTACCTCGAGCAATTAAACAGAGAACCGACTCGTGGAGGTAACATCTTGGACCTACTGATAACAAACAGACCCGAACTTTTCGACTCTGTATGTACAGAACAGGGAATCAGTGATCATAAGGCCGTTGCAGCATCCCTGAATATGGAAGTTAATAGAAATATAAAAAAAGGGAGGAAGGTTTATCTGTTTAGCAAGAGTAATAGAAGGCAGATTTCAGACTACCTAACAGATCAAAACGAAAATTTCTGTTCCGACACTGACAATGTTGAGTGTTTATGGAAAAAGTTCAAGGCAATCGTAAAATGCGTTTTAGACAGGTACGTGCCGAGTAAAACTGTGAGGGACGGGAAAAACCCACCGTGGTACAACAACAAAGTTAGGAAACTACTGCGAAAGCAAAGAGAGCTCCACTCCAAGTTTAGACGCAGCCAAAACCTCTCAGACAAACAGAAGCTAAACGATGTCAAAGTTAGCGTAAGGAGGGCTATGCGTGAAGCGTTCAGTGAATTCGAAAGTAAAATTCTATGTACCGACTTGACAGAAAATCCTAGGAAGTTCTGGTCTTACGTTAAATCAGTAAGTGGCTCGAAACAGCATATCCAGACACTACCGGATGATGATGGCATTGAAACAGAGGATGACACGCGTAAAGCTGAAATACTAAACACCTTTTTCCAAAGCTGTTTCACAGAGGAAGACCGCACTGCAGTTCCTTCTCTAAATCCTCGCACAAACAAAAAATGGCTGACATCGAAATAAGTTCAAAATGGTTCAAATGGTTCTGAGCACTATGGGACTCAACTGCTGAGGTCATTAGTCCCCTAGAACTTAGAACTAGTTAAACCTAACTAACCTAATGACATCACAAACATCCACGCCCGAGGCAGGATTCGAACCTGCGACCGTAGCGGTCTCGCGGTTCCAGGCTGCAGCGCCTTTAACCGCACGGCCACTTCGGCCGGCTTCGAAATAAGTGTCCAAGGAGTAGAAAAGCAACTGGAATCACTCAATAGAGGAAAGTCCACTGGACCTGACGGGATACCAATTCGATTCTACACAGAGTACGCGAAAGAACGTGCCCCCCTTCTAACAGCCGTGTACCGCAAGTCTCTAGAGGAACGGAGGGTTCCAAATGATTGGAAAAGAGCACAGATAGTCCCAGTCTTCAAGAAGGGTCGTCGAGCAGATGCGCAAAACTATAGACCTATATCTCTGACGTCGATCTGTTGTAGAATTTTGGAACATGTTTTTTGCTCGAGTATCATGTCGTTTTTGGAAACCCAGAATCTACTATGTAGGAATCAACATGGATTCCGGAAACAGCGATCGTGTGAGACCCAACTCGCTTTATTTGTTCATGAGACCCAGAAAATATTAGATACAGGCTCCCAGGTAGATGCTATTTTTCTTGACTTCCGAAAGGCGTTCGATACAGTTCCGCACTGTCGCCTGATGAACAAAGTAAGAGCCTACGGAATATCAGACCAGCTGTGTGGCTGGATTGAAGAGTTTTTAGCAAACAGAACACAGCATGTTGTTATCAATGGAGAGACGTCTACAGACGTTAAAGTAGCCTCTGGCGTGCCACAGGGGAGTGTTATGGGACCATTGCTTTTCACAATATATATAAATGACCTAGTAGATAGTGTCGGAAGTTCCATGCGGCTTTTCGCGGATGATGCTGTAGTATACAGACAAGTTGCAGCATTAGAAAATTGTAGCGAAATGCAGGAAGATCTGAAGCGGATAGGCACTTGGTGCAGGGAGTGGCAACTGACCCTTAACATAGACAAATGTAACGTATTGCGAATACATAGAAAGAAGGATCCTTTATTGTATGATTATATGATAGCAGAACAAACACTGGTAGCAGTTACTTCCGTAAAATATCTGGGAGTATGCGTGCGGAACGATTTGAAGTGGAATGATCATATAAAATTAATTGTTGGTAATGCGGGTACCAGGTTGAGATTCATTGGGAGAGTGCTTAGAAAATGTAGTCCATCAACAAAGGAGGTGGCTTACAAAACACTCGTTCGACCTATACTTGAGTATTGCTCATCAGTGTGGGATCCGTACCAGATCGGTCTGACGGAGGAGATAGAGAAGATTCAAAGAAGAGCGGCGCGTTTCGTCACAGGGTTATTTGGTAACCGTGATAGCGTTACGGAGATGTTTAATAAACTGAAGTGGCAGACTCTGCAAGAGAGGCGCTCTGCATCGCGGTGTAGCTTGCTCGCCAGGTTTCGAGAGGGTGCGTTTCTGGATGAGGTATCGAATATATTGCTTCCCCCTACTTATACCTCCCGAGGAGATCACGAATGTAAAATTAGAGAGATTAGAGCGCGCACGGAGGCTTTCAGACAGTTGTTCTTCCCGCGAACCATACGCGACTGGAACAGGAAAGGGAGGTAATGACAGTGGCACGTAAAGTGCCCTCCGCCACACACCGTTGGGTGGCTTGTGGAGTATAAATGTAGATGTAGATGTAGAGAAAAGATGTATTCGTTTAAATAGGGATAATTGTGCTTGTATGTTGTTCAAATGTGTGTGAAATCTTATGGGACTGAACTGCTATGATCATCAGTCCCTAAGCGTACACACTACTTAACCTAAATTATCCTAAGGATAAACACACACACACCCACGCCCGAGGGAGGACTCGAACCTCCGCCGGGACCATCAGCACAGTCCATGACTGCTGTGCCCTAGACCGCTCGGCTAATCCCGCGCGACAGTTGAGCTTCTAAGAAAGTTATGTTTTATGTCACTATTAACAACTGCATTCATGAGTATTTCTGTTATTTTTTACATGTAATGTACACTCACGAAATACAGTGACTCATAGAGATAATAAGACCACAGAACATTTTTAATAACAAAATACTGTATTTTTCGTTTGTGTGACCATATTGTCCTTAGTTGCTTTACCATTGCGAGGGGATTTTCGTTCCGTCGTTCTTGTAGTTGTAACGACAGAATAAAATGCCCCAGGAAGATAAAATATTGTATTCACTCTAGAAAATAATGTCACTGTTTTCTTTTCTTTCAGGAACCTACGCTGTCTGACGCGCAACATATTAAATGTTGTTTGTAGATATTTCTCAACGGACGCATAGAGGACATTACACACGTCCAGATGCAACACGTATTCCCCAATCTGTGGCTTTCATTGTATATAGCAGCTATTTTTATTGTAAATAGAAGAAATACATTAATCAAGAACATAACATGGAGTTACTTTACTTGCTTCGGCAGACGTTTCCACTTACCGGCAGCTGTCTGCCACAAACTTAGATCCTGCCACTCTTCTTGCAACAGGTCTCTACTTTCTGTGGATATGGCTACAGCAGATTCCCTCCGGTTCGCCTTCAGTCCCCCTCGGCTCCTTCTACCTGACGGAGTTGAGTGGAGCAAAGACTGCGTGCCATCGTTGTTCCTCCATCCTTCCGAGATGTCCATACCATCTCACAACTCGAGCATCAGTCCCCACGCTACCCAGACGCATCACCAACTCTCCACGAGACAGCCTGCCTCAGAAGTACGGCTGGCTGCGAAATGAGCACGAGGCTGCACGAAGAGCAGCAGCACCACTTATTTACAACCTTGTAAACTAGACCAAACAAGTCATATTCATAACCTGTTACAAAATTACATTAAAATTACCATAATCGAAAATTCTTTGTTTCTTAAGGATTAATATTTTGAAACAATCTGAAAAATATTCCTATCGGATAACAAAAATTCAAATGTTTACCTATTTGTTTAAAATACTCTGACCGAAAAATGGGGTACCAGCTGTCTCATTCAACCTTACCTTTAAAAATGCTCCCAAAAATTTTGGTACGTGAACATATTCGATCTTTTTTAAACATGCAAATCACCTCAAACTCCCATGAGCGCCCCCTCACTGTAACTCTCTCACATCGTGGATGTTCATCTCTGTAAGTCTCTCATACCCATCCACTCCCAGTTGCCCTTACTCACTCACTCAATCAGTCCAACTCACTGTCATTAACTCTTTGTGCCTGTCTTCTCCTGTGCCAAAGCCACCGTCCCTTTCGTCCTGTCCTACTACTACAGTCTCCTCTCACTGCCAGTTTCTCCCTCTTGCTTTCTCTTAATGCTAATACCTCATTCCTTCCTTCCTATTGCTGTTATCTCTTCTCGCGGTCAGCTTCTCTCTCTTCCCCATTGCCATTGTCGTATACTCAGTGTCTCATTATCACCGGCTCTCGCGCACTTCCACTTTCTCCTTCTCTTTATTCCTCTCCCTTTGGTACTGCCTCTTTCCCTCTTTTCCTAACACTGTTCAGTCACAGTCAACTATGTTCCGGTAGCACTGGGTCCGTCTCTTTTTCTCACAATGCAATTATCTCCTCCTCTCTTTCTATTATACAAGCACTGTCTACTATCTTAAAGTATTTATTACTTTTCCATCTCTTTGCCATTTCCACTGTCTTCTTCTCTTTCAACATAAAAAAGGGCGAATATGTTCGCATGCCGAAATTTTTGGGAAAATTTTTAAATTTGCCGAGGAAGGTAAACTTAAACAGTTGGTACCCCACTTTTCAGTCAGTGCCTTTTAAATATACAGGAACGTATTCGCATTTTTTATGCTCCGACAGGGGCATTTTTTGGTGGTTTCCTGCTGCAGCAGGGCATGTAACTCATATGAAAAGAAGTGTATTGTTCCGTAAAATTTTGATTACTTACGCAAAATGAAATAAAACAAAACTAATCTTACACCTCAGATCTGATTTTATGTGAAAAAATTTGGATATGCTTCAGTCTACAACATGAAGTACTCATATGATAATGGAGACACTTAGCAGCACATTTCTCCATGCTGTGCCACTTAATAAACTACGTTTTTGCCTCACACCAGATTTCACACTCGTATCTTAAGTGTACGTGTACGGTAAATTTGAATCTCTGCATCTCAGAAACGGATAAAGGTATGATCAAAATTTTCGAGGCTGTTCGAGATTGGGATCTTAGGAACCCATCGTAAAAATTACAGCACTATCCTGTGCACAGCCGTTTCGGAATCGCGGTAGGGTTTTGGTACCCAAAAAACTAACTTTCGTGGTGATTCTTCATAACGGATACATATTTTTGAAAACCGAAGAGATGGCTCATCCAGCTAAATGTCCTTAAAATTTGAGGAATTTGATGCTCTTATATATCATTTAGATTTCGCCTCATACCGGATTTTACGTATAGAAATAGGGTAACTCCGAACCACTGTATCTTGGAAATGAATAAAGACAACAAGAAGATTTTCAAAGTTGACGATATGTGGTTATTAGGATTATATCGTAAAATTTCAGCCATTATCTGTACATAGTCGTAGGAAAAGGAAGAGAAGGAAACGTAGTAGGTGAATATGCAATGGGGGTAAGGAATGCAAGAGGAAGCCGCCTGGTAGAATTTTGCACAGAGCATAACTTAATCATAGGTAACACTTGGTTCAAGAATCATAAAAGAAGGTTGTTTACATGGAAGTAGCCTGGAGATTTGGTTTCAGATAGATTATATAATGGCATGACAGAGATTTAGGAACCAGGTTTTAAATTGTAAGACATTTCCCCGGGCAGATGTGGACTCTGACCACAAATTGTAGGTTATGAACTGTAGATTAAAACTGCAAAAAGGTGGGAGTTTAAGGAGATGGGACCTGGATAAACTGAAAGAACCAGAGGTTGTAGAGAGTTTCATGGAGAACGTTAGTGAAAGATTGACAAGAATGGAGGAAAGTAATACCGTAGAAGAAGAATGGGTAGCTTTGAGCGATGAAATAGTGACGGCAGCAGAGGATCAAGTAGGTAAAAAGACGACGGCTAATAGAAATCCTTGGGTAACACGAGAGATGCTGAATTTAACTGATTAAAGGAGAAAATACAGCTGGCTGATGCGGCCGAGCGGTTCTAGGCACTTCAGTCTGGAACCGCGCGACCGTTACGGTAGCAGGTTCGAATCCTGCCTCGGGCATGGATGTGTGTGTTGTCCTTAGGTTACTTAGGTTTAAGTAGTTCTAAGTTCTAGGGCACTGATGACCTCAGATGTTAAATGCCATAGTGCTCAGAGCCATTTGAACCATATGAGAAAATACAAAAATGCAGCAAATGAAGCAGGCAAAAAGGAATACAAACGCCTCAAAAATGAGATCGACAGGCACTGCAAAATGGCTAAGCAGGGATGGCTAGAGGACAAATGTAAGGATGTAGAGGCGTATATCACTAGGGGTAAGATAGATACTGCCTACAGGAAAATTAAAGAGACCTTTGGAGAACAGAGAACCACTAGTATGAATATCAAGAGCTCAGATGGAAACCCAGTTCTAAGCAAAGAAGGGAAAGCAGAAAGGTGGAGGGAGTACATAGAGGGCCTATACAAGTGCAATATACTTGAGGACAATATTATGGAAATGGAAGAGGATGTAGATGAAGATGAAATGGGAGATACGATACTGCGTGAAGAGTATGACAGAGCACTGAGAGACTTAAGTCGAAACAGGGCCCCGGGAGTAGACAACATTCCATTGGAACTACTGACGGCCTTGGGAGAGCCAGCCCTGACAAAACTCTACCATCTGGTGAGCAAGATGTATGAGGCAGGCGAAATACCCTCAGACTTCAAGAAGAATATAATAATCCCGATCCCAAAGAAAGCAGGTGTTGACAGATGTGAAAATTACCGAACTATCGGTTTAATAAGTCACGGATGCAAAATACTAACCCGTATTCTCTACAGACGAATGGAAAAACTAGTAGAAGCTGACCTGTGGGAAGATCAGTTTGGATTCCGTAGAAATGTTGGAACACGTGAGGCAATACTGACCCTACGACTTATCTTAGAAGCTAGATTACAGAAAGTCAAACCTACGTTTCTAGCATTTGTAGACTTAGAGAAAGCTTTTGACAATGTTGACCGGAATACTCTCTTTCAAATTCTGAAGGTGGCAAGAGTAAAATACAGGGAGCGAAAGGCTATTTACAATTTGTACAGAAACCAGATGGCAGTTATGAGTCGAGGGGCATGAAAGGGAAGCAATGGTTGGGAAGGGAGTGAGACAGGGTTGTAGCCTATCCCCGATGTTATTCAATCTGTATATTGAGCAAGGTTGTGAAGGAAACAAAAGAAAAATTCGGAGTTGGTATTAAAATCCATGAAGAAGAAATAAAAACTCTGAGGTTCGCCGATGACATTGTACTTCTGTCAGAGACAGCAAAGGACTTGGAAGAGCAGTTGAACGGAATGGACAGTATCATGAAAGGAGGGTATAAGATGAACATCAACAAAAGTAAAACAAGGATAATTGAATGTAGTCGAATTAAGTCAGGTGATGCTGAGGGAATTAGATTAGGAAATGAGACACTTAAAGTAGTAAAGGAGTTTTTCTGTTTGGGGAGCAAAATAACTGATGATGGTCGAAGTAGAGAGGATATAAAATGTAGACTGGCAATGGCAAAGAAAGCGTTTCTGAAGAAGAGAAATTTGTTAACATCGAGTATAGATTTAAGTGTCAGGAAGCCGTTTCTGAAAGTATTTGTATGGAGCGTAGCCATGTATGGAAGTGAAACATGGACGATAACTAGTTTGGACAAGAAGAGAATAGAAGCTTTAGAAATGTGGTGCTACAGAAGAATGCTGTGAAGATTAGATGGGTAGATCATATAACTAATGAGGAGGTATTGAATAGGATTGTGGAGAAGAGAAGTTTGCGGCACAACTTAACTAGAAGAAGGGATCGGTTGGTAGGACATGTTCTAAGGCATCAAGGGATCACCACTTTAGTATCGGAGGGCAGCGTGGAGGGTAAAAATCGTAGAAGACCAAGAGATGAATACACTAAACAGATTCAGAAGGATGTAGGCTGCAGTAGGTACTGGGAGATGAAGAAGCTTGCACAGGCTCAAAAATGGCTCTGAGCACTATGGGACTCAACTGCTGAGGTCATTAGTCCCCTAGAACTTAGAATTAGTTAAACCTAACTAACCTAAGGACATCACAAACATCCATGCCCGAGGCAGGATTCGAACCTGCGACCGTAGCGGTCTTGCGGTTCCAGACTGCAGCGCCTAGAACCTCACGGCCACTTCGGCCGGCGCTTGCACAGGATAGAGTAGCATGGAGAGCTGCATCAAACCAGTCTCAGGACTGATGACCACAACAACAACAAGTACTTCTTTCGGATTTCACACTATATTGTTTACGTATGTTTTCCAAACCGCAAGCGGTAATAAAAAAAAGTCTGCTATGGACATTTAGTTTTGCCTAGAGGCATCCCAACTATACCAAAAACAAGTGAACACAAAAACTCCATCCTTATCTAGTACGTCGACCCAAATGGTATTTCCTACGTAGCCCCGGCGGCTTCGCCCTGTTATCAGATATCACGATTCTGTCGCATACACAAATTTCCAGTCTAAAAGAAAATAATGTTTCGCCAATCTCATTTCCCAGTACTGCACGTTTTAACCCGTCACATCATAACCCTAGATGACAGTTTGGTGTAAACGCACGGAAGAGAAGGTCTTCAGCTTGCGTGGCACATACCGTGAAGAGTGGGCCTTTCCATCCTTCCGGACAGACCACTTTAGCTTCTGCAGTAGAAAACTGACTGACGCTGATACATCGCGACAGAACCACTTGCTGCACGACTTCAGCTTGAAGCCTATCTCCTCGCCATATAGCAGCTATTGGAGAATAAATAAAAACAGAAGAATGGACTGTACACTTAGGAACTTGAAAAAAGTAAGTTATGCTCTTCATTCCACACTAAGACCATTACTCAGCAAGAGTGGTGGATTGTAAGAATTGAAAGTATGTTCTGGGTGTTCTACAGACACAGGTCTTCTGCGATACGGATGACAGCTTCGTCACGGTTCGGGAGTAAAATGGGGCGGAAACGTACTCCACAGGTGAATTACACGGAACCGTGCTATTCTTAAACTCAAGACGTCTAAACTGCAGACAGATTCACCGTGAAATTCTGGCAGTATATCGACCATCCAGCTATGGCGAAATTGTGCCAGCAATTTGGCCAACGTCCCAAAGACGTGAACAATGCTGGTCAGGAAGGAATTCCATCGACTTCGACTACAGACAACACTCTCCAGAAATTCGAGGAACTAATAGGCAGCAGTCGCAGATTTTCTGACATTGATGACATTCACACAGCTCCAACTGAACGATTGGTAGAAATCTCTGACCGTTGTTTACAGAAACCCTAAGGCTATGTTGGAAAATAGTGTCACAGAAGTGTGTCACTTTGAAGTGTAGTGCAGCGTTCAGTGGGAATTACTTGGCTTACAGCAATAATGTAGATTTTCTTACTGTATTTTCAAATATAATAGTAAAATAAGGTTTTGTGGTACTTAAACAAAAACATTTATTTATTTCAATCTTCAGTTCATAGATAAAATTCACAAAAAATCGCTGAAAACATGTCTTTATAAGATAAAAGAACCTATTTGTGTCCTGGTGTAGCACGTATATTACACGCCCTAATATTTTGCTGAATCACATTTTTAAAATGTAATATTTTAGTCTCATTTTTTTCCGGAACAGCGCATTGACCATCTTACAAACTTTTCATTCATAAAAAAATAAACTCAGAACTTAGGACGTTAAAGTTACAAAGGAAAATGCAGACTGTTTTGAGACTACATATAAGAGTACAATAGAGTCAAAACATGGCTTAGTGTAACACTTTTTATCTATTTTATTATTTTTTTAAAAATTTAAGAAAACAGAATATTTTTCATCTCTTTCGGCTGCGAAAGTCAAAGGCTTCAGCTCTGAGTTCACTCCGTTACACAGTTTTAATCTGCCAGAAAGTTTCAAATTATATACGTCTGTTTTTGTTGAGTGGTGTAAAAGGACTCGGCTGTGTCTTGCCTTGCACCTACTCTCCGTGGACAACAACTGCCAGAAATAAAATACAGTGACAATGTCTACCTCACCACCCGTTTCAAGCAGGCAAATGTAATATATTTACGAATACGTTGCGAATGATGGATTTTCGTAGTTTAATTAAATAAAAAGAATTATAAACAGTTACAGGAAATTATATATCGATTCATATCACAATAACAGCTGAATCTAGTGCTGGGTTCTCTTCGCCTTGTCTTGACTGTAGATATTTTAATATGTGGTTCTCTTGGTCTGTGGCGTCGTCGTTTGTGCATATCTCGAAGTAAATCGTACGTAGTACTGCCGGAGTATTCTAGCTCTTAGTTTTTGCTTATTCGAATAACACGGCAGTGAAGCTTCAATTCACTTATTATATTCTGGTTACTTATAAGAATACAGATTAAGAACCAACATCTCGCTTCAAGAAGGCACAGCTCGTTTAAATTTAACTGAAACAGTTTATAGTCACTGCGTGTGATACTAATGAACTGTTTATTACAGCTACAGAACAGGCTGTGTCGACTTAGTTATCTGGCCTGCACTATTGCTTCTGATTTTTAATTATAGGCTTGCGAAGTTTATTGTCTTCCTATTTTTTGTGCCTTAGATAGCCATAAATCTTTATTAAAAAGTTATCAAAGAGTTCCACCTAGCTCAAAGTTTACGTCCGACCAGAGATTCTAACAGGACTTAAATTTTGGACTAACACTTAAAAGTCGATATCGATACTGTTAACTTTTGCAAATATTCGCACTAAAATGCAGTTAGTTCATCCTTTACGATTCAGTTGATAACATCGGTTAACTCAAATATCATAAATCTTCACTTCTAATCAGTAAAGAATCTGTCTTTCTCTCTTTTCAAATACGTAAATTCAAGCCTCTAAAACTAGATCTTTGGATGATGAGAACTACGACGACTTTGTGCAGGTAATACGTTGATAAAACGATCGGTTTACTTTCTAAAATAACTTGGTATATTTTCAGTAGTTCACTCTATACAACACGCAGTATTAGCAATCGCAACAACAGTAATAAAAGCTGTCACAGGACAGGAATAGGAACAGGAATCGGAATAGTAATATATAGGCAAACACAAGCTACGATATATAGCTTTCTTCTCTTATAACTTCATGTTCTTAGTGATTGTACTTCCTTTTTTTTAAATTTTTTACTTAAATATTTTAAATAATCCTAATTTAAATCATTGTGAAGAATAACTGAAATATTTCCCTGACACTGACTGAAATGTGAGAGTGGTTACACAGCGTATGTGTACCTGAATCGGATTTACTACTTATAAAATCAAAAACATATTCATGAATAGAGCCAGGATATCACAGTTTGTTTACACAGCCCAAAAAATCTATTGAAGGTGGCGGTGGAATTTTAGTTCATGAGTTGTAAAGATAAATTGACAATCAAATATAAAAAATAACGTTGGACCTAATTCGTGTTCCTATTCCTAACGTTTTGTGATTTATCAGTACGAAGTTGCCTAGAGAGACAGGCTGAGAAAGCAACATCTGAGATCCAGAATGAAATTTGCACTCTGCAGATTCAACATGTCAGACATGTCCCTAATGCAGCAGGATGCCCGACGGTTGTCACTCGTAGCTGACTTTACGACCGCACGGGAATAGGAGGTTGCACATTTCGAGCGATACACTCACAAAGGGAGGCCGCCAATTGTGAAATTCAGATTCGATTCATACTACGCATAATAAAAGCTCGTGGCCGGAGGTGTAATGTGGCAAAGCACCAAGATGCACTTCTCAGCCGTTGTCGAGAAAATCGACAGTTAAAAGAAACCGTTGCGGTGAAATACTCTCTACGATTAATAACTTTCCACAGCGTCGTGGCGCAGCGGTAAGCGCTCGAGTTTGTAATCAGAAGGTCGCCGGCTCGAATCTCGCACCATGCAATTTTTTTTTTTTTAGTATTTGTTTTTTGTAATTCAAACGTGTATATATATTCACACACACACACACACACACACACATATATATATATATATATATATATATATATATATATATATATATATAAAAAATTCCCGGCAATCAGTTGCAACAATTATGCATATAAGTTGTTGAAAGTCGTTTGTCGTGGAAAAACTGGCGACTTCGAACATTATGTTTTCCGCAAACAAAGTTGTAAGTTGTATTTCACAAATGTTATTAATTGTCTTCATAATGCTAACCAAGTATAGTTAACGGAAGACGTAGAAATGATATCCCGAAACGAATACGTATAGCGTAAGTCAAACGTTCGAATTAGAACAGAGACCCCACGAACACAAATTCGCTGTGGCAGGTATGAAATATAAACTCCGTTACTCGCTCGTTACACTTGAAGGACAGATGTTGAATGGGCCGAAACGAGCCGCCGCATAACAGCGTAGTTGCCTGCTAACTTCGAAAGAAGGTAGATGCGGTCCCCAGCGCAACTTATAACATCGTCGAAAATCAGTGCGGACGGGAGAGCTTTGGTACACCCTGTTAAAAAAACGGAAAAATGGAGGCGGTACAATTGGAGAGCGATCCGCCTTCACCAACATGCACAAGCAATTCATTAATAGTTTATATATATATATATATTACAAAAAGCTAATAATAAAAAAAATTGCATCGCACGAGATTCGATCCGGCGACCTTCGGATTACGAACCCGAGTGCTTACCGCTGCGCCATAACGCTGTGGAAAATTATTAATCGTGGAGAGTATCTCACCGCAACGGTTTCTTTTAACTGTGGATTTTCTCAACAACGGCTGAGAGATGCATCTTGGTGCTTTGCCACATTACACCTCTGGCCATGAGCTTTTATTATGCGTGGTATGAATCGAATCTGAATTTCACAATTGGCGGCCTCCCCTTGTCAGAAATGGAATACTTATACAAAGAAATCTTTTATTTATGCTTTCTTTTCTTGCTCGTGTTTTTCATCTATTATAGCAACAAACTCATGCAACATGTTATGGAAGCTGATACATATTTCGACATGCAGGTCAAAGTATCTAAACCGATAAATAAAATGTAAATAAACGTTTGAGGTCGATTTTGCGGAACGCCATGGGAGGGAGTACTGATGCTCATACTGTGGAATACTCTGCACCTCAACATTTAATGGGAGATCGCATGAAAAGCTTTTATTTGTGGCCGAGCAGTAACCAGCAGTTACAGCCATAGCTACTTGTACGTGGTTCAGTCGATCCAGCTGGTCCAAACCAGCATACCATCCACATTGTGTCTGGTAACGAAATGCAGTAAGTAGTCTAATAAAAGTCCTCCTGACAATCTTTTGGTTTTCTCAGATTAAAAGGTAGTTCCCTGCAAACTACTGCTGAGGTAATTAATAATACAATGGGCTGGTCATTTTTTTTATTTTCATAATCTTCGTGGATGATGAAAACAAGTCAGTCGCTTCAGAGTAACGTCTGTAAAGGGTAACTACAATCCATCTAGACATTTTTGTAGCAGTTATATTTTGTAGAAATAAAAGCAGTTACATTATATATTGCACATTATACAGGGTGATTCAAAAAGAATACCACAACTTTAGGAATTTAAAACTCTGCAACGACAAAAGGCAGAGCTAAGCACTATCTGTCGGCGAATTAAGGGAGCTATAAAGTTTCATTTAGTTGTACATTTGTTCGCCATTTCAGCCAATAAAGTTTTTGGTCCCTTTTTCTTCGAAGGTGCTACTTAACTGGACTACAGTATCTGGAGATGTTAGAGAATTGGCTGTTCCCTCAGCTCGAACAAGAAGCACAATAATTCATATTTCAGCAGGATGGAGCGCCACCACATTGGCACTTATCTGTCCGTAACTACTTGAACGTCAACTACCCGAGGCGATGGATCGGCCGCCAGGCAGCCCGTGACAGAGCACGTCATCACTGGCCTCCAAGAAGCCCTGATATTACCCCCTGCGACTTTTTCTTATGGGGGTATGTTAAGCATATGGTGTTTCGGCCACCTCTCCCAGCCACCATTGATGATTTGAAACGAGAAATAACAGCAGCTATCCAAACTGTTACGCCTAATATGCTACAGAGAGTGTGGAACGAGTTGGAGTATAGGGTTGATATTGCTCGTGTGTCTGGAGGGGGCCATATTGAACATCTCTGAACTTGTTTTTGAGTGAAAAAAACCTTTTTAAATACTCTTTGTACTGATGTATAACAGAAGGTTATATTATGTTTCTTTCATTAAATACACATTTTTAAATTTGTGGTATTCTTTTTGAATCACCCTGTACATTACACGGGGTGATTTTCTTAATTAGAGGCAAACTGCAGGAAACGTCCGTGAGACAAATAAGGAGCAAAAACGTCACATGGACATAAGCCTCGAAATTCTTTCCAAGTGCGGTACACTGCTACCCTCAGCGAAGAATTACGGGACCTGTCGAATGGAATGAACAGTCTAATGAGTGGAGAATATGGATTGAGACGAAATCTAAGGAAGACGAAAGTAATGAGCAGTAGCAGTAATGACAACAGCGAGAAACTTAACATGAGGACTGATGGTCACGAAGCAGACGAGTTAAAGAATTCTGCTGCCTAGGTAGTAAAATAACCCATGACGGACGGAGCAAGGAGGACCTAAAGAGCAGTCTAGCAATGGCAAAGACCCTAAGAGTTTCTGACCTGGGCCGCCCGGTGTGGCCGAGCGGTTCTAGGCGCTTCAGTCTGGAACCGCGCGACCGCTACGGTCGCAGGTTCGAATCCTGCTTCGGGCATGGTTCAAGTGGTTCAAATGGCTCTGAGCACTATGGGACTCAGCTGCTGAGGTCATTAGTCTCCTAGAACTTATAACTAGTTAAACCTAACTAACCTAAGGACATCACAAACATCCATGCCCGAGGCAAGATTCGAACCTGCGACCGTAGCGGTCTTGCGGTTCCAGACTGCAGCGCCTTTAACCGCACGGCCACTTCGGGCCTCGGGCATGGATGTGTGTGATGTCCTTAGGTTAGTTAGGTTTAAGTTGTTCTAAGTTCTAGGGGACTGAAGATCTCAGATGTTAAGTCCCATAGTGCTCAGAGCATTTGAACTGATCTGTGCAACTTGTCACTTGTTTCAGTTCATACAGTCTATACGTAGAAAGCAGTACAAAGTTCATGGCTTTCGCTCTGGGAAACTGTTCACCGAATTTGCTAACGTATATTTTATATTTTAAAGAGATTCTGACATATTTAATGAATAGTTATATTTTGCCCTTGTGTGTGTTTCCACGATATTTAACGTGTAGAATCCGGTCAGTTTCTGACGAAGATTTTAAGTCGTCAGTAACTCGATTACGCGACTGTCATCCAGTAGGCCTATCGGAATATGTAATGTGTAATCTGCACCAGAAGCGTTTAAAAGCGAAGTAATTAAATTTTATGTACACACCACAAAGGCATTCCAGCCAACCAGTGAATGATAACTGAAAGCATTGTTTGTTATCAGGTCTACTTTCTGAGTGAGAGCAGGAGTCGTAAAACTGTAGCTTAAATGGTGGGTTTTACGCGCAGATATAAAACGTAGAAACATATCGGACACTAAAACTCAACTACGCATCCATAATACAGACGACGGCTGTTATTACAGGATATTAGTGTTCCTTCATCAAGCCTCCCAACCTTGAAATGTCTATCGATGTAAGGAAGGCTCTGGGTCTGAGCGCAATGGGACTTAACATCTGAGGTCATCAGTCCCCTAGAACTTTGAACCATTTAAACCTAACTTACGTAAGGACATCACAGACATCCATGCCCGAGGCAGGATTCGAACCTGCCGACCGTAGCGGTCGCGCGGTTCCATACTGAAGCGCCTAGAACCGCTCGGCCACACCGGCCGGCATGTATGGAAGGAGCTGAAACGCTGCACATAGATCCCACACTGAATTATTTTCGTCTTTTTCATGCCGCCGATTACCCGTCCACGGGGCAACCATGCTTTCCCATTGTTTTTCATCAAATCTGCTCTAGTCTATTTCTAGGTCTCGTTTCAGCAGTTCGTGTGCAATTAGTGTGCCATGTAAGATATTCAGGATAAATTCTGTGATGTTTATTACGTCAGTTCAACCAAAGTTCCTCACAGTTTTTAATAGTACGATTTATATCACGACATACATATCAATACTTTGCCTCATTACCTATGGTGTGGTGTATCTCCTCCAGTATTATAGTTGAATTTACATACTGGTTTACGTCACGATGCTTTTTAATAGCTATGATTTGTTCTGGTATCATATTATACCCGAGGATCGTCCATTACTGACCGAAACTGGTTGTTCAGTAATGTGACAATATTTCTGCGTGCAGACTACGACTTTTTAGCACCTGTATATCATTGTATCCTCAAAACAAAAAATAGTGGACAATGAGCAAGTCGAAAAAAATTGTACAACTTGCAAAAGAAGTCACAGAATGAACCGATGAGGACTTGTAATTAGCGCTTGTTGTGGGGGACCAACACAAGTACAAGGATAGCGTACCAATAGGGACAAGAAAGGAGGCGTGAAGGGCGCCAAAAACAGAAATAACAATCATCCATTTATTGCACCATTACATACGCACATCATGATATATATGAGACATTACAATTGGCATACTCAAATCTATTATGACTAACAATATGTATCCCGAAGGGCACACACAATGGAGTTTAAGAAATTACAATGACACATCAACTCCACTATGACAAACAGTGTGCATAATGAAGGCCGCACAATTTTACCAATGTAAGAAACTAAAATAATACTAGAATAAAATTAACTAAAATGCCTTGAAGGAAATGTTTATGAGAAGAACCCGACGGGGCCGCAAGGCAGGAGGCAACACAATACTTAACCCAGGTGCACGAAACAAACAACGGACACCAGGCCGCGCCAACAACGGACACGTAAGGCACGCAACTACTCTCCCCGTTGCGGTTCCGCGCATTCCACCCAAGTAATAGCTACCTGAAACATTTTAATACTTGGAACAGTACACCAGTGATCAGCAAATTAAAAAAAAACAACAATAACATGAAATAAAAATAGAATAATTTAAGAAAATCACATATGACTATGAGCTTAAGGTCTTTCGATAATTAACAGATTACGAAACAGGTAAGGGGGCATGTGTCACTATTAAATCTTCCGTAATTACGCTACTAAATTTCTCAGTACCCAAGCTGCAATTGACGCAACAAGAATTAAATCATTTAAATGATAATGTTACTTTAAAATAATAATAAAATTATTTCATACAGCAGAGGACCAAGAATGGCCCGATCAGTACTCCACAGTGAAGTATTTCACACGAGTAGTACTCCACGGCTCCGAGCACACAGCCCTATACAAAATACAACACAACCACAGCGACCCGGCGTACTACCAGAACCACCAGGCAGTAAACCAAAATCGAACTAAGCCAAAACAAGGACCGACTTTTAAAATAATGAGACCTAGCCCGGGCCGGACAACAGACCAAATGCCGGGAATCCATAAGAAACCTCAGCCAACTTAGTACCAAAACAACGATTTATGAACAATATGCAAAACACAAGACCTCTCAGTCCAAAGGCTTCCGTTTAGTCGCGAAGGTGGCTCCGACCCGCCTGCTGAGGTGCCAAGCGTCGTACGGAGTGCCGAATCAAACTTAACCTTCGTTAACGGAAAGCGTGTAACCTCCCCACAAAAAATTTAAAATTAAATAAATATTATTTGGTTTATGATTCTAATTTTTGTGTGACCTCAGAACAAAACTGGTTGCCATTTAATGTACCCACAAAATTCTTTTCTCATTTAATGTAAGCTCGAAACAGAAAAATTCCTAAACCTCGTAATAATAAAAAAAAAATTCAGTAACCTGGTAAATTTTTGGACGACAGCAGTGCTGCGTCATGGTCCTGTAACATCATTCTGAATAAAAAAGCAAAAATTCTTACCTCAATAAAAACGGCGAATATATCTGCTCTTACTTAACATTTTTCCGGCACAGCTCCGTGCAATGCTGGCCTATATATTTGTGATTTGTGAAAGGAAGCAACTGATTTTTCATTTGCAACAATCAGAATGATCATGGATGGGAGAAATTAGTAAATTCTTTAAATTGAAATGAATGCTTTTTAAAAAAATTACTTTATATTACAAAAATTATTATTAGGACATTTTTTAAAACATTTGGATGACAGTTTAGATACATTACTAGATATGCGCGAGGCTGCTTTTTACCTTATACAATAATACTCAGGCTCCGGACTCCCGACTAGAGCAGACTCCAGACCAGTGCAGACTGCAGACAACCGCAGACTAGCGACTAGCAACAACTAACTGCTACAGCTACACAGTTCGTACTCAGTCAACACTGCTCTCTGGTCAGCGATTCTCTTATACCTTGCATATCGCAGGGGGGGGGGGGGGGGGGCAAAAATTTGGCAGCGATGGTGAGTCAATTGGATTTGCCATGAGCAACAAATTTTTCTTAATTAACTAAGTTTACAGTCACAGAATATATATATCTGTATATATATATATATATATATATATATATATATATATATATATATATAAGTGCACAATATGAAATGAAATATAGTGCACATGCACTGAGTACAGAACATATCAAGCAATGACAAAATGTATACGCAATGAGTACAAAACATATTAACAAATGACATAAAGTGCACACACACTGTAGTACAGAACATATCCAGCAATGACAAAATGTATACGCAATGAGTACAAAACATATTAACAAATGACATAAAGTGCACACGCACTGTATATATATATATTTTTTTTCCATTTTACAAGAACTAGGATAGGAAAGGGAAGGATTGCATCATGGTTGTAGCATAGTAGGTTGCACGTAGCTGCACTGAAAGTCCATATCATTTTACAGAAGCACAACACCAAGTGAGACAATCTGAAGTTCTCTTCCCTGAAGTATTAATCAGTGTAGCCAAGACACTGAAATGTCGTATTAATATTCAATGTTATCAATTTGGTAGTACATTAGGTACACCAAACAGTAGGACCATAATAACATCTCCATCGCTCAAGGTGGTGGATAGCATGATGTGTCAACACCCCACTCTTGCAGAATCCATACTATTTCACCAACGTAGAATTACTGCAAAAACGAAGTATGGTGCTCCATGATCATAAGAATGGACAGGACAAACGGATATTGCAGTAATTTCTGGTAATTAGGTCAGAAGGTGAAGGACATTAAGTCGTATGCTAGTCATCATTGAGAATTACACTAGTTTATCAACTGATCGCCTAGTTACTGAACATTTCTGTACTATGTATGAAGTATTACAGAATAATGTCCATAAGTCATCTGATTACAGTGAACATAGGCACTCATTGACAGGTATAAACCATTTTTATGCATGATTCAAAAGTGATCATTCAAAACAAGAGTTAATTAATGGCATACCATTTACATAATTTATATAGTTATAGTAATCATTGGCACTCGTTGGCCAGTTACAAACTATCAGGAGTCATCATTCAAAACAGGAGCTAATGAGTGTAGCATAAAGCTACTGGTATTCATATATATATAGCATGTAAGTGACATAATACAAATATAAGAAACAGTGGCATTCATTGGCCAGTTACTAAACATATAGGAAGTATTGAATATTACAAAACATTTTTCATCATTCAAGTTACATACGACATATTTAAAATAATTATTGGCACTCATTGGTCAGGTACAAACCATCAGAAGTCATCATTCAAAACAGGAGCTAATGAGTGTAGCATCAAGCTACTGGTATTCATATATAATAGCATGTAAGTGACATAACACAAATTTAAAATATAAGAAACAGTGGCATTCATTGGCCAGTTACTAAACATATAGCCAAGTGACATATGACATATTTAAAATAATTATTGGCACTTATTGGCCAGTTACAAACCATCGGAAGTCATCATTCAAAATGAGAGTTAATTATTAGCATAGCATTTATAGAGTATAACAAAAATATTATTTACAGAAATTGTTGGCATAGCATGTATGCATTATTACAAAATATCATTCACTATTACTTAGAACTCATCATCAAGTGACATATGACATATTTAAAATGTAACACACTGTAACTATTACTCAAGGTCTGTAATTAGAAAACATCATTCAGTATTACTCAGAACTCTCTTAAACTGGTAGCATTATTTGGGACTGGTAATACATTTTTATTTATTTAATTATTTATTTATTTTTGCTAGCAATGCATTGCGTTGGGATCGATAATTAATTGCTGAGGCATAAAAATATTTGCTTTTGACTTATTGCTGCAAACGAGGATAGGTAACGTCATTTGTCATGAGTCAGCTGTAGCAAGTTTATGAAACAAGTAGAGTATATGTGATCACATTCATGAATGACACACACAAATGGGTAAAAGAAAGTGCAAGTACTAGAACAGGTTTAATGACTAACTGCTTATAGCACATTAATTTCATGAATAGCTTCTCCTATAAAAATACAAAATGGATTATTAAGCTGAAAGAAGAAACGCATATTATGCTGAAAAGTAGTGAACTTCGAATTAACAGGTAATGAAATGTGTACTCAATACGTATGTACTCTAGCTGTCCTTTCCAAAACATTCAGTCATTATACGATGCGACATAAGACATACTGTCAAAACGAACTGCAACTAATACTTAAATAACTACATAGCATTTCTTAACTTACAGTAAATATATAAACATCATCATTATTCTCATCTGCAAGGAAAAACTTAAAAGTGGTGCGTTAAGTGGCCATATAAAATTCATCACTATCATCACCTGCAAAGAAAAACTTCATTACTCATATTAGCATATTCTTCATCACTATTCATCATCATTCATTATCATCTGCAAAAAGACACTTCATTATTCATATTACCATTTACTTCATACAACTATTCATAGTGTAGAGTTTCTTATTTCTAGCATATTTCATCACTAAAACTAAGATGTGTAGTTCTGTCTGACAGCCAGCATCAATCGCCTCGTATTCTGAAAGAAAAATAATTAGTTAAGACTGCTATCATACGATGTGTATAGTATATTCTTGTTAATGTTTGTTAATTCTGATCCATTTACTCTTCGTGACGAGGTATTGTATCTTCTTTCATTCATTCCGAAGGTGAAATTCCCATTTCATAGTAATCCACTGTGGTTTGTTTAATTTATTTCTTTTACACGTTATAGCTTTCTGAAAATGATGAATAAGGATTAATATCTTGCATTTAAATCGTTTACTCATTAAATAAATACTGGTTTCTAGTGATATAATTAAGCATACAGCATAGCATGACAGAAAACATATTTTGTCAAAAACATAGACAGTGTGGTTCAAATGGCTCTGAGCACTATGGGACTTAACATCTGTGGTCATCAGTCCCCTAGAACTTAGAACTACTTAAACCTAACTAACCTAAGGACATCACACACATCCATGCCCGAGGCAGGATTCGAATCTGCGACCGTAGTAGTCGCGCGGTTCCGGACTGAGCGCCTGAACCGCTAGACCACCGCGGCCGGCCATAGACAGTGTTCAGGTGCAAAAATGTACACAGAGTATCATAATGTAGTAACAAAAAAAATGTAAAATAGTCACGATGTTGAGATATCATAAGGCAAAATGTCAAAGTCAACTGGTGTTTGTTACATCTTAAACATTTCATAGTGCATACAAACAAAACAGGAAAACAATCATACATACACGAAAAATGGAAAATGTGCACGGTCTGATGTGTAACGACAAGAAAAGCGACCTGCTAACCTTACCTTGCGGGCACTTGCCAAGAAAAAATATGATAATAATCAGTAAGTAGTCACATAAATATAACTGCATCGTTGGTCATATAAAAATCAGAAAATAGCATTACAGTGTGATAAATCATAAAGTATGTTCATTCAATAAAGGGTTTAATATTGGAGACATGGTGATTGCCTTTACTTTTTCTGTTTCTCAGAGTTTCGACGTGTACTACATTGGGGTGAGGAATGCTGCGAATTCGATATGGACCTGCGTATAGAAGCTCAAATTTACTACACCTATTCTTTCCTCTGTTGGATAAATAGTGTGTACGTACTAATATCTTCTGTCCAATGTGAAAGTCACGGCGTGTACAAATCTGTTTTTGCTGTCTTCTCCGGCGCTCTGCGGCACGTTTGATGTTGTTCAGCGCAATGTCAATTATTTCATGGTGTCGTAGTCGACGAGATGTAGGAAAGGTCACTAATTCTTTAATTTTGTTAGGTGGTTCAACATTTTTCAGTATAACAGTCGGAGATAGCATAGTAGTTTCATTTGGTATGGAATTAATTACATCGTGGAATGACAGAATGTGTGTGTCCCAATCAATATGTTTTTTATGGCAGTATATTCTACACAGTTTACCAATTTCTTTCATTAGTCGTTCACAAGGGTTCGAAGAAGCATGGTACCTGGATATGTAGATCAGAGAAACGTTTCTAGCTCGTAACATACATGTCCATATAGCAGATCGAAACTGTGATCCATTGTCGGAAATTACTTTCAATACATGTCCTACATGAAATAGAAAATGTTTTATAAATGCTTTCGAAACAGATTTAGCAGTAGCTTTGCGTAACGGAGTGAAGGTAACAAATTTTGAAGTGAGTTCGACAGCGACAAAGATATAGCAAAAACCTCTATTAGTTCTGGGAATCGGACCTAAAATGTCTACAGCGGCCATGTGTCTCAATTTAACAGGTACAATTGGATGTAACGGAGGAATATGTGAAGTCGTGTCTGACTTAGCTTTCTGGCAGATTTTGCATGATGCTAAAACTCGTCGAATACGTTTCTCCATGTTGGTAAACTAACAGTTCTGTCTCAGTATAAGACAACATTTTCTGGCTCCGTAATGTGCGTAACTTAAATGAGTATACCAGATTAATTTGTTAACAAGCTCGTCAGGAATGCATAATAACCAATTGTTGCTGTCAGGGTGAGAGTGGCGAAACAGAATATTATTCCGTACAGTGTAATGGTTTCTAATGGTAACATTATTCCTATCTTGCCAAAGGTGTTTAATTTCTTTCCACACGTTGTCTTTACTCTGCTCTTGCAGACGACGAAATGAAATTTTCAAATGCAAGTTGTTGAATATATATGACGCTGAAATTTGCTTGGCAGAAGTTGCTTGCGATGTCTTGCTGATTGTTGCTGAGAGAACGGGATAGTGCATCTGCTACAATATTTTGTGTGCCGGGAATGTGAACAATTGTAAAATTAAATTCCTGTAAATAAAGTTTCCATCTGCTTAATCTGTCGTGTGTAAATTTTGCGGAAAGTGAAAACTGTATAGCTCTATGATCTGTGTAAACGGTAGTGTGTCTTCCATAAAGAAAATGCCGAAATCTCGTAAATGCCCATACAACACATAATGTTTCAAGTTCTGTGGCAGATTAATTGCGTTCAGCAGGTGACAGAATGCGACTCGCAAAGGCGATGTTTTTAATTACTGTACAACCATCTTCTTCAATTTCCTGAAAAATGTGTACGCCTAAAGCGATGTTAGAACTGTCGGTGGCAATGGAAAAATTTCTAGTGAGATCTGGATGTGATAAAAGTGGTGCATTCAACAAAGCTTGTTTCAGATTGACAAATTCAGAATGTGCTTGCCTATCCCAGGACCAAATAGTGTTTTTACCCGTCAATTGACATAATCTAGGGGTGTCTAAAGCAGAGTAATGAATAAATTTACGAAAAAAGTTAATTAAACCCAAAAAGCTGCGTAGTTGTTTCTTCGTCGTAGGAACAGTAATGTCACGTAAAGCTTGAAGTTTTTCCGGGTCAGGCGCAATGCCTTCTGCTGAAATTATATGTCCAAGAAATTTTATAGAAGTTTTGCCAAAGTGCGATTTGCTGAGATTAATTGTGAGTCCTTGTGCACGAAAAGTTCGTAACAGTTGTTCAAGAATCAGATTGTGTTCAGACCAGTTAGCTTCTGCAATAATAATGTCGTCTACGTACGTTGTGATTCTGTCTTTTAATGCAAAATTGTGTATCGGATGTCGTCAAAAGTAATAACATTTTCGTGAACAACATTCTGCGTGTCAAAAGTAGTGCTTACGTTGTTGAAAGATGCAACCTGTACTGTATCTAGTCAAATTCTATCTGATGTGCTATTATTTGCGGGAGGATGTTGTGGCATTTCGACTATTTGTACTGTTCTGTTATTTCTTCGTGACGTATTACGTTCGGGATGATATCTACTGTCTGGTTCATTCATGATAATTTGTTGTTGCGGATGATTCTGCTGCTGGTAAGACCGACTGTTATTAAACGTACGCTGAAAATTGTGCTCATTACTTTTACGTCTGTCATGATAGTCATTTCTATACGGTGCATTGCGATATGAGTTGAAATGGTGTGTTTTCTGTACGTACTGATTTCCTTGTTACTGTGCGTTGCTATTTGGTGGAGCGACGCTATACGCGTAGGCGGCGAAACATTAAGGCTTGGTTGACCTTGTACATTACATTGTTGGTTAGGTATGCTAACCGGCTGGCTTTGATGCTGTTGCGGTGAAAAACGTCTATTTTTGCCAAAATGTGGTTCCTGTTGCTGATAATTTTACGCATACTGATGATTAAATTTTGTCTGGTATTAAAGTTCTCGTGGTTGTCATTTCTGGAGCGTCTAGTGAAAACTGTCAATTTCGGTAAAACTCGTCATATCAGATTTCTTTACTCATTCTTAATCCTAGATAGATAGATAGTTGAAGAGCTGTTTTGATAGATATAAAGGATAGAAGAAGAGAAGGCAGCAGTGCAGAAAACTAAAGATGAAATAGCACTACTACGGTTCGGGGCCCTGTGCACGCTACAGCACATATTCATCGAAGTGTAATGAATCCCCTGAGGTCATTTACGCGCTGCAAATAAATTTTAGCTTCTGCGTTACAGGCAATGCTGATGAAAATACAAAAGCAAATTGTCGTATCCAGTCCAAAGCGTGACACTGTGTTCTGTCATTATTAAGTACCTTAAATTTTTTTACGGATAAAAATTGGTTATAATCAACATTATCGTCTCTGAATGTGTGAACAGGTTCAGGATTGCATGAGAATCTATTTATCTGTGTCTGTTCGATTCTACGTCCTGTAGTCTCTGTAAATTACCTAAGTTACACTGGCTGTGTGAGTGTGACAAATGTTCGGAATGTGGCGTATGCTGTGACGTGTTAGTGACTGAAACAATTTTCATTTCTGTCACTTTACAACGTTCGTCTATTTGGCTGATCTGTGGTTCAAATTTCTTATCGACTTCCGTATCCAGAGTGCGTGAAACTTCTGCTGACATTAATTTAAACTCGTCGCGTATCTGTGTTGCGTTTTCTGAACACTGCTCAGTGACTGCACTAATTTCATCTCTAAGTGATTCTGTTGTGGCTACATGTCTATTACTTAATTCTTGTGCAACAGATCTAATTTCTTCACTATTGTTACTAGCACAAGCCTTAATTTCCTCACATAATTGTTCTTTAGTATCATGGCGTTGCACGTTAACGGCTGTAATCTGTTCACTAAGTTGTTTGTTCTGCTCATTAAGGTTGTCGTGTTTTTCGTTCGACTGTTTGAAACTTTCATTAAATTGTTTGCACGATTCATTAAGTTGTTTATAATTATTGTCTAGTTTTTCATTAAGTTGTTTGCAATGGTTGTCGAAATTTTCATTACGTTGTTTATACGATTCATTACGTTTGTCGTATTTTTCATTAAGTTGTTCATATGATTCATTAAGTTGTTTAAAATGGTTGTTGTGTTTTTCATTCAACTGTTTGGAATTGTTGTCTTGTTTTTCATTAAGTTGTTTGAAATTGTTGTTTAGTTTTTCATTCCACTGTACGAGATTTTCATTACGTTGTTTGTACCATTCATTAATTCGTTTGAGATTTTCATTAAGTTGTTTGTGCTCGTTGTCTAGTTTTTCATTGATTTGTAGTAATAATGCCATAACTTGATCCCAGCCAAAATTATCGGTTCTATTCTCTGTACTGTGAGATGGTGTCTCTGCATGTGTCACGTTTTGTGTAACCATTTGGTTATTCTGTGATTCTTGAAAAGGTTTGCCAATCGGACGTGCACTGTTGGTCATTACACCGTAATCAAATAAATCTGACGTATTCTGACTACACTGTTCATTTTCGTTAGAAACATTTAACTATTCGTTATGTAAATTTTGTAAATAGGTGTGTCAAACTGGGCAGCGTTCATTGTATCAGAACGTGCCGCGTCATCAATTGTCGTTAAATTAACAGGGGACACAATTAAATTTGTTTGCTCATCATTAGCATTAAAATCATTATTAGTGGTCGGTAGGCACTGATTATCAGTAATTAGACAATTATCGCATTTACACTGAGTATCGCAAGTATTATCGGTCAATTTATTCGAGTCGGCCATTTCATTCATTGCACATCGCGATGTACTGTTAAGAGTTTTTCGCGGCATTTTTCACAAATCAAAAATTAAGCACAAAAATGAAACAACGACAAAGCAAAGCAAAAAAAAATGGAACAAACACAATTACAACAAAAAGCAATAAATTGCCGATGATCTGTGAAAGAAAAAGTGACAGATTAGTGAATGCGTTGCGCCAGATGCAAACTATATTTAAGTAAATAAGAGCAGATATATGACTACGTCTCAGAGATTCACAAAGAAATACGATCCTGGCCGGTTGTCGCCACGTGTAACCTCCCCACAAAAAATTTAAAATTAAATAAATATTATTTGGTTAATGATTCTAATTTTTGTGTGACCTCAGAACAAAATTGGTTGCCATTTAATGTACCCACAAAATTCTTTTCTCATTTAATGTAAGCTCGAAACAGAAAAATTCCTAAACCTCGTAATAATAAAAAAAAAATTCAGTAACCTGGTAAATTTTTGGACGACAGCAGTGCTGCGTCATGGCCCTGTAAGATCATTCTGAATAAAAAGGCAAAAATTCTTACCTCAATAAAAACGGCGAATATATCTGCTCTTACTTAACATTTTTCCGGCACAGCTCCGTGCAATGCTGGCCTATACATTTGTGATTTGTGAAAGGAAGCAACTGATTTTTCTTTTGCAACAATCGGAATGATCATGGATGGGAGAAATTAGTAAATTCTTTAAATTGAAATGAATGCTTTTTAAAAAAATTACTTTATATTACAAAAATTATTATTAGGACATTTTTTAAAACATTTGGATGACAGTTTAGATACATTACTAGATATGCGCGAGGCTGCTTTTTACCTTATACAATAATACTCAGGCTCCGGACTCCCGACTAGAGCAGACTCCAGACCAGCGCAGACTGCAGACAACCGCAGACTAGCGACTAGCAACAACTAACTGCTACAGCTACCCAGTTCGTACTCAGTCAACACTGATCTCTGGTCAGCGATTTTCTTATACCTTGCATATCGCAGGCAGCGCATACCTCTTACAAGCGGAAGCACCACAAGACAAAAAAAAATCCAATCTAACTGCGCAAGGGAAACTCTAAGGAGCGGCACTCGAAGACTATGCACTTGAAGATAAAAACATAAATCACCCAGACTAACGTGCCACTGAACGACGCACTGTCATCACCAGCGTCTAGTAGAGTACGGAGAGCAGCGAACCCCATCGATATACATCCATGGGACGGTAAACGAGGATAGCTATCCCAGCGACGGAGAGACAGGAGGACGAAATGACATCCCGCCGCACATAAAAGGCATTTCAAACTCAGGCTCGACAAACCTGCAACAGGCAAGATTTTGCTCCCTTTGCAAATCAAGTTAAACGGCACACCACGCCGCTGTCCACACTATTAACCGTAAAATCACGGTCCAGTCTTCCCATCGGGCTCCACTCGGCCTCCAGACGCAAACAAAACCAGCCAAGCAGAACTGTCTCCACGCCAAGGCAGCTACCTCTTTCCTCCTCCCACGCCTCCAGCTAAGCTCCGGCGAGCGATCACACACGGAAACAACCGCCCAACGCCAAAGCGCCGTCTGAGTGAAAACTCAGCACTAAGATGGATACGGACTTGGAAATAAGCGAGCACCGTAACAGCGCTGTAGAAGACGACGACTGGATTTAGAGGAAAAGAAACAAATGGAATAGAAAAAATTACTTGAATTCCTTTTGGTCAACAATGTAGGAATTTTGAACCCAAACTTTCGATGTTAGTGAAAAAGAAAGTTTACAGTAAGGGTACGTTCCATTTTTGGCTTATAGGAATAAAACATGAAATTTACATTCGAATGGCATTCAAAAACTGCGTGCTGCTCATCGACCGACGGAGTTAGGAATCAGTACGGGAACACAAAAATAAACGAATGCCTTAGAGGACAGACTAGAGCGCTAAAGCGGAAGACATAATTACGGTCGTGATGAAAATGAAGTATTGGGGGCTGGGACATACTGTGGCTAGGCAAGTAGATTGTAGATGAGCAAATAAAGTCCTTTGGTGGTCGGAAAGAGACAGACTGGGTAGACACTGAAATACGTGCACGAGCAATTAGGATTCCTACAACTGCAGACCGCAATGGAGGACAAAGTCTATGGAAGGAATTAGAAATTTTGTGGTAAGGACTTATGGGACCAAACTGCTAAGGTCATCGGTCCCTAAGCTTATGCACTACTTAAACTAACTTAAACTAACTTACGCTAAGGACAACACACACACCCATGCCCGAGGGAGGACTCGAATCTCCGATGGGGTCTAGGGAAGGAGGACAAAGTCTAGGGAAGGAATTAGAAATTTTGTGGTAAGGACTTATGGGACCAAACTGCTAAGGTCATCGGTCCCTAAGCTTATGCACTACTTAAACTAACTTAAACTAACTTACGCTAAGGACAACACACACACCCATGCCCGAGGGAGGACTCGAATCACCGACGGGGTCTAGGGAAGGATTTTATTCTATACAATGGTTGATGTTGATAATAATGGTGGCGATGATTGTGGTTCAGTGGTTCCCGTGAGTCAGAACTTATTAAGAAGCCTTAAACCAAATTAAAAATTGTGACAGTAAATACAGAAAGCTATTCTATGACTTCAGTATATCCCAGTGTCGTCAACTAAGGCGGCTGTTGGCGACATCGTATATAATAGGTAACACAATATACAGAGTTAAGGACATTGGTGGTAAAGGCTTTGGTTGCAATAAATTCTGATTAATAGAAAACACTGAATCATCACAAAACAAGAGGACGCTAATCGAAAATATTTTTTCCCAGTAGCTTTCACATTTCTTTTCCACTACAATTTACACAAAACTCTCTCCCTCTCCGTCTGAATAGGCCTCGGAAGGCCCAACAGTACTGAGCGGCCGCCGTGTCATCCTCAGACGATAGGCATCACTGGAGGCGGATACGCAGGGCACGTGGTCAGCAGACCGCTCTCCCGTCCGTATGTCAGTTTCCGAGACCGGATCCGATACTCCTCAACCAAGTAGCTCCTCAGTTTGCCTCACAAGGGCTCAGTGCACCCCGATTGCGAACAGCTATAGACAGACCCAGACGGTGAACCATCCACGTGATAGCCAAGCTCGACAGCGCTTAACTTCGATGATGTGACTGATGTTACCACTGAGGCAATGCTGTTGGCACAATTTACACAAACTACGTTACTACTCTTGTTCATTTGGTTTAATAAGTTGAGCTACTATGTCGTTTCTGTCCTAGAGCGAGAAATCCATGAACTGCGGAAACCAAATGGAAAAGGAATGGCAAGAATAGAAGTACACCAAATATATCACAGATTTCTTATGTATTCCGTTACACTTTACACCACAGTTCATTGGTTGGTTGATTTCGAGGAATCCGGCCGGTGTAGCCGAGCAGTTCTAGGCTCTTCAGCCTGCAACCGCGTGACCGCTACGGTCGCAGGTTCGAATCCTGCCTCGGGCATGGATGTGAGTGATGTCCTTAGCTTGGTTAGGTTTAAGTAGTGCTAAGTTCTAGGTGACTGATGACCTCAGATGTTAAGTCCCATAGTGCTTAGAGCCATTCGAACCATTTGATTTCAAGAAGGGGACCAAATAGCGAGATCGTCGGTCCCATTGGATTATGGAAGGATGGGAAAGGAAGTCGGCCGTGCCAAGGAACCATTCCCTCATTTGCCTCAAGCGCCTTACGCAAATCGCGGAAAATCAGTATGGCTGGATGCGGTTTCGAACCGTCGTCCTCCCGAATTCGAGTCCAGTGTGCTAACCACTGCGCCAGCTCGCTCGGTTGCACCACAGTATTATTGTTGACTGAGAAGTGCGCCAGATCTATTCCAGCTATCTTATTAATTCCGTTGATTTTTGCAACACTATATTTCCATTTCCTCGTTTTCATAATGAAGAGAATATCGTGGGTCAAAATTTAGGCAAGATCTGTACTTAGACACATCCGTTGTGCTCGAAATGATATGTGATATGAACTTCAGACGTTTATGTGCTGTAGCTGACCTCGCAGTGTTTGAGAATAGCAATATTGGCCTGGTGTTTTCTCCAATTGTTGTGTCATCCATTTCATTAATGCCCTGTTCTACCACACAATAAAAATTACACCAAGCTGTCGCGTTTATATGACTTCCGTAAAGCGTTTGACTCTGTGCCTCACCAACACTTCATTGAATTGATTTCAAATTTATAACTTCATTGAGGATCTTGATATAGAAGACGCAGTATATAATCTCAGATGGAGAGTCGTCAACAGATGAAGAAGTAACTTCAGGCATGTCCCAGGGAAGTGTGCTGTGACCGCTACTGCTCATGTTGCATATTAATGATTCTGCCATTAACTATAATAGTAACTTCACCATTTTTGTATATGATATAGTGATCTAAAACAAACTGTGTGAAATGAATAGCAAAAATATTCAATCAGCTTAAAAGTGAAAGTTATAGATGTCCTGAAATAAAAAATTGGGCATATCAGAAATGGTGATAATATAGTATCACATGTCTGCAGTATCAATGACTAAGTGAAAATCAATCAGTTTAAACAAATATCAATGTGTGAGAATTTGTAGGGACATGAAATGGAATGATCACTGAGGCTCAGTTGAAGGAAAGGCAGGAGGAAGACTTTGGGTAGTGAGCCAAGCATTCGTTAGAATCGATTTCTGCCGCTCATTAAACCTCTCTGCTAGTAGTATCCTAGCACAGGTTGATCGGCTTCTCGCAAGAGGGAGCGTAGCCCTTAGCAGAGCTCATTGAACCTCGTGGCCTCAATGTCTGCCTGCGTTCTGCGTAGTAACTGGGGTGGCTCTCCGAGGACTGAGGTCCAGTTCGTCGCGTTAAGGATGGCTGTGGTAAGCATGCCTACCATGTCTGAAGAATGATTTCTCCACTGCCTTCATGGTCGCGGGTTTGCGCCTTTGTAATCGGCATCTTTGCCATTTCTGCAGCCTTGGATTCTATACTGTCAGTTTTTACTTACAGTCAAAATTAGGCGTACCAAGAAAATGGTGAGCACCTTATGTCACATGTAACTAAAGGGCTCGTTGTCATTCACGAATCCCATGATCACGTATAACGGTCCCTAACTTTCATCAGTGAAAATTATATTTGTCTTACGCGCTGCTTCCCGAGCGGAAAGGTGTGCCGGTCCCGGGCACAAATCCGCCCCGCGGACTAGTGTCGAGGTCCGGTGTGCCGGCCAGCCTGTGGATGGTTTTTAAGGCGGTTTTCCATCCACCCCGGCTAATGCGGGCTTGTTCCTCTTATTCTGCCTCAGTTACTCTATGTTGGCGATTCCTGCGCAAACATTGTCTACACGTATGCGTACACCATCATTTCTCTACCACGCAAACATTTGGAATTACACTCGACATTTGGAATTACACTCGTCTGGTATGAGACGTTCCTTGGGGAGGGGGGAGGGGGGGGGGGTGCGGTTAGGGGGGCTTGCACTGGGGGTTGAACCGCACAATAACCCTGGGTTAGGTGTGGGGCGGTGGTGAGGTGGTTGGACTGCTATGGCCTGTTGTGGGGTTGTGAACCACTGAGGGATACGGCGGGACGAAGCCTCTCCGTCGTTTCTGGGTCCCCGGTTTAATACACACAATTCACACAATATTTGTCTTAGCCCTCTACGTGTATCAGCATTACATAATCTGATATGCCTAAGCGATTTTGTAGCCTTTTGCAAAAGGCAATAATATTCCAAACTAAAGCTGTTGTTCCGTTTTAAAGTCCTATGCGCTAAAACTGTCAATCGTTCTGATTTGTGTTTCCTTTTAAATTAGTACAATTTTTTTTAATTCGAGATTCCCATGCACCCGGGCATTATAACGGATCTTTTACGTTGGGATAAATTTATTTTATTTTTTGTTAGATGTTTTCGTTAAATAGCTGAACAAATTGTAATTAGGAATAATTTAACTAAGCAGAGTAGAAAAGATAAAGTCAAAGAGATTTTCATTGGGCGAACATTGTCGTAATGTAACGTCATTGCGTTGTTCGGTTGTTAAAACAAGTCGTTTGTGTTCCGTTCTGCTGTTCGGTCGTGCGCGTATCTGAAAGGAATTAATTCGGGGACTAGAATAAACTTTCACATAATAGATACGATTCGATGTTCCGACAAAAGGGGTTAACGTCAGTGTTCATTTGAACTGTGGGCGACAGGATTAGTTTTGACAGATATGTGAAAACGGACGTAACGAAAGTTGTTCGCATATTTATTTATTTATTTTATTTATTTACGCATTTATTTTACCTGGCAAGATTAGGGCCTTCAGGCCCTCTCTTGCACCTAACCAGGCATACTCAGATTCAACAAATTTCAGTGTCTACAGAAAATTAGGACATATTACATGTTATACAGTATTAATGTTAAAGAAAAAAATAGAGATTATAAAAGTAGTACAATGATAATTATAACAATCAAAAAATAATTATAACAATCGAGAATAACAAAAATAATAATAATAATAATAATGATAATATTAATAATAATAATAATGACTATGTATATGAATGTAAACATATTTTTCTTTTATGAGTGTCAGTCCTATTGCTAGTTGGGAATTTTTTCGTTATATTCTTGCAGCTTGTGAGTTATTCTCATCAAGCAGAGACCTAAGACGATGGAATGGGGTGAAAGAGATATAGAAGAGGTAGATAGGTTAGAGGAAGAGAAATAGAATGGTAAAATTCGAAGCTATGATGGAGAGGAGAAAGAAAAAGATGAGGGGGGGCACAACAATGGTGGCTATACCGTCCCTAATATGTAAGTCTTAAGTTCCCTCTTGAATGTTGAGTGGTTTTGGATAAGACGCAGATCACAGGGGAGCGTGTTCCATAGTCGTATGGCTGAGATGGAGAATGACACGGAGAAAGATTTTGTGTTATGTAAAGGTACAGCCAAGATGCTAGACGTATCCGATCTGGTATTGCGGTTGTGGAATGATGATAGGTGTTTAATGTGAGAAGATAAGTATTGGGGGCACCAGTGGCTAAGAAATCGATGAAGTAAGCACATCGTGTGGAGATCGCGTGCCTTATGTGGGCGTATCCAACCTAGCTGGGAGTATGAAGGACTGATATGATCATACAACCGTATGTTGCATACGTATCTAACACAAGCATTCATCACTAGCTCTAGGCATCTCGAATTTTCATTATTTGTGCCATGTTGAACTACATCACAGTAGTAAAGATTAGGCAAGACTAGTGTTTGGACTAATTTTTGTTTAACATGGGTTGGAAATATTTTTCTAAATTTTTGAATTGCATGTAGGGAGGAGAGCGATTTCCGGCAAGCTGTGACTGTTTGTTCTTCCCAGTTTAG
The DNA here is from genome assembly GCF_021461385.2 of Schistocerca piceifrons. Taxonomy (NCBI): domain Eukaryota; kingdom Metazoa; phylum Arthropoda; class Insecta; order Orthoptera; family Acrididae; genus Schistocerca; species Schistocerca piceifrons. The sequence goes on along the minus strand of NC_060145.1, from coordinate 77,068,607 downwards.
GTGTTCATCCAAGATTATTCCAAGGTCTTTTACTGTTTTTTGGTATGGTAGTTGGGTACCATTGAGGAGTGTTTGAGGGACTGTTTCGCGAAAGTACCGACTGATTAACTTTGGATGAGATATAAGTATGACCTGGGTTTCCTTGGGGTTTAGTTTCAGACTTAGGTTCTGTGCCCATCGAGAAACAGAGCAAAGATCTGCGTTCATACTCGCTCTTGCGTCAGCAATGTTCTTGGGGCTTGCACTTATGTACAGTTGGATGTCATCGGCATATAGATGGTAGTTGCAGGAGTGAATCACTGAAGAAACATCATTAATGTACAGTGAGAAGAGTAATGGACCAAGGACGGAGCCTTGGGGAACTCCAGAGCGCACGTTTTTCCATGATGACTTTTCCGCCCCACAAATGACTTGTTGTCTTCTGTTTTTGAGGTAGCTGTCGAACCAGTGTATTGCGCTGTTTGAGAAATTCAGCTGCTTCATTTTAATTAGTAATATATCAAAGTCAACTGTATCAAAAGCCTTGCTAAAGTCAAGCAGTGTTAGGGTGGTAGCTTCACGTCTGTCCATAGCATGTTTAATGTCATCAGTTACTTTGATTAATGCAGTTGCTGTACTATGGTGCTTTCGAAAGCCTGACTGATATTTGTCGTGGATGTTATGAGTTTTGAGGTAATCCGTCAGCTGTTCATGGACGATGTATTCTAGGGCTTTAGATATTGCAGGAAGTATGCTGATCGGCCTGTAGTCACCTGGCGACTTAGGGTTGTCAGTCTTGGGTATAGGTTGAATTAAGCTTTGCTTCCACTCAGTAGGATATGTACTACTGACAAGAGACAGGTTGAAGATATCTGTGATAACTGGAGTAATAGTGTTTACGACGTTCTTAATCATGCCAATGCTCACTCCATCATTTCCTACTGCCTCGGAAGAGATTCTCATAATTGCCTTGTGTACTGTGCCGGTAGTGACATGTTTTAGGAAAAACTTGTCTCTCGAGAGATTGATATCTTGGGGCTGGTAATTTGTCGCTGCGTGGCAGTTTACGGCTGTTGAGAAGAAATCGTTTAATTCTTCTGCAGACGCTTCATAAACAGCGTCAGATCTTCGCTTCCCTATACCGAAACTGCGCAGCTTTTTCCACGGTGCAGCAGGTTTTGATATGCCGCATACGACAGAGCGGGCATGTCTGATTTTGGCATTCCTCACGCTTTGCTTGGTTCTATTTCGGAGTTTCCTATAAGCTTCGTACGCCTCGGGAGTTGGGTTACGCTTGAAGGCCCTATGTGCAGCATCACGTTCATTCATTAACTGGCGTAATGCAGTGGTGAGCCACGGAGCGGGAGCTCTCTTTACCTTGACAGTGCGTTGAGGAGCATGTTTATCATACAGTGCAATAATTTTGCGACATAATTCCCGAATTTTTCCGTCTAAAGTCGGTTCATTGCTTATATCATGCCAAGGGATGTCTGAGCAATCCTTTTGAAGAGCGTCATGGTTAACTTTTTTTAGGTTCCTGTAGGTTACCAGGTGAGATTTTTCTTTGGTAGTATGTACTGAGTAATTTAAGAAAATCACGTCATGAGCAGAGAGTCCTGGAGCGAATGTCTGATTGGCGTGAATTATTTTATCTGGTCGCTTTGTTGCTATTATATCTATGAGTGTATGGCTGTGTGGCGTGTGATGAGTTGGGTCCAGCGGTGTTAAACTCATATCATTGGAGTGGAACAGTCTCCTAAGTTTTTCTGCAGAGGGAGATTTTAACTGTAAGTCGATGTTTGTGTCGCCCATAATGATTATGTGTTCATACAGTGTCACGAGCGAGGACAGGGCAGACTGAAAGGAGGACATAGCACCGACGTTTGGAGGTTTATAGATTACTCCAATTAGCAGTTTCTGATTTGATGTATTTATTTCGAAAAACAAGAACTCTGCTTCTCCTTCGCCCTTTGCATCCGATGTGCATAGTATAGTAGGTCTCAGATCAGAGCGAATATAGGCACCCACACCACCCCCGCGTCGTGTTTCACGATCTGCCCTTAGGAGAGAGTAACCAGTGATTCGGATAGCGTCGGAAGAAATGTTTGGCATATCATCCTTGAACGTGACTTTTTATTTAATTAACGATTGCGGGCTCATTAAAAGCTATTATCTCATGATTAGGATCAATCCCTCTTTCCTCCTAGATAGTGATCATTCATTAACATTTACGTCATAAGAAAAAGGATTATTAATAAAAGTGATGTTAAATGACAATTACGTGTTATTCCGTTAGTGTGGAACCGACGTAATATCTCTGAAATGACATTGATATATAATTTGTGTTAAATACTGAACTGAGGTAGGAAGTAAATTGAAATTAGTGAACATTTGATACTGAGGCTATAGAAGCAGAAGCGCTTAAGGTTTCTCTTCTCTAAAATGGCAAAATAGGTACGAACTTTAACTCAATAGTCGACATTATGTATTGCAAAGACATTAGCGTTCCATACTTTTTTTGACGACGCGCTGTTAAACAAAGGAACGTTGAGTCTCTGTACGAGTAATAAAATTAAACCTAAAAACATAATTAATAACGGTGAACTCCTCTTTAACACACTGTATTGCGTGTCGTCATCGGTCAATAACTGCTCAACACTGGAGACCTGGGTGGTGAAATTAGAAGTCGGGCATATAAAACAAACTTAAAAATCCATTCAAGCTACAGTGGAGTCGGCACAACATGACGTGGGCAGTTACAGCATGGAAACTTGGATTGTTTAGTTTGAGTCTGAAAGGACGTACTAAGGTCTTCTCGAATGAAATTTATGGCTATGTGGCTTTAATGTTTACTCCCTGTGTATTTTAGATCTTTAAATTCAAGGTTACTGTGCCAAAGTTTAAAAACGTGGATTGTCTGATTACAGAATGAAAAGACGTTATAAGATCTTCTAGCGTACAATTTGTGGTTACGTGGTTTAATGTTTATTCTGTGTGTGTCTTAGATCTGACGGAACAGAGCGATGCCCGAGCTAGGCTTACACTAGTAGCCTTATTTCAACACCACATTAACAATCAAATGCATTTTTTTCACCTCTTCTGTGATTTATAGTTTTGAAACTTGCCATCTTCGTCAACATTCATTTTCTCACTGCTTATGGAACTTAAAAATGGCATCTACAAAATCTTAAATTTTTCCTTAAATGTTTTGAAGCGTCACTCGAATTGTTCACGTCATTAAATGTCTTATAGTGGCCATTTAACTACTGTTTTGCAAGTAGACAGTTGTTAATTGTTGTGTGACGGCCGCGAAGGCAAATATAGATTGTTAGAGAACAGCTTCATTTATGGCTCAACACCATACCACACCCAGCTCCATCTCCCAATGATCTCAGATATGTTACTAGGGAAATTTTATTTTAAGTTATTGCTAAAATGTGTGATCCCATCGTAAAAAAGTATGAATGAGGGATACTGAACATATGCAAAGGACAAGACGAATGGTAGCAGAAATACTGAAAAACCTGAACTGGTGGACGCTTAAAGGTAGTTTACTTATAAAGTACCCAGTAAAGAATCTACAAATATACTTCAGCTTCCTGCGTATAGCTCAGGTACAGACAGCAAAGACGAAATTAGATCTATAACAGCGCACACAAAGGAATTTAAGCAGTCATTCTTCCCATCCTCCAGAACCTATGGGAACGAGAAGTAACCCTAGCATGTGGTAAGTTGATAAGTACCGTCTGTTGTGGATTTCACAGTGTTTTCGAGTATGTAGATCTAGACGTAGAAGCATAAATGGGCAACAGATTTTGTTGATCAAAATCTCTTTCAACTCATTTCATTAGAACTCTTCAAAGTCTGCTGCATTTGGTGAGATTCCCTCATCTCGGCGAAGGCGCATGACAGTTACCTAATTTCGAGGTAGAAACAGCCAAAGGTGCAATATTCACTTTTTAGTCAATTGATGACTAGTTTCGGGTTACCTGAACCCATTTTCAAATCACCCAGACGGCAAAACAGTATTTTCCAAAATAGCATATAAACAATGTCAAGATTCTACACTATCTGGTCAAAAGCATCCGGAGACCTGGCTGAAAATGACTTACAAGTTCATGGCACCCTTCAACGGAAATGCTGGAATTCAGTATGGTGTTGCTCCATCCTTAGCCTTGATACCAACTTCCACTCTCGCAGGCATACGTTCAATCAGGTGCTGGAAGGTTTCCTGGGGAATGGCAGCCCATTCTTCACGGAGTGCTGCACTGAGGAGTGGTATCGATGTCGGTCTCTGAAGCCTGGCACGAAGTCGTCGTTCCAAAACATCCCAAATGTGTTCTATAGGATTCAGGTCAGGACTCTGTGCAGGCCAGTCAATTACAGGGATGTTATTGTCGTGTAACCACTCCGCCACAGGCCGTGCATTATGAACAAGTGCTCGATCGTGTTGAAAGATGCAATCGCCTTCCGCGAATTTATCTTCAACAGTGGGAAGCAAGAAGGTGCTTAAAACATCAGTGTAGGCTTGTGCTGTGATAGTGGTGCGCAAAACAACAAGGGGTGCAAGCCCCCTCCATGGAAAACACAGATACACCATAACACCACCGCCTCCGGATTTTACTCTTGGCACTACACGCCCTGCAGATGACGTTCACCGACCATTCGCCATACCCAAACCCTGTCATAGGATCGCCACTTTGTTTACCGTGATTCGTGACTCCACACAACGTTTTTCCACAGTTCATTCGTCCAATGTTTACGCTCCTTGCACAAAGCGAGGCGTCGTTCCGCATTTACCGGCGTGATGTGTGGCTTATGAGCAGCCACTCGACCATGAAATCCAAGTTTTCTCTCCTACCGTCTAACTGTCATAGTACTTGCAGTAGATCCTGATGCAATTTGGAATTCCTGTGTGATAGTCTGGGTAGACGTCGGCCTAATACATATTACGACCCTCTTCAGCTGAGGGTGCTCTCTGTCAGTCAATAGAGGAGGTCGGCCGGTACGCTTTTGCACTGCATGTGTCCCTTCACGTTTCCACTTCACTACCACATCAGAAACAGTGGATCTATGGATGTTTAGTAGTGAGGAAATCACGCGTAAAGACCTATGACACAAGCGACACAAAATCACCTGACCACGTCCATGAGTTCCGCGGAGCGCCCCATTCTGCTCTCTCATGATGTCTAATGACTACTGAGGTCACTGATATGAAGTATCTGGCAGTAGGTGGCAGCACAATGCACCTAATATGAAAAACTTATGTTTTTGGAATGTCTGGATACTTTTGCTGACATAGTGTACATCAAGTTTAACCATTAGTAGTTGAAACGTCCCCTTTGAACAATTATACAAGATTGTGCTTATCCTGACACACAATATTTTTTTTAGCGCAACGCAATCTGACTTTCAAAAATCCCTACAAAATAATGGCCCTGACTAACATTAACCTATACGTTTCACAAATCACTTACCTCACAAAAATCTTCGTTACTCGAACTACTGCAATACTGCCAGCTAAATAAAAGATTCAAACTACTGAAGGCACTAACTACTGATAGGCATAGTTAGCAAATGAAAGATTTTAATAGAGAACAAACAATGTATTTACCTTAATAGTCATAACATATATAGCAGTTCATGACATCCAGTCTTACAAATTTCCAAACTCCGCCATTTCTCTCCCCACATCCACCACTGCTGGCGGCTCACCTCCAACTGCGCAACGCTACGCGCTGTTAACAGCCAACAGTCCAACACTACAATGGCGAATATTACAACAATGCCACCCAGCCACAGACTGCACACAGCACAGCCAGTGATTTTCATATAGAGCGCTACATGGCGTTACCAATATAAAAACCTAAACAGCCTACTTACATAGCGACAAAATAAACATATAGCCGTTATAACCTACAGGCGCATCGTGTCTGCGAAGCCTGTCACTGTTCATGGTTCAAATGGCTCTAAGCACTATGGGACTTAACATCCGAGGTCGTCAGTCCCCTAGACTTAGAACTACTTAAACCTAACTAACCTAAGAACATCACACACATCCATGCCCGAGGCAGGATTCGAACCTGCGACTGTAGCAGCCACGTGGTTCCGGACTGAAGGGCCTAGAGCTGCTCGGCCACAGCGGCCGGCGTTCATGGTTAAACTAGACTTTGTTGCACGTATATCTTGACAAGGTTACGTGGTTTATATGCTGTTTCGGAAAACATTGTTTTTTCTGTGTAGATGATTTGAAAACGGATTCAGGTAACCAGAAACTAGTCATTAATTAACTAAAAAGTGAATTTTGTAACTTTGGCTGTTCCTATATCGAAATGGTCAAAAGAAGTTGGTGTCCTACAGTGAATCCAGCATGCTAGAAATCTGCAATGTTAGCTGAGTTAACGGAGCGCAAAAAGTCGTACGATTTGAATGCTAGTCTCAGCGACTGGTTACGTCATCGACCCTGACGCTGACTTCACAGAAATAAACAAACGCTGCTCGTCTACACCACGGCAATGATAATTTGGTTCCACGGATGCTGAATGAACGATAATAAGAATGTAAAATTTTGCTTCTTCCTTGTCGTTACGTTTCAGCTTTCAAGTATACTAAAGAGTTTTTACATGTATATCGTGTCTGCGAAGCTCGCAACTACGGTCGTTTAGGAACCTGCAGTGTACGTTCCTGTGCGCAGGCGTCTCGTTCAACAGCGGATGATTGTTAGCAAATTCTGTGAAAATGAATTTGGTTCATATTGAATTCCTTCTTAGCCTTTTTTTAATTACGTCCAGCCGGCCGAGTGACCGAGCGGTTCTAGGTGCTACAGTCTGGAGCCGCGCGACCGCAACGGTAGCTGGTTCGAATCCTGCCTTGGGCATGGATGTGTGTGATGTCCTTAGGTTACTTAGGTTTAAGTAGTTCTAAGTTCTAGGGGACTGATGACCTCAGAAGTTAAGTCCCATAGTGGTCAGAGACATTTGAACCGTTTTGAATAACGTCCATTTGTGATGCTGCAGCTGAAATAATTATTGTACCGAGGAATGTGTAAGCAAACGGACTCGCCAAATTTAGACACTGTACTTGAGTCTGAGAATTTGCCCAAACAATAAATTTGAACAAAATAAGGTAGTCTACCCAATTAGGCAACGGATACGTCGCAGAAAAGTAACAACGCAGAACTACTGTTTAACTTACGGGTATTACGTAAATTGTACGATAAATGTGCTATAAACTATGAATAAATTTAGATTTATCTACATAGTAAGAAATATATGAACAAATGAATCTGAAAGAGACCCATGAGGTTCTTCCTCTTCAACCGACATAGTTAAGTGTGCGAACAGATGCAACAATGCACGGTAGACAATACAGATTTCAGATTCGCTCTCATAGCAATGCCTAACTCACTCCGCTCATCAAACTTGTACCTTTTATAAACCTCTGTTTACAGTTCATGCCGTTGATCCCCATAACGTACACATTTCACGCGCTAAACACGTATAGCTCAGTAATGCTGAATACGCTAGAACAGCAACGCTGATAATTTTTCCGCCGCCGCAGACGAACAACAACGTAGATTGCACATGATAAAACACAGAAATAAATTACATAACATAATGCAAGCAATAGTTATTTTATGTAAACTTTCCACGTTAGTGAAAACTTACGTTCGTTTAACAGTAATCGTCAGCGCTTTCACGTAAACCATTACACTGTTTATTTTTATTTGTTTAGCAGATCACATTATGGCCTTCAGGTCCTCTCTTATATCGGACCGGTGTTTTCCAGGTACAGGATTTTTAAATCATAGTTATTTAAGATATTAAATTAATTTTAATAGAACGAACAGAAATATAATGGCATTAATACGAGGGAGTGCATAAAAGTATTGCTTAGGTATTTTTTGCTCTGTTCTCATTATCGGTTGATGTCTTACAGTTCATGTACAATATTCGATCGACTTTCCCGCTACGCTGACGCAAGTTCAGCATTCTGCCGCACACGTGAGATGACCGGTGTGTAATATAGTCAGTACGTGAAAAATAACTCATTGTAATCCAGTCTCACGAGTTCGAAGAGCGCCTTCTCCTTCAGTATGACGATACAAGACCACGCATGACCGCTGCGACACGTACAACAGTTCAACACCTTGGCTTCTCTGTCATCGATCGTCATCCTTGCAGAGACGACATTGCCCCATTCGATTTTTATCTGTTTCCAGGACTTAAAAAAACATCTTCACTTTGATAGTGATGAAGCGGTGCAAGCAGAGGTAAGGTTGTGGCTCCGTCAACGAAGTCAAAAATTTTGCAATGACGGTATCAACGAACTGATGTCCTCGGAAGAAATATGTTCGTCGCCGAGTGACTATAATGAGAAAAAGATATGTAGACATGAAAAATAAAGGTGTAGAATGTTAATGAAACTTGTTATATTTAAAAGGCTTTGAGAGTTTTGACATAAAATTTTCGGAAGCTTTAATGTTCAGCACTCCCTCACAGAAGTCTTGAATTTTATGACAGTGTGAATAATAGTACCAATTGAAAACTAACAGTTTTAATGCCAGCGATAGTACAGTTACGTCGCCATGTGCCGAGGGATAGAGAATGATTAAAATTCACCATCTGAATCTTCTATGGATCCCAGTGGTCCATTGTGGGATGTAATGATCGTATGGCAGCCGATCTTGGTAGATACACTAATGCATTAATGCGGAACCTAATTGTGCTGTCAAAAACTGGTTCCTGTTTTGGAAACTAGAAGCAAATCTCCCGCTGTACAAAGTTTGTAAGATAGTGTGACATCCACTCTGTTATTTCACAAGCCATAACGTGAGTGACCACTATGGCTGTCGAGAGGAAAGACCATGCTCTGTTGGTGAAGTATTTTTATGTGAGCGGCAGCAATTACAATGCGGCATTGAGAGAGTACCGCTGATTGGAAGGTCTGAGGAGATCCCGATCTCATTATATGGTTTAAAGAAGATGACATTGAAATTCTAAAACAAGGGTGAGACTGGAGTGGCACCTCGAAGAGGAAGGCGTCCTATCCCGATGGAAATCAACTGACCGTGCTGCACGTGTCCAAGGTAGTGCTAGCGCTCGCGCAGCGTCACAAGAATTGTTCGTCCAACGGTCAACAGTATGGAAAACTTTGTGGTCTGTATTACACTGGTACCCATAGAAGACTCAGATGGTGCAGCAACTGAAGCCTCATGATCCGCAGCAACGATGTTGTGAGTTTGCTCTTCGGTTTCTGGCATGGATCAAAGTTATTGACATGTCGCCGGCCAATTCTATGGAGTGACGAGGCACATTCTACACTACAGAGTACAGTGAACACACAGAACTACCGAATTTGGGTTATTGTTAAATTGTGAGTTGTGCACGAAGAGCCATTGCACTCGCTGTATGGAGTGGATATGCAAGCACCTTTGTTCCCGGTCCCTTCTTATTTTCTAGAATACACCCAGAGGGCCTGTCAGGAGCAACGTGACTGCTGCTTGTTATCGAGACCTGTTTGTACAGTGAGTGATTCCTGCTTCGGAAGAGCGCAACTGTGAAGAAACCACTGTTTCCATGAAATGTGGGGCAGCACCTCATGTCGCTCGGCCAGTGACAGATCTGCTTAATGCAGCTTGCCACGAATGTGCTACCCCCAGAGGTTTTCCAGAAGCGTGGCCCGCAACAGCAGCTGATCTCAGTGTGACTTTTGGCTCTGGGAATATCTAGAGTTGGTTTGGTCTTGGCTCTGAAAGTCAGTATACACGAACACGTTCAGATTCCACCGGAACCGGTGCGTGTCTGGTGCTCATACTGAACAAATTGTGTAAGCGACGGTTAATAATATAACCATCATTATGCCTTTCTCATTTGTTTGACCTTCTCTGCTCACGCCACGTTCTTAAACCACTGCACATGGAAACTTTTGTAAACCCTCGTCGACAGATTTGTAAAGGCCTCGTCGCTACTGCTGTGGAGGCCGAGTTGCCATTGCTGTTACGGTAGGCCGAGTTTGTGACTTCGTGAAACGGATTCTGGTGCAGTACACCGCTAACACAATTTCTCCCTGCCAGTATTACACAGTTCTGCCCAAGGGTCATCTAACAAGATAGTAGAACGAAGCTTCTAGAACACTCCAAGAAATTAGGAACAAAGTCACACAAATGAGTAAAAAGGTTACATATCTCTGTGAATTGTTGGCTATTGGAGTCTGCAACACTGCATGTAACATAAAACAAAAAAGGCTCTCAATGACTAAGTGCGAATAATCGTAGGTAAACTTCACCGTACGTAACAAATGCATGCATTTCTGTCTTCAAAGTGCCGTCCGTTGTCTGTCCGTTGTCTTCTGGTCATTGGCGGATTGTATTAGGCCGGCCACTGGCAGAGACGAAGTCGATATCTTCATCCTCAGCGCCGCTCGTTGCGCTGGTGGGTCTCGCGCGAGTGACGAGTCTCTACGGTAGTGGCACCAGCTCGCATCTTTGCACCTGCGGTGCTTTTGCCCTGGCTATGTCTTGTTCGGACGACACAGTAGAAACATTTCTACGAGTATCTTCTTTCTTGCGTTCACAGCGCCACATTTGCACCTGGTGGCCAAAACTGGAACTAATTTTTTTTTTTTTTTTTCCAGTGTCAATCGTTTCACGTTAACTCATTAGAGTATCTACGAAGTTTCGCTGCCGTATGATAATTACAGCCCACACCGGACCTCCGTGAGCAACTGCAGTTTGATTATAACCACCCAGTACGAATTGAAATCCAGGCCACTGTGTTTTTCTCTGCTCTGATATTCCCGTGTCACTAACCTTTACGTTGCACTATTTACATACGAGGTGCGACAATAAAGTAATGAGACTGATGTGAAAAAAAAATGTTGCTTACCGTTTTTGTCAAATTTAGTGTTGTCTCCTTCAAATTAGTTCCCTTCTGATTGCACACACTTTTTCCAGCGCTTCTGCCATTGACGGTAACATTTCTGGAAGTCATATTCTGTCATATCCTCCAAGACCCTCTTCACAGCTTTTTGGACATCTTGTGTTGTTTGAAAATGATGTCCCTTGACCGCCATTTTGACTCTTGGAAACAGAAAAAAGTCTCATGGAGCGATATTTGGTGAATAAGGTGGCTTTGGTGGTACGTAAAATTTGTTTTGAGGTTAAAATTTGCTGTACTGACAGAGCTGTGTGGGATGGCACATTATCGTGAGCAGAATCCAATTATCAGCAATGTTGGCACGGACACGAAGAACTCTTTTACGAAGTCTTTCTAAAATTTCTCTGTAGTAATATTGGTTAACTGTTTGTCCAGGAGGAACCCACTCTTTATGAACAATTCCCTTGGAATCAAAGAAGCACACAAGCATGCACTTCACTTTTGACTTTGCCATGCGAGCTTTTTTTGGCCTGAGAACCATTGCGAACTTTGGCGTTTTGTCTCTGGATCGTACTGAAAAAACCAACTTTCATCACCAGTGATAACACGGCTCAACAATTCTGGATTGATTTCCGTTTGCTCTAACAGATCGGCTGCCACATTTCTCCGTGTTTCTCGCTGTTGTGATGTGAGATTTTTTTTGGACCATTTTTGCACAAATCTTTCTCATGCCGAGACCTTCAGTTATTATTAGACGAACCGTTTCTCAATTGATGTTCAGTTCTTCTGCAATCATTTTCACGGATAATCTTCAATCAGATCGTACGAGTTCACGCACCCAGGCCAAGTTGACATCCGTCCGTGAGGTTGATGGTCGTCCACTGCGGTCTTCAACATTCGTTCTGCCTTTACTAAACATTTTATGCCAACGAAAAACTTGAGCTCTTGACATAACCTCCTCTCCAAAAACGTTCTGAAGCTTACGATATGTTGCGGTCACGTTTTCACCCAATTTGACGCAAAAATAAATGGCGTATCGTTGTGCTATATAATTTGGTTCCATTTCCGTGACGAGAGACACAAACACGTGTTAACTTATTACTGCACAACTCACAACTGAGCAGTTGCATTGATGTGCTGCTTGGACAAGAAGTAGCTTAAAGACCAAGGTCAAAGACATTGTGCCTACACAAGCCTGCAGAGTTGCCACATCTTGAAAAGAAAATCAGTCTCATTACTTTATTGTCGCACCTCGTATATTGGCGAATTCTCCCCAGAAATGTAAGATGTTAAGCAAATAACTCGATCAATTTTTCTTTGAGTTCTTCTTGTTATTCCAATAGGCTTTCATTCTTTCCGTAAAGACTTGTTTATGCTCATCCGACCACTTTGGTCTGTACTGTTTTGCTCTGATATAACTTCCCATTTGTCTACTTTGTGTCTGAAGGTGTCTCTTTCTAGAATGTTGGTTGATCTTATGTTTGCATTATTTAAGTCCTTTCGAATTTCATCTAGCCAAGGTGTGGAATTCTTAAGTGAGGCTACATAATCCATTATTCTCTTCGTCTGTCGATTTTTTGGTAGTTGGCTGAGATGACCAAAGAATTTCATTCACCTTTTCCTAATATCAATTTAGATATTTGAAAACTTTTCTGTTGTTTTAATTGATTGTAGCCTATAACCGTCTTGGGTACGTCTTCCTCCTAGAATTTTCCTAATGATCTCCCTCTTTTCTTTTCTGATGTCTGAAAGTTGTTGTTTTCTGTTAAAGGTTGGTGTATCACTTGCGTAGAGGATTGCTAGTTCTATGGCAGTATTGTAGTGTCGAATATTTGCCCTCTTGGCACTGATTTTTTGTTGTAGAGGTTTCGCGTTAACCCTAATCTTTTTTTTAATTTTTTGGAGGCGATGTTGCTCTGAGATTTTTTTAATACCTGTCGTTCGATGAAATCTCCATATATAAGTTAGGAAAGAAAACGGCCTGTGCCTGGAATTAAAAATAGTATTTTCGAGGCCTCATAATGAAGAGCATTTAATTGCAGCTGAGGCAATTTCTAGGATCAAAAGAGGGAAGGAAGGTTAGCGTTCAATGTCCCGTCGACGAAGACGTCTATTGAGACGGAGCACAAGCTCTGTCTAGAAGAAACGAGAGGCAGTAAACTGACAGTGGCCAAAAATCTGATAACCCATAGCTGAGTGGCCGAAATACACTACTGGCCATTAAAATCGCTACACCACGAAGATGACGTGCTACAGACGCGAAATTTAACCGACAGGAAGAAGATGCTGTGATATGCAAATGATTAGCTTTTCAGGTTGGCGCCGGTGGCGACACCTATAACGTGCTGACATAAGGAAAGTTTCCAACCGATTTCTCATACACAAACAGCAGTTGACCGGCGTTGCCTGGTGAAACGTTGTTGTGATGACTCGTGTAAGGAGGAGAAATGCGTACCATCACGTTTCCGTCTTTGATGAAGATCGGATTATAACCTATCGTGAATGCGGTTTATCGTATCGCGACATTACTGCTCGCGTTGGTCGAGATCCAATGACTGTTAGCAGAATATGGAATCGGTGGGTTCAGGAGGACAATACGGAACGCCGTGCTGGATCCCAATGGCCTCGTATCACTAGCAGTCGAGATGACAGGCATCTTATCCGCATGGCTGTAACGGATCGTGCAGCCACGTCTCGATCCCTGAGTCAACTGATGGGGACGTTTGCAAGACAACAACCATCTGCATGAACAGTTCGACGACGTTTGCAGCAGCATGGACTATCAGCTCGGAGACCATGGCTGCGGTTACACTTGACGCTGCATCACAGACAGGAGCGCCTGCGATGGTGTACTCAACGACGAACCTGGGTGCACGAACGGCAAAACGTTATTTCTTCGGATGAATCCAGGTTCTGTTTACAGCATCATGATGGTCGCATCCGTGTTTGATGACATCGCGGTGAACGCACATTGGAAGCGTGTATTCGTCATCGCCATACTGGCGTATCACCCGGCGTGATGGTATGGAGTGCCATTGGTTACACGTCTCGGTCACCTCTTGTTCGCATTGACGGCACTTTGAACAGTGGACGTTACATTTCAGATGTGTTACGACCCGTGGCTCTGCCCTTCATTCGATCCCTGTGAAACCCTACATTTTAGCAGGATAATGCACTACCGGATGTTGCAGGTCCTGTGCGGGCCTTACTGGATACAGAAAATGTTCGACCGCTGCCCTGGTCACCACATTCTCCAGATCTCCCACCAATTGAAAACGACTGGTCAATACGCCAGTCACTACTCTTGATGAACTGTGGCATCGTGTTGAAGCTGCATGGGCAGCTGTACCTGTACACGCCATCCAAGCTCTGTTTGACTCAATGCCCAGGCGTATCAAGGCCGTTATTACGGCCAGAGGTGGTTGTTCTGGGTACTGATTTCCCAGGATCTATGCACCCAAATTGCGTGAAAATGTAATCACACGTCAGTTCTAGTATAATATATTTTTCCAATGAATACCCGTTTATCATCTTCATTTCTTCTGCGTGTAGCAATTTTAATGGCCAGTAGTGGAGGATGTGAATCTTGCTCCTCGAGAACGCGACTGCAGTGGGTCAGCCGTTGCCCCGTGTCGGCCCGTAATTCACCAGCTAGCGTAACAGCAGCAGATGAACTCGTCGACCGTGCGAACGTAAACAGGTAGGCGGTGCGTGGGGGAAGACAGGCGCGTAAAAACTGGTAGGCTGCTGGTGGGCTGGAGCGACGCCCGGCAGCGGTGTGGGTCGCTGCAGCAGTAACAGAGGCGTCGCCAGCCATGAAGGCCGCGCTCGTAACGAGTGTCCTCCTACTGCTGCTGCTGCTGGTACTGCAGGCGCCTGCGGAGGAGCCCGACAATTGGGAGCGCCGCGAAGGTGAGTCCCAGACAACAGATGTACGGCGGGAACTCTGTCCGGGCTTACTGTTTTCCAGACTGCTATGAAAAACGGAGCAGTGCTCTTCACGTACAACACCCTAAGAGCCACGGAAGGAGGTAAGGTGCCCGATTTTACGTTTCAAGACATTCTGAAGGCTTTCGTTGAGTGACAAGCCTGTGTCTACTAAACGAAATACATCAGTGCAGTTTGTCCAGCTACACTGGACTGGCAGTTTCTTCACAAAAAGAGTAGAGCTGGTATTTTAGTCATCCTGTGGCATGCATACTAAAATATGCCATCTAAATTAACATCATAACGTCACAAATATGCAGGGTGGTCCATTCATCGTGACCGGGCCAAATATATCACGAAATAAGCATCAAACGAAAAAACTACAAAGCATGAAACTTGTCTAGCTTGAAGGGGGAAACCAGACGGCGCTATGGTTGGCCCGCTAGATGGCGCTGCCATAGGTCAAACAGATATCAACTGCGTTTTTTTAAATAGGAACCCCCATTTTTATTACATATTCGTGTAGTACGTAATGAAATATGAATGTTTCAGTTGGATCACTTTTTTCGCTTTATGATAGATGGCGCTGTAATAGTCACAAACATATTGCTCTCAATTTTAGACGAACAGTTGGTAACATATAGGTTTTTTAAATTAAAATTCAGAACGTAGGTAGGTTTGAACATTTTATTTCAGTTGTTCCAATGTGATACATGTACCTTTGTGAACTTGTCATTTCTGAGAACGCATGCTGTTACAGCGTGATTACCTGTAAATACAGCATTAATGCAATAAATGATCAAAATGATGTCCGTCAACCTCAATGCATTTGCCACTGCGCTGACGCATGTTGACAGGCGTTGTCGGTGGATCACGATAGCAAATATCCTTCAAATTTACTCACAGAAAGAAATCTGGGGACGTCAGATCCGGTGAACGTGCGGGCCATGGTATGGTGCTTCGACGACCAATCCACCTGTCATGGCCGGCAGGTGTGGCCTGCGGTTCTAGGCGCTTCAGTCTGGAACCGCATGACCGCTACGGTCGCTGGTTCGAATCCTGCCTCGGGCATGGATGTGTGTGATGTCCTTAGGCTAGTTAGGTTTAGTTAGTTCTAAGTTCTAGGCGACTGATGACGTCAGAAGTGAAGTCGCATAGTGCTCAGAGCCATTTGAACCATTTGAACCACCTGTCATGAAATACGCTATTCAATACCGCTTCAACCGCACTCGAGCTATGTGTCGGACATCCATCATGTTGCAAGTACATCGCCATTCTGTCATTCAGTGAAACATCTTGTAGTAACATCGGTAGAACATTACGTAGGAAATCAGCATACATTGCACCATTTAGATTGCCATCGAGAAAATGGGGGCAATTATCCTTCCTTCCATAATGCCGCACCATACAATAACCCGCCAAGGTCGCTGATGTTCCACTTATCGGAACCATCGTGGATTTTCCGTTGCCCAATAGTGCATATTATGCCGGTTTACGTTACCGCTGTTGGTGAATGACGCTCCGTCGCTAAATAGAACGCGTGCAAAAAATCTGACATCATCCCGTAATTTCTATTGTGCCCGGTGGCATAACTGTACACGACATTCAAAGTCGTCGCCATGCAATTCCTGATGCATAGAAATATGGTACGGGTGCGATCGATGTTGATGTAGCATTCTCAACGCCGACGTTTTTGAGATTCCCGATTCTCGCGCAGTTTGTCTGCTACTGATGTGCGGATTAGCCGCGACAGCAGCTAAAACATCTACTTGGGCATCATCATTTGTTTCAGGTCGTGGTTGACGTTTCACATGTGGCTGAACACTTCCTGTTTCCTTAAATAACGTAACTATCCAGCGAACGGTCCGGACACTTGGATGATGTCGTCCAGGATACCGAGCAGCATGCATAGCACACGCCCATTGGGCATTTTGATCACAATAGCCATACATCAACACTATATCGACCTTTTCCGCAATTGGTAAACGGTCCATTTTAACACGGGTGATGTATCACGAAGCAAATACCATCCGCACTGGAGGAATGTTACGTGATACCACGTACTTAAACGTTTGTGACTATTACAGCGCCATCCATCACTAATCGAAAAAAGTGGTCCAACAAAAACATTCTATTTCTTTACGTACTAGACGAATATGTAATAATAAATGGGGGTTCCTATGTAAAAAAACGCAGTTGATATCCGTTTGACCTAAGGCAGCGCCATCTAGCGGGCCAACCATAGCGCCACTGGTTTCTCCCTTCAAGCTAGACGAGTTTCGTTCTTTGTACTTTTTTCGTTTGATGCTTATTTCGTGAGATCTTTGGCCCGGTCACTATCAATGGACCACCCTGTAGACGTGTAAAACATAAAAAGTATATAACTGACAATCGATAATAATAATGAAAATTACCACCAATTTAGCAGCTGGACATGAGAATTGTTAATGTTGTTGTTGTTGTGGTATTCAGTCCTGAGACTGGTTTGATGCAGCTCTCCACTCTATCCTGTGCAAGCTTCTTCATCTCCCAGTACCTACTGCAACCTACATCCTTCTGAATCTGCTCAGTGTATTTATCTCTTGGTCTCACTCTCCGATTTTTACCCTCCACGCTGCCCACCAATACTAAATTTGTGATCCCTTGATGCCTCAGAACATGTCCTACCAACCGATCCCTTCTTCTAGTCAAGTTGTGCCACAAACTCCTCTTCTCCCCAATCCTATACAGTACCTCCTCATTAGTTATGTGATCTACCCGTCTAATCTTCAGCATTCTTCTGTAGCACCACATTTCGAAAGCTTCTATTCTCTTCTTGTCCAAACTAGTTATCGTCCATGTTTCACTTCCATACATGGCTACACTTCATACATATGCTATCAGAAACGACTTCCTGACACTTAAATCTATACCCGAAGTTAACAAATTTCTCTTCTTCAGAAACGCTTTCCTTGCCATTGCCAGTCTACATTTTATATCCTCACTACTTCGACCATCATCAGTTATTTTACTCCCTAAATAGCAAAACTCCTTTACTACTTTAAGTGTCTTATTTCCTAATCTAATTCCCTCAGCATCACCCGATTTAATTTGACTACATTCCATTATCCTCGTTTTGCTTTTGTTGATGTTCATCTTATATCCTCCTTTCAAGACACAGTCCATTCCGTTCAACTGCTCTTCCAAGTCCTTTGCTGTCTCTGACAGAATTACAATGTCATCGGCGAACCTCAAAGTTTTTACTTCTTCTCCATGAATTTTAATACCTACTCCGAATTTTTCTTTTGTTTCCTTTACTGCTTGCTCAATATACGGATTGAATAACATCGGGGAGAGGCTACAACCCTGTCTCACTCCTTTCCCAACCACTGCTTCCCTTTCATGCCCCTCGACTCTTATAACTGCCATCTGGTTTCTGTACAAATTGTAAGTAGCCTTTCGCTCCCTGTATTTTACCCCTGCCACCTTCAGAATTTGAAAGAGAGTATTCCAGTTAACATTGTCAAAAGCTTTCTCTAAGTCTACAAATGCTAGAAACGTAGGTTTACCTTTTCTTAATCTTTCTTCTAAGATAAGTCGTAAGGTTAGTATTGCCTCACGTGTTCCAACATTTCTATGGAATCTAAACTGATCTTTCCCGAGGTCCGCTTCTACCAGTTTTTCCATTCGTCTGTAAAGAATTCGCGTTAGTATTTTGCAGCTGTGACTTATTAAACTCTTAGTTCGGTAATTTTCACATCTGTCAACACCTGCTTTCTTTGGGATTGGAATTATTACATTCTTCTTGAAGTCTGAGGGTATTTCGCCTGTCTCATACATCTTGCTCACCAGATGGTAGAGTTTTGTCATGACCGGCTCTCCCAAGGCCATCAGTAGTTCTAATGGAATGTTGTCTACTCCCGGGGCCTTGTTTCAACTCAGGTCTTTCAGTGCTCTGTCAAACTCTTCACGCAGTATCTTATCTCCCATTTCGTCTTCATCTACATCCTCTTCCATTTCCATAATATTGTCCTCAAGTACATCGCCCTTGTATAGACCCTCTATATACTCCTTCCACCTTTCTGCCTTCCCTTCTTTGCTTAGAACTGGGTTGCCATCTGAGATCTTGATATTCATACAAGTGGTTCTCTTCTCTCCAAAGGTCTCTTTAATTTTCCTGTAGGCAGTATCTATCTTACCCCTAGTGAGACAAGCCTCTACATCCTTACATTTGTCCTCTAGCCACCCCTGCTTAGCCATTTTGCACTTCCTGTCGATCTCATTTTTGAGACGTTTGTATTCCTTTTTGCCTGCTTCATTTACTGCGTTTTTATATTTTCTCCTTTCATCAGTTAAATTCAATATTTCTTCTGTTACCCAAGGATTTCTGCTAGCCCTCGTCTTTTTACCTACTTGATCCTCTGCTGGCTTCACTACTTCATCCCTCACAGCTACCCATTCTTCTTCTACTGTATTTCTTTCCTTCATTCCTGTCAATTGTTCCCTTATGCTCTCCCTGAAACTCTCTATAACCTCTGGTTCTTTCAGTTTATCCAGGTCCCATCTCCTTAAATTCCCACCTTTTTACAGCTTCTTCAGTTTCAATCTGCAGTTCATAACCAATAGATTGTGGTCATAATCCACATCTGCCCCTGGAAATGTCTTACAGTTTAAAACCTGGTTCCTAAATCTCTGTCTTACCATTACATAATCTATCTGATACCTTTTAGTATCTCCAGGATTCTTCCATGTATACAACCTTCTTTTATGATTCTTGAACCAAGTGTTAGCTATGATTAAGTTATGCTCTGTGCAAAATTCTACCAGACGGCTTCCTCTTTCATTTCTTCCCCCCAATCCATATTCACGTACTATGTTTCCTTCTCTCCCTTTTCCTACTGACGAATGCCAGTCACCCATGACTATTACATTTTCGTCTCCCTTCACTACCTGAATAATTTCTTTTATCTCGTCATACATTTCACCTATTTCTTCATCATCTGCAGAGCTAGTTGGCATATAAACTTGTACTACTGTAGTAGGCATGGGCTTTGTGTCTATCTTGGCCACAATAATGCGTTCACTATGCTGTTTGTAGTAGCTAACCCGCACTCCTATTTTTTTTATTCATTATTAAACCTACTCCTGCATTACCCCTATTTGATTTTGTATTTATAACCCTGTAATCACCTGACCAAAAGTCTTGTTCCTCCTGCCACCGAACTTCACTAATTCCCACTATATCTAACTTTAACCTATCCATTTTCCTTTTTAAATTTTCTAGCCTACCTGCCCGATTAAGTGATCTGACATTCCACGCTCCGATCCGTAGAATGCCAGTTTTCTTTCTCCTGATAACGACGTCCTCTTGAGTAGTCCCCGCCCGGAGATCCGAATGGGGGACTATTTTACCTCCGGAATATTTTACCCAAGAGGACGCCATCATCATTTATCATACAGTAAAGCTGCATGTCCTCGGGAAAAATTACGGCTGTAGTTTCCCCTTGCTTTCAGCCGTTCGCAGTACCAGCACAGCAAGGCCGTTTTGGTTAATGTTACAAGGCCGGATCAGTCAATCATCCAGACTGTTGCCCCTGCAACTACTGAAAAGGCTGCTGCCCCTCTTCAGGAACCACATGTTTGTCTGGCCTCTCAACAGATACCCCTCCGTTGTGGTTGCACCTACGGTACGGCCATCTGTATCGCTGAGGCACGCAAGCCTCCCCGCCAACGGCCAGGTCCATGGTACATGGGGGGATTCTTATGTTTGTTAGCATAAATCATGTTTGTCGTCCTTACATTGCTTACCTCCTTGAGCTGCTTTTGCATAGCATTCGAGATGATCGATTCAAAGCTTGTTGTAAAGAGCAATCAAAAAGTTTCCGTTTGATGACGTTGCTGCAACGTATTTGCAAAGCGGCGCGACACCGATGCGAGTATACAGGGTGTTACAAAAAGGTACGGCCAAACTTTCAGGAAACATTCCACATACACAAAAAGAAAGAAAATCTGTTATGTGGACGTGTGTCCGGAAACGCTTAGTTTCCATGTTAGAGCTCATTTTATTACTTCTCTTCAAATCACATTAATCATGGAATGGAAACACACAGCAGCAGATCGTACCAGCGTGACTTTAAACACTTTGTTACAGGAAATGTTCAAAATGTCCTTCCTTAGCGAGGATACATGCATCCACCCTCCGTCGCATGGAATCCCTGATGCGCTGATGCGGCCCTGGAGAATGGCGTATTGTATCACAGCCGTCCACAATACGAGCACGAAGAGTCTCTACATTTGGTACCGGTGTTGCGTAGACAAGAGCTTTCAAATGCCCCCATAAACGAAAGTCAAGAGGGTTGAGGCCAGGAGAGCGTGGAGGCCATGGAATTGGTCCGCCTCTACCAATCCATCGGTCACCGAATATGTTGTTGAGAAGCGTACGAACACTTCGACTGAAATGTGCAGGAGCTCCATCGTGCATGAACCACATGTTGTGTCGTACTTGTAAAGGCACATGTTCTAGCAGCACAGGTAGAGTATCCCGTATGAAATCATGATAACGTGCTCCATTGAGCGTAGGTGGAAGAACATGGGGCCCAATCAAGACATCACCAACAATGCCTGCCCAAACGTTCACAGAAAATCTGTGTTGATGACTTGATTGCACAATTGCGTGCGGATTCTCTTCAGCTCACACATGTTGAGTGTGAAAATTTACAATTTGATCACGTTGGAATGAAGCCTCATCCGTAAAGATAACAATTGCACGGAAATGAGGATTGACACATTGTTGGATGAACCATTCGCAGAAGTGTACCCGTGGAGGCCAATCAGCTGCTGATAGTGCCTGCACACGCTGTACATGGTACGGAAACAACTGGTTCTCCCGTAGCACTCTCCATACAGTGACGTGGTCAACTTTACCTTGTACAGCAGCAACTTCTCTGACGCTGGCATTAGTATTATCGTCAACTGCACGAATAATTGCTTCACCATTGCAGGTGTCGTCGTTCTAGGTCTTCCCCAGTCGCGAGTCATAGGCTGGAATGTTCCGTGCTCCCTAAGACGCCGATCAATTGCTTCGAACGTTTTCCTGTCGGCACACCTTCGTTCTGGAAATCTGTCTCGATACAAACGTACCGCGCCACGGGTATTGCCCCGTGCTAATCCGTACATCAAATGGGCATCTGCCAACTCCGCATTTGTAAACATTGCACTGACTGCAAAACCACGTTCGTGGTGAACACTAACCTGTTGATGCTACGTACTGATGTGCTTGATGCTAGTACCATAGAGCAATGAGTCGCATGTCAACACAAGCACCGAAGTCAACATTACCTTCCTTCAACTGGGCCGCCGGCCGAAGTGGCCGTGCGGTTAAAGGCGCTGCAGTCTGGAACCGCAAGGCCGCTACGGTCGCAGGTTCGAATCCTGCCTCGGTCATGGATGTTTGTGTTGTCCTTAGGTTAGTTAGGTTTAAGTAGTTCTAAGTTCTAGGGGACTAATGACCTCAGCAGTTGAGTCCCATAGTGCTCAGAGCCATTTGAACCATTTTGAACCTAAACTTGCCACTATTCTCCAGGTAGAATGGCATACAGTACCTGCATTGGGCCAACTGGTGGTGAATCGAGGAATACAGTACATACTGACGAAACTAAAATGAGCTCTAACATGGAAATTAAGCGTTTCCGGACATAGGTCCACATAACATATTTTCTTTATTTGTGTGTGGGGAATGCTTCCTGAAAGTTTGGCCGTACCTCTTTGTAACACCCTGTATAAGCACCGACATTTAGGCAAGGGTTTACTGTGGCATTCGCGTCTTTCCGACGTGCGTGCGGTAAATTCGGGAACATGAATTATGGCGACGTTATTACCAAATGCGTCCAGACAGAACAGACGTGCTCTTAAACATTTCTTGGCTGCCGAAGGAAAACGCTGGTATACATCCACTACGGAGTGAAGAACATCTAACGGTCAGCATGTCTGTCGACAACCACTGTTGTGGAATGGTGCGCCACCTTCCTTGGTGGTCGCTATTCGACACATGACGCCGGTCGATCTGGAAGGCCAGCCTCATCCATTATACCAAATCAAGTGGGAGACACTTGAGCACTGTCCCTATAGTCCTGATCTCTCCCCACGCGATGATCGCGCTTCGGTCCCTTAAAAAAGATCTTGAAGGGTCGACAGTTCTTCTCGAACGAGGATGTGCAGCAGGCAGCTACGGATTTATTCACGCAACAGAACACGGTGTTTTATCCAACGGGTATCTTCAACCTGGTGAGTCCATGGAATGATTGCGTCAATGTTTATGGCGATTTTTCCCTGATTTGGATACGGATTCCAGACCGTACGGTCTTTGAATGGAAATTTTTGGATTGCCCCTAGTATTTGAGCCCAATGCCACAACAAGAACTACTAAATATACGGCTGTCTTTGTTAATAAATGACAATAACACTAAATCTAGGGTCAACTCTCAAGATATTTTTCGATGCGTTATGTTTCATGTTTTGTTGCTGAGGATTAGACACATTCATTTTGAAGGTAGTGCTGTACCATAGCAGTATAAGACGTTGTTCGCGATGGGTACAATATGACTGCCGTCCAACTCCCGGCAAGCTGGCCGTAAGAGCCACAGCATCTGTAATAGCCGCGTACCAGAGGTTGCTCTCTCTCTCACTCTCTCTCTCTCTCTCTCTCTCTCTCTCTCTCTTTGCGATGCCCACAACTGACATTGATACCCAACAACACAGAAAACAGAGTTCTAAACCTCCAAAAATTACTAAATAATCAAGAGTTTAGCTTTCATATACTATTTGTTTATCACAAATGGTGCTTAGGATCCCTAGGTGCGGCTTCAGTTCAATTGTTAAATGAAGTTGGCCCACAGACAGAAATTTCGCTTCTACCCCGTTCTGGTGGTGATATTTTGATTTCCTACGGTCTCAACCCAACGTTGATACGAATTACCCCAGGCGGTGCACCCTGGGAAACACTTGCCCTTTGAGCAGCCAGAAACAAATTATTTTTCTCAGGCACTCATTCGACTGTGAAATACTAATTGATAAATGTGCACTACATGTAAAACTAAGAGTAATGTTTCATTCTATTATATCCTATATCTCTCTCTCTAACACATTCGCATTATCTCTTGTTGAGGATTGTGTGAGTACTACGAGGTGCATTCAAGTTCTAAGGCCTCCGATTTTTTTTCTAATTAACTACTCACCCGAAATCGATGAAACTGGCGTTACTTTTCGACGTAATCGCCCTGCAGACATACACATTTTTCACAACGCTGACGCCATGATTCCATGGCAGCGGCGAAGGCTTCTTTAGGAGTCTGTTTTGACCACTGGAAAATCGCTGAGACAATAGCAGCACGGCTGGTGAATGTGCGGCCACGGAGAGTGTCTTTCATTGTTGGAAAAAGCCAAAGTCACTAGGAGCCAGGTCAGGTGAGTAGGGAGCATGAGGAATCACTTCAAAGTTGTTATCACGAAGAAAGTGTTGCGTAACGTTAGCTCGATGTGCGGTTGCGTTGTCTCGGTGAAACAGCACACGCGCAGCCCTTCCCGGACGTTTTTGTTGTAGTGCAGGAAGGAATTTGTTCTTCAAAACATTTTCGTAGGATGCACCTGTTACCGTAGTGCCCTTTGGAACGCAATGGGTAAGGATTACGCCCTCGCTGTCCCAGAACATGGACACCATCATTTTTTCAGCACTGGCGGTTACCCGAAATTTTTTTGGTGGTGGTGAATCTGTGTGCTTCCATTGAGCTGACTGGCACTTTGTTTCTGGATTGAAAAATGGCGTCCACGTCTCATCCATTGTCACAACCGACGAAAAGAAAGTCCCATTCAGGCTGTCGTTGCGCGTCAACATTGCTCGGCAATATGCCACACGAGCAGCCGTGTGGTCGTCCCTCAGCATTCGTGACACCCACCTGGATGACACTTTTCGCATTTTCAGGTCGTCATGCAGGATTGTGTGCACAGAACCCACAGAAATGCCAACTCTGGAGGCGATCTGTTCAACAGTCATTCGGCGATCCCCCAAAACAATTCTCTCCACTTTCTCGATCATGTCGTCAGACCGGCTTGTGCGAGCCCGAGGTTGTTTCGGTTTGTTGTCACACGATGTTCTGCCTTCATTAAACTGTCGCACCCACGAACGCACTTTCGACACATCCATAACTCCATCACCACATGTCTCCTTCAACTGTCGATGAATTTCAATTGGTTTCACACCACGCAAATTCAGAAAACGAATGATTGTACGCTGTTCAAGTAAGGAAAACGTCGCCATTTTAAGTATTTAAAACAGTTCTCATTCTCGCCGCTGGCGGTAAAATTCCATCCGCCGTACGCTGCTGCCATCTCTGGGACGTATTGACAATGAACGCGGCCTCGTTTTAAAACGATGCGCATGTTTCTATCTCTTTCCAGTCCAGAGAAAAGAAAATCGGAGGCCTTAGAACTTGAATGCACCTCCGTCCGTATATCACGTTTTAACGTTCAAAAGAAAAATGTTTTGGCTGCATCAGTAACGTCCCCATCATCCACGTACTGCTTCCCGCAGAGTGGATCCCGCACTGGGCCTGACAGATGGATGGTGCGAGATGCGGGCTGTAGGGTAGACAGGAAAGAACAGTCCAGTGAAGTTTTGTGAGCGCCTCTCGGCTGCGCAGACTTGTGTGAGAACTTGCGTTGTTGTGGAGAAGACGAAGCTCGTTTGCATTTATATGACACCAAACAGACTGAAGTTGTTTCTTCAGTTTTCTGAGGATAGCACAATATACTTCCGAGCTGATCATTCAATGATGAGTGAGGAAATCAAGTAGAATAGCCCCTTCAGAGTCCCTCAAGACTGTCGCCATGACTTAACCGTCCATCACCTCGAATGAGAGTGTCCGCACTTCTGAACATTGCAAGAGTCACAGGTGTGTGCGGCAGGCCGGAACGCGAGAGATCGGAAAGGTTTGCCCAACGACTCACCGTGCTTTTGTTAACTACCAGGTCTGCGTAGACATTCTGCAAGCATCTATGAATATCTGCGACGCTCTGGTTTTCCACCAAAAGTAACTCAGTGACAGCTCTCTGCTTAGAACGCACTTCCGTTTCGTACGCCATTTTGAAGGCTACTTACAGCGCCGCCGGCTGTGGGAACTTCATGAAATTATAGGGCAGAAAAACTATAGGGGCTGAAGTGGGAATATTCCACGAAGTTAAACAACAAATTCTTCATTTTTTTCAAACTACCCACATAATAAAGATTAATTCTTCTAAACATTAAGACCTCTATGCGCAATTGATTAAATCAGAATTGCACATGTAACATTTTGGTATCCAATTTAAGGCTGAATATAGAATTTGCAATCCAGATTTTACAAACTGATGTTCATAATGAGCTCCCTTTTCTCGTTGCTGTTTCAGTGTGTACTCCTGGCGATACGATGACGAAAGACTGCAACGATTGTTTCTGCATCGACAGGGGACAATGGATGTGCACTCTCAGGAAATGCGGCAAGCAGAAAAGACGTAAGCGAATCTCCGTCATCAACTGACACAGCATCGTGCCTGGCTTAGAATTATCGCAGCATGACTTCTGAAGCTCCAGCACAATTTTCAGTATGAATCCTCACTCTGCAGGGGAGTGTGGGCTGATTCCAAACCTCCTGGCGCATTAAAACTGCATGCCACTCTACGAATCGAACACGGAACCTTTGAGATCCACAGGAAAGGGCTCCACCGGCTGAGCTATCCAAGTATGAATCTCCATCCGCCCTCACAAATTTACAGGGTTGAAAATTCATTATGAAAACGATCCCCACGGCTGTGGCTATGCCATACCTCCGCGATATCCTTTCTTCCACGACAGCTAGTCCCATAAGGTTGCAGGAGAACTTCTGTGATGTTTGGATGGTAGGAAGTGAGGTACTGCCGTAAGCAAGACGGTAAAGGCTGGTCGTGAGTCGTTTTTGGGTAGCTCACCGGCAGCACAGTAGCTCAGCGTGTTCTGTCGTGGGACTGGCCACCCCTTGCCGTAAAAAAAAATTGAGTTCTCATCGAGAGAACTTTACATATTTAATGCGATACCCGCAAAGAACCACTGACGATATAACGGCGAGGAAACAGATCGGAAAGAAACCTCGGTAGAAAATTTGTCCGCTGAAGGAGAAGGTTCCATGCTCGAGTCCTGGTTCTGCACAGTTTTAATGTGCCAGCAAGTTCCCAACAAAGTTTTCTTTGTTTGTATCACACAATACTACATAACTGAATAATAGATCATTCAATTCTAGATTGTTTATGATGTTAGTGACGTTATTGCACAACGGATATTATTTATTTGTTCTATTCACCTTTCCAGGTAGACCTCTTGGTCACTCAGTTCAGCTACTAATAGTACAGGTTTGAAAATGTCGACTCGGCTGTCTTTACGATGATTTCTCTAATAGAGTCGGTCTGATAATAGAGCTATATATCAGACCGACTCTATTAGAGAGGAGTCTCTGTGTGGACTACAGTGTGAATGTTACCACAATCTTCTTGAATCGTCTGTATCTAAAGATGGTTTCCAAGGTCATGCTGGTCTCGCGGTTCTAGGCGCTCAGTCCGGAACCGTGCGACTGATACGGTCGCAGGTTCGAATCCTGCCTCGGGCATGGATGTGTGTGATGTCCTTAGGTTTGTTAGGTTTAAGTAGTTCTAAGTTCTAGAGGACTGATGACCTAAGATGTTAAGTCCCATAGTGTTTAGAACCATTTGAACCACGGTCATGCTACAATGTGAGATGCTGGATGTGTTCCACAGTTGATTTGGACAGCCATATGGACGTCCGAGGATGGTGTTCTACGACTCCTAAATTACTACATTATGTAAATCTGGACATCTTAAATAAAAAAGACCGAGTAGAATATTTAAAATACTATATGTATTACAACAGACGTTCTTACATGAGACTTGTAACAATGTTCGTCTGACTACCTAGCTTATTTACCAAGAGATGAAATGTGTTGCACTAATCGAAAGTTCACATCAGAATGAGAAGCATTATTATTTGCTACGTACTGAACTGATTAAACATCTTTGATGTAAGGTTTCACGTAGATGGCCTAAATCTTCTTTTTCCTGGAGTGAGACACTTTCAGAAGCACTTAAAAGAGTTTCTGCTAGCGCTAGTATAATAATATTATTTGCTGATTTCAGCGATCGAAGAATATTTTGTTCACAAAATATTTCGAAATAATAGCACGCTGGTTGGATGATAGCAGTTGTCCTAAACTTTCTACAGGCTAACTTCAGCAGCTTACGTGCGTTAATAACTTTAGAACCATCATAAATTTTTGGATACTATCTGCTCCACTTGGGCAACTTTTGTATCACTGTTTTTGAAATTTACACGCTCTTTCTATCAAGTGACTTTATGTCTTATAAAAGTTATTTTTTGGATTCACTGAATTTTTTAAATTGAGTTTAAATGTAGTCACTAATATAAAGCTATTTTGATTACCATATGTTCTAAAATATGGCATAAGCACAAATAAATTACTAGTTCTGCCTTGAATACATTGACTTATTTATGCTTTCATGTTCTCGCTTCCCACGCCCGGGTTCCCGGGTTCGATTCCCGGCGGGGTCAGGGATTTTCTCTGCCTCGTGATGGCTGGGTGTTGTGTGCTGTCCTTAGGTTAGTTAGGTTTAAGTAGTTCTAAGTTCTAGGGGACTGATGACCATTGATGTTAAGTCCCATAGTGCTCAGAGCCATTTGAACCATTTTTTTTTGCTTTCATGTTATGCATTATATCAAGAACATGCAATCGATTTAGGAACACGTAAAATAAGAGTAACTCCAAAGTTGTGGATAATGAATCTAATTGTATCTGAAATATTCCCGAACAAATTTAAACTTTATTTACTAGCATACATTTGAATATTTTAATTAACTTGTTAACGATGGTTACCAGAATAAAAATTTTCTTTCTTCACAACAAATGTTTGTGAAGGTAACTAAATGTCGTCTGTTTATGGTGTACGTATTTTTGTTGATTGTACGTCATGAATATTCAGCTTACAGTACTGTACTACACAGCAGAGCACACAGACAAGTATTTATAACTAATGTTCAGTTGTAAATTCCTTCCCTTCTGCCGCTTAGCAGATAAAGATCGACATGCACCTTAAATGTTTTTGGGACGTAGAACATGACAACAGCCGTGTAATGACGTGCTCCTAACGTGTATAATCCGGTGTCCGTTCCTGATATTAATGTCAACTGTCTATTTTCAATATCGGTCCTAAATAACAGAAGCCACCGATTAAATATTTCACCAGTTAACTGCCATGAGCGTCGGATTTACCGAAAACGATAACAGGAAAACCTGCATTCCATACTGTAACCTGATCCTACACCGTGCCACAATGAACCACTAAGTTAGACTATTTTGCGTTTCGTTACGTCTAATTCTCTGTAGTCACGCAATAGTCTTTCTCCATGGATCTTATCAAAGGGTAAATTTGCAAGTATGCCCTGTTGTGTCTCTGCGAAATACCAGTAGCGTATAACCTTGGCCGAGGGGAACGCAAACTCGTCAACTCTGAATTCTTGTAAGTCATTTGAGTAATTGCGTCAAGTTCGTCATAGAACACAACACATGACGCTAAACGCGCTCATAACACTGTCACTCTTCAAGTCTAAACAATATTCGTGACGTAAGCACCTAGTCTTCAACGTATTTATTTATTGTCACTTTATCTATTTTCCATGGTACCTTAGTTTAACTGTATTCGTTTAGTTTCAGTAAAAGAAATGATCTTGTACATCAGCAGTATAAAATGTCTTGCACGTGTATGTGCTTTGGACGTAATACTTCTCCTGAGATGGCCCACAGACATATAAAAAAAAAGGTCATAGTGCATTTTTCATGTTATTTTAATCTACAAAAGAAACAAATGCCACAGCTTTGAAACCTACATTCCGTGAGCTACTTTGCACACATTATTGCTCGCCAGAGTAGATCCACAGGCAAATTACTTTTAATTCTGGCTGTGTTTCGTTTACCAAATGTCCCGTAACGCTTAGCTGACGTGAAAGTGCTTTGTCTGTTGCAATTGCGTCATCTGCATTATTCGCTGGTCACTGCACGTTGCAAGTGGAATACGCTGTACTGAAATGAGCCGCATGGTAGTACTGTGTCCATTTCGCAGCTAAACTGGTGGCTTGCTTAAGCTTAGGGTCTGAATTCCAAAGCAGCTTCCTGTTATATCTCCCAACTGGCGACCATCAGCCGTTTACACAGTTCCATATTTGTGTCCCAAAGTTATGGGCCCTACATGTTCACCGTATAAATCGTGTGCATACAAAACTTCTGCATATGAAGCACAGTCCCTTATAAAAATCCTCATTTTCTTGTAGTGGTTCTAGAACACAAACTTATCAGCAAATCAGTTCCTACACTCTACCGTAGTAGCTTTCTCGTACCTTACAATACATTATAGCTCCAGGGTCAAATCTTGCAGCGGTGTGAGTCTGTCAGCAGCTTCCCATCAAATTCTACCATACACTGATAAGGGTCAGTTTTAGCGTGATCTTTAATGAAAATATCCATCCCCGAGATAGTGCAATAATCATCGCCTATGTAGGACAAATCCACAGACTTTGAAATTCTTCGGTCCAACCTAAAAACTCAGTACCACTCAATCCAATGTAAGCGCGTTATTTCCACTCCCTCCACTTAACGTACATCGTGGTGGGCACAACCTCATTTCTCCCATGAGGACCTAACTTACCACAGACACCTGCAAACCTGTCCCCAACGAAATTTTACGTTCCTTCCATCCCCTAAGTCATCCAAGCAAAATCCCGCCACTGCACACGTTTTGGCTAGAGCATCACACAGCATTTCCGGAGCTCCCATTGCGGAGTATTTCCACTCTTTGTCACCTTACAAGGTCCCTTCTTAAACCCTTGCCTGTAATTTCGTTCACTATACTCTGTTCATCTACATTTCTTACGTTTTGATTCATCGCGTTCCCACTGCATCTGACCTATTGCTACACACCCGTAACACCTAACACCTGCTGCGAAAATTCTTTTTCTATCCCGAACTCGGGTCACACTCTCTATCCCTTACAATGCAGTCGTAGTTTCTATGGCTTCAGCTAAGTTCCTTGGGACCGAGAGAGGTGGCGCAGTGCTTAGCATGCTGGGCACGCATTCTGCAGGGCAACGGTTCAAAAGCGCGTCAGGCCATCCAGGTTTAGATTTGCCATGATTCTGAAGAGGTTAAAAAATCAGCCAACCAGTTGCTAAACAAAGGTTTACTAGCCCTTGACACAGGTTTAGATATTTCTAAAAATATCTTCTTCAGGAGTAGTGGGCCTTGTTACGTCACATGATGGTGCATTAGATTAGATGAGGCCGAGCGGCTCTTGTCATATATAAAATTGACAAAAAAAGAGTTATCTGAAGCCATGGTTTTACACAGCAGCCAGTTTAGTTATATCGTAATTCAGAGTGAATGCTCACTAGTAAATGCCGACATGTAGAGGCTCTTGTCAACGTAAAATTATAACAGGTGTTACAGCATAAAATATTTGCATAAGTTACGTGAACATCATACCATAAATTAGAAATCATATAAAAACTTAGACGTATGTTAAAAAGTTAAGGAGGGAGATATACACTAAAGTGCCAAAGAAAGTGGTACACTTGCGTAATATGTTGTAGGGCCCCCGCGAGCACGCACAAGTGCCGCAACACGACGTGGTACGGACTCGACTGATTTCTGAAGTAGTGATGGAGGAAACTGATACCACGAATCGTGCAGGACTGTCCATAAACCGGAAAGAGTACGAGGGTTGGAGATCTCTTCTGAACATCACGTTTCAAGGCATCCCAGATATGCTTAATAATGTTCATGTCTGGGGGAGTTTGGTGCCCAGCGGTAGTGTTTAATTTCAGGAGAGTGCTCCTGCAGCCACTCTATAGCAGTTCTGGACATGTGGGGTGTCGCATTGTCCAGCTGAAATTTCTCCAAGTCTGTCAGAATGCACAATAGATATTAGCAGATGCAGATGATCAGACAGGATCCTTACGTACGTGTCACCTGTCACAGTCGTATCTAGTCGTATTAGGTGTCCCATATCACTCCAACTGCACACGCCTCACACCATTATAGACTCTCCACCAGCTTCAACAGTCCCCGCCTGGCATGCGGGGTCCATGGATTCATGGCGTTGTCTCCATACCCGTACACGTCCATCCGCTCGATACAATTTGAATCGAGACTCGTCCGACCAGGCAACATGTTTCCAGTCACCAACACTCCAATGTCGATGTTGACGGGCACAGTTGAGGAATAAAGCTTTGTGTCGTGCAGTCATCAAGGATACGCAATTGGGCCTTCGGCTCCGAAAGCCCGTATCTATTATGTTTCGTTGAATGATTCGCACGTTGACACATGTTGATGGCCCAGGATTAAAATCTGCAGCAATTTGCGGAAGGGTAGAACTTGTGTCACGTTTAACGATTATCTTCAGTCGTCGTTGGTCTCATTCTTGCAGGATCTTTTTCCGACAGCAGCGACGTCGGAGATTTGATGTTTTACCCGATTCATGATATTCACGGTACACTCTTGAAATGGTCGTACGGGAAAATCGCCACTTCATCGATACCTCGGAGCTGCTGTATCCCTTCGCTCGCGCGCACCACGTTCAAACTCACTGCCATTGTAGTAGCAGTAACCGATCCAACAACTGAGCCAGACAATTATCTTATATAGACTTTGCCGACCGCAGCGCGTATTGTGCCTGTTTACATATCTCTGTATTTGAATACGCATGCCTATAACTGTTTCTTTGGCGCTTCAGTGTATATGCGACAACTCCCGAAACGTTTAGTGTCTACTCCATCCATTTGAGTTCGAAAAGTCGCCTGAGTACAACGAGAAGTCTAGAATAAATTATTGCAACAAATTTTATATTACGACCTGACACCGTTTCTCTGTAAACCCACGTAGGTATACGTAGTGTAAACATGAGCCATGTCAGGTTTAACTTGTTATAAGATAAGCGAATACACATCTACTCTACACCCATGCTCCATAAGTCGCGGCAGGGCGTGTAGCGGACGGCGCTTTGTCTACCACTGTCACTTCCTCCCTTCTCCAGTTCCAGTCGAGACGTGCATCAAGAACGACAGGTGGTAGTCTTCCTAGTTTCACCTCCATGGTCTCTTCGCGAAATATATGCATCGGGATAAATAACGCCTCCCTTAACATTTGAATTGGTTGACGTTTCGTAACTAGTAAACGAAATCTTTACATTCTCCGTGATGAATTTCTTCCAGAATACTGAGGTAATAAACTCCTGGAAAAGCGATGTGCACATATACAGATACCGCATACGCACGGTATAAAAGGACAGTGCATTGGCGGGGCTGAAATTTCATGTGAAGACGTTTCCGACGTTAGTATGGCCGTACGACAGGTATTAACAGACTCTGAACGCTGAAGAGCGTTGCCGATCCAACATCCATGTCGGATCGGCAACTGCTGAGGTCACAAGAGAGGCCTGTCTGTAATTTCAAAATTATTGTAGGCAGTAAAACTGAATATCTGTTGGAAGTAAAAATCAAAGTACTTGTTACACCTCATAGAAAATTTTTTGTTACTATGATATGGGCCTGTAAGGTTCGAATAGTTTGCACTGACCTGACCGAAATAGATCTGTGAAATAAGTGATTTCAACATTTACGACCGATGCTGCCATCTGTCCAAAATACACACATCAACAAAAGTTTTACATCACCCTGGTTCCCAGAATTCTTGAATATAGACGTTGACTGTGGATATTCTATCAGAGACATAGTCCCTTTGATTGTTCTGAGATGTCACTAAAGCCGCCCAAAGATGTAAACAACCATGCACGAGAAGCGCCTATTAGACGGAGGAGGTCCGACAGCCGATCTGTTCTAGTCATTCCACCAGGAAGGAGGTACACGGATGATATTTCTGGAGTTTAGTCATGCCTAGACGGTCAATCCGCTATTCGATCGCGACCGCATTGTTACTTTGTGCCAGGAAGAGCTCTCAATAAGGAAGTGTCCAGGCGTCTCGGAGTGAACCAAAGCGATGTTGTTCGGACATGGAGGAGATACAAAGAGACAGGAACTGTCGATGACATGCTTCGCTCAGGCCGCCCAAGGGCTACTACTGCAGTGGATGACCGCTACATACGGATTACGGCTCGGAGGAACCCGGTCAGCAACTCCACCATGTTGAATAATGCTTTTCGTGTAGCCTCAGGATGTCGTGTTACGACTCAGACTGTGCGCAATAGGCTGCATGATTCTCAATTTCACTCCCGACGTCCGTGGCGAGGTCCATCTTTACAGCCACGACACCATGCAGCGCGCTACAGATGAGCCCAACAACATGTCGGATGGACCGCTCAGGATTGGCATCACTTTCTCTTCACCGATGAGTGTCGCATATGCCTTCAACAAGACAACCGTCGGAGACGTGTTTGGAGGCAACCCAGTCAGGCTGAACGCCTTAGGCACACTATCCAGCGAGTGCAGCAAGGTGGAGGTCCCCTGCTGTTTTGGGGTGGCATTATGTGGGGCCGACGTACGCTACTGGTGGTCATGGAAGGCGTCGTAATGGCTCTATGATACGTGAATGCCATCCTCCCAACGATAGTGCAACCATATGGGTGGCATATTGGCGAGGCATTCGTCTTCGTGGGCGACAATTCTCTCCCCCATCGTGCATATCTTGTGAATGACTTCCTTCAGGATAACGACATCGCTCTACTAGAGTGGCCAGCATGTTCTCCAGACATGAACACTTTCGAACATGCCTGGGATGGATTGAAAATGGCTGTTTATGGACGACGTGACCCAACAACCACTCTGAGGGATCTTCGCTGAATTGCCCTTGAGGAGTAGGACAATCTGGACCTTGATGAACTTGTGGATAGCATGCCACGACGAATGGATGGCAATGCGTCATGTCGCTGGCGCACGCTTGTTCGCGATTGATTTAAAGAACATTCTCGACAATTTGAGTGAATGGTTTGACCATCCACATCTGCCGACGTCAATCCCATCGATCATTTATGTGACGTAATCGAGAGGTCAGTTTACGTACAAAATCCCACCTTGTTAACGCTTCCGCAATGATGGACGGTTATAGAGGCAGCATGGCTCAATATTTCTGCAGGGGTCATCAGACTACTTGCGTCCACGACATGTAGTGTCCCAGCACTACTCCGAGCAAAAGGAAGTCTGACACAATGTTAGGTGATATCCCACAACATTGCATCAGTACTAACTTCATTTGCAGAATAAAAACTATAGCGGTTAGAACCCGTATGTTTGACTTTTGTCACCTCACGGTAGTATTCTAGTATAGTGATTTCTCCAGATAAAAGAGCATGATCTGCGAAGAGCCACATGGAGCATTCGAAGTTATCAACATAGTCATTTATGGAGAGTGTTATGGGTGTAAGTGCAGATATCTCTGTTAGCGACTAAGGGCAGTGTACTGAGCAACACTGCATCAGTATTTGCTTCAATTGAAGACTAAAAACTATAGCTATTAAAACTCATATGTTTTTAGATTGGTTAGTTTGTAACGTACACAGATCATGGTGTGACGCCAAAGATGGTAACGCGGAGTGATGACACAGATAGCGAGTGCTCGCTGCAACACTCAACGACGGGTTATGGGAGGCGCTCCAGAAGACCACGCCTCCCTCGCAGTAGCGGCACCCTCGCACTGAGGTCAACATAGAGTCGAGCACGCAAGACCGCGCCCGGCTCGAGACCTCAGCTACAACAGTCAACATCATAGAGTAGGACAGATACAGTTATAACGTTTCAGATGAACTTGTAGAGCTGTTAATGTTGAACATTGTACCTTAAGACAACAGTTTGTTAATTAGTGCGTCAAGTGATACTTTGGTTGTCCATGACAATTGTAAATTATCCAGTACTCCTGTGGCGAAGAAGTGTGTGAAAGTTAAGTAAATATTTTATTCATTGATGTAATAAAGTGAGCCGGCCGAAGTGGCCGTGCGGTTAAAGGCGCTGCAGTCTGGAACCGCAAGACCGCTACGGTCGCAGGTTCGAATCCTGCCTCGGGCATGGATGTTTGTGATGTCCTTAGGTTAGTTAGGTTTAACTAGTTCTAAGTTCTAGGGGACTGATGACCTCAGCAGTTGAGTCCCATAGTGCTCAGAGCCATTTGAACCATTTTTAATAAAGTGAACTAATATTTCGTATGTTCTATTTTGATGAGTCTTCTCCCGGAGCAATCACAGAACCCACAGGTGTGGCTGGACGAAAGTAGTATCGACTGGTCACAACAGATAGTACTCCCAAACACATGTGGCAAGAGCAGTCCATTAATGCTTATTTTTCCCCTGGTCAGTAGGTCAGGTGTTAGAAGTGTTGACTTATGGACGCAAAACAGTCTGTACTGACAGCCTTAGTGCATTTAGTGGTGCAGTTAAAGCTCTGCAGAAAACATCGGGTAGTAAATTATTTGACGTGTTTGTGGGAAGACTGTTAAATGCAGAGAAAAAAACAACTAACACACTGAATTGGGTATATATTAAGGTACCAATGATTACGATATCTGCACTTACGCCCCTAACACCGTTATATAAACTGTAAGTACAAGCGGTTTGCCGCGCGGGATTAACCGAGCGGTCTCGGGCGCTGCAAAATTGGTTCAAATGGCTCTGAGCACTATGGGACTTAACTTCTGAGGTCATCAGTCCCCTAGAATTTACAACTACTTAAACCTAACTAACCTAAGGACATCACACACATCCATGCCCCAGGCGGGATTCGAACTTGCGACCGTAGCGGTCGCGCGGTTCCAGACTGTAGCGCCTAGAACCGCTCGGCCACACCGGCCGGCCTCGGGCGCTGCAGTCATGGACTGTGCGGTTGGTCCCGGCGGAGGTACGAGTCCTCCCTCGGACATGGGTGTGTGTGTTTGTCCTTAGGATAATTTAGGTTAAGTAGTTGTAAGCTTAGGGACTGACGACCTTAGAGTTAAGTCCCCACAAAACAAAAAATTAAAAAAAAATACTAAAAGTTTCTACCACTTCCTACAGGCGAGTCCTACTTTTATGTATGAAGATTTCTCTTCGTTAAAAACGACGTGCTGTGTTCTGTTTACATGATTATGAGTACAGCCGTCTTGCATGTTCAGCATATTAAAATTTAGTAATTGTTGTTGTCACATTCGTCTTGTTGTTCTTCTTCTTCCACAGAGGCGAGATGCCCGCCTGGGACTACGTTCCTGAGGAAGTGCAGCAGGTGCGTCTGTGACGATGACGGAGAAACGGCCACGTGCACCAGGACATGCCCTGGCAAGTAGAATGGTGAGTACGGGCCTTCACTGATCCTACTCTGGAAGTTTATGGTAATTGTGCCACATTTTATTTTTCTGAAAGGTGGAAGTAACAAATTGATGGACTACATAAGGGGAATGGAATTGTTATGACAATGAAAGAAGGATCAGGATAAGAGACTTCTACAGAGCACTGAAAGATCTAAGTCGAAACAGAGCCACTAGAATAAACGACACTGCCTCAGAATCATTGAGATTCATAGGAGAGCCAGCCATGACGTAACTGTTATCTGGGAAGCAAGTTGCATAAGTCAGCTAAAATACCGCCAGACTTCTTGAAGACGGTAATAATTTCCGTTCTAAGAAAAAGGGAGCTACTGACAAGTGTGAATTTACTTATTTACTAATAAGCCATGGTTGCGAAGTACTAATGCGAATAACTTAAGACGCTTTCACAACGGCCATATTTTACGGCAATGTGCGGAAGCAATAGTGTTGCCAACAACACTGCTGCAATGTGGTTCCAGTTCACGGCGATATTGCGGTATATCTCTCTGATGGGGCAAACTGTCATAAATAGTTTTCAACGTATCGTCAAAGGGTTGCCGGTGTTGCCCACTGTGGTTGGAGAATATTTTGTACGACCGAGTCACGTCCATCTCCGTCTTCGTCTGTCAGTACTTCCCTCTCTAACTCTCGGCCTAATATCCTCTTCTCAGGCCGACTGAGCTGCAGTGCCGAATCACGAAATCTGAGTGGTGAAACAATATTATTCTTTGAAGGTAAAATCTTCTGGGTTACTGGGCCGCATTATGTTTCCTCTACACGGTCGACATTTCGATCCCTCTGCATGGATCTTCAGAATCTTATGGTGTTCCATGTTAGCCTAACACTGTCAAAGACCAGCGTCTAGTTGTCTTAGAAAAGGGAGTTTTCCCGCCTGCAGCTTGGAGACTCCCGCTTAACGCCCGCTGCTTCGCTCGCGTTGTTTGTGTGTTTATTTTCTTTTTCCTGAATCAAATTTTTATGTTGTTTACAAATTGCAACACCTTCTAAAATTTTCACGCTGATGTAGGCGATAGAAGCATGGTCTTTTCCGAATATATTTCTGACCAAAACGCGATTCTGGTAGATGGAGACCAAGATCTTTTTTAAGTGTGCCTTTTGCGTTCTTATGACGATATTTCCATAGGAACTTTCATCCCCTAACACACATTTCTTTATATTTAACCTGAGAAGTGAAATACAATTTTTCATACATTTAGCTTTTAAAATTTTTGATACAACGAAACAGTTTATTAATAATTTTCACCCCTCATTTCGCCTCCTAATGGTTTAAATTTTCAAAAACAGTGAGACATATTTTTTAAATTTTGAACAGAGAAGCCAAATCCAAATTTTCATAGATTTAGCTCTGAAAACGTTTTCCTGCAGAAATAACTTCATTAGACTATTCATCCCCTATTTCACTTCTACAGGGGATTGAATTTCCAAAGACACTGAGACATGTGTTTTTTTTTTAATTTTTAACCAAGAAGTCAAATACCAATTTTCCTAGATGTAGCTCCAAAAGTACTTTACAAGTTCTTTAATAATGAATTACTTCCATAAATTTTTCACCCACTATTTTACCCTGTTAATGGTCGACATTTTCTAACTGAGAAACCAGATTTCACCTCCCATGTCACTCCATTAAGAGATGAATCTCCAAAAACAGTATTTCCTTTATTTCTAACAAAGAAGCCAAATACAAATGTTCGTAAATGTAGCTTCAAAATGTTTGCATAATTAAATATTTCCAAAAAAAATTTCATCCCCTGTTCCACCCCATAAGGGTTGAATTTCCGAAAAGAGTGAAAAGTGTATTTCTTATTTCTAACTGAGAAACCAAATGCCGGTTATAGCTTTGAAAATGCGTTCACAATGAAATATTTCATAAAACATTTAATCAACGCTTAGAGGTTCAGTTTCCAGAAACACAAAATGCAAATTTCTTTTTATTTGTAACCGCAAAGTCAAATAACATTTTTCATCGGTGTGAATGTGTGTGAAATCTTATAGGACTTAACTGCTAAGGTCATCAATCCCTAAGCTTACACACTACTTAACCTAAATAAAGGAAGGTACCCGGGGTCTAGGGGTAGCGTCTTTGATTCGTAATCAAAACGTCGTCGGTCCCAGATTCGATCCCCACCACTGCCTAAATTTTGATAAATGATCAGCATTGGCGGCCGAAGACTTCCGGCATAAGAAGTCAGCCTCATTCTGCCAACGGCCTTGTCAAAGAGGGCGGAGGAGCGGATAGAAGTTCAGGGCACTCTCTTGTCCTAGGAGTGGGAAATTGCCCCTAAAGGGGGAAGAATCAGCAAGGATCAACGACATGAGGATGCAGAAGGCAATGGAAACCACTGCATTAAAGACACGTAACGTGTATCCACAGGACAGCAGATATAGACTCAGATCACAATATAGTAGTGATGAAGAGTAGGCTGAAGTTCAAGACATTAGTCAGGAAGAATCAATACGCAAAGAAGTGGGATACGGAAGTACTAAGGAATGACGAGATACGTTTGAAGTTCTCTAACGTTATTGACACAGCAATAAGGAATAGCGCAGTAGGCTGTACAGTTGAAGAGGAATGGACGTCTCTAAAAAGGGCCATCACAGAAGTTTGGAAGGAAAACATAGGTACAAAGAAGGTAGCTGCGAAGAAACCATGGGTAACAGAAGAAATACTTCAGTTGATTGATGAAAGGAGGAAGTACAAACATGTTCCGGGAAAATCAGGAATACAGAA
The DNA here is from genome assembly GCF_021461385.2 of Schistocerca piceifrons. Classification (NCBI taxonomy): domain Eukaryota; kingdom Metazoa; phylum Arthropoda; class Insecta; order Orthoptera; family Acrididae; genus Schistocerca; species Schistocerca piceifrons. Next base: position 77,028,675 of record NC_060145.1, on the reverse strand, counting down.
ATACAAGTCGCTGGGGAATGAAATAAATAGGAAGTGCAGGGAAGCTAGGACGAAATGGCTGCAGGAAAAATGTGAAGACATCGAAAAAGATACGATTGTCGGAAGGACAGACTCAGCATACAGGAAAGTCAAAACAACCTTTGGTGACATTCAAAGCAACGGTGGTAACATTAAGAGTGCAACAGGAATTCCACTGTTAAATGCAGAGGAGAGAGCAGATAGGTGGAAAGAATACATTGAAAGCCTCTATGAGGGTGAAGATTTGACTGATGTGATAGAAGAAGAAACAGGAGTGGTTTTAGAAGAGATAGGGGATCCAGTATTAGAATCGGAATTTAAAAGAGCTTTGGAGGACTTACGGTCAAATAAGGCAGAAGGGATAGATAACATTCCATCAGAATTTCTAAAATCATTGGGGGAAGTGGCAACAAAACGACTATTCACGTTGGTGTGTAGAATATATGAGTCTGGCGATATACCATATGACTTTCGGAAAAGCATCATCCACGCAATTCCGAAGACGGCAAGAGCTGACAAGTGCGAGAATTATCGCACAATCAGCTTAACAGCTCATGCATCGAAGCTGCTTACAAGAATAATATACAGAAGAATGGAAAAGAAAATTGAGAATGCGCTAGGTGACGATCAGTTTGGCTTTAGGAAAAGTAAAGGGACAAGAGAGGCAATTCTGACGTTACGGCTAATAATGGAAGCAAGGCTAAAGAAAAATCAAGACACTTTCATAGGATTTGTCGACCTGGAAAAAGCGTTCGACAATATAAAATGGTGTAAGCTGTTCGAGATTCTGAAAAAAGTAGGGGTAAGCTATAGGGAGAGACGGGTCATATACAATATGTACAACAACCAAGAGGGAATAATAAGAGTGGACGATCAAGAACGAAGTGCTCGTATTAAGAAGGGTGTAAGACAAGGCTGTAGCCTTTCGCCCCTACTCTTCAATCTGTACATCGAGGAAGCAATGATGGAAATAAAAGAAAGGTTCAGGAGTGGAATTAAAATACAAGGTGAAAGGATATCAATGATGCGATTCGCTGATGACATTGCTGTCCTGAGTGAAAGTGAAGAAGAATTAAATGATTTGCTGAACGGAATGAACAGTCTAATGAGTACACAATATGGTTTGAGAGTAAATCGGAGAAAGACGAAGGTAATGAGAAGTAGTAGAAATGAGAACAGCGAGAAACTTAACATCAGGATTGATGGTCACGAAGTCAATGAAGTTAAGGAATTCTGCTACCTAGGCAGTAAAATAACCAATGACGGACGGAAAGAGAAGTCTACTAATATCAAATACCGGCCTTAATTTGAGGAAGAAATTTCTGAGGATGTACGTCTGGAGTACAGCATTGTATGGTAGTGAAACATGGACTGTGGGAAAACCGGAACAGAAGAGAATCGAAGCATTTGAGATGTGGTGCTATAGACGAATGTTGAAAATTAGGTGGACTGATAAGGTAAGGAACGAGGAGGTTCTACGCAGAATCGGAGAGGAAAGGAATATGTGGAAAACACTGGTAAGGAGAAGGGACAGGATGATAGGACATCTGCTAAGACATGAGGGAATGACTTCCATGGTACTAGAGGGAGCTGTAGAGGGCAAAAACTGTAGAGGAAGACAGAGATTGGAATACGTCAAGCAAATAATTGAGGACGTAGGTTGCAAGTGCTACTCTGAGATGAAGAGGTTAGCACAGGAAAGGAATTCGTGGCGGGCCCGCATCAAACCAGTTAGTAGACTGATGACCAAAAAAAAACCTAAATAATCCTAAGGGCAAACACACACACCCATGCCCGAGGGAGGACTCCGCCGGGACCAGCCGCACAGTCCATGACTGCAGCGCCTTAGACCACTCGGCTAAACCCGCGCTGAGGAAGGGAATACAGTAGAAGAGCATTGACAAATCAAGTAGTGAAGGCAGCACGGGATCAAACAGGTAAAAGACATGGCCTAATAGAAATCCTTGTATAACACAGGAGATACTGAATTTAATTGATGAAAAGAAAAGATTGATGTAAGGAGAAAATGTAACAATTCAGTAAATGAAGCAGGCGAAAGGGAATAAAAACGTTTAAAGAATGAGACTGAATGGAAGTGAAAAATGGCTAAACAGGATTAATAGAGGACAAACGTAAAGATTTAAAAGTATATACCAAAAGGTGAAACAGAGGCACTGCCTATAGGAAAATTAAAGAAACCTTGGCAGAAAAGAAAAGGGGCTGTGTGACTATCAAGAGCTCAGATGGACAACCAGTGCTAATCAAAGAAGGAAAGCTAAAATGTGGAAGGAGTATATATCGGGTCTATACAAGGGAGTGTACTTAAGGGCAGTTTTATACAATGGAGGAGGACGTAGATGAAGATGAGACATGAGATACGATACTGTGAGAAGAATATGACAGAGCACTGAGGCCCCAGAAGTAGACGACATTCCGTCAGAACTACTGATAGCCTTAGGAGAGCCAGTCATGGCAAAACTCTTCCATATGGCGTGCAAGATGTGTGAGATATGCTAAATACCCCCAGACATCAAGAAGAATATAATAATTCTAGTTCCAATAAAAGCATGTGCTGACAAGCGTGAAAATTACCGAACTATCGTTGCAAAATACTAACACAAATTCTTTACAGAAGAATGGCAAACTGGTAGAAACCGACCTCGGGGAAGATCATTTTGGACTCTTGAGTCATACAGGAACACGCAAGGTGATACTGACCCTACAACATCTTTTAGAAGAAAGGTAAAGGAAAGGCAAACCTACGTTTATAGCATTTGGGGGCTTAGAGAAAGCTTTTGAGAATGTTGACTGGAATACTCTCTTTCAAATTCTGGAGGTAGCACGGGTAAAATGCAGCGAGCGGAAGGCTATTTACAGCCTGTGTAGAAGCCAGATGACAGTTATAAGAGTCAAGGGGCATGAAAGGGTAGCAGTAGTTGAGAAAGGAATGAGACAGGGTTGTAAAATATCGCTGATATTGTTCAATCTGTACATTGAGCAAGCAATAAAGGAAACCAAAGAAAAATTTGGAGTAAGAATTAAAGCACAGGGAGAAGAGATGGGAACTTTCAGGTTTGCTGATGAAATTATAATTCTCTGAGAGCAGCAAAGGACTTAGAGGACAAGATGAGTGGAATGTACGAGGTCTTGAAAGTGAGATATTAGATGACCATCGCCAAAAAACAAAGAGAAAGACAATGGAATGTAGTCGAATTAAATCACGTGATGCTAAACGAATTAGATAAGGAAACGAGACACTTAAAGCAGTACATGAGTTCTGCTATTTGGCATGAAAATGATTGATAATGGTCTGAAGAATAGAAGATTATTAGCAGCGAATATAGATTTAAGTTTAAGGAAGTCTTTTCTGAAAGTATTTGTACGGAGTGTAGCCATGAATGGAAGTGAGACTTAAACGATAAACTGTTTAGACAAAGAGAGAATACAAGCTTTTGAAATTTAGTGCCACAGAAGAATACTGAAGATTAGATGGGTAGGTCTGGTACCTAATGAAAAGTACTGAATATAACTGGGGAGAGAAATTTGTGGAACAACCTGACTAGGAGAAGGTATCAGTTAATAGGACACATTCCGAGACATCAAGGAATAACCAGTTTGGTACTGGAGGGAAGTGTGGGGTAAAAATTGTAGAGGGAGACCAAGAGATGACTATAGTAAGTATTTTGCAGTATTCATTCGAAGACTTGCACAGGATAGAGTAGGATGGAGAGCTGCATCAAACCAGTCTCCAGACTGAAGACCACAAGAACAACAACATGGGATGTATAAGCTGTACAAGACAAGTTTTAAATGGAGCATTTGTCAATTGCTGGAATGATTAAATGACTGGCTATTCGCTGCGGAATTTCTGTGTATAATTTTAAGTTCGCCTACCAGGAAATCGATTCGCCAGCTATTTTACTTGGGTTTGATACTCTATAAAGTCAAGACCGGGCAAAATGATGATATTAGGAAACATGTACATCATTTGCAATTACTAGGGGTCGAAAAAGCACCACCTTTCAGCGGTTTTCTTTGCTAGCGTTAAGAATAATGACAGAATCTAATAAGAGTCATTGCCTCCATGACAGTAACTACGGGAATTCAAATAAAGATATACGTATTGAAAGGAGTCAATGTGTCTAGAAGACTTAATGCATTATCTATCAAGAGTTTGTAAGCTGGTCATATGATCATGACATCGCTTTTCTGTGTATTAGCTTAGTGCTCTAATGCTACAACAGATAGCATTGTACGTATAAATGTGCTACAGTTCTACCACACTGTGCTAATATCACCGTGTTCGACCCAGTCTATAATTATTTGTCACCTGCATATTACGATTCAAATTTTTGTGGTATGTCATGGGCAAAATACGGGATTTATATGTCAGCCTGGGACTCCTAGCGGGTTGGATTAGTAGATGTGAGATGTAATTATCTCCGGCAAGTATGATGGAACCCTGTTTTCCTGCGGAGATTATAAACCAGTCCAGTGTTTACATATACATAGTCCGAACAACTGTCAAGGTCAAATGCTAGCTAATTTTGAACACATGTGACAGATTCTTCATATTTCGTATGGATAGTGATGCAGCGCCATCACAACAGCAAACTATGAAATACTATTCTCCACATTTTCACGTTAACTAGTTGAACAGACAGTACGCAAGCGACTTCTCTGTGCATGGATTTGTGATGCCTCAGACATAGATCTGAATGAGCGACCACTGTCCGCGTGCTGTTTACAATGGCGTACTATTAAAAGATGTTCACTGTTTATTGACTACTAACCATGTGTAGGGCTCTGCGGGAAATGCATGATAGCCAGTCCGGTACATTGCACCTGCATAATGTACTCAAGCGTTCCATGAGTGCATACATTGTAGCTACGGTTCAGGAGACAGCGTACTGAAGGCCTTCCAATTCGAGCAACAGATCTGGTTCTCACATAAATGTCCCAATACTTACAATTTATACAATTTGCAAATCGCTGAATTAGAATGCGGGTGCACAGCGTCAGGATGCATGACAGCCCTGCATGGTCTCTGACATGCATCATCAAGGCTAGTGACATCTTTTTGTGAGTGTGGCTCAGCTGACGAAGGGTGCAGCATCTAGTGAAACCCCGTATAGAACTGACCAAGACGGCCGCAGTGGCAGAGCGGTTCTAGGCGCTTGAACCAAGCGACTGCTACGGTCGCAGGTTCGAATCCTGCCTCGGGCATGGATGTGTTGAAACGTAACCTTTAAACAATTATACATGACTGTGCTTATACTGACACACAATATTTTTTTTAGCGCAACGCAGTCTGACTTTCAAAAATCCCTACAAAAGAATGGCCCTGACTAACATTAACCTATACGTTTCACAAATCACTTACCTCACCAAAAATCTTCGTTACTCGAACTACTGCAATACAGCGAGCGCCACTACTGCCAGCTAAATAAAAGATTCAAACTACGGAAGGCACTAACTACTGATAGGCATAGTTAGCAAATGAAAGATTTTAATAGAGAACAAACAATGTATTTACCTTAATAGTCATCAAAAGTCATAATATATACAGCAGTTCATGACATCCATTTTTACAAATTTCAAAACTCCGCCATTTCTCTTCCTACATCCACCAATGCTGGCGGCTCACCTCCAACTGTGCAATGCTACGCGCTGTTCACATCCAGCTGCCGCTGCCCAACACTACAATGGCAGACAACAATGCAAACTAGCCACAGACTGCACACAGCACAGCCAGTCATTTTCATACTTCTATTCATTATTCATATACATATAAACACGTAATCACATTCCTTATATAGCATCAGCTTATTGATCATAAACATACTGCAACAGCATAATACACATAGTCATCGTAATAATAACATCATAACACCTCAGTCAACTCTCAAAATCGTCTTAGCTTCATCCAGTAATTTCAAAACCTACAAAAAATTCTCTGCTCATGTCAAAAGTGTCATCTGCCTCAAACGTACTTTAAAAATCATGATCTCATACCAATCACATCATTCAAAGCTCTTATAGTACCACAATGGTTCTGAAAAAATACACTCCTGGAAATTGAAATAAGAACACCGTGAATTCATTGTCCCAGGAAGGGGAAACTTTATTGACACATTCCTGGGGTCAGATACATCACATGATCACACTGACAGAACCACAGGCACATAGACACAGGCAACAGAGCATGCACAATGTCGGCACTAGTACGGTGTATATCCACCTTTCGCAGCAATGCAGGCTGCTATTCTCCCATGGAGACGATCGTAGAGATGCTGGATGTAGTCCTGTGGTATGGCGTGCCATGCCATTTCCACCTGGCGCCTCAGTTGGACCAGCGTTCGTGCTGGACGTGCAGACCGCGTGAGACGACGCTTCATCCAGTCCCAAACATGCTCAATGGGGGACAGATCCGGAGATCTTGCTGGCCAGGGTAGTTGACTTACACCTTCTAGAGCACGTTGGGTGGCACGGGATACATGCAGACGTGCATTGTCCTGTTGGAACAGCAAGTTCCCTTGCCGGTCTAGGAATGGTAGAACGATGGGTTCGATGACGGTTTGGATGTACCGTGCACTATTCAGTGTCCCCTCGACGGTCACCGGTGGTGTACGGCCAGTGTAGGAGATCGCTCCCCACACCATGATGCCGGGTGTTGGCCCTGTGTGCCTCGGTCGTATGCAGTCCTGATTTTGGCGCTCACCTGCACGGCGCCAAACACGCATACGACCATCATTGGCACCAAGGCAGAAGCGACTCTCATCGCTGAAGACGACACGTCTCCATTCGTCCCTCCATTCACGCCTGTCGCAACACCACTGGAGGTGGGCTGCACGATGTTGGGGCGTGAGCGGAAGACAGCCTAACGGTGTGCGGGACCGTAGCCCAGCTTCATGGAGACGGTTGCGAATGGTCCTCGCCGATACCCCAGGACCAACAGTGTCCCTAATTTGCTGGGAAGTAGCGGTGCGGTCCCCTACGGCACTGCGTAGGATCCTACGGTCTTGGCGTGCATCCGTGCGTCGCTGCGGTCCGGTCCCAGGTCGACGGGCACGTGCACCTTCCGCCGACCACTGGCGACAACATCGATGTACTGTGGAGACCTCACGCCCCACGTGTTGAGCAATTCGGCGGTACGTCCACCCGGCCTCCCGCATGCCCACTATACGCCCTCGCTCAAAGTCCGTCAACTGCACATACGGTTCACGTCCACGCTGTCGCGGCATGCTACCAGTGTTAAAGATTGCCATGGAGCTCCGTATGCCACGGCAAACTGGCTGACACTGACGGCGGCGGTGCACAAATGCTGCGCAGCTAGCGCCATTCGACGGCCAACACCGCGGTTCCTGGTGTGTCCGCTGTGCCGTGCGTGTGATCATTGCTTGTACAGCCCTCTCGCAGTGTCCGGAGCAAGTATGGTGGGTCTGACACACCGGTGTCAATGTGTTCTTTTTCCCATTTCCAGGAGTGTATGAAGAGTTCACACAGTACAGACAAAATACAATTTCATAAGTGTGAAGTTACCCAACTATGTAATTGCGTAAACATCTGTCACTGACATAGAAAAAAAAGTTTATCTCTCAGTTAAATGATCAGATAGCTGTGTAATTTGTGTGTTAAAGAAATATGGTACCGATGTGTAAAGTTGTATAAGCAAATACCATATTAGCTAGGGCTCCTTGTGCTTGCCAAACACATGGTACACAAAGTAGGCATACACCCCCTGAGGATTAATGTAATTATACCCTCAGGTGTTACAGATTACAACAATGGAATGAAATGTATTACGGAAAACCTTTGTATCATTGTACTTCAAATATCTTTAAAAATAAATGTTTTAAGTACAAAATTAATCACTCAAATACGTGTCCTGTAGCACTAAATGTGCGTCTTGTTGTAAGATAATCTCTGTGGAAGTGTCGTAGTTATCGTCCTCTGAAAGCTAAGTTCTTGAGAAGCCAATGTACTTACCTCATGATACACCAAATTTCAAGTAAACCAAAATGTTGCATTAAAATCTCATTAGCAGTACTGGTAAATGTTCTAAGTATGTGAAACTTATAGTCGTTACGTAATCGTGCAACTAACAAGCAAGAATGTACAAATACAACACTGTGTCATCTGTTCAGTATAACAATGCATTCGTAATTTATGTTTCAATAAGTTCTCTTGGTTCCTGACTGGATATTTAACTTAAAACATTGTTGCATGTTAACAGTTTCTTAAGTCTGACAAAGCATACTAGTAATGTAAAGTGAAAAATTTTATAGCAAAGACTAAGTTAAAAAACAGTTTATCTTTAGATAAACGGTTTTACATGTGAAGTGTGGTGCTATCCTTTACTCTTCATAGTACTCACAGTTTGATTTGAATGCAATTATCATGTGGTATACGTCGGTAAGGAATGCTAAAATTTTTCTCAAGCTTAGCGTGTATGCTATTTTTCCCTGAGCCAACCGGCGCAGATGGCTGCCTGCGGTGCGAGTCATTGTCTGTTTCTTTGTTGGCGCGCGCCGTTATTGGGATTAGGAGACCGAACTTCTACAAATTCACCTTGATGAGAAGGCCCTGCCCTGTTTGAAGCTCGCCAGTTCTGATGGAATTCAGTTCTGTCATTTTGTCGGTAGTTTACATAGTTTCTTGTTTGTCGGTCATGTGGTGGAGAATTTCTCCCGGAATCGTAACTGCGTGATGGACTGTTGCATCTGAAGTTATTCTGTCTCCCTTGATAATAATTATTTTGGTTCCTATATTGTCTGTTTCTATGATTGTCTCTGTGATAGTCACTACCGCGGAGAGGTGATCTTTCCCTGTAATTATTACTACTCTGCCAACGGTTGTCATATGGGTGGTGTCTGTTTTGGTCACGATTTGTGTTGTAAGAGTAGCCTTGTCGTGTATTATTTCTGTCATTGCGGAATTGTGACAGATGTGACCTGTAACTGTTGTGCTCCTGTTTTCGCGTTCCGTGATTGTCAGTGTCAATTTCCAGTTCTTGTAAGAGCCCCTGAAAAGCTTCAATGTCGTCTTTGCAACGTCCTGCCAAAATAATATGTCATAAATGTTCAGGTAATTTGATTAAGCAAATGCGGATGAGTTCTGAGGGGTACTGATTCTTGTGCAACATGTCTTCAAAATATTTGACAAGACTGGAAAATTCAGATTGTTCAAAGTGTTTCATCATCATGATGCTATGTTTTACTCGGTCTTGTGTAGCTTGAGACCAATATGCTGAGAGGAACGCATGGTAAAATTCTCCTTCACTGTGACAATCGTGAATGACCGATCGCATTCTTACAGCTGGTTCATTCTCCAAGTAGCCACACATAAATTCTAACCTGTGCTCCAATGACCAGTTGGGAGGAAAACAATGAGAGAATTGATGGAGCCACGCTTGTGGATGAATGTCGTTGACAGAATTCTTAAACGTTTTGAATTTACGTGTAGTAATGAACAGCTTATAGTCAAAATCATCGTGTCCGCGAGTAGCATATCGGTCATTGTTACGTCGTGTCGGCGGTTCCATCTCAAAATTCGGTGCACCTTGCCAATTTCTTTCATAATTTCCGAAATGCCCTGTGTTATTATTTTGTAGCTTTTCCGTATTTCTAAGTTCCTCTTCCCGTGTTGGAGCGCGAGTGTCCTCTGAAATATGAAATTTTTGTATTACTTGTGCCAACTGATCTTGTACTTCCCAGATTTCTCTTTTGTATTGCGTATTAATTTGATTCTGATTTTGTTTGAATTTCTTAATTTGTTCATACTCTTCTGTGTCAGTGATGGCTACAGGTCTTGTTTCATTCAGATCATCATCTACCTTTGCAGATAAGTTAGTGAACTGATCCGAAAGTTCGGCTACTTTCTCCGATAGTGTACTTATTTCCTCAGTGTGTTTTTCTGAACCAAGTTTCAGAGTGTCCATTTGTGTTGAAATCGTATCTACTGCGTCCTTTAAGTTTTCTTGAGTTTTTGCTAGTTGCGTAACCGAATCGGTAGATGCAATTGAGTCAATTTTAGCTTGCAAGGTGTCGTGATTTTCATGAACAATAGTTTGCAGTTCTTTTATGGCTGCTTCGTGATTCTGTAATGCATTTTCATGGAGCGAAAAAATAGGTTGGAAATGCTCACAAATTTGTGTTTTTACGTCATTACAGACTTTTTGACATTTCGATTCAATGTTATGTAACTCAGTAGTTAAATCTTCACGTGTTTGTTCAAGTGTGGTGTCTAACTTTTGAAGATTTTGTTCCATTGTGTCTAACTTTTTAAGATTTTGTTCCACTGTGTCTAACTTTTTAAGATTTTGTTCCACTGTGTCTAACTTTTGAAGATTTTGTTCCATTGTGTCTAACTGTTGCTGTGTTTGTCTCTGGTGTTGTTCCATTGTGTCTAACTTTTGAAGATTTTGTTCCATTGTATCTAACTTTTGAAGATTTTGTCCCATTTGTCTCTGATTTTGTTCCATTTGTTGCATTAATTGCAATAATAATGTATTAGTGTCTGGAATCTGTTTCTCTATGCTTTTTTGCAGTGCATTTTCACCGGCACCATTTACATTTTGACAAGCAGAAAATGTGTCTTGACTCATTTGAGAAAACGGTGAGGACCCAAAACCTAAGTCTACAGTATTTGCAGTATTGTGTTCTGTCATTTCGGATTCCAGAGGCGAGCTGTTGCCGACCGATCGATCGATAATGCTTCCCTGTTCACTACCTGTTTCACTGTCTACACCATTATTTGCCGCCCGCTCCATTTCCCTATGCACAATTACCAAATTACTACTTTGAACATTAGTTAATTCATTACTCGGTGGCGCTAACACACTGCTTTCGTCTTCACTGTCATTTCTCAGTTTACTTTGGAGCCTAGTATTACGTTTTTCACACGCCATTATTGTCACAATATTTCACACGATAACACAGAAAAACACAATTAGAAGAGCAACAATAAGAGAACACATTAACATAGCACTGAAAATAATATCTCGTTAATTGCAACCGCAGCTGCGAAATACTTGGTGCAAATCTACATGCATGCCACAACTGTTTTACTGTACAACAATGAAAGCCTGGAACTACAAAGGAGATTCTCTCTACAATTACGCGCTAGCAATAAACAGTAGCTACACTAATTACACAAACTACAAGGAAAAAATCAGAAGATTCCAGTGAGGTATCCTCGGCTAAGGGTCGACATATGAAACGTCCCCTTTAAACAATTATACATGACTGTGCTTATACTGACACACAATATTTTTTTTTAGCGCAACGCAATCTGACTTTCAAAAATCCCTACAAAAGAATGGCCCTGACTAACATTAACCTATACGTTTCACAAATCACTTACCTCACCAAAAATCTTCGTTACTCGAACTACTGCAATACAGCGAGCGCCACTACTGCCAGCTAAATAAAAGATTCAAACTACGGAAGGCACTAACTACTGATAGGCATAGTTAGCAAATGAAAGATTTTAATAGAGAACAAACAATTTATTTACCTTAATAGTCATCAAAAGTCGTAATATATACAGCAGTTCATGACATCCATTTTTACAAATTTCAAAACTCCGCCATTTCTCTTCCCACATCCACCAATGCTGGCGGCTCACCTCCAACTGCGCAACGCTACGCGCTGTTCACATCCAGCTGCCGCTGCCCAACACTACAATGGCAGACAACAATGCAAAGTAGCCACAGACTGCACACAGCACAGCCAGTAATTTTCATACAGTGCGCTACGTAACGTTGCCAATAAGAAAACAAACAGCCTACTTACAGTGTGTGATGTCCTTAGGCTAGTTAGGTTTAAGTAGTTCTAAGTTCTAGGGGACTGATGACCTCAGATGTTAAGTCCCATAGTGCTCAGAGCCATTTGAACCATTTAGAACTGACCAGCTGTGGGACATTCTTTTCCTGTACCGATTTCCCTCCCATTCATATAACTGCTTTATTGTGTGTCGGGTGTCAGAGAGAAAGGGTATGTGTGTATATTCAATTTGCAACTCACAAGCACAGTAATAACCATTCATTGTCATACTGTATTCCCCCTGGTTGCTTGGCAGTCGAAATAAACTGTCATGTCTTGAGTAGAAGGCTATTGCCGTGGCTCAACCAATAGTAGGTCGGTAGAACACTTCCGTGTCCTTGTCCAGTAGCTCTGACAACATTAGATTAGTGGATTTTTGGACTGCGGCTGTGCCACTGCATAGTCGAACGACACTAAGTGTGATCGATCGAGAAGGCTTCCCACGGCCAGTGGCTGCTGATGCTGAGGCAACAGCGCATCGAGAATCACATCCGTGTCCTGGTCCAGCAGTTCGGCCAGCACCCCAGGGGCTGTAACAGTAACAGCACAACCCATGTATAGACACATTAAATATATAGTGCATACAGAGAATGTCGTAACATTATTAATTTATCAAATTGGTTCAACACATCTGTAGAAATCAGTACAACAGTAGTACAACATTAGTTGCTGCCCTCATGCCTCGTTGGAGTGCTGTGACACGTGTACAGAAATTTGTGTGTTTCGCTAAAAATACAAGGATGTAAACTGATGAGAGGAGGAATGGACAACAAACTGAACATCGTTTGTTCCTTCAAAATAACGTCTTCACAAACGTATTACTGCAATACATCAAACTAATATATCAAAATTTGGATAAGATACTTTCTTTTGACGATAACCATTTACTAGTTGCATGAATAAATTTTTTTCTATCAGTGCAATATTAGAAAAGATTAACCCACAGCGAGAACCCAAATTTGTTCCAAAAGTGTCACAAGAAGCAGTTTACTAATTTCAACACTAAATCCTTGTTACTAAAACAGTGCAGCTCTACAACAAGGTTCACTTACCTTAAGAAACTAAATCTGCATTATATATGAGGGTTGGAAATTTAATAGTGGCAACTATTTATTTACAGCTCGTACAAAATAGATACGTGTTTCAAAGTTTTACTGATCTTCAGAGTAGTCACCAGCTTTGTGTATAACCCGTTTCCAGCGATGTGGAAGTCGTAGGATATTCTTAGCAGTGCCAGTTGTGTTGACAGTTCGAGCGGCGCGGTCTATTGCCCGACGAATTTGTAGCAGTTCTGAAGCGAATGCCGTGAACTGCTTCCTTCAGTTTAGAAATCGAGTTGAACTCACGAGGGCTTAAGTCAGGGGAGTGCAGTAGGTGGTATAGCACTTAGCAGCCCCATCAGTCAAACAAATCGGTAACGGCTTGCACTGTACGGGCTTGAGCATTGTCCTGCAAAATGGTGGTCAGGTCCTGCAGGAAGTGTCATCACTTCTGTCTCTAAGCTGGTCGTAGGCTGTGTTCCAAAAATGAACAGCATAGAGATAGAAGTGATGACACTTTCTGCAGGACCTGACCATCGTTTTGCAGGACAATGCTCAGGCACGTATAGTGCAAGCTGATTTCTATGGTTGACGGGGCTGCTAAGTGCTGTACCACCTACTGCACTCCCCTGACTTAAGCCCTCGTGAGTTTAACTCGATTTCTAAACTGAAGGAAACACTTCACTTCAGAACTGCTACAAATTCGTCGGGCAATAGACCGCGCCGCTCGAACTGTCAACACAACTGGCACTGTTAAGAGTATCCTAGACTTCCTCATCGCTGGCAACGGGTTATACACAATGCTGGTGACAACTTTGAAGGTCAGTAAAACTTTGAAACAAGTATCTATTTTGTAGGAGCTGTAAATTAATAGTTGCCACTATTAAAGTCCAACGCTCGTACCAAAGCATTATGAAAGCGGTTTACTTTCTTCAGGCATTAAATCTTTTCTTATATATGTACTCTTCATGCTTCCAAAATTTCAAGCAAAACAATTTACTCAAAGAGGTTCCTTAGACCACAATATATTAAGGGGAACTGGGTCAGTACGAGTATAGGGTGCAAACCCGCAGACGGTACATTACACTCCGGGCTAGACCTCGGGCACCCAATCCGTGGCAACAAGGTGCGAAGTTAACACTGGTTCAACTACAACATACATAATACCTCTCTTAAATAAAGGAGGTATAAAACAATAGTTCATTGGGCCATGTCAAGAAACACTGTACTCAAGGCTAGAGAAGAAGCCGGGACGAGAAATTTAACAGCATCAAAACATAAACACTAATCTACAAAAAATTTCATGTTCAAGCTAATCAAGTGTGTCAAACAATCAAACAATGCAAGGCCTCTTATCAAGGTTCAACACACCTACTAGCAGTTAACTCAACTGAGGACAAAAGCTCGGCTAGAGAATTTAAGCTGAACACGCCAACAACTAAGATGCACGTCCATTTGTACGAAGTATAAGGGGGCAGTTTGTGTTGTTGCCCCGGATGATGATTACACGAATATTTTGTCAGGATTTGTAAGCAGTGGGTCCTTGAGGTACGGCAATACGCGAACACGAGAAGTAAGCTTAAGCAGTTTTATTAACAAAGGCGGATTATAAAACACGCACCCTACACGCACCCATCATCACTGTGTCTGACATCCTAACACCGGCAAATTACGGTCGTATCGAAAGGCTCCTTGGTGAGCTAAGAAAAGAGACATATTTGCGCCCGAGACCGCGCTAGTTAGTACTGCCCGCTGCGGACGGCGGCCAGTGGCGAACTCCCCGTCGCAGTGCGGCCGGACCCAGGTGTACTGACCAAGACAGGTCGGCTGGTGAGCGCGTGTTTACGTATCGCACAGCTGCGTGCAACCCGCAGACCCTTACTTAATCTGGCAACTATTACCTAAAACTTGACAATAATTACAAGTCATTAATTCTTCTGTGCAATGGTTGTCACTACTACCAATGGTAACTCTCCTCTTGGTAAATAAAACAGTTAAAATTAAACAACAAATACAGGTCGCAAGACCCTTTAAAAGACTTAAACACAAATAATACTAAAAGACTTTACAGAAACTGATCTGCGGTGTTTGTCTTTTTAGTTTAAGAGAAATTGGCCACAGCAGATCCAGTAGTTTTTCCACGAGGGAGAAGGTTGAGCACATGTGACAAAAGATCAAAAATAGATGTTACCAAAGCAGGCTGAAAAACGGACGGCAGAGTGTTGAGCACCAAGCAAGCAATAATCACTAAACTAGGGCAGCACACACAAGAGCCAGCAGCCAGAACCACTGTCACAGAAATGTCGAAGAGCACTCACTATTAATAAAGAGACCAGCAGATCCCAAGCTCTATCTTCGACCAAGCATGGCAAGCAGGCTGGACAAATATCGGCTCAAACTACTCATCAAACGGCTGGCAAGCCGCAATCCCTGCCATAGCTCTATAACATCAGCGCCAGCACGCGGGGCCGCTGCTTCAGTTTGTGTACGCAGGGAAAGCCGGTCACACTCACCCAAAAGAAGTACTCTCTGCCTCATGCGCTGTCCTCACCAAGACTCGACACCAGCCTTCACCCGACTGTCACCTCCACCGTCTCTCCACCAGACAGCACTAGCTTCCAGTACACCCGAAGATGCCAGGTACAAGGTACCGACCTCGACACATAGCTCAGTTAACAAATAATACCAGGTACAAGATGTCGACCTCGCCACATGGTTCAGTTAACAAATACTTACTGTTACGCTTCGCCCTAATTGATCGCTGTTGCTGCTGTAGTGCTTCATACTAGACGAAGTACGGACAGCAAATGATAGAGCTCATGCAGTTGAATTATAAACATTAAAATTTCTCAACGCACTTATCGCACAATTTACATGCCAGCGGCTGAAACATCATTGAGCTGACGCCCACAGCAAATTGGCTGAGAGTAGAATTATGTCGACACACACACACGTAACGCCAATGGCCACAAAGGACGGTGAAGAATCCAGGAGTTGGGGGAGACGGAAGGGAATTCTGAGAATGCTGACGTCGGTAATTCCAGAAATGCACACCGAGCACATTGATGCATCAACTGCCTAAGAAAAAGACACAAAAGAGATCCTAACAATTACAGAGGAATTTTTCAGTCACTTATAGAAAGCTTTGGTGAAACGATTCGAGCCATAACCTGCTCCACTCGTAGGCCAGTTTCAGAAGGGTTTCAGGAAAGGGAAAATCTGTACGGAACAGGACTGGTACCTCAAAACGATACTACAGATCAAATGGTGCCACACACAATAGCCACATCAATGGATTTCAAAAAAATATGATTCTCTCAAGAGACAACTCCTGTATAATCTTAGTGGGATTAGGGGTCCGTTGAAAGACCAGTAGCATCATGCCGGTCTCGTTATCGGAAACTACCTTAATTCATAGAAGAGTTCGTTATTCACACATGAGTCCGACAATAAGATGGCTTACCGCTACTCTTGTGCAACATGATACTGGAAAAGATAATCGGATAATTGGAAAAGCGGGTCAAAGGAGTCCATACTGGAAAGAAAAAAGAAAAAAGAGCCCTTGTCGAGTGCTTCATCTTTGCAGATGACCTAGCTGTATTAATAAAAAACGAAGATAAAGCCAAACTAATACTACATAGACTGCATAAAATCTCCTTGTAAAGCTGGACTTTAAATATCCTGTGTAAAAGTCCAATATGTGGACACCAAACAACAGGAAAACTCCCACTGAAAACACAGATGGAAAAAAATTTCACAGGTCACTCACTCCAGGAACTTAGGAGAAACCATCCAATGCACAGGGCTGAATACAATTTCCAGCATAGAAATAAAATTCAAACCGCAAAAAGCGTACAAACTGACATAGAATGATTACAACAAAAGAACAGTATTTCGTAATGTAAAACTGCGGCACTACAATACGGTTCTTGTACCAGACGTCTTGTATGCGGTAGAAACCACAGTAATTAGAGGGAAGACGGAAATTCATAACATCGACAGATAAGAACCGAAAATTCTTTAAAAAATCCGTGCGTTGTTCTCCGAGACGCAACTTGGGTCAGTCGACCTTCAAAGGAACTTTCCAAAAACACGAACAATGTCACAGATAAATTTAGTAAAAGGCGTATAAAGTTCTACGGGCGTCTATGTGGGATGGGTGCAACCAGACTCACTAAGAAAATATGTAACATTACTAATGCAAGTATGTTAAAGACCAACTGAATGAAAGAAACACAAGAAGACATGGAATGATTGGAAATCTCAAAAGAAGACATTAAGAGCAGAGAACAGTTCAGGAAGAAAATCAGTAACTATAAAACTGAACAAGTCCCAAGGAAAAAAAAAAAAACAGGGAAAAGGTGGCCAAAGGAAAAGAAGAAAAAAACAGTGAGTTAATGAGGACCTCTTCGGAAGAAAAGAGGAAAACGAAGTGGTGGTGTAGTTGGCTAAAGTTCGCACGTTCATCTAAACGGGCAATAACCGAAGACAATCCCCAGAATTTAAAAACTAATCAATATTAGGGGACTTATTCCCACTTCCCTAGTATGAATGACCCTGAAACGAAAGGATTTAGATGATTCTATAACTTAATAACACATTCTGAAAACTGAATCCAGAAAGCAAACAAGACATTCTAAACCCGTCGGCGCACGAACCGTGTGTGCGAAAGTTGAGCGTTTGGCGTGCCGTTTATGACATCATAACCTGGAAAACGCAAGTTGTTGAGTCTTTCTCAACGTGCAGAGCAGTATCTAATATGTCAGATACTCTGACGGTTATTTTGAACTTGCGTTTGAACGTAGACCAGTGAAATGGAAGAACGCCAACTACGCCTGCTTTCAGTACAATCACCAGAAGCCATATCGGCTTTCATTTAAAACCCATATGCGTGTATGCCGTTTCTAAGCACCAGCAAATTGAAGATCTCTAGAAAACCCGTCGTTAATTGTATGATCTGTTGTAATAAAATGACGGGAAATGTCATATTGAAGATTACAGCTTTAGAGTAACTTGCGTTTTATGAAAGTATGCCTTTCCAAGGCAACGGCACGTTGAGGATCCATCAAAATGCATCGTTCTCTGTTTAGTTAGTTATAATTAAATATTAGTTGATAACATATCTACTATCACAGCTTTCAGGAGATGGATAGACGCAAATTATGGGCGTAAATTATTCATTGTCGGTGTAGCGTAATGAGTAGAGTTCGAAGATTTTACGAAATTACTGGAGTGTTCACGTCTCGCTGCAGCTAACCATTGTTTTACTAACCTTCGCGTTTTTTTATTAGGTTAACAAAAGTATACGCTACAATATTCGATGTTATGTAAATATAAGTGTGCTCTTTCTGAGGGGTCGGTTAGTTCGGATGACTTAATCTGCAAGACAGCTTGCACTACTTGCAGTAAGATATTTTGCACTTTCTTGTTTTAGGTTTTGTATTTAGTATGTTATAAAGTCAGTTTGGATTCCGTAGAAATGTTGGAACACGTGAGGCAATACTAACCTTACGACTTATCTTAGAAGAAAGATTAAGAAAAGGCAAACCTACGTTTCTAGCATTTGTAGACTTAGAGAAAGCTTTTGACAATGTTGACTGGAATACTCTCTTTCACATTCTAAAGGTGGCAGGGGTAAAATACATGGAGCGAAAGGCTATTTACAATTTGTACAGAAACCAGATGGCAGTTATAAGAGTCGAGGGGCATGAAAGGGAAGCAGTGGTTGGGAAAGGAGTGAGACAGGGTTGTAGCCTATCCCCGATGTTATTCAATCTGTATATTGAGCAAGCAGTAAAGGAAACAAAAGAAAAATTCGGAGTAGGTATTAAAATTCATGGAGAAGGAGTAAAAACTTTGAGGTTCGCCGATGACATTGTAATTCTGTCAGAGACAGCAAAGGACTTGGAAGAGCAGTTGAACGGAATGGACAGTGTCTTGAAAGGAGGATATAAGATGAACATCAACAAAAGCAAAACGAGGATAATGGAATGTAATCAAATTAAATCGGGTGATGCTGAGGGAATTAGATTAGGAAATGAGAAACTTAAAGTAGTAAAGGAGTTTTGCTATTTAGGGAGTAAAATAACTGATGATGGTCGAAGTAGAGAGGATATAAAATGTAGACTGGCAATGGCAAGGAAATCGTTTCTGAAGAAGAGAAATTTGTTAACATCGAGTATAGATTTAAGTGTCAGGAAGTCGTTTCTGAAAGTATTTGTATGGAGTGTAGCCATGTATGGAACTGAAACGTGGACGATAACCAGAAGCTTTCAAAATGTGGTGCTACAGACGAATGCTGAAGATTAGATGGGTTGATCACATAACTAATGAGGAGGTATTGAATAGAATTGGAGAGAAGAGAAATTTGTGGCACAACTTGACTAGAAGAAGGGATCGGTTGGTAGGACATGTTTTGAGGCATCAAGGGATCACAAATTTAGCATTGGAGGGCAGCGTGGAGGGTAAAAATCGTAGAGGGAGACCAAGAGATGAATACACTAAGCAGATTCAGAAGGATGTATGTTGCAGTAGGTACTGGAAGTTGAAGAAGCTTGCACAGGATAGAGTAGCATGGAGAGCTGCATCAAACCAGTCTCAGGACTGAAGACTACAACAACAACAACATGTTGTAAAGATCCTTTTACTGAACGGAAATGGCGATCAGTTACGAGTGACCTTAGGATTTCACTAAAAAGCGAGAATGCTGGAATATTTTTTACCTTATGTGGAGAACAACAGCAATTTCGCGTATACCACATTGAAGCACACGTACCGTATGCACAAGTCGCATCATTCCTGTGCGTTCAGCAGCACGTTGGGTTAGACACGCTCATTATCGACGTTCGAAAGCATGGTCCATCTGAAGTCGGTCGTTTCCCCTTATAGGTTATCTGACCAATTAAATACAAACAGGAAAGTCAGCGCTGTATGTAAGCAAGTTGCATCAAAATGATAATAATGAAACGGTGCATATGATCCCGTCTGAAGCACCCCAACTGTTCCAGTGTAAGTTGTAGCCTTTCCTACAATTTTTGTCTTATCTTCATTAACCATGTCTGGTTAGGTACAGGCAGTATGTAAATTTCTAGCCTGGACAGGAAACTTCTGTAAGGACACAGATTATTAATTTCTATTTCGCAACTGCTGACCCCTGTTCTCACTACATAATTATTTGCAATTTATTTCGCAGAAATCGTCTCATCACTCAGCTATGGAGCGTCCAGCCTATCTGACAGACCACAGGACACACTCGGGGCACACTGTCGACGGTTTTGTCCTTTTTCATGACGTAATCAGTGTGTAGGACAAATTTAAAAATGACACTTTTGGCACTGCATCGAAAATTAAATTCTGTTCACTTTACTTCTCACATCTTATTCCATATGGAAATTGAATTATATATATATCCGAACACTAGATCTTTTAGAAATTGGCCGGGACATAAAATTTACAGCCGGCTGTGGTGGCCGAACGGTTCTAGGCGCTACAGTCTAGAACTGCGCGACCGCTACGGTCGCAGGTTCGAATCCTGCCTTGGGCATGGCTGTGTGTGATGTCCTTAGGTTAGTTAGGTTTAAGTAGTTCTACGTTCTTGGGGACTGATGACCTCAGAAGTTAAGTCCCATAGTGCTCAGAGCCATTTGAACCATTTTGCCATAAAATTTACAGCTGTGTAAGTAATTCTTGCAGTTGGCGTAAATGACGTGTGATTAGTTCTATTACACTGCAGGTATCAATTATTCGGATTTTTAAGTGGTACATCCATAAACTTGCGAACAATCATTCGATTCATCCATACGGACATACCTGTTTCATCAAAATGAACAGAAATTATAGAGTTAACTCTTAAACAATGCTGATGACACACAGTTACTTAATAATATCTTCTCTCTAATCCTAAATGCTACCAAAAGAACATTTTTTTTTCCTCAGAAGATATTTTGTTGGTGATGCTCTCCGTAACAACGCATAGCCGCCCGTCAACACACCATAGAAGTACGGACAAATTTTCACTTTGTAGCACAAAATGAGGATTGTTCAACAGCCGATTTCCGATGACGAATATCCACGGAAAGCTGACGTCGACTGGTACTGTTGATGAAAGCATGCACTCATATGTTTGAACACAGCACTCCATTACACATACACTTACATAAGGTGTGACCAAAAATTTCTGTTCGAAGACCGTACAGTCCAAAATCGGTATTACAATCAGGTAAAATCGCAGTGAGCAATAAGGCAATCGTCCCATCTGCGCACCAACTTGAAGACTGGTAAAACATCGTGTACTGTTGCATCAAGGAGACGTAACTGCTTGCTGCACGTTCCCGCATTCTCGTCCCACAGGAATCGTCGAAACTTCAGGGCCTTTTTTAAAGGACCAAAAGATCGACCGCCATCTTGTGTCGAATCGCGACCAGAACACAACCTGGTGCACCATCCCACAAAGGGTGGATTTCAACAGAGGTGCTACCCCATACACATTCCTCAGTCCCCAATGGGTGTCTACAGGTGTTTGTCCTTCGGCAGTAAAGAAAAGAGTAACTGCACGTTGGTCCTGTTTGGAAGCAACTAGTAAAAACGCCTCCGCATTTGCAGCACGCACCTTCGGAAGGACGCTAATGCCACACTCATCCCTTGAATACATGTGGTGATTGTAGACTCGCATCGGAGTCGCTCAACGTTGCCTATTAGCTGCAGATGCGCCCTCAAACGGAAACTATTTGATTGTCTCTTACATTTGGCACGTGGAAACATGAGTAGACACCATCTTGCTTTCTTCTTGCTGTATCTTCTGCTCAATACTTGCAGAGCTTCTCATTTAATATGTATATGTGTGTGCGGTGTCTGTTCTTTCGGACATGTCCGAAAGAGCAAATACCACACACACATAATTACGGCGATCACAAGCCAAGGATCATTTTTGCGATTCATGGGCAGGGGCACTGCTTTCGTAGTGTGTGGAGTAAGTTGAGAATGTAGGTCTGCTGTGGAACGTGCTTGGGATAAGTCAGCGCAGCCGCCGTAATTGTTGTGTCCTCTTTGGCTTAGGGGTTAGAGCGCCTGCCTAGTAAGCTGGAGATCAGGAGTTTGAATCCCGGTGGGGCACACATTTTCCACTCATCCCGTTGACTTCTATCAACCTCCCACACATAGCTGATGTTTTTAAATCATTGAAATTTCTTCTCATTTAAGTTTTTAACACTAAATCCCCTGCTGTCATTCGAAGGAAGAAAGAAAGATTAGCGTTTAACTTCCCGCCGACAACAGAGTCATTAGAGATGGATTCTTTTGTTAAGAATCGGGAAGTAAATCGGCTGTGCCCTTTCAGAGGAATCGTACCGGTATTTGCCTGGAGTGTTTAGGGAAATCGCGGTAAACTTACATCTGGATGGCAGGAGGTGATTTGAACCGTCGTCCTCCAGGATGTGACCCAAAAGTGATAATCACTGCACCATCCTCGCTTGGTGCAGACATTTGACTGAACCACATATATTTATATGTAAACGTTTCATGCGTATCTTCCGGAATTATGACAGAAACTGATGCCTCCATTTACGCAGAAAAACAAATATACCCAAACTGTTGGCATCATCTCTTACGACTGCATGTGCCGTTGTACATCGCTTTCATAGACATCTGTTCTAATAACCTCTGCCCACTTCCAAAGAGTCGTTGTTTCCAAATGTGTCAGTACCACTCCAACATTCCTCATGCACCTTATGCATGTGTATCCATCGGACGAAAAAGTTAGGTGAATTGATTTCATACACCTTTTCAACCGTTGTGCAAGTAGACAGCTCGAATGTTCTAATTCATTTGTTGGCTGTATGATTAATGCAGTATTGTGCCCTACGCCTTAAGCCATTCACACTGTGTAGTTAAAGTAAGTGACTGCCTATTTATTTCCGAAGTACAATCGTGTTTGCTCAGGGTTAAGGTTGCAGTCACAGTGGCACCGGCATCCGGGGACTCCGTTCTCAATGCTTGAACGTACGAGTAGAGACTACGGGCAACGGTCAGCTCAGTTTGTTTTGTTCGGTCAAATCGCCCGATGTTACCACACAGAAAGCAAAGTTAAGTTTAGTAAAAGGAAGAAGGAATCCGAGCATACTGAGGATGAAAAATGGAGTTAACAGGCTGACATCCACAAAAGTTTAGAACCACACTTGCAGTATACAAAGTGGACAATTCTCGTCCACGCGATACAAAACATTTGTTTCATTTGGTCGAATGTGGAATATCTTTTTCCTTCATTGTGTAATCACTTGCAAAACGTGAAACGTCCCCTTAGAAAAACTGTACATGACTGTGCTTAAACTGACATACAATATTTTTAGCGCAACGCAATCTGACTTTCAAAAATCCCTACAAAAGAATGGCTCTGACTAACATTAACCCACACGTTTCACAAATCACTTACCTCACAAAAATCTTGGTTACTCGAACTACTGCAATACAGCGAGCGCAACTACTGCCAGCTAAATAAAAGATTCAAACTACGGAAGGCACTAACTACTGATAGGCATAGTTAACAAATGAAAGATTTTAATAGAGAACAAACAATGTATTTACCTTAATAGTCATCAAAAGTCATAATATATATAGCAGTTCATGACATCCAGTCTTACAAATTTCAAAACTCCGCCATTTCTCTCCCCACATCCACCACTGCTGGCGGCTCACCTCCAACTGCGCAACGCTATGCGTTGTTCACATCCAGCTGCCCAACACTACAATGGCAGACAACAATGCAAACTAGCCACAGACTGCAAACAGCACAGACAGTGATTTTCATACAGTGCCCTCTTTGGCGTTACCATTAAAAAAACCTAAACAGCCTACTTACAAACGTAATTCGATATTTTTGTGGTGTAATTATTTTAATTCCATAGGCAAATTAATTTTTTTCGAAAATAATTAAATGATTAGATAAATTGAAGACTGGTGATCTACTAGGAAATTTAGTTAAAATGACCCCACCAGGATTAGTGTGAAATGTTCTACTGGAAGAACTGATAATAGATAGAGCAGCCTCAATTTTTGGACTAATTGTCACCGTATTCCTATGGAACATAACACGCAGATTCTGGCGTACACTTCCAACGATTCGGATAGTTTTATTAAGGAAGTTGCTGAGATTAGATTAGCAACTAACCTTGTTAATAGAGATGAAAGTTTTTACTTAAATTCTACATGTAATCTTCCTCTGTCTCCATTATCAAATGGTTCAAATGGCTCTGAGCACTATGAGACTCAACTTCTGAGGTCATCAGTCCCCTAGAACTTAGAACTACTTAAACCTAACTAACCTAAGGACATCACACACATCCATGCCCGAGGCAGGATTCGAACCTGCGACCGCAGCGGTCTCGCGGTTCCAGACTGTAACGCCTAGAACCGCACGGCCACTCCGGCCGGATCCATTATCCAAAAGATAGGGGGACAGAGTTAATGCCCTATCGCCTCTTGTTGAGTAATTTTCGGTATCGATAAGTTCTCGCGTCGGTCATCTTTAGTTGTGTGATGGCACTAGTGCTTACGGTGAGTGTGGGTGTGTATTATCCTCACCTCTTCTTTAGTAATTTTCGCTATCGGTAAGTTCTCGCTTCGCGCGTCAGGCATCTTTGCTTGTGTGATGGCACTAGTGTTTACAATGAACGTGTGAGTATGTGTGTGTGTGTGTGTGTGTGTGTGTGTGTTTTATCTTCCCTGAATTGCTCTGAGAACTGAGCTTTTAAATTCGCTTGCCCAGTGCTTCCTTGCTGTTGTCGAAATATCGGCG
Organism: Schistocerca piceifrons; assembly: GCF_021461385.2. Lineage (NCBI taxonomy): Eukaryota > Metazoa > Arthropoda > Insecta > Orthoptera > Acrididae > Schistocerca > Schistocerca piceifrons. Next base: position 77,004,004 of record NC_060145.1, on the reverse strand, counting down.
GTTGTCGACGACGTCACCTAGCTGAATTCCCTAAATTATTTGAACACCGTATACGCCGGGGAAATTCAGGTCTCACAAGTTACATGTACTTTCGAATAACTTCCTCTAGAATGCCAGAATGAGATTTTCACACTGCAGCGGAGTGTGCGCTGATATGAAACTTCCTGGCAGATTAAAACCGTGTGCCGGACCGAGACTCGCACTCGGGACTTTTGCCTATCGCGGGCAAGTACTCTGCAAAGCTCCCAAGATCGAGTCTCGGTCCGGCACACAGTTTTAATCTGCCAGGAAGTTTCTTCCTCTAGAATGCATTTCCTGATGTTGAATTGCTTTTCAATGTCACCACGAATCACCCAGAGTACTTGATATAACGTTTCTCTATTCACTCTCATCTCTTCGTAAAACTTGTCTGGTTGTTCTAATTACTGAGGGTAGAGTGTATGGTATTCGCCACGTTCTTCCCTATACAGATACAATGCAGGACTCGTCTGTAAGCACTGTAGCGTCCATCCCGCCAAAAACTGACGGAGCAGATCGGACGCAATGTGACCGACTTGTCAGCTTATGTTATTGGGAGGCCTCTGGCGACGACTTCTGGGGGTTGTCGTATGTGCCACTGTGACTTCAGTCTAAACAGACACGCCCAATTAAGGCGGATACCACATGTTACAGCATGTCGTTTGTCATCCGCGTAGGGCAAAGATGGTTTACTGATCACACTATCCGCTGCTCAGTATATGGCAACCAAACAAATTCTGTAATTTCTACCCCATCCACGGGACAAACCAGTTTTTGGAGCAACTAGTATCTGACAGCGCTCGTAGCGAAATTTGTTTCTTTCTTTTAAGAGGCACACATAAAAAAGGATTTAATTCAATGTAATAAATCTTGTGCCATCACCATCTCTCCTCGATCTCCTGCCGCTCCACCCAACAATCATTCACACACAAACACACACACACACACACACACACACACACACGCACACACACACACACACACACACACACACACACTAGATAAACACTAACTTTCTATGAAAAATAGCTCACATGCCATGACACCAAAATTCTCTATATTGCCATGTACAGCGTGATTTGTGGCTTTCGAGTTTTCTACGAAACATCCAATGCAAGTTGGTGCTAATAACGACGATAATATACAAATTAAGTACAAACAATAAATGTTATTGGCAAGAAAGCACCTTCCAAGTTGCGCACCTGTGATAACACGAAATCAGAACCAAGTTACCAGTAGACGGTTAGTTTTTGACCGTAGCCACTTACCTGCAAAGCCAAAGAAAACCTGATCCCTATATAGTTTCCTTGTACAGTTATTACTCGATAATCGAGTCTCGTTAAGCAGTGGTTTCACTTAGCAGTGGTTTTAAATGGCGATCAAGATTTTTTTTCCTTGTGAACAACCATCCACGGTCCGCTTCACAACTGAAGAATATGTCAGGTTCGTTACGCTCGACATCCAGAAACCAGCTTTGTGTGAAATTCAACAATAAAATTACGTATAGCTTCTTGTTTGATATCCCTTGTGACAATGATCTTATTGCTGGATGGAAATTTGATTTATCGACATAGAAACGATGAATCTGCAGCTGTCATGAACTGCTGTCTGTACAGTCATGAATCATATGTCTTAAGCAAATACCGTTTCATTTCAAACAAAATAATGTGGTATTTTTTTAAACAATGCATTTGTTTCAATGATCGCAAATGTCTTCTATGCCCGAATGTTATTATCAGAAAATGCTTGAGGTATTGCATGTTTATCTTGTGTACCAATTACTGTACCAACAGCAAGCTAGTACTTCCACCGAAAACAGAAGTAACAAGTACAGAAAAGTCAAAATAAAAACCTACAAATACACACATCACGCGTTAGTGACTAGGAATATCGGTGACAGGAACGTTAAATTGCCTACACATAGCGAAGTACGCACACTGGCGCCAATGAGCAGAATATAATCCTTAAGACATTGTAGTGCAAGACTTTTTCATCACATCTGGTTTGAAGTTGTGCCTAAACCTCCTTGCTGTTTGCTTTCCCCTTTCCAGTTTTTCCGTATTATACGAGAGTAACTATACGCTCACGTCCATGTAATTCGTTTCCCATGTAATGTTATCTGTGTCGTGCCTTAGAACATTGGTGCTGATAGCTCACTAGAAAAATAGCTCCACAAGAGAGAGCTAGAATCATGCTCCTTTACTCGATGGTTTTGTGGTGGTAGAGATGAAGCTGCGCTGTGTAGCCTCCAAATACCCTCATAAGCAGAGAATTTCCCATAGAGCTTTGCGAAACAATTCACCTAACTTAAGCAAGCGTTGTTTCCGTGTCTCTTATTTTCAAGACCTAATAATACACAGAGAATCATAGGTTCATCATTAACAAATAGAGCTCAGATTTGCATCTATACGACGATAGAAATTCTGTGTGCACTGTCAATAGCTGGAAATGTATAGACAGGTCCTATTGACGCACAGCTTATCTAGGCTTCAGCCACTAAGAGGCCAGCACCACAAAAATGTTAAATTTAAAAAGTCTTTCTTTCGACTTTGTGGTGCAGGCGCTCTCATAATCATAAAAAATATAGACATACCGTAACTGTTTTGCACTGGCTCATGCTATTCGGTTTCCTAGTGGAGAGCTAATATGAATTAATGGGATAGATGAAAACTGCTCCCAGTCAAATTAACGTCCATACAAAAATCTGTGAAATATGAGCCTGACAATCATGGAAACTACGTGTTCAGTAACTCACGGCGTACCTGTAATCTCCGTATGCAACCCTCTCTCAGCCACGTCGACGCCGTCATGCAGTTTCCCAGCAACGTAATCATCCTGTTGTGACAACAGATGAGGAAGAGTGACACCATTGGTAGAGACAATGTTGTATGATACACTCTCTCCACACGCATTTTATCTTGGTTCTATTTGGTTCAAATGGCTCTGAGCACTATGCGACTCAACTTCTGAGGTTATCAGTCGCCTAGAACTTAGAACTAATTAAACCTAACTAACCTAAGGACATCACACACATCCATGCCCGAGGCAGGATTCGAACCTGCGACCGTAGCGGTCACGCGGTTCCAGACTGAAACGCCTTTAACCGCACGGCCACACCGGCCGGCCTTGGTTCTATTTGTTTTACCATTTAACTCCTGGTTTTTCTTCTTTTACGAGGCTATGAAAAATGGTTTTGCGTTCTCACCTTACAAAATTATTTGTTATTATGTGCCTTCACACAGAGTGTTACAAAAAGGTACTGCCAAACTTTCAGGAAACATTCCTCACACACAAATAAAGAAAAGATGTTATGTGGACATGTGTCCGGAAACGCTTAATTTCTATGTTAGATCTCATTTTAGTTTCGTCAGTATGTATTGTATACTTCCTCGATTCACCGCCAGTTGGCCCAATAGAAGGAAGGTAATGTTGTCTTTGGTGCTTGTGTTGACATGCGACTCGTTGTTCTACAGTACTAGCATCAAGCACATCAGTACGTAGCATCAACAGGTTAGTGTTCATCACGAACGTGGTTTTGCAGTCAGTGCAATGTTTACAAATGCGGAGTTGGCAGATGCCCATTTGATGTATGGATTAGGACAGGGCAATAGCCATGGCGCGGTCCGTTTTTATCGAGACAGATTTCCAGAACGAAGGTGTCCCGACAGGAAGACGTTCGAAGCAATTGATCGGCGTCTTAGGGAGCACGGAACATTCCAGCCTATGACTCGCGACTGGGGAAGACCTAGAACGACGAGGACACCTGCAATGGACGAGGTAATTCTTCGTGCAGTTGACGATAACCCTAATGTCAGCGTCAGAGAAGTTGCTGCTGTACAAGGTAACGTTGACCACGTCACTGTATGGAGAGTGCTACGGGAGAACCAGTTGTTTCCGTACCATGTACAGCGTGTGCAGGCACTATCAGCAGCTGATTGGCCTCCACGGGTACACTTCTGCGAATGGTTCATCCAACAATGTGTCAATCCTCATTTCCGCGCAAATGTTCTGTTTACGGATGAGGCTTCATTCCAACGTGATCAAATTGTAAATTTTCACAATCAACATGTGTGGGCTGACGAGAATCCGCACGCAATTGCGCAATCACAGATTTTCTGTGAACGTTTGTGCAGGCATTGTTGGTGATGTTTTGATTGGGCTCCATGTTCTTCCACCTACACTCAATGGAGCACGTTATCATGATTTCATACGGGATACTCTACCTGTGCTGCTAGAACATGTACCTTTACAAGTACGACACAACATGTGGTTCATGCACGATGGAGCTCCTGCACATTTCAGTCGAAGTGTTCGTACGCTTCTCAACAACAGATTCGTTGACCGATGGGTTGGTTGAGGCGGACCAGTTCCATGGCCTCCACGCTCTCCTGACCTCAACCCTCTTGACTTTCATTTATGGGGGCATTTGAAAGCTCTTGTCTACGCAACCCCGGTACCAAATGTAGGGACTCTTCGTGCTCGTATTGTGGACGGCTGTGATACAATACGCCATTCTCCAGGGCTGCATCAGCGCATCAGGTATTCTATGCGACGGAGGGTGGATGCATGTATCCTCGCTAACGGAGGACATTTTGAACATTTCCTGTAACAAAGTGTTTGAAGTCACGCTGGTACGTTCTGTTGCTGTGTGTTTCCATTCCATGATTAATGTGATTTGAAGAGAAGTAATAAAATGAGCTCTAACATGGAAAGTAAGCGTTTCCGGACACATGTCCACGTAACATACTTTCTTTCTTTGTGTGTGAGGAATGTTTCCTGAAAGTTTGGCCGTACCTTTTTGTAACACCCTGTATACTCGATTCTTTTAAAGTTTATCTTAATTAACACACAGTTTTATAGCGCTCACATAGCCTGCACTTTGGAATACTGGCAATGATATGCAGAATTCTGATTACAAAGAACATAAATAGCTTTTGCGTTCTGAAGTCATATACGGGGTTAGCGTTAGGAATGGTAGGAGAAATTATACAGGTTGTCCCAAGGGGAATGATCAGTATTCAGGAATATGACAGGAACGATAATCCGAGGCAAAAAAGTCCAGAAAACATGGCCTGTGCTTGGAGCACTTCTTCTGATCTATTCTAATACAAGCGCTTTGGTTTCCATATTTGGGGAGGTGGTGGCATGGACCTGTTGTGTCCTCGTCAATGGACGCAGCTGGAGCTGCCACGTTGAAACAGTTACCGATTGGCGCCACGGGCGGCGCTTTGAAGTTCGCGGTCCAATAAGCAACCTCTGCGCCGCCGCCAATGAGAATGACTTCCTTATTGTGATAAGCGGAGGCCACAGACAGCAACGGACGGTTCATGTTCGGCGTTGGCGTACTACAGTTCTAGTGCGAAGTTCCAGAGGTGCAGTTCGTAGCCACAGTTTGTTGTGGCGATCAACCTGCGAGATTTAGTCTGCAAGTGGAGTCGACTATAGCCTTCGCATAGGGGCAGGTGATAGGCAGTGTGGCGCCCAGGTTGAGCATAGTCTTGTTGGCATAATATTCAGTACGGCACGCCTTGGCAGGCCACTGCTTACTTGTACCTGTCCGCAAGCGCATCCAGCGAGTTGCTGTACAACTTTAACTAAGTACTGCAGCGTGTCTATTTGTGTGTCACTAATTTGTTTGCTCTGTCACAATTCCTGCATTTGTAGACTTAGAGAAAGCTTTTGACAATGTTGACTGGAATACCCTCTCCCAAATTCTGAAGGTGGCAGGGGTAAAATACAGGGAGCGAAAAGCTATTTACAATTTGTACAGAAACCAGATGACAGTTATAAGAGTCGAGGGACATAAAAGGGAAGTATTTATTGGGAAGGGAGTGGGACAGGGTTGTAGCCTATCCCCGATGTTATTCAATCTGTATATTGAGCATGCAGCGAAGAAAACAAAAGAAAAATTCGGAGTAGGTATTAAAATCCATGGAGAAGAAATAAAAACTTTGAGGTTCGCCGATGACATTGTAATTCTGTCAGAGACAGCAAAGGACTTGGAAGAGCAGTTGAACGGTATGGACAGTGTCATGAAAGGAGGGTATAAGATGAACATCAACAAAAGCAAAACGAGTATTATGGAATGTAGTCGAATTAAGTCGGGTGATGCTGAGGGAATTAGATTAGGAAATGAGACACTTAAGGTAGTAAAGGAGTTTTGCTATTTAGGGAGCAAAATAACTGATGATGGTCGAAGTAGAGAAGATATAAAATGTAGACTGGCAATGGCAAGGAAAGCGCTTCTGAAAAAGAGAAATTTGTTAACATCGAGTATAGATTTAAGTGTCAGGAAGTCGTTTCTGAAAGTATTTGTATGGAGTGTACCCATGTATGGAAGTGAAACATGGACGATAAATAGTTTAGACAAGAAGAGAATAGAAGATTTCGAAATGTGGTGCTACAGAAGAATGCTGAAGGTTAGATGGGTAGATCACATAACTAATGAGGAGGTATTAAATAGGATTGGGGAGAAGAGAAGTTTGTGGCACAACTTGACTAGAAGAAGGGATCGGTTGGTAGGACATGTTCTGAGGCATCAAGGGATCACAAATTTAGTTCTGGAGGGCAGCGTGGAGGGTAAAAATCGTAGAGGGAGACCAAGAGATGAATACGCCAAGCAGATTCAGAAGGATGTAGGTACTGGGAGATGAAGAAGCTTGCACAGGCTAGAGTAACATGCTGAGCTGCATCAAACCAGTCTCAGGACTGAAGACCACAATAACAACAACGTCACAATTCCTCTGTCCGCCTTGGAGCACCTAAACGCAATACGACATGTGCGAGCCGTTCTACCCAGGACGACCTGTACACACCACTGCCAACCAAAAAACGTCCAGTAAACTTGGGCTCTAAAGAGCATAAGTTACGAGCTTTGAGCACTTGTTCATCTTCGCTTCTGTGAAACATATCTACTGAACAAGTGATCATAGCTTCTAACGTACCCATTTGAGACCCCAAGTTTAGTGGAGTTTTTTGCTTCGAATGATCGTTCCTGTTATATCCCTGAACATTGACCATTGCCACTGGGACACACAGTATACAACTTTTGTCACCAACCAGTATGCGCGTACATTTTTGGCCGTTTAGTTATTATTACGACGCATTACATTTACCATACGTCGAACCTCAGGTAAAGACCATATTTTATTTTCAAATAATTTTAAAAAATGCTTTGTCACGTAGAAGAGACACCATTGTTAAGTTTATTTTCCATAATTTCGTGTTTATATTTTCCATTGTAATTTTTGACGGTTCGGTCATAAGCAAAACTTTTGTAAATGGGTCAAACAGTCGAGTTCTGGTCCGTACATCTGCAGTGCTCTTCATCAGTACCCGGCGTAAGGGGCCTCAGATCGCCCAATTGCTGGGAAAGTCACTGATTTCAGACGGAGGGATTAGTCGACCTCTGAGTGTATATTTCAATTGGCGCAAATTCCATTTGGCACAGCTCACAGGACACCAGTTTGAGTCAACAGTCACCTACCAAAGCAGGCGCTGCCCAACACCACTTCAGATCCCGAAATCACTGACGCATTTAAAAGAATGGTTAACGAAACTTTGGCAGTTTCAAGTGAGTTCGATTTAATGGTAGGTCGACTTGTTACGTATCTCATTTGATCCAAACCTGACCATTTCTGACGACATGTCGCTTTATGCAGATTCTTGAGCTGCTGAAGCTCGGAAAACCATTTTCGGATCTTCGTCAACGAGATATCGCAGCAGACGAACACGCCGTCTTAAGGTCCACAGTGTGTGACAGGCAGTGTACAGTATCACGTGAAGACCACGCGCGGTATGTTAGTGTTTTTTCGAGATATGCAAAAGTCAAATAGAGCTATGCGTTTCTCAAATACAAGTTTATTTTTATAAAAAACATAGTTTTGGTTATAACAGCTATACTACTGCCAACAGGAAACAAAAAATTCGTCAACATCCCTGTTAAAGCATTACAACGTCTGTACCCGTCGTTGTAGCACAATAAACAGAACTCTCGTGGTAATTGCTACGGTCGTTGTAGGCAAACAACAACAACGTAAATGCTAATGCTGTTATAAGATAATGCATTTTTCTGTGTAAGCTACAACCATGAAGCCAAAAACTGCAACTTCCTTAGAAAGAGGAATTCAGAGACCGAAGTGTTAAAAGATCTTTCTTTTATTTGTTTATTTTATAGTTCAATTAATCGTAACTTTTGTAATAACATTTTATGCAGTTAAATAATAACTCTAAATCGCTGCGTTATAGGCTTTCAATTCGAAAACTGCTCTAAAGTGTTATTTTTGTGGAATAGCTATCGCAAAACATTCCTTAGCAGAGACAACATAATAGATTCAGCCTAGCGGTCTATGCATCCCATTCTATTCTTGACTACGGTCTTCGTCTAGATCCCAAATGTAACTTCCGTAACTTCAATTGCGAAACATTAATCGCCACACAGCATTCATCAGGCACCGCATTTTCTGACACAGGTGGTACTGTTTTTGCATGAGACCATGTATCGAGTGCTGATTTCAGTTTGTATCTGACACCAGCAGTTCGCCGAATCACGTTTATCAATTGAAATTAATGAAGTTAAAAGAACGATTCAGATGGAAATACAAGCAAAGAATGAAGGTTTTCACGACCGGATGACATAGCTGCTAGTAAACCTTTCGGAATGTAAGACCGTGGTCCAAGAAATTCTGCTGTTCCCGCCCTCCTCTGTCGACATGTGGTGTATACAAAATTCTGTGTACGTGTGGTAAAGTCTATATTGGAACTACCAACGGGAGCCTAAATACACCGCTAAAAGAGCACAAAAGTCTTTGCCGACTAAGAAAAATAGAGAAATTAGCTGTAGCAGAGCATGCTCTTCAGCCAGGAAACCACGAAGTGAAGGTTTCTGAAACAGAAATTTGATCTACAACGTGAAATTATTATCCACGACTATGTAGAGAAGCCATTGATATTTATGAGCATCAGGACAATTTTAATAGGGAAGAGGAGGCAATGAAACTTAGCGACATATGGTCAGTAGCTCTGCAGAGTCGCTAGGCAATTTTGTATTTGACGAGACGACAATCGATAGTTAAGTTTTATCTTTGACAAGGATTATCTCTGCTCATCACGTATTACTTCGTCCACGCCCGTTTTCCTGCAGTATATATATCGCTCTCGGACGTCCGACCGGTCAGTCGGCAAGATTCAGCACAGGAGCGCCTCTGAGGATGTCCAGCGGAGTCCTGGACGAAACGTCAGGAGCAGAAGAGTTACTTGGACCACCACCTCACATCCCGAAAGGTTTACTAGCAGCTAATGCAAGCAAAATTTTGAATATTAATGGCGAAGAAATACACTCACTCATTTTGGGTATTCTAATTAGACGGGAACCTTGTTTCGGTGGCTCGAACGATTTACAAATCATGTTTGTGTTGCATTTAGAGCCTTGTGATAACGTCATTGGTGAAAATCGACAGATGGTACCGAATACTCTGGTATACCTGGCCACTATACACCGGATATCTTGCATGATGTACTTGTAGCTAGTCGTCTTCGAGCGTAAATAGACTTGTGAATTCTGGTAAACCTCTGTGTAATTTTAATGTGTTTGCTATGCATAATGTTCTACTGTGGGTTGCCTGTTTGAGTCGGTGATTCATTGCAGTCTCTCCACAGTAGTTTTATTAATGTTGCAAGGCAATGAAACGGGTGTTCTGGTTGTCGTACTGACAGAATTGTTATCACCATGTTCCCGTAACTTTTCAAGGACTCGTCTGCAATGCTTCAAGCTGTCGGTCTAAATGACGCTTCTAACACTGAAAGGTGTACTGCCAACTAACGTGAGCGTCGAAATTCTCACTGCTCCAGCCACCCATTGTGTTGTGTGCTCGAGGTGAAACGCCGTGAGAACAAGTGCAGTTGATTTATGTCGACTCACGTGAAGGCTACCCACGATACTTTCCAAGAACATCCTGCTAATTACTGCGTCTGCTCAAGGACATATACGTCCTCCCCGACGGCAAAACTCAATAGCTCAAATCTCAGTCGACATCACTTCAAATTCCCCAAAGTATTTCTACTTAGTTACTTGCTTACAGATTATGCAGCGACCTTACAGAATGCGTAGATCAGATCACGTCCTGTGCAGCTTCAATCTCGTTTCCTGTGGACCCTAACTGTTGGCCGGCCAGAAAGGCCGTGCGGTTCTAGGCGCTACAGTCTGGAACCGAGCGACCGCTACGGTCGCAGATTCGAATCCTGCCTCGGGCATGGATGTGTGTGATGTACTTAGGTTAGTTAGCTTTAATTAGTTCTAAGTTCTAGACGACTGATGACCTCAGAAGTTAAGTCGCATAGTGATCGTAGTCATTTGAACCATTTTTGAACCCTAAATGTTGCACGTCTTTCCGTACTCCATCCTTCCATCTTGATCTAGGTCGTGGTCTTCCTATCAACACTACATTTGGAATACCACCTACATGCTCGCAACATGTGAAGGCCATTGCACTCGCATGGCCTTTGCTTCTTGTACAATATTGTGGTGATTCATCATAGCGCGTATCTCTTATGATGTTTCTTTCATACACAATCAGTTTTTGTCTATAGCTGTTGGTGACACTCATTCTGTGCCACATAACTGTATTGGGCAATTACTGTACCACGTGCGTCCATTTTAACTTTCGTAAAGCACCCCACGAACCACGGACCTTGCCCCGTCGGAGGAGTGACTTGCGTGCCTCAGCGATGCAGATAGTCTTACTGTAGGTGCAACCACAACGGAGGGTTATCTGTTGAGAGGCCAGACAAACGTGTGGTTCCTGAAGAGGAGCAGCAGCCTTTTCAGTAGTTGCAGGGGCAACAGTCTGGATGATATTGACAGATCTGGCCTTGTAACATCAGTCAAAACAGCCCTGCTGTGCTGGTACTGCGAACGGCTGAAAGCAAGAGGAAACTACGTGCCGTAATTTTTCTCGAGGACGTGCTGCTCTGCTGTAAGTGCACGGAGAACTCCATCAACTCCATCAAATTACACTTCGCACTTAAGACCACAGCAACAGCAGAGATTACCCATGATTTCATGATTGATGTTAGGTTGTTATATGATTTGGAGGCATTAACGATTCGTTCCTTTACTCCTAGCTAGACATTATTCCTCCACTTGAATCATGATTCCAAGCATTTATAGTTCTCAAGTACCTACAACCTCATCTCTCCCGCCTGTAAATCCCCAGGCAAGTAATTGTTCACCCTTCTATCATTTGCAACTTTTCTATATTGATTCACAAGCCCATCTTCCTTGCACTACTTCACTCTTTTCATCACTTCTCCTCTTGACTGTTCTATACAGGGCATGGATAAAAGTATGCAAACACCGCGGGAAATGCAAGCTTGAACAAAAATGTAGACGCGAGCCATGCCTACAGGTTGTGCTGTTGTGTTTGACCATGTACGGCACCTGTGCAACGTCCTCAGTACGTTGCAAGTGTCAGTCGCAATCAGAGCAATGTTCTGTGTAGTCGTGAGTGCATTATGTCGGAGCTAAGTGAATTCGAACGTAGGTACATTGTTGGTGCTCGCATGGTGCGCACTTCTAAACCAAGGGAGCCGAAGTGTCGTGTCTGGTCTTTCAAGAGACGCTGGATCGTAGTTATTAAACTGCATACAGGAAAAGCGGGAAACCATCATCCGCTAAGTCTCAACGCGGTCAAAGCGTGTATTGAGTGATCGCAGTGGACGGTCATGACTGTGACGAAAAATAAGAAGACGATAGCTGCAAAAGTCACTGCAGAACTGAATATTGCTCTCGAGAATACTGTCGGCGTCAAAATATGAGAAAGGGATCTCCATAAGCAGGGAACTGCAGGGTGAGTTTGAATTCAAAGACCACTCATCAGAGATGCAGATGCGCTTAACAGGAAAACGCGGTGCCCAAGCCGTAAAACCTGGACTGGGGAGCAATGGAAGAATGTCGCACTTGTCTTGCTTACCACTGTTTCCAACTTCTGGCCGAGTTTAGGTCCCAAGAGTGGAACATGACTTGGGTTCCACCGATGATTTGGGCAGCCATAGCGTGGTATTTCATAGGAGCTTTGGTTACCCTTCAAGGTGGCATTACTCCTGTGGACCCTAACTGTTGGCCGGCCGGTGTGACCGTGCGGTTCTAGGCGCTACAGTCTGGAACCGAGCGACCGCTACGGTCGCAGGTTCGAATCCTGCCTCTGGCATGGATGTGTGCAATGTCTTTAGGTTAGTTAGGTTTAATTAGTTCTAACTTCTAGGCGACTGATGACCTCATAAGTTAAGTCACATAGTGCTCAGAGCCATTTGAACCATTTTTTTGGAAACCTGACTATTAATAAACACCAATAAAAATATGAGCAAACTTACGAAGGCAGCATCCAATTAATATTTTTCTCACCATTATGTAATATGGTTATTATAAGTGTTCCACATCCACACTTCAATAGACTCCTTTCCCCAGTCCCCTCCCTCCCCACTACACTTTTTCACGAGCTTTCCATCACATTCACCGGTTCGTCCATGTCAGATAATAGTCTGTTCCATTGTTCACTTGTTCGACATTTTCGCTTATACATTCCTTCACTTTTACCCTTTGAGTTTGAAGTAATATAAGATTCATTTGTTCAGACCTTCTGCGTCTGTTTCAATACGCTTCTACATTTTTATCGATAGATGGTAGTAAAATGTCATATATCTTTGATAAACAGTCCTTATCCGCCTATGAACTCACGCTGATGTCGTCTGGACTGTTCAGTTTTAAATTCTCTGAGGATGACCTAGAAACCCGGAAGCCGGTTCATATCGAACTATACCGAGCGAGGTGGCGCAGTGGTTAGCACACTGGACTCGCATTCGGGAGGACGACGGTTCAATCCCGTCTCCGGCCATCCTGATTTAGATTTGCCGTGATTTCGCTACATCGCTTCAGGCAAATGCCGGGATGGTTCCTTTGAAAGGGCACGGCCGAATTTCTTCCCCATCCTTCCCTCACCCGAGCTTGCTCTCCGTCTCTAATGACCTCGTTGTCGAGGGGACGTTAAACACTAATCTCCTCCTCCTCCTCATATCGAACTACTAAATAAAAGTTATTGTGCAACATTAATACTGTATTTTTAAGCGCACATAGGTGTAAATGCAACCAATCTCTCACGTTCCATCCGTGAATCGAACGGGATGAAACCTTAATAAGAGTTGCGATGAAAATTATCCTTTGCCTCACACTTCACAGTGATTCGCATTAGAACCCAGACCCCGTTTTCGCGGCCGCATATGCAAGACTCATGTCCATCCATCAGAACTGCAGTTCTAACCAGACAGAAAGTTCCACAAAGTAGTGCAGCTGACTGCGGAGTGGAGCAGACCATAGGCTGCGCTTAAAACACGCTCCATCAATTCATTTTTCTCGGAGGTGCTTACCCAAAAAGATACCGAGGTGAGCAGAGTTTATACAATATAAGAAAGCTCCTGCAGAAGTCAAGCTGAGAGGGCAGTAGTGTCTGGGTAGCTCAGCAACATAAAGTATGAGCAGTTACTGGTGATACGTACTCTTATGGTATTCGTGTACATGACACAGCGTTGGAGGTAAAACTGTAGAGGGAAGACTTGAATACGGTAATCAGGTTGAAATAGATGTAGATTTCGGTAGTTATTCGGGATGAAGAGGCCTGAACAGGATAGACTAGCGTGAAGTTATGCACCAAACCAGTCTTCGGAGTGAAGACAACAACAATACATTCAGTGCAACACGCACCATCCTCTTACCTGGCTTTTCAATCTGATGCGTGTATATAAACTCACTGAAAATATTAGCGCTGATTGCTACTCATTAGAATGTAAGCATTCTTCGCTATTTTTTAACTTCATTGCCTGTCTTATTAGACATTTTACAGGTGAACTGAAAGACAATAAATAAAAAAATATAAGAGCGTTATCATTCGATAGGAAATGTCCAGATTTGCACATATTTAATCTACAATTTTCCCAACCATCTGCTCCTATTAATGAAATGGCTCTTAACTTCTCTGATGAAAACACGGAACGAAGTAAGAAGGCTAAAGTAAGTTCATCGTCACTTTCACCAGTATTCGGATGTGTAGTCCCATTGCAGGTTACTCATACAGCAGTCTTCCTGAGGTCGCCAAGCGCGTCCGATGTTTCTCCCGTCCTATCTTTCCAAACTCTGGCTGGTGTTGTGGTGTCTGGCTTTGTTTCTGTATGAAGCTTTTTGTTTATATTCATCAGTGTGCTTCAGAGCTACTTTTATTTTCAGTTCTTTACATGTATCTTCAGTGTCAATATTGTCTCCTTTTCTGCTACCTTTTACGTTTCCCTAGCTTGTTCCTCACCTCCTGCTCTCGCCACAAGTATTCGGACGCAGTTTCTTATGTTAATGTGCGGTGGGAAACAATTTGTCGTAGTTCCAGTTTTTTATTCTTTATTGCCTTTTGCTGTACGATTCTACAATCACTTTACAATTTATTTAATTTCTATACGTTCTCGGTAGTGGATAACAACGAGTATCATTGTCTTCGTCGTTATTCTTAAGCTAGGATACTCAACAACGTAAGTTACGAAATACGAATGCTTGGTCTAAACGGGGCCATTGCGCATTATTATTAATTACTCTAGAATCTTTTAATTTATGATTTGATATTTATACACAACCTAAGTGAGGTTCTCAGCTTTCCACGCATATCTGCAGAACACTCGGTCTAGGTATCACTTGCACTGGCTATCCATGTACTCCCCAGAAAAGCAACACGCAAATTTTTCCGTCAATTTTGATTGGAAAGAGCGGAATTTGTTGTTGGACATCTTTGAATATTTCCACTTCAGCCCCTACAATTTCATGAAGTTCGGATAGGTGGCGGCGCTCTCTAGCCTTCAAAATGGCGTCTGTATCGGTGATGCCATTGAGTTTCTTTTGGCGGAAAACTAGAGTATCGCAGATATTCATAGGCGCTTGCAGAATGTAAAGGGAAACCTGGCAGTTAAAAAAGCATGGTGAGCAGTCGGGCGAGGAGTCTTTCATCTACAAGGTCGGCCGGCCCAACACAGCTGCGTCTTCTGCAAACTGGGAACGTGCGGACACTCTCACTCAAGGCGATCGACGGGTTACAGTCGAACACCTCGCTGCTCAACTGGACGTCTCTGTTGGTGGTGCTGACACACTCGTCCAACAGCTGGGATACTCAGTGTGTGTACCCTATGCATTCCTCGCCGCCTACAGAAGAGCAACGAAGGGCCACCTGTGCAAAATGAAGGAAGGGAAGCAGTACGTGGTTTGTGTGTAGATTATTTATGCAGCAATACTTTGGCTCCGACGCCAGCGTGTAGAGTCGTACCATACGAGCATACAGGTCTTGAGTAAATAATAGGGTTTTGTAACCAAAAGAATGGGGAATCCTGTGGTGTATTAGAATCCTGAATAAAACCAACCTGCTTTATTGAATTCCCCTTGTACACAAACAAAGTGTACAGCAGAGAGCGGACACCATTGTCGTCCCCTTCGTAACTGGTGTGCTTGGGCACAGAATTAACATAATTGTAATTATCGCCAACTAACGGATGGGCTATTGTCCATCACAAGCGGAAGGATAAATGTTGAACAAAAAGAAAAATTATTTAGTTCGACATGTCTTCTATTCAGTGTTAAAGACGAATATGTGCTTCTGAAAACTTCTCGATGTGAAGTTAAACCACTATTACGCCAATGACGACATGATTTTCGCAGCACAAAAAGCTCTAACCCTCCCTCCAAATCTTCGAACGTTTTGCACTTCGTCTTCTCTATCTGTGTCCTCTGCCACATCATACTCCTGCATAATCTTCTTAATCCTTCCGCCCCTAACCCTACCCCCCTCTCTCAGAGAGAACACCTTGAGATTCCTATACCTGCCTCAGACTTTACACTAAACACCCTATTGTTTCATTTCTGTTTATCTCTACTACTATTCACCGCTGGTATTAGCATAGCCCACCTTATATCTACTTTCATCCACCACATCCCGCTCCAACGAAACTTACAGCACCACCTCCTAACTAAACACGAAATCCGCCCAGTGATTTAACCATCCTCCCAGCCTTAAGAGCACACTCCTCCGCCCCCCCACCCCCCCATATGAAAGAGTGCCTCATATCCCCGTTTCTTCTCTTACTTTCGAACAGCTCTGTTCCTGGGCCACCTCCGTCAATCACACATTCTTTGTAAACACTCAACGCCTATTACTGACCTCTCAGTTAGCAAAAAAGCATTTAAAGAAAGCGGCATCTCTTATTTAAGAACATCTCAGAAAAGTCATCACAAATGCAATTTACAAAGTTTAGTTTTTTTTTTTTTTTTTTTTTTTTTTTAAATGATTCAAATGGCTCTGAGCACTATGCGACTTAACTTCTGAGGTCATCAGTCGCCTAGAACTTAGAACTAATTAAACCTAACTAACCTAAGGACATCACACACATCCATGCCCGAGGCAGGATTCGAACCTGCGACCGTAGTGGTCACTCGGTTCCAGACTGAAGCGCCTTTAACCGCACGGCCACACCGGCCGGCTAAAATTTAGTAATTCTGAACTAGTCAGCTCTTAAAACCACTTTCATATATGTTTCTTGATAGTGAATCAGAACAGCCCCGTCCCTATTCCCCCCCCCCCTCCTCTCGACCGCCGCCCACCTACTTCCTGCGTGAGGGAGGGATGAAATAACAATAAAGGGAAAAACATATTATTTCGTCCCTTCTTCCACCTTGGTAGCTTGTTTCTTTGGTTGTATATCAGAGGCTCTAGACCTGCTGTATCAGGTCTTTGCTCGAAAAAAATATCACAACGAAAATTTTTATGTCGAATTGGTTGTGAAACATGATCTGAAAACTCTCGATTATTTTACTTCGATGTGGGTTGTCCCACTAAACAAAGTCGTATAGACAATATAGAAACTCAAACGTTTGAAGAATATGAATTAAATAGCACTCTATCTGATTCACTGCTATGCAGAGGCTGTAATATTGCTAAACTTCTCACGAACTAAAGAGTAGTAGCTGACACTGGAAACCACACAAATAATAACCAACACTTAATATCACCGAAGTAGAAAACTAATGCTTGTAAGAAATAATATGAGATGGCTGCCACATTGTTTCCTCTGTGTTTAATAAAGTAGAAGTACGACTCTTGAGAGAGTAGGGAAATTGTCAATGAATGGCGAAGATACACAACCCTGACATTTTATTAACAGAAAATATATTGGTTTTTGTTTGAAACAGAAACAGAAGGTGCGAAAGAGGAGGACAGAGTTGATGAGAAACGTGTATCACAGGCTGTTGCTCCAACGCCCAGGAAAGTTTCCAGCGTTTCACCACATGGCTGTTGAGTCAGGGCAGCTCCAAAATCCTTCGTTGATTGGTAACTGCAAAGAGAGAGTCCATTATTAGAAATTTGACAATACGGTCACGGGCTCCACAAAGACATCATCAGTTCATGGTATCCTGTATCACAACAGCACAACAATTGACCACTAGATATCATGGGAGACAAACCCACCCGTGTAAATGGAGGTTGGAAATACTTGCTTCGCCGGCCGCGGTGGTCGTGCGGTTCTAGCGCTGCAGTCCGGAACCGCGGGACTGCTACGGTCGCAGGTTCGAATCCTGCCTCGGGCATGGATGAGTGTGATGTCCTTAGGTAAGTTAGGTTTAAGTAGTTCTAAGTTCTAGGGGACTGATGACCTAAGATGTTAAGTCCCACAGTGCTCAGAGCCATTTGAACCATTTTGAATACTTTCTTCACAACAAAGACACAGAAAGAGGAGATTGGGCCGGCTAGGAGACCTGAGTGACTTCGACTGTGGACTAGTCATTGGCTGTCACCTGAGTAATAAATCCGTCAGCAACTTTTCAATACTTCTAAAGCTCCCCGACTGTTGGTGACGAGAAGTGGAAACGCTAAGGAACAGCCATGACCAAACCAAGACCAGGCAGACCCCACACGCTGATGGACTGGGACCATCGACCACTATGAAGAGTGGTTATAAGAAATCGCATGAAATAAGCGTAAAAAATCACTTGTGTGTTCCAAACTGCTATCAGCAGGTAGCTAGCACAACGACTGTGTTACTGGAAACGAGTAATTGGGAAAGATGAATCACACTGTACCCTATAGCAGTTCAATGGAAGGATTTGGATTAGGCGAATGGCTGGAGAACATTACCTGCCATCATGTGTAGTGCCAGCAATGAAGTACGGAGGAGGCAGTGTGGCGTTTAAAATATGTAAATACTAAATGTGGAAGGACACAAACACATTTCCCAGCATTGTGTACTGTGCACAGTAGAGGAACAGTTGGTTTATCAGCATACATTGCTCCCTGTCATAACATTATTTTATAATAAAAACAGCTTTTATATGCAAATTTTCAACAATTTTATTTTTCAAATAATAATTTGGGCATCAATCAAGATTTTGTAAGAAACTACTGAGATCTGACTCATTTGTGAAAAAATTTAAGTGCCAGCACAGTAGCATGTAAGACATAAAATTAAAAATACTCAGTTAAAATAAAAATTCCAAATCATGAAACTCAGTATTATTATTATTCGTTGTCTTTAATCCATTGTATCAAATTTAATCTGTCCATCTTCAAAAAATGAAACCCACAATTAGTTATTAATTTCAAATATCTACTTCTTAAACTCATTATTAAACCCCATACAAATTTTTCGCCATCTGCTATTAAAATATTCGCATCCAGTAATATAATATAAAACATTTACTTGTAGCTCACTATTTTTTAAAAAAATTAGGGTTGCTTGCATTATTGAGCTTCTTGAGTAGAGGCTCCACTTATATAGAAAAAATGTTATTAAGCATTTTTTGTTTTTCTTATTAATTTGTATATATCATATACTTCTGAAGAGAGAGCAGGAACCATATGCAATACACTGGAATTGAAGTATTTGATTATGAATGTAATAATAATGAATCATTTTTTGAAAGATTTATTGAAACCTTCAGCTGCCATTCTTTTTATTTCATGTAGAATTGTGCAATTCCGGCCTTAGGACATTTTCAAGTATTTTATGAATGATTTTTAGTAGTAGATTATGTCATATACATTGTTTCTCCTAATATAGTGTGAACATATTGGATTTATTTTATGAGCATAACATGGTGTCTAGGAGCAATGACATACATGACGTAATCTACTACTAAACAATCATCCATAAAATACTTAAAAATGGCCTAAAGCCGAAATTATACAATCATACATGAAATAAAGAGAATGGTGGCTGAAGGCTTCCAGAAATCTTTCAAAAGAATTCAGCACAATTGTGGACCCTATCACATTGAGAAATACAGAATAAGGAATAACATCCATTTGGCAATGCATCTATTTTATTTTCCAGAATTTTGTCGTCCAAGGCACTCAATGGGTTTTTCTTTACCTCAATTGAAGAAATTTGACGTTTCATGCTTCATTTCAAATTCATAGTTCTGTACTATTCTGTGCTGTTGAACAAATAATCTATATAATCTTCTTACCTTATTTTATTTTAAACAACATGTTTCGTAATACCATTCGATTTTTTTCTATCCGGTCACCAACTTTATAATCATACATTTTTGCTCTCAGACCACAAAATTCTTCCTTTACATCCAATTTTTTACAACTTTCTTGTTTTCTTGTGAAATATATATCTGCTGGATGGTCGCTAAAACCAAATTTATCATATTTTAATTCTATTTTAATTTCATAACTGTATAGTCAAAACCATACATCAGATCTGTGGATGAATCAAATATTCTCATACCAAAGCAGACAAGTTTATTAAACAAAATTTTAGTTTTATTCATATGAATTGCACCAAAATTTTCAAAAAATATTGATATTCCTTTGAAGTTTGGCTTTGCCACAAAATTCTCACATTTATCTCCACCTGAAATTCGTTTTCTATCCACTCTTTTCCTAATATTTTACATCGTTTTCCCAAATACTGAAATATCCATCAGTTTGTTGAAATCTTTTACAAAATTTTTCTTTCCTTTCATTTTCATTTCTCTATCAAATATATATATATATATATATATATATATATATATATATATATATATATATCCAATCAATCAAACCGTTTAAATATTAAAACTCTGTGCTTTTTTGTTGTCTTCATTCCTAGAGACAAATACAGGGTGTTTCAAAAAGGACTTTACAGCTTTAAAAATTCATATAAAATAATTCATAGTATATACAGAGGTGACTGTAGTGCCAATTTGTAGGGCAATACATCACGTTTTCTCTCGGATAGTTCGCTAGTGCCGAATCGCACCGTATGGAGCGCTATCAGCACTTGCGTTAAAGATGGCTGCAGTCACTGGACCCGAACATGCTAGCTGTGTGTTTTGGTTTGAAGAATCGAAGTCAGCGACAACAGCCTAGCACAATTTTCGTACCAAGTGCGCTAAAGATCCTCTAAGTAGGCCTACAATTTATGAGGGCATAAATGTTTTGTAGAAATAGGGTGCTCAGTAAGTTTCTCCATGACAGAACCATCAATGGAATAGTGTACGTCGATATGTTACAACAATTTTTGGTACCACAGATCGATGAAGATGACCAAGAACGAAATGTGTACTTCATGCACGTTGGTGCACCACCCCCCACTACCTGGCTCACGTCTGGGATTTTCTAAGTGACCGCTTTTCAGGTCAACGGATTGGCTGTGATGCTCCAATTGCATGGCCCTCACTTCCTCAGACCTGACACTACTCGATTTTTTTAAGCGGATTCATCAAAGATATCATATTTGTACCTCCTGTGCCAGCTTCTCTACCTGAACGTAGAGCAAGAATTTACACCACCACTGAGCAAGTTACACCTGCTATGATACAGTGAGTTGGGAAGAAACTGCTGGCCAGTGTGGCCATGTGGTTCTAGGTGCTTCAGTTTGGAACCGCGTGACCGTTACGGTCGCAGGTTCGAATCCTGCCTCGGGCATGGATGTGTGTGATGGCCTTAGGTTAGTTAGGTTTAAGTAGTTCTAAGTTCTAGGGGACTAATGACCTCAGAAGTTAAGTCCCATAGGGCTCACCATTTTTGGGAGGAACTTCTGATGGGATGTATGCAGGATAACCAATGGAAGACACATACAACATCTTTAGTTTCAGGGAAAAAATCTTTTGTTTCCCTACAAAATAACACTAAACTCTGCTCTATATCTTCTTTCAATACATTTATATGAATTTTTAAAGTTGTAAAGTCCTTTTTCACACACTTTATACTGTTTAAGGTTTGTATAGTGAACTTCATAGCTATTTTCACTGTCCAGAGAAGCCAACTTACTTTCTTTAGGTACAGGCACAATTTTAGTTTCAGGAGCTAATGGTATGTCTTAATGTAAATCAGGCAGTTCTTTAGGATATTTTAGATCTGCTTGAAATACATACCCAGTTAAGTGTCTTATTTTTTTAGAATCCTAAGATTCTGGACCATCCCATTCAAATCCCACATAGTGTGAATAAAAATCTCTCGGTGTACATGCCGCGTCAATTCAGGATAAAACTCCAAGCTTTCGACCACTACCTCCATGGTCGTCGTCAGGGCTAAAACTGACTGTCATGAAGTAACGAGGCTCCCACTTTTATATGCAAGGGACGGCTTCTGATAGGGTGGAATATGTCATAGCAACAGCGATATGGCGCATAGTGAAGTGGTACCCTCTACTTCCCCAGCGTTGCTTGCAGCGCCATCCCTTGAATTAGGAGGTAAAGTGCGGGAAGTTTTTCTCTCTGTAACTGTACAGATTGTTTTCATCTAAATATGCCAAGTAATTTGACAACTTTTTTACATCATAATCGTTCACAACACTGGGATGTACAACCTCTTATTCCTCATGTAATAATTGTAGTGGTTGTTCAGTCATTTTTACATTTCATTTCAATTTAACTCAGGTGCAGGAAAACTCCAAGATGTCATACTCATTTATGTCATACTCATTTATGTCATACTCATTTATAAAAGTTTTTCTAAAATTTTCATATGATCAACCAATAACAAAACATCAGTTTAAGGCTACAAATCATGATAGCCACAAAAAATTATATTAAATTTTTTCCAAACTAATTTTGCATGTTTATAATCTTCATCATTTATTTCACAGTCATTTAGGTTTTTGTAAAATTCTTCTTTTGCTGGAACTGTGTTCCTTCAAATTTCTTCTAAGAATCCTTATAATAGTATGGATAGACACCTTTTCTTATCATTAGATTGAAGAAATCAGCTGGGAAAAATTTCCTAACGTTTCTCATCTTATTCTTTCATAAATTTGACGACACTTTGTCAAGACATGAAGCTATGAATGTAAATATGTCAGTAAATCTCATCTTCAAATTTTCTGTTGTCTTGCCAAAACTAATATGTCTTCATTATTGGGTATCAAATCTATTCTTTTTTATCATAAACGAGTTCTTTTATGAACTAATAAGAATCTTGTTCTGTGAGATCATGTACAGAAATTGCCACAAAATTAGAATTCTTCAGTTGTATTGCTACAAAATTAGATTTCTTCAGTTGTAAATTACATATATTAAACAATAGATTTATATATTTTCCTCTTAAATGACCATGATGATGAACTTTCTTATTATTTTTTGTATAATACTGTCTATATAATGAGCATATTTTAGATCATATATGTCTTGACTGTTCTGCAAGCATTAATGGTCTCATTTCTTCAATTTCAGGATAAATCCTTCCAATTTCTACAGACCCTTTTTCCATGTGTTCACTGTATTTTTTATGATAACTTGGTCCTTGATATAAGACTTGATCCTTGTGTTTATCAGTGTAATTGATATAGCAATAAAAAATACTTGGTTCATATTTTTTATATTTAATAGTATACAACTTGTGTGCATTTATTCTTATAATAATAAATGAATAGTATAAAATCAGTTATTTAAGTTTAATTTTGTTAAATTTATCTTTTTGTTGCTAAGTTTATACTTATTTTTTAATATATCCTTGTAATATCCTCTGTTAAAATCATACTCTGATAGTACAGGATAATTTTGAATAAACTTTAAAGTTTTTTTCATTTTTGGATTTGGTGACAATTAGGCACTTTTAATATCAAAATCTCAAAATCTCAAAATCTGCATAAATAACAAATGAAACATTCTGTGTATGTTGATAATTTTTAAAACTTACTGAGTTACAGATGAAGTGGAGAATCAACACATCACAAATAAATTTTACTTTTTTTCAATTTGCCTCAAAACAAGCATGGATATAATTTTTGAACCATTCATGTGAATTTTCACCATTTTTGTAATAAAACAAATTTATATGTTTGTCTTTCTTATGTTTTGTTATTTTTAATCGATACACTTGATTTTTTCATCAAATAAATAAACAGTAATATGTTTATTAATTTTAGCCTCAATTTTTGAAATGTTATCAACCACTATGGCAAATTCAAAATTTTCAAGTTTCTGATCAATATTAGCCCTAACATTTTAATGTTTCATGACTCTATCCATATTTTCATTTGCAGATACACCGTAATTTTGTAGCCCACAGAAAACATTTTTGATTTTGATTTTCCACAGTAACAGATGCTTTTTATTTTTATTTTTTCTGGCTTTTCGATGTAAGATGTGCCTCTTAGGGGAACATATCTATTAATTCCTAGTTTCCCACCAATAATTATATTTGATGTCCAGCCACAACCATGAGCCTGAAAATTAGACATTTGTGTTAAAATATTTTGTTTCCCTTCCTTAAATTTTTTTTGGACATATCTTTCTCTGTAGTAATCCTATAATTTTGAGTTTGATGCCTAACTCGCATAATTTTATTAATGGCCTTACTTTCTACTCCCAAAAAATAAAGAAAAAATTGAAAATTTCGCTTTTTTATAGATAATTTTGATAAGGTGAGCTCGAAATAAAGGTTGGGATCGTAGATGTAATCTGTAGGTTCTGAGTCACCTACTCAAATTATATATATAAATTATATACAAAGTTATCTCAACTTTCAATTTCGTTAAGAGGAAAAACGAAAATTTAGCTATCTTTACATTTGATTCATATATACAATGTAAATAAGTGACTCAGAAGCAACAAATTCTATCTACTAGTCTGTATAAGAGCAAATACCTCACTGTGAGCACAGAGAAAGATGACAGAGCTTTAGATATAGATGGTAAAATCCTTCAAAGAGTTAAAAAATTCAAATGTCTAGAGGCAAAACTCAGTGAAAGGATTGAGATGGAGCAGGAAATAATGAAAAGAATCCAGGCAGGGAACAGGACAAGGTTTGCACTTGGAAAGCTACTGAAGTCCAAGTTTCCACAGAGATCCACAAAGATAAGTATCTACTGGACAGTAATACAACTCATCGTCCTATACAGAGTGGAGACCTGCACTATAACACTCCTAACATTTCAGAATGCTGTTATGAGGCAGATGTTTGGAGCAATAAAAGATGGAAACAAACTTAATAAAAATGTAAAACCGCCAATTTCAGGAATTTTATAAATCGTTGCACATTGGGGCTGTGATTAGAGAGAGGAGACAGGTGGTACAAGCACATAATGCACCAAGAAGGCCAGATCACCAGTCAGGTGCTGGGAGAAGACGTGAGAAGCAACAGACCGATGGGAAGACTGCAGCACAGATGGACTGATGGGATCAGAGAAGATGTGTTTACGATGGGACTAACTGGAGAAGAGTACATGGACAGACCTAGATGGAGGAGGCAGATTGGCGAGGCCAAAAACCGACTGCAGTTTGTGGGGCCAAATTAGTAACTAACTAGATAGCCAACTAAGTAAGTATGTATGTATATCGTACAGAATACAGTGGAAGAGCGACACAACGACCATATGCTGAGCTGCTCCACAGTGACTGCAACTATATCACAGTACTTTTCCTTCTGTATTTTGTGTTGTGCATTTTTGCTATTGTATATTACAGGTTTTCCACTATTTTCAAGGTATTTTCACAGGAACAATGGTATCTTGCCTAACGAATTGAATGAGGCATAGTTACATTATTACTGTGTAACTATCCACTGCAAACCATAGGCACCTTATACCAAAATACTAGGAAAGTATCCCTGAAGAATTATTGATGGAGTTTGGGTTTACCCTGTATATATCTCAATTTGTACAAAGGTGGGATAATAGTATGTATTTGTGATACACTGATTCAGTTTCTGAAGCACAGAATTCTCCTAGATAAATTGAAGTTTTATGGGATTGGTGGTACAGCTGACCAATGGACAATGTCACATCTAATCAAAACAATGCAGAAAGCTGTACATAGTAATTCAAACAATATAGTCCCAGGACATTGTTCTGAATGGAGAGAAATCATAAATGGGGTTCCACAAGGATCAATCTTAGGTGTACTATTGTACTGATATATGTAAACGATCTTCTGCCAAATGTACATCAAGAAAGATTAGTTCTTTTTGCAGGTGACACTAGTTTTGTAATCAGTCCAAATTTAAATAAACTGAAGAAATAACAAGCAATGTTCCTATAGCAGTTTCACCCTCAATTTTAAAAAGCTACCACATATTCAGCTCTACACATCTAGGGATACCAGAGCTGATTTTATGTTTCTCATAAATTGCGTTTTCTCAGGAGAGAGAGATGCCACAGAAGTTGATTACATGTGTTCTGTCCCCTTCCTTATGTAGAGGATGAATTATGAGAGTGGTCACCCACCTGGAGGTCTTTCAGTTTCCCAAACCTGTTTAATAATTGCAACAAGTTTATCGATTGCCTGTCCTGTATACTTTCATAGCTCAAGAGCCATCTGTCGTATATGTAGATGGTACCTTGTCCCTGAGTACGTCGATGATCTTACTGATTTCCCCCTACGTTGGTAGAGATGAACGAGGATTGATACTGGAATTGCTTTCGCAAATGATGGGATCCCTGGAGACCCACAGTTGGTGAGACATTCAAAATAACTTCCTACAATCTGGCAATTACCTTCGTCACTGTGAACTAGTTTCCCTTTGGAATCTTTGAAATGTAGGTTTGGGTGTTTGTATTTGATCACATTGTGCTGTATGTATTTGTAGATGTTATGTGATATTTTTAATGTATTGCTCAATCAGTACCTATTGATTCTTATCAAAAGCAAGCTTCACCCCGATGGTGATTTCTGATCCAGATTTTCTCGCGTTTAGGAAGCTGATCCTATTCGCTTCATTTTTCTCCCAATTCCATTTCTGCTAAGCATCCTGTCTTAGCTTTACTGGCGCATCTCGCTCATTGTCCCATTAAGCATGATTTCTTGATTTTGTGCGTCGGACAGTGCCCTTACGTCCTGTGGCTGTACCCTATTGTGGTTGTTCCCACAGACCTCCAGATTTATAGTTTGCAGCTTGTAGGTGAATCCTTGGACGCTGCATAGCTTGTCTCTGTCCTAATTTATTATTTTTTCTGGGGCTAATCTTCTTGGTATATCTTAGAATTAGTATAACTTTGATATTGGAAAAGTAATTATCCGAATCTACGCTGGTATTTCTAACAACCATTGTGTTCTGGATCCTTAGTTGTGCTTTCTGTTTAATGGCAAAATGGTCAACTTGGAATTCGCTGAGGTTGGAGATTGGAGGTGTTCAGTTCTTGTCTTTTATGGCAGGTGTTTCAAAGCAGGTGACTTTAGAACCAGACTGAATGCTCTGAATTGTTATTATTGCTATTATTATTATTATTATTATTATTATTATTATTGTTATTATAACGATCACATATTATTCACATTTGTTTTATTTTGACATGTGTTTGTCCAATAAACGCGACAGCAACAAGGAGAGCCGTGTGCTGACCACGTACCCTTCTAAACAGCATCCAGTAACGCCATTGGTAGACTATGAGATGAGGGTTGGTCGAATCCTACCCGTCCAGGGCCAGAACGCAGAACTTTCCTTTTTACCTCCCGTTCACTTTGCTGTTTATTTTTATTATTGTACGTTTTTCTGTTCAGGAATTTTTGTTTTTATGTAATGTCATATTCAATGACGTTGTGCCAATAAAAAATATATACAGTACATTACAGATTCTCGACATACTGCCGGTTGCAACAGCAATCAGCACAGAAAAGGTATTTGTTTTAGTCTACAACCGCATTTTTTTTATTTTGCCGATTGGCAAACAATATACAACAATTAATACAAGCATGTAGGTACTCACAGCAGTACTAATTCTCTCGTGGGCAGTCTATGTGAGTGCACACTGTGGAACGGCCGTCGAGCATACACTGGCACAGGTTGCAGCCCCTCTTGAAAACCGACCCCGGAGTGCACGCGATCGCTGCAACAGGTGAACACGCTCGCTAGATACTCATACAGCTGGTACACGACAAATATGCAGGCTGGTTTCCACAAATTAGGGAAAGATCACAAAAAAAACCTGTATCAATTCGGCAAAAGTAAAGCAAGAGGGCTGGAAGTAATTCTGTTACTAAATTACGGCTACACGATAAGTACCACATGCAAACAAATGAAATCGCAGTTATCTGTACATATGAGGTGCATTCAAGTTCTAAGGCCTCCGATTTTTTTTCTCCAGACTGGAAAGAGATAGAAACATGTGCATTGTTTTAAAATGAGGCCGTGTTCATTGTCAATATGTCCCAGAGATGGCAGCACCGTACGGCAGATGGAATTTTACCGCCAGCGGCGAGAATGAGAACTGTTTTAAATACTTAAAATGGCGAACTTGAACAGTGTGCAATCATTCGTTTTCCGAATTTGCGTGGTGTGAAACCAATTGAAATTCGTCGACAGTTGAAGGAGACATGTGGTGATGGAGTTTTAGATGTGTCGAAAGTGCGTTCGTGGGTGCGACAGTTTAATGACGGCAGAACATTGTGTGACAACAAACCGAAACAGCCTCGGGCTCGCACACGCCGGTCTGACGACATGATCGAGAAAGTGGAGAGAATTGTTTTGGGGGATCGCCGAATGACTGTTGAACAGATCGCCTCCAGAGTTGGCATTTCTGTGGGTTCTGTGCACACAATCCCGCATGACGACCTGAAAATGCGAAAAGTGTCATCCAGGTGGGTGCCACGAATGCTGACGGACGACCACACGGCTGCCCGTGTGGCATGTTGCCAAGCAATGTTGACGCGCAACGACAGCATGAATGGGACTTTCTTTTCGTCGGTTGTGACAATGGATGAGTCGTGGATGCCATTTTTCAATCCAGAAACAAAGCGCCAGTCAGCTCAATGGAAGCACACAGATTCACCACCACCAAAAAAATTTCGGGTAACCGCCAGTGCTGAAAAAATGATGGTGTCCGTGTTCTGGGACAGCGAGGGTGTAATCCTTACCCATTGCTTTCCAAAGGGCACTACGGTAACAGGTGCATCCTACGAAAATGTTTTGAAGAACAAATTCCTTCCTGCACTACAACAAAAACGTCCGGGAAGGGCTGCGCGTGTGCTTTTTCACCAAGACAACGCACCCGCACATCGAGCTAATATTACACAAAAGTTTCTTCGTGATAACAACTTTGAAGTGATTCCTCATGCTGCCTACTCACCTGACCGGGCGCCTAGTGACTTTTGGCTTTTTCCAACAATGAAAGACACTCTCTGTGGCCGCACATTCACCAGCCGTGCTGCTATTGCCTAAGCGATTTTCCAGCGGTGAAAACAGACTCCTAAAGAAGCCTTCGCCGCTGCCATGGAATCATGACGTCAGCGTTGTGAAAAATGTGTACGTCTGCAGGGCGATTACGTCGAGAAGTAACGCCAGTTTCATCGATTTCGGGTGAGTAGTTAATTAGAAAAAAAATCGGAGGCCTTAGAACTTGAATGCACCTCGTACAGTGCCCAAGCATCGCTAATTCTTACTCCGAAGACCAACAAGTTCAGCGCATGGAGTGACTGCTTCATTTTCCAACCTGGGCCGTTTCGCCATTTGCAGTGTTCTTCTGCAGTACCTGACGGTGCTGAGAGCAGCTTTCACAAGACTGTTAGCTTTAAGTTCCTACATGAGTCAGTAGACGCCATCATCAAACTAAAGCACGTCGCTGTACTGCTGTTCGCCGCAGCTACAATCAACATTGAAATTATTTGTATTATTCCAAAATACAGTTTCGATTGCTCTCATTTTTTGGTCCACATGGCTATGGCAGAAGTACTCGTAGTAATAGTAGTTGAAATTTCATCAGGAAGGAGAGCACTCATGAGTTTCAAATGAGTAAAGCTATACATTAACAGGCGTAAGCTGCCACTACAGGCCAGCTGTATAGAGAGAGCGTTGTACCTAGAAAGCAGAGTACCTTGCAACACATGGTGTTTTCTGGTCAGTACTTCAGTTCAGCGATCGATTTTAGAATCACCATAAGCAATTTCCACCATTTCCTACAGGTCCTCTAGTGTTTAGACATGAGGTCGTGTTTTGCGCAGCATTTGTAAATATTTCGCGTTCTACATATTTAAGTGCTGTATAATATATTTCAGCTATTTGGAATGTATTGTTAATCCTTGAGGTACAGTGAATCACTTTAATATTCGGACACCATGATATGTTAACCTTGTAGCATCATAATTTTATTCGTAATAAAACAAACAAAAGATATAACCAAGTATTATATACCGTGATGTGTCTTGTAAATAATAACATAAACTTTATTAAGATAACGAACATAAGTTATTTTATAATACTACTTAAATACAAATTGATCCTATATTCACGTTACTTTAATATTCGGACACTTTGCAGAACTAATCATTTCAAGACAAGATTTTGTGGAGCATTAGATGTTTCAGTATCTTGTCGGGTAGCCATTCTGTTTTATCACTTCTTTCAAACGCTGCGGCATATTGCAAATGATCTTTTTTCAAACAGTCCGCGTGTACACTGTCCCATTCTTCTTTTAATCGCTTCATTGTTTCCTTGGACGATACTGGTGTTTCTCTAATACGTCGCTCCAGTTCTCCCCACACATTACCAATGTGATTGAGATCTGGTGATTGAGGTGGTGGCTGTAACACGTTGGGGCAATTGTACAACAAATATTCCTGCACAATGCGAGCCTTATGTTTTGGGTCATTGTTCTGGTAAAACTTGAACGTGTTTAATATCCCCATGGTTTCAGCACATTTTCGTAAATTGTTCTTTAATATGTTCAATCAGACATATTTGTCCACAATACTGTCGATGAACACCAATTCGGCCGGTCCAGATATCGATAAACAGCCCCAGACAAGAACGCTGCCACCTCCTTGCTTTACAGTCGGTTTAACATTTGTGACTGTAAATTCTTCGTTGTTCTTTCACCACACCTTACTTCGTCTACCCGATCCAAAAACGTTAAATCTACTTTCTTCGGCAAAAATGATGTCGTTCCACCATATTTCATCCTTCGGAATAACCTCCCTGGCAAAAGCACAACCTCTTCATTCGATTCTATTCATTCACATACGGTTTCTTCCTGGCCACTCTTCCGCTGTAGGCAGTTCCATTCAATGCTTTGCGAATCGTCTGAGGGTGTATCGCCGCGCTGAGTGGCTGCACAGTTAGATGCTCCATGTCAGTGACTGCGCGGCCCCTCCTGCCGGGGGGACTGATGACCTTCGCTGTTTAGTCCCCCTTAAACATCACAACAACCAAACCCTCCCGCCGGAGGTTCGTGTCCTCCCTCGGGCATGGGTGTGTGTGTGTTGTTCTTAGCGTACGTTAGTTTAAGTAGTGTGTAAGTCTGGGGACTCATGGCCTAAGCAGTTTGGTCCCTTAGAAATTCAGACACACTTGAACATTTGAGGATGTACCTTCTTGCCAGTCTCGTTTAGCAGCTCTCGTGCTAATCTGGGTGCACTGAGTGCAGGATCCTTCTTTATTTTCCGTGTTAGCTGCCTCTTGTCTCGTGCATCCAGCTTGGGTGGCTGGCCCTTTTGCGGTATAGAGTCGATACGGTCCTCATTTTTGAATCGTCTGACGATATCTGCCACAGTACTCTTACTTATCTTGAGCGTGGCAGCAATTTGTCTATGTGATTTACCTTTCGCGTTGTGGAAAAATCACAAGCTGTCGTATCTCAAAACTAGAATTAGCTTTGCGTGGCATCGTACCGTCTGGACAGTCGACCGCGCTTGTAAACACACACTTGCCTTCTGACTCGAAGTATTTACCCCGGAGTGAACGGTGAAAACAAGTGCGGCTCAGTCATCTGTCAGGATATTAAAGTAACGTGACCACCGAAGAGTGCTTTATTTCAATCATATTATTTAACAAGTGGTATACGTTGTGTAAACATCATTCATACTATTATTTACTAGACAGCTACCTTCATATAATACGTGGATATATTATATTTTTCTTTTATTAACAATACAGTTATAACGCAGCAAAGTAAAAATCTCTTAGTTCCGAATATTAAGGTTATTCTGTGTAGAATTCCATGGTGCCATCATGGTGAGTAAAATGCTACATAAACCCTCCCCCCCCCCCTTTTGAGACTACTTAATATCTCGGACACGACGCATCATACGAAAAAGGTGTTCTCGTTGAAAAGTTAGTATTAATAAATGGGACGTCTGTCTGTGCTACAATTGGCCACCTTCTAACTATCCTTCCTGCGTGGGCGGGGTCAACTTTGTGTTTTCAAATGCGAAGCTCTCGTTTCTATTGTACATTAGAATCCTACGCTAAAAAACTCTAACCATTGTTTTCCATTCGTGGTATACGGTGCTGTATTTGACATGTATCACGGGTCCCTCTTTTTGCAATTAAGATACGACACATTTGATTCTATGTTTCATTTAGTATGTAAATGTTAATGGTTGTGTTCTAACAACCGATACTGACGTTCAAACGTTACTTGAATGTTGCAAATGTGCTTGTACAGTACCAATAATGTGCTACACGTTGACATTTCTGACTAATAAGCTACTTGAGTGGTACCGTAGTTCTCTGTTCCCTATGGGGTTTATCGAGTCGAGTCCCCACACCATGCTTGATTTCGGTAGCCGCTCTCGAACCCCGCTATCAGGGCGACTGATTTCGGTGTGTGTTTCCATCCAACTGTCGTAATTCTTGCGCTGGCCGCTACGTGGTTACCGGCAGAATACAAGCCACAACTATTGTAAAAAGGTAAACTGTCCATGAAGTGATGGTGACAGGGGCACCTGCCATGGATATTCAACGAATTCAAGCATTCCACTGGTGACAGACAACAGGACTCACCGAAATCAAGCCTCCCGGTTGGAACTGAAAACTATTACTCGTACTTCCACATCGTTGTTCCTGGATCACGTTAAACGTGGTTTCTCACCAGACACTAAAAAGGCTAACAATATTGCACTGTGCAGACAAATTTAAAACACTAAAGTAAATCTGTAACACAAATATCAACCGTTATAACACAGAGATTTACATATACGTCGTAAATGAGACGTAGAATCAGATGCGTCGGTTCTTAATTGCAAAAACAGGCACATACGATGTTTGTAGATTACAGTGCCGCCTACCATGAATGGAACACAATCGTATGATTAAATCGTACGTAATTTTTTAGCGGAGAATCCGAATATATAATAAAAATGACGGGTTCGCACCTGAAAATACAAAGTTTCCGCCGCCCACACAGGAGGGATGGTTGGGAGGTGGCCAGTCATAATACAGACAGGTACCGCCTTTACTAATAATATCTTTTCACTTAGAACACATTTTTCGTACGATGCATCATTTTCCAGTCATCGAGATTTCTCCTGTTAAAACAAACACCCTGCGTATTTAGAACTATTTATATAACATGTGGACACTTAAGTCGTAATTCATCGGTCGTACACCACCTTGTAGGTCCACCTTAAAACAGAAGATGGTTTCCTACCAAGGAACACGTGTTACTGTCAAATGAACTGAATTTCTTTAATATCTTAACTATTTTACCTGTTTTGAAAATGGGAATTTGTTTTAGTTTACAATACCTTCTATTTACAAATGTACTAGTGACTGATTAATTTCATTTCTGCTGATTGTCATTGCATTCGGCTTCCTTTGTTGTGTTATCAGCCCATATTTTGTCTTCATTAGACTGTTTACTCCTTTCAACAGGTCATCTAAATCTCACTTACACAGAGGATAGCAATTTCATCATGGAGTGTTATCCTTGGTATCCTTTTACACTGAATTTCACTCCCGACATTTTATTGTTTTCCGTCAGTGGTTCTCCGACTTTCAGGTTAACCAGCACTGGAAGAAGATTGTGCCTATGCGATACATCCTTTCCAATTCGAGCACGTTTCATTTGGTCTTCCAATCTTATTGACCCTCCTTGGTTTTTGTACATACTTTACATCTGCTTTTTGTAAAATAACTTTTGCGGCTGACAATCACTGTTTTTCTCCTTTTTTTGGAAGATTCGTTTCTGATACCCGAAAAACTGAAACATTGTTTTCAAGGAGTATTGTGCACTGTAAATTATCTGAGTTCTGTTTACGACGCGTGCCGCATAGGCGGACTACTAGAATACAAGAGGTCAACAGAATAATGCAGCTATTCACACATCGAAAACGTCACGCGTAAATAAACGAAATGCTCAGTTGAGAACGAAAATTGCTAACCCGAAGCGAGTCGTACAAATAATAAATGAAAGAAAATCGTCGCTGGCAGCAGGAAAAGTACTTAACAATGAAAAAGGGAGTTGCTATACCGCGGCAGAGTTTCACCAATCATTTCTAATTAACAAAGGTTAAAATACTGCATGTTTTCGAAAACATTTTGAAAAAAACAGTGATAGACTTTCACAGTTGTAGTTAGAAAACCGTCTGGATCGCATAAGTCACGTTGATTGATGACCGGTTTAAATCCAAAGGTAGACCATCAGAGGGACATACGGATAAAATGTAAACGATGCAATAAAAATAAAACGAAGTTACATGCAGAGTTGGTGTGCGAAGGTGAATCCATGGAACAGCAACTGTAGAGGCATCCAGATGTTGTCAGCTGCTGGAAAGCAACCATGTGCTGTGGTTAAACAGCAGAAGCTCTGCCCCTAGTCGTCTCCACACATCAGCATGTCCAGTATAATGAATTGAATACATGATGAAAAACTTTAGTTACTAACTTAAAAATGCTATGTATTTATACTATTCGTTGTAAGATTAGACACTATTATATTTGCGATCCAAAGAATGAAAACATAAAACAGCATACAATAAAAAACCGATGATTTAGACTGCCCTCCATGGAACAGTATGTACATATAAGAAGTCACTGGTTATTTAGGTTAATGTGCCTACAAAATGTTAATTTACCATTTTGCTTATGATACCAATTATTTTTTTAATGTATGCTATTTTATTTTTGTACAGAGTTTCAGGGAGAGCAAAAGGGAACAATTGACAAGAATTGGGAAAAGAAATGCAGTAGAAGACGAATGGGTAGCTCTGAGGGATGAAGTAGTGAACGCAGCAGAGGATCAAGTAGGTAAAAAGACGAGGGCTAGTAGAAATCCTTCGGTAACAGAAGAAATATTGAATTTAATTGATGAAAGGAGAAAATAGAAAAATCCAGTAAATGAAGCAGGCAAAAAGGAATACAAACGTCTCAAAAATGAGATCGACAGGAAGTGCAAAATGGCTAAACATTGATGGCTAGAGGACAAATGTAAGGATGTAGAGGCTTATCTCACTAGGGGTAAGATAGATACTGCCTACAGGAAAATTAAAGAGACCTTTGGAGAAAAGAAAGCCACTTGTATGAATATCAAGAGCTCAGATGGAAACCCAGTACTAAGCAAAGAGGGGAAAGCAGAAAGGTCGAAGGAGTATATAGAGGGTCTATACAAGGGCGATGTACTTGAGGACAATATTATGGAAATGGAAGAGGATGTAGATGAAGATGAAATGGGAGATACTATACTGCGTGAAGAGTTTGACAGAGCACTGAAAGACCTGAGTCGAAACAAGGCCCCGGGAGTAGACAACATTCTATTAGAACTACTGGCGGCCTTGGGAGAGCCAGTCCTGACAAAAGTCTACCATCTGGTGAGCAAGATGTACGACACAGGCGAAATACCCTCAGACTTCAAGAAGAATACAATAATTCCAATCCCAAAGAAAGCCGGTGTTGACAGATGTGAAAATTACCGAACTATCAGTTTAATAGGTCACAGCTGCAAAATACTAACGCGAATTATTTACAGACGAATGGAAAAACTGGTAGAAGCCGACCTCGGGGAAGATCAGTTTGGATTCCGTAGAAATGTTGGAACACGTGAGGCAATACTGACCTTACGACTTATCTTACAAGGGAACCTCCCCATCGCACCCCCCTCAGATTTAGTTATAAGTTGATACAGTGGATAGGCCTTGAAAAACTGAACACAGGTCAATCGAGAAAACAGGAAGAAGTTGTGTGGAACTACGAAAAAAATAAGCAAAATATACAAACTGAGTAGTCCAATCGCAAGATATGCAGCATCAATGGTTGTATGAGCTAAGGAGCACCGTGGTCCCGTGGTTAGCGTGAGCAGCTGCGGAATGAGAGGTCCTTGGTTCAATCCTTCCCTCGAGTGAAAGTTTAGTTTTTATTTTCAGACAATTGTCACACCCACAAGAAAACCTAAATCGGGCTAGGTAGAAGAATCTTTTTACCCATTCGCCACGTGAACAAGTTAGGTGGGTCGACAACATATTCCTGTCATGTGACGCACATGCCGTCACCAGTGTCGTATAGAATATATCAGACGTGTTTTCCTGCGGAGGAATCGGTTGACCCATGACCTTGTGATCAAATGTTTTCGGTTCCCATTGGAGAGGCACGTCCTTTCGTCTACTAATCGCACGGTTTTGCGGTGCGATCGCAAAACACAGACACTAAACTTATTACAGTGAACAGACACGTCAATGAACGAACGGACAGATCATAACTTTGCGAAAATAAAGAAAGTAAACTTTTCACCTGTGGAAGACTTGCACCAAGTACCTGTCGTTCCGCAGCTGTTCACGCTAACCACGGGACCACGGCGCTCCCTGGGCTCACACTCTCCTTGACGTAGCCTATCTTGCACATGGACTACTCAGTTTGTATATTTTGCTTAATTTTTCATAGTTCCACACAACTTCTTCCTGTTTTCTCGATTGACCTGTGTTCAGTTTTTCAAGGCCTATCCACTGTGTCAACTTATAACTAAATCAGAGGGGGGTGCGATGGGGAGGTTCCCTTGTTAGAAGAAAGATTAAGGAAAGGCAAACCTACGTTTCTAGCATTTGTAGACTTAGAGAAAGCTTTTGACAATGTTGACTAGAATACTCTCTTTCAAATTCTGAAGGTGGCAGGGGTAAAATACAGGGAGAGAAAGGCTATTTACAATTTTTACAGAAACCAGATGGCAGTTATAAGAATCGAGGGGCATGAAAGGGAAGCAGTGGTTGGGAAGGGAGTGAGACAGGGTTGTAGCCTCTCCCCGATGTTATTCAATCTGTATATTGAGCAAGCAGTAAAGGAAACAAAAGAAAAATTCGAAGTAGGTATTAAAATCCAGGGAGAAGAAATAAAAACTTTGAGGTTCGCCGATGACATTGTAATTCTGTCAGAGACAGCAAAGGACTTGGAATAGCAGTTGAACGGCATGGACAGTGTCTTGAAAGGAGGATATAAGATGAACAGCAACAAAAGCAAAACGATGATAATGGAATGTAGTCGAATTGAGTCAGGGGATGCTGAGGGAATTAGATTAGGAAATGAGACACTTAAAGTAGTAAAGGAGTTTGCTGTTTGGGGAGCAAAATAACTGATGATGGTCGAAGTAGAGAAGATATAAAATGTAGACTGGCAATGGTACGGAAAGCGTTTCTGAAGAAGAGGAATTTGTTAACATCGAGTATAGATTTAAGTGTCAGGAAGTCGTTTCTGAAAGTATTTGTATGGAGTGTACCCATGTATGGAAGTGAAACATGGACAATAAATAGTTTGGACAAGAAGAGGATAGAAGCTTTCGAAATGTGGTGTTACAGAAGAATGCTGAAGATTAGATGGGTAGGTCACATAACCAATGAGGAGGTATTGAATAGAATTGGGGAGAAGAGAAGTTTGTGGCACAACTTGACAAGAAGAAGGGACCGGTTGGTAGGACATGTTATGAGGCATCAAGGGATCACAAATTTAGCATTGGAGGGCAGCGTGGAGGGTAAATATCGTAGAGGGAGACCAAGAGAAGAATACACTAAGCAGATTCAGAAGGATGTGGGATGCAATAAGTACTGGGAGATGAAGAAGCTTGCACAGGATAGGAGGGTAGCATGGAGAGCTGCATCAAACCAGTCTCAGGACTGCAGACCACAACAACAACAACATTTTATGTTCTAACTCTTTGCGTCAAAAATATAATAGTGGTTAATCTTACAGCCAATATTACTAGGGGCTTTAAGTAAGTAATGCTACGCATTTCTTTTTTGTCAGCCGGTTTCCGTTGAAAAGATGCGGAATCTGAAGTGGGACATCGCAGATTACTCAGGCTTTAGCCACTATAGTTTCATGAAATTCCAGTAGAGGGTGGCACTTTCTGTAGCCATCAACATGGCGCCTGTAAAGGAGGTCCGTTCCAAGCGGAGAGCTCTCATTGAGTTTCTTTGGGCGGAAAACCAGAGAATCACACTTACTCATATTCGCTTGCTGAATGTCTACGGAGTACAGAAGCACAGTGAATTGTTGGGCGAGGCGTCGGTCATTACGGCAACAAGATCGTGCACACCTGTGCGATTTCCCGCTTGCCAGCCGGCTGCGCTCAGCTGTGACTCCTACATTGTTGGACCGTGCGGACACTCTCATTCGAGGTGATCGGCGGATCACAGTCAAACAAATCGCTGCGCAACTGAACGTCTCTATTGGTATGGCTGACATACGCGTCCACCAGTTGAGGTACTCAAAGGTGTGTGCCGGGTGAGTTGGTCACTGTCTAACAGACGTCCATAAAGAGGAACAAAGGACCATCTGTGCGGAATTGGTTCCACATTACAAGGCTGAGAGTGAGAATTTTTTCTTGAATATCGTCGCACGTGATGAAACATGGCTTCATCACTTCGAACCACAAACAAAACGGCAGCCCTTGGAGTGGCGCCAGACCACCTCTCCTCAGAAGAAAAAGTTCAGAGTCGCACGCTCTGCCAGTAATGTCATGGCGACGGTGTTGTGGGATATTGAACAGGTTATTCTGTTTGATGTCCTCCCTCATGGAGCAACGATCAACTCTGAAGGAAATTGGAGAAACGACATCAACGTATTCGTCGCCACAAAACACAAACGAAATTCTCGTTCTCCATGACAACACAAGGCCTCACACAAGTCTGCGGATCCGAGAGGGGCTCACAAAACATCACTGGATTGCAGAATGAGATGTTCAATCTGCAGCGGAGTGTGAGCTGATATGAAGCTTCCTGGGAGATTAAAACTGTGTGCCGGACCGAGACTCGAACTCGGGAACTTTGCCTTTCGCTGGCAAGTGCTCTACCAACTGAGCTATCCAAGCATGACTCACGTCCTCTCCTCACAGCTTTATTTCTGCCAGTACCTCGTCTCCTACCTTCCAAACTTTACAGAAGCTCTCCTGCGTGTTCGAGTCTCGGTCCGGCACACAGTTTTTATCTGCCAGGAACTTTCATATCAGCGCACACTCCGCTGCAGAGTGAAAATCTCATTCTGGAAACATCCCCCAGGCTGTGGCTAAGCCATGTCACCGGAGTATCCCTTCTTTCGGGAGTGCTAGTTCTGCAAGGTTCGCAGGAGAGCTTCTGTAAAGTTTGGAAGGTAGGAGACGAGATACTGGCAGAAGTAAAGTTGTGAGGACGGGGCGAGAGTCGTGCTTGGGTATCTCAGTTGGTAGAGCACTTGCCCGCGAAAGGTAAGGGTCCCGAGTTCGAGTCTCAGTCCGGCACACAGTTTTAATCTGCCACGAAGTTTCATCACTGGACTGTTCTTCCTCATCCAACCTACAGCAACTTCCGACTTCTACCTGGGCCAATAAAGGATGCGCTTCGCAGCAAGCGGTACGTTGATGAGGGGGAGGATATTGATGCAGCAAGACGTTAGCTCAGACGTCAACCAGTAGAGTGCTACCATGCAGCCATACAGGCCCTCCCAATAAGGTGGCATAAGCCCGTCTTATTGAACGGAGATTATGTTCAAAAATAGAATTTTGTAGTCCAAAGCGTGGAGAGTAACATGGTTTATTGGAATCCTAAATAAAACCAACCTTTCCAGAATGAGATTTTCACTCTGCAGCGGAGTGTGCGCTGATATGAAACTTCCTGGCAGATTAAAACTGTGTGCCCGACCGAGACTCGAACTCGGGACCTTTGCCTTTCGCGGGCAAGTGCTCTACCAGTTTGGAAGGTAGGAGACGAGGTACTGGCAGAAGTAAAGCTGTGAGTACCGGGCGTGAGTCGTGCTTCGGTAGCTCAGTTGGTAGAGCACTTGCCCGCGAAAGGCAAAGGTCCCGAGTTCGAGTCTCGGTCGGGCACACAGTTTTAATCTGCCAGGAAGTTTCAAAACCAACCTTATTTCAGAAAAAGAAGTGTTCCCAGAATGAGATTTCCGCTCTGCAGCGGAGTGTGCGCTGATA
Source organism: Schistocerca piceifrons (assembly GCF_021461385.2). Classification (NCBI taxonomy): domain Eukaryota; kingdom Metazoa; phylum Arthropoda; class Insecta; order Orthoptera; family Acrididae; genus Schistocerca; species Schistocerca piceifrons. The sequence continues at coordinate 76,964,392 of NC_060145.1, read as the reverse complement.
TGAAACTTCCTGACAAACTGCTCTCCGGACCGAGACTCCAATTCGGCACCTTTGCCTTTCGCGGGCAAGTGCTCTACCAACTGAGCTACCCAAGCACGACCCACGACCCGTCCTCATAGCTTCAATTCTGCCAGTACCTCGTCTCTTACCTTCCAAACTTCACAGAATCTCTTCTGCGAACCTTGCAGAACTAGCACTCCTGGATGAACGGATATTGCGGTGACATGGATTAGCCACAGCCTAAGGGATGTTTTCAGAATGAGATTTCCACTTCGCAGCGGAGTGTGCGCTGATATGAAACTTCCTGAGAGATTAAAACTGTGTGCCGAACAGAGACTCGAACTCGGGACCTTTGCCTTTCGCGGGCAAGTGCTACCAACTGAGGTACCCAAGCACGACTCACGACCCGCCCTCACAGCTTCAATTCTGCCAGTACCTCGTCTCCTACCTTCCAAACATCACAGAAGCTCTTCTGCGAATCTTGCAGAACTAGCACTCCTTTTGGATATTTTGGAGACATGGCTGAGCCACAGCCTGGGGGATGTTTCCAGAAAGAGATTTCCACTCTGCAGCGGAGTGTGCGCTGATGGTAGAGCACTTGCCTGCGAAAGGCAAAGGTCCCGAGTTCGAATATCGGTCCGGCACACAGTTTTAATCTGTCTGGAAGTTTCAAAAAAGTGTTGCATAACTTATCGAATAGTCCTCGTATAAACAGATACCATTTTTAAGTTAGTAACTAAATTTTATCGTCACTTATTCAATATGCATTCATTCTGTTGCTTACAGATGACTTGTGGTGACGGCTAGGGGCGGAGCTTATGTTCGAGTATAATGACTTTTCTGGAGACAAGATATCTACTCTTTAGGAATCAGCATGGGTTTCGAAAAAGACGATCGTGTGAAACCCAGCTCGCGCTATTCGTCCACGAGACTCAGAGGGCCATAGACACGGGTTGCCAAGCAGATGCCGTGTTTCTTGACTTCCGCAAGGCGTTCGATAGAGTTCCCTACAGTCGTTCAATGAACAGAGTAAGAGCATGTGGACTATCAGACCAATTGTGTGATTGGATTGAAGAGTTGCTAGATAACACAACGCAGCATGTCATTCTCAATGGAGAGAAGTCTTCCGGAGTAAGAGTCATTTCAGGTGTGCCGCAGGGGAGTGTCGTAGGACCGTTGGTAGTCACAATATACATAAATGACCTTGTGGATGACATCGAAAGTTCACTGAGGCTTTTTGCGGATGCTGTGGTATATCGAGAGGTTGTAACAGTGTAAAATTGTACTGCAATGCAGGAGGATCTGCAGCGAATTGACGCATGGTGCAGGGAATGGCAATTGAATCTCAATGTAGACAAGTGTAATGTGCTGCGAATACATAGAAAGAAAGATCCCTTATCAATTAGCTACAATATAGCAGGTCAGCAACTGGAAGCAGTTAATTCCATAAATTATCTGGGAGTACGCATTAGGAGTGATTTAAAATGGAATGATCATATAAAGTTGATCGTCGGTAAAGCAGATGCCAGGCTGAGATTCATTGGAAGAATCCTAAGGAAATGCAATCCGAAAACAAAGGAAGTAGGTTACAGTACGGTTGTTCACCCGCTGCTTGAATACTGCTCAGCTGTGTGGGATCCGTACCAGATAGGATTGATAGAAGAGATAGAGAAGATCCAACGGAGAGCAGCACGCTTCGTTACAGGATCATTTAGTAATCGCGAAAGCGTTACGGAGATGATAGATAAACTCCAGTGGAAGACGCTGCAGGAGAGACGCTCAGTAGCACGGTACTGGCTTTTGTTGAAGTTTCGAGAACATACCTTCACCGAGGAGTCAAGCAGTATATTGCTCCCTCCTACGCATATCTCGTGAAGAGACCATGAGGATAAAATCAGAGAGATTAGAGCCCACACAGAGGCATACCGCCAATCCTTCTTTCCACGAACAATACGAGACTGGAATATAAGGGAGAACCGATAGAGGCACTCAAGGTACCCTCCTCCACACACCGTCAGGTGGCTTGCGGAGTATGGATGTAGCTGTATTTAACCACAGTACATCGTTGCTCCTCCAGCAGTTGACAGCATCTGGAGGCTTTAGCAGTTCCTCCTCCGTGGATTAGTCTACACACGATTTTGGGTATAATTTCGTTTTGTTTTCATTACATTGTTTACATTTAATCAGTAGCTCCCTCTGTATTTATAGTACTCTACATTTCGGAGTACAGTCTGAAGATGGTCCGCCTTTGGACTGAAACCGGCCACCGATAAACGTAACTTGCGCGATTTAGACCGTATTTCTAATTAAAAATATTGCGTAACATCCGTCTTGTATAGCATAATAGTATTTTACTGACGATTTCAAACATCGTGCAACACTTTATATTACCGTACGTAATTTTCAGGTCGAGAAATCTTATGACACCTTCGTATTTCATAAGTTATCAAGAGCAGTTTCAGAATTTCCTTTTCTGATGGCCTTACTTCTCCTAAAGCTACGATGTTCGTGACGTAACTCATCCTCAGTTTGATACTAGTACTAATCTCGAAGCATACAGATATTGTGACAGTGGTGCACCGCTCGCCTGTTGAGTGTTGCCGCCATCACGTACCTCTGCGGCTGCGCTTCGGACAGCCCTTCAGGGTGCAGAGTGCTCCGGTGCCGGCGCTGTTACAAGTGCACGTGTTGCAGTCCAGCTTGAACGTCGTGTTGGGGGCGCAGTTCTGCGCGTTCCGCTTCACAGCCACCTTCACGCTCTCATCTGTGGACATTCGTCAACTTTCAGATTTGCATCACCATAAATCAGCAGTCAAGATGCTTAAATTTTCCTGTATTATATGGATCTGTATGAGGTCTTAACCGACTGTACACTGGGGTGACAGAAGTCATGGGATAGTGATATGCACATATACAGATGGCGGTAGTACTTCGTACACAAGGTATAGAAGGGCAGTACAATGGCGGAGTTGTCATTTCTAGTCAGGTGACTCGTGTGGAAAGGTTTCCGACTAGATTACAGCCGCACGACGAGAATTAACAGATTTTGAACGCGGAATGGTAGTTGGAGCTAGACGGACGGAACATTATATTACGGAAACCGTTAGGGAATTTATCGTTTGGAGAGCCACAGTGTCAATATTGTGCCGAGAACAGCAAATTTTAGGCATTACCTCTAACAAGAGACAACTCAGTGGCTGACGGCCTTCACTTAATGACCGAGGGCAATGGCGTCAGCGTAGAGTTTTCAGTGCCACCAGACAGGCAACATTGCGTGATATAACAACATAAAACAATGTGGACGTATGATACATATACCCATCAAATAGTACAAGCCCTAAATAACAAATTATCGCCAGTTGGTATTTTTTGTGGTCTCTCCAAGGCATTTGACTGTGTGGACCATGTCACGCTCTTAGAAAAACTCAGGTTTTATGGAACTGAAAGCAATACATACAGCCCGTTTGACTCATACTTAATGAACAGAAAGCAAAACGTTGTGCTGAATAGAACAAATAATGTTGGGAGGGTGGTAAATTCTAGTGAATGGGGAGTTATCACAAATGGAGTCCCACAGGGTTCAATTTTATGTCCTCTGCTGTTCCTTATGACAAGAGTTTTATAATAAATCCCATTCCACAAAAAGCAGCTGAAGATATTGTTAAAGACGTCTTTCAAAGAATTATTAGCTGATTCTCAGATAATGGACTCTCCCTTAATTTTGAAAAAACTCACTATATCCAGTTCTGTACACTGAATAGAGTCATACTGTAGCATATGAACAGGGCTCAGTTAACAGCGTATATTTTTCCAAATTTGGGGGTGTTCACATTGATGGCAGCTTCAACTGGAAGAAGCACATTACTGAGCATCTTAAACAACTAAGTTCAGCTTCTTTCACTTTTCGTATAATAGCTAGCCTTGGTAATAAACAGATTAGCCTCCTAACGCACTTTGCATATTTCCACTCAATAATGTCTTATGGGGTAACTCACCACTTAGACATAAAGCATTGATTACAGAAAAGAGAGCAGTGAGAATAATTAGTAGTGTTCACCCCTAGGACGTCATGTAGGCACCTTTTCAAGGAGTTAGGTATTTTAACTGCACCATCACAGTACAAATACTAGCTAATGAAATTCGCTACAAATAATCCATCTCAGTTTGCTAAGAACAGTGATGTTCATACATACAACACTAGGGGGAAAAATGACCTTTCCTATCCGTAATTGAAGCTTTCAGATGCTCAAAAAGGAGTGTATTATTCAGCAACGAAAATCTTTGATCATTTGCCAACAACATGAAGTGTCTGGCAGGTAGTAGACCAAGTTTTAAATCTAGCTTAAAATCATTCCTTTTGGACAACTCCTTCGACTCCATAGACGAGATTCTGTTTCAGAAATGGCAAAAAAGGAATTGTACCTCTAAATGTAGTTGCATGTGTAGAACTAAAAATTTCTGTGACATTAATATTAGCACTATTCATGTATATATATATATATATATATATATATATATATATATATATATATATATATATATATATCTTGTAATCTGACCTGTTGCACATCATAGCGATAGCATAATCGGAAAAAATGATCTACGGAACATGACATAACTAAACTAAACTAAACTATGTTAGTACAGTGGGCTACGGCAGCACACGAACGACGTGCTTGTGTTTACTGTCAGCACGACATCGCCTGCAGCGCCTCCCCTGGGCTCGTAACCATGTCGGTTGGACACTAGACGACCGGAAAATCGTGCCCTCGTCAGACGAGTCCCGATTTCAGTTGGTAAGAGCTGATGGTAGGGTACGAGCGTGAAGCAGACCCCACTAAACCATGGACCCAAACTGTCAAAAAGACAGTGAGCAAGCTGCTGGTTGCTCCATAATGGTGTGGGCTGCGTTTGCACGGAATGGTCCAACTGAATCGATCACTGACCGGAAATGGTTATGTTCGGCTGCTTGGAGACCGCTTGTAGACATTCGTGAAGTTCACGATCCCAAACAAAGATGTCATATACAAGGCCACAATCGTTCACGATTGGTTTGAAGGAAAGGCTGGACAGTTCGAGTGAATAATTTGGGCACCCAGATCGCCCGACATAAATCCTATCGAACATTTATGGGACATAATCGAGAGGTCACTTTGTGCACAGCGTCCTGCATCGGCAACTCTTTCGCAGTTATGGACGGCGCTACAGTCAACATATTTCAGTATTTCTACAGGGGACTTATTACAGCTTGTTGAGTCCATACCACGTCGAGCCGCTGCACTACTCCGAGCAAAAAAACCTCTGACGTGTCAGACATTTGTCACCTCCGCGTGTAAACAACATACTTGCCTGCTTCAGCAGCGTTTCGATCTCGGTATCATTCGAGGAATAACGCGGTTCTGCCATTATCGGCCGCTCATCTGCTGAGTATAAATTATTTTGACGTAAGTGAGGTGCATTTGTTGGATCCAACCCCTCCAAGAAAGGTCTGAATAAATTCGATGTTAATTATGTTCAGAGCGCTACATCTCCGAAATGGACTGCATTTTCTCTCAAATATTCGACAGAATTTCGCCATCTAACCTCACTGACACTTCCAACAATAACAAAACATCGCACTGTGGTAAATGTAATAAAACAAATTAGTGCACAGTCAGTATATGAGCATCCGACGATGGTACAATATTGCCAAACCACGTCTGCCCATTAAATATTGATATTAAAATGCTACTGAATCATAAAAGTATGTTGTTTATTGAAATCAACATACGTACACTGCTTGCTAAATGCTAGTAATCAGTCACATGTTAAGTTTTCTTGACGTACTTACTGTCCATATCTGTGTAACAAGATGACATTAATAGAAGTGAAACAATTTGCTGCCCAACTCAATATGTACTAAATATGTCAGCTCGTCTTTTGGCAGCGCATTGCCATCCTGAAGAGCTTAATGGTTGCCTTACTTTGATGTTTCACATTTTCACAATAGCTCATGTAAATTAATAAAGGAACTCTCATAGTAGCACATTGCGACTAACACTGCTTGGGAGCTATGTAAATGACCTTCCCAACAGTGTTAGTAAGGGGAAAAATATCATTATTTTTGGAGTTGACAGCAATATTATAGCAAGTGGAAAACAAGAGAAGTCTTTGCACAGAAAGAAAGTGAAAACCACAAGCAAATTTACAACTGTTCAGAATACAATAAGGGTACAGTACACTCAATATACAGGAAATATATGCCAGGAATTTCGGTGTGAAGAGAGAAAATTATACATGAGATGTATTCGTAGTTGCGAATATGGACAACCATCAGCTATATAATGGAATGACGACAGTGAAAACCTGGGTCAGACTGGATCTCGAACCCAGATTGCACGTATGTCGCGAGCCGTACCACTAGGCTATCCGAGCGCGACTCACGGCTACAGTCAAACGTCCATATTTCGTCATCCATGCATCCACGTCTAAAGGAACGCTGAATCGTAATTCGGAATAACATAGGCACTGCAATATCGTGTTTATCTGCCGACACCGAGTAAGCGCCTTTCCGGTAAAATGACTCGCCTGCACGGGAGTACTCACAATGGATGTACGAGTACGGGTGTAGACATATGGTTGACGGCATATGGAAGTTTTTGCTCGGACGGAGAGCTGTGACCGGAAAGCCTGATGGTAATGCGACCGCTCCTAACAAAAGCGAAAGCTGGGTTCGGGTGCGGGTCCAGCACAAATTTTCGCATGTCCAAAGGAATATTGCATTGTAATTCGGAATAACACAGGCACTGCAGTATCGTAGAAGATTACACTGTTACTTTAAATGTAGACGGTAACTGTAGGAGTGTGTAACGAGCACAAAATTTCTAGGAATGATTATTGACTCTCAGTTGTAATGGTGTGAGCATATAAAGGTACTTCCAAACACAGTGTCATCCTAAGGTAATGCTATCAGACTCTTGTCATCATTATGAAACAGCCAATTTGTTTTAGTAACTTACAGTTCATACATTCTGATCTATGGAGTTCTTTTTTCGGGGACAGATAAACAAAACATGAATGTAAATTTCAAACTACAGTAAATGGTCGTATCAATAATAAGAAAAAAGGCTGTTGAGGCTCACTTAAAAATCTGTGAAATCATTTGTGATTTTAAATGTACATCGTGAGTGTATTTCCCAATCAGTTATGAACATAAAAATACCTTTGATAATTAATGCACGTACAGCTCTATGTATTACCCAGAACTAGATATAGACTGATCTTCCGTTTACCAGGAATGAATAGAGATAAAACTCAAAAAGCGATTTTCTACTGAAACATAAAGTTGCATAATAATAAAGGGCCAAATAGTGAAAAAATTATTAAAACGTTTTAACAACTATTAAAAAGTGTATAAAGTATACAATGAAAGATACTTATATAATATAGAGGTTTGTAAAAAATGTAATACGTGTAGTAATAAAAGAATATGTCACTTTACAATACACTGAAGCACCACAATACTTCTTTTTTTTAGTTTTATGGGAAGCCTTATACCAAAGTTCTGCAGTGAATATCAAGAACATTTTATCCTCCTGAGCTCAACAGTTTTTCATGCAAGACAAACAGAAGTTACAGTTCATCAGATAGAAATCAAACGTCATCGTGATGACCCTGTTGTTAAACGATACTGTGTGTGTTGCAAACATTGGTGCTGAGAAAAGAATTAACGGTGCAGCATCAGCTTTTTACATTAAGAAATAATGCTTGTGGTGTGTAGTACTAAAACTTCTTAGTGTTGAGAAATGAATGAGCAGGGGAACACAATCTTTTTACGTCATAAAATAACTTCTTTTGCAAAAAATGTACCACCATGAAATTGTTGTACTGGAAGGATAAGTCGAATTAGTTTAAGATGTTTTAAACAAACAGGCGCCATCGTGAGTTAGGTTTATAGTGGTTTCCTTCGCTTACTTCAAGTAAAATACCAGCAGGTTGTTTCCTACCATAAGGCCAGAGGATCTACCTGTCCCATCCTTGCCAAGCTAGACCCGTAAGTGAGTAAATGCCAGCAAATATGAAATAGGGTTTTTTTTATCTGAAGCTTTAACATACTATAATGTCGTATCCAAAATTCTTGTAACAGTGATCCATCAAAGAATAGAGCTGCCACTACTAATACTACTATTAGTTCTACTTCTACGAGGACTTCAAAAAGTAGGTCGCAAAAGTCGTCCCACATTAGGGACTCTATGTAACAAGGGTGAAGCATTGTCAGAAGGGAGTATATGTACGGGGTTTTCCTGCAAACACAATTCTGATGGGGTACAGACAACAGCTGCATCACAGTGTGGGAGTGCAAAGACACACCAGGTGGAAAAAGTTGAAGTACGTGGAACACTACGATTCTTGTGGACAAAATATCTAAGTAGTGACCACAATCCCCTTGAATTCTGGTGGTATATGAACCAAATGGAACGTCACGGCCAGCCATAATTAAACGGTGCCAACAATTTGACCAAGGCCTCACAGATGTGGGCATTGATGATAGTGACGCCATTGGACATCGCCAACAGACGGAAATGTCCAAGCAGTCGAGCAACTATTTCGGAGCACTCGCAGATTTTCCCGTCGGAAAGGAAGGACGTTCACACAGAGATTCTGGAATGGCTCCGTTACCAAGGAGTGGATTACATCTCGCATTCATATAATTTATGCAGTCGATTACTGTCGTCGAGGAACTGAAACAGTTGATAGAATGTTGCGACAGTTGTTTTCAGAGACTTGGTGGTTATGTTGAAAAGTAGTATCATGTACCTCAAGTTTGAAGTGCAGTGCATCATTGAGTGAAAGTTAGTTGGCCTTGTGAGTTAACGAGCATTGCACTCTCATTTCAATATATGGTCGAAAGAGTCAGCCTACAGGAATTGTGAAACGAACCCTGTCGTCGAGGACCGTGTGCTACAAAGGGCGCAGATTCACCATGAAATGGGGAATCTCACAGGCGTCTATTGTCTATGTTGTCTATTGAGGCCGAAGCGCTGTAGTGTGCGAGTGAGACAGACGAGAACCTACGTCATAGGGAAACCCAGTAGAGGCGTTTGTGGCCAGGGAGACGTAGCAGTGTTAAATATGGCGCACCTAAGATCGGCCATAAGAGGAAACATTTATGGAAACTATTTAATTCTGCAGTAATGCAGGGAATGAAGCCACAGTAATTTTAATCTGCCATCCTCCATAAGTTTTCATGGTGATCCCAATAAAACTTGAATATTGATCATATCTATAATAGTTTAGGATTGCCCGTTAAAGTGAAATTAACAAGTTTTGTAACAAAGACCTGAATGCTAAAATCTGAACGCTTTGGTCGGTCTTAACGATCGACATTTCATGTATAAGCGCATCATTAAAATGACAAACGTTATAAATATCAACTCTGTAACTTTATTTGTTTAAAAGATATAGTAAATTTAAATTATCAGTATTTTCAGTTAAGCATCAGATCATCATTTCCTCCACACAAAACACATTGAACGATGACAGCATGACACCTTATTGAATCAATAGGTAATAGAATATTTGTTGTAAATTTTAGTGCATAATAGTTACTTTTTTTCTTTATTTATTTATCAGAAAGCTCATTGGTGCAATGCTACTGGCCGTGGCAGTCAAAGCAAAGAAGGAAACTGTATTGGTTTTATGTAAAAGAATTTGACGATTGTTATGTAATGGATGTTATTGTTTCTTTATTTAGAACATGAAATTTGTCAAGCTTTGATTATTTAAGTATCGTAGAATAAGCTGTAGCCAATCAGATGGATGGCTTCAGGAAAGGGAACTGCACTAGTCAGCTGAGCGAAGATGTTCTGCGCGTGGGAAACATTGCCGGGGACTGGCAGAGGGACAGTGCTGGTGCAGACTGGGAAAGCGGACAGTTCGGCTGGAGACACCAAAGGGTACAGTTCGGATTGAGAAGCGAAAGCGGACAGTCGGTCTTTTTAGGCAGCCAGGAAGTGGAACGACTTAGAAAACTTCGCGTTGTGTGGTATCGCGGGACTTAGTCTCTGAGTGGTGAGCAGCCGCGCGCCTAATGTGTACTGTAACTTCTAGTGTACATATCGAGGTGGAGTATTGGACTTGTGTTTTGCATCAGATTGTGAGTGATCGAACTGTGTCAAATGGATATGCGCTCAATTGTAATAGTAATTCTAAATACGACGCTTTCGCTATTAGTTTTCTTTCTGAATAAACATTATCCTAACCAAATCGCAACTGTGTGGCCTAGTTTGTCCAGAAATGGAACTTTACCCCATTTATGGGTCGTTAATTCAGTTCTCGATATTATTATTATTGTTATCATATGTTGTGTTAACTTTCGCAAGCTTGCCATCAGGCAGACAATTGAACCAAAGTGTCACAAGTGTCTAACTTAGGGCGTGTAATGCGACACGTGGGGTTCAACCTCTAGATGAGTTTGAGCCAATACATTTCGACGAAGAGGAACCACATGTAAGAGGAACCGCTTGTAAGGTAAACAACACAGTTTTGCAAATAGCGAAATCTAGGGGTATATTTTCAGAACTCCTATCAATACCTTACGAAAAATATGCTGGCATTCAAAAAACTAAACATTTGTGTGGTCAAGTCGCAAGAAATTTCTGTTTCAGTATACCACATAAAGGACCAAAATCCAAGACTAACTAAAATAAACAAAATCAAACTAAGAACAGCCGACCAGTTGCAAAGGATAAAGCAATCTTTACCTAGGTTTCAATAGATATAAATCTATCTTCTTCAGAAGATGCAGTATTATAACAACATGAAGTGATATGTCCTTATCGTTTAGCCAAACATCTGCATAGTTACATTAATCATATAAAATATAGCCCTGACAACAGGGTTTGTCAAACAAATAAAATAGGTACATAGAAGTTGCAGAGCGCCTAAGCGACTCAACTTAGGCGCTCTGCAACTTCTATGTACCTATTTTATTTGTTTGACAAACCCTGTTGTCAGGGCTATATTTTATATGATTAATGTAACTATGCAGATGTTTGGCTAAACGATAAGGACATATCACTTCATGTTGTTATAATACTGCATCTTCTGAAGAAGATAGATTTATATCTATTGAAACCTAGGTAAAGATTGCTTTATCCTTTGCAACTGGTCGGCTGTTCTTAGTTTGATTTACGTGGAACCATTGCTGTAGCGCAGCTATGTTTAAAGTACTAAAATAAACAACACAAAGAAGGACGAAAACCTACCAAATAACGATAGATTTAACCACCTTCTCTTCGTGGTAAAGATGTACTTATCACATAATTTCAATTGTTATTTGTTATAATGTACGTCCTCCACAGTCTCTAAATTAGGCATTATAGCTACATTGGTTGCATTCGACTGGAGTGTTTTATATGGGCTCTGAGCACTATGGGACTCAACATCTATGGTCATCAGTCCCCTAGAACTTAGAACTACTTAAATCTAACTAACCTAGGGACAGCACACAACACCCAGCCATCACGAGGCAGAGAAAATCCCTGACCCCGCCGGGAATCGAACCCGGGAACCCGGGCGTGGGAAGCGAGAACGCTACCGCACGACCACGAGATGCGGGCTGTGTTTTATATGTTTTTTGTACTCTTGAAAGATTAAACTGACACTCCTGAGAAATGTGCAAAATGTGACTTACCCCGTTTCTGCTGTGTACTTTTCAATTGTTGCAGTGTGTGTACAACAAGGTAATATAGAACGAAATAAGGAGAGGAGGAACTTACACAAACCATTCGTTATACAAAACTGTAAATTAGATAAACTACGAGAATTTTAGTTCATACATCAGTTCTGGGACATACTGGATTCAATATTCCATTTGGAAAAGTATACAGAAAGTGAGAAGTAGTTCAGAGGTTTCAAATACACAATATTAAGTATGTCGACTTGTCAGGAAGTACATTTCTACTGGAATTAGAACATACTGCAAATTAATCTTGTATACACTAATCACATGAAGCGACAGGGCAGTCAGAGTCACGAAATGAATGTTGTTAAGCAACGTATTTCCTCTACGACGTATATGTGTCAAACAGGTTTTCATTATAGCAAATTGCTCACTGATGTTGTATATTGATTTTGATTATACAAACCATGTTGGCAGACGTCAGACCTACCTTCAGGCTGTGGACAAGCCATGCGAGTACATCCCCATATGCCAGTACCACTACATCTGCAGGTGTTGCAATCTTTCATCTTCACCTCACCAGGGGTGCACGCTGTAAACACAAACATTGTGCATAAGCACACATTCCCCGTTCGCACTGATATAACCAGAGTAGGTTTTACACCGTCCGTCCAGAAAGGTCCGAGACTGATTTTATTCCTAACGTACAAGCGACGTCAAAGCGGCAACTACGGTGGCAGTGTGAACTAACAGCTGTAAACAACAGATGTGCTACCGCGCAGTCGTTCTGAGCAGGCAGTGTTGAGTATGAGGCGTGCGCACCCAGTGTGTCAAGTACCGTCAACGTCGTTACGTCGCAAATCGCAGTGGAGCAACGATCTGAACATTTCTTAATCAGGTAGTCAAGACATTCTTCAGAATGGTTTGAAGAAGACAAAAGTGTGTACAAAGTTTGTCTCGTCGCCTTGACTGGCGAATGAAAACACGACGAGTGGACGCCTCATCCTGATTGAAATTCAAAACGAGGACACCTCTTTTATGGAAAAAATCATGACGGGTGACGACGCTAGGTGTTATCAATAAGAACCTACCACAAACCGACATGTGCAGAATGGTTCGCCAAGCCCAAAGAAGCTGTGAATGTGACGCACGAGTTCAAAAGCATCCCAAAGAAGGAATTTTCTGACAATTTTCCACAGATGCACGAACGTTCTGTGCGTTGCACTCAGCTGAGGGAAGACTATGTAACACATGCAAAGCATTAAGACAACCATCTTCACTTTTCTTTGTTACGGTCCAGTCCCGGAACCTTTTGGGAAGACGGGGTACATACGAAAGATTGGAATAGCTTTACATTTGGATTAATTTCATGGATACATTTTTCTGATATTAATCACTACCCGACATATTGTATTGCTCTGTTTTGATGGCCTTCCCATCTTAATCGGTTTCTACGAAAAATTTTCAGTTTTTACTGTATCGATATTCGTTTTGGTACAAGATTACAGGAATAAGAAAAGGACGATGATTCTTTCACTGCCGAAAGTTAAAAACTAGTTCGACACTGTAGATTTTCACACCTAAATTGCTAACAATTATTAGTTAGGTTCAAAATGAATCGCAACTACGTAAGCACTAAGAAAAAGGTAACGAAAACTTGTAAACTTCAACAGGTAAGATTTAAGTAATACCTATGTAAGATATACTGAATTATAACTTAACTGATATGTAGGCCAGTGATGACAATTGCGAATAAGCCATGGTAGCAAAATACTGACATGAATTATTTATGTGGAGAATGGAAAGACTTGTAGACGCCGAAACCACGGGAAAGGTGGGTAGGAAAACGGAAGGCCACGCATCGCTGACCCTGCGACTTACTCGTATCTTAGAAGATATTCTGAAAAAAGACAACACACCGTTACAGCATTTGTAAATGTTTTTGACACTGTTGACTTCAACACATTTCCGAAATTCTGAGGGTAGTAGGGATAAGATGCAGAGAGCAAATGATTATTTGTAAGTTGCACAGAAACCAGATTTTAGCTGTAATAATTGAAACGCATGAAATGGAAACAGCAATTGAGAAGGAAGTGAGACAGAAATACAATCTGTCCCCAAAGTTATTCTATCTGTGTACCGAACAAACAGTAAAGAAAAACAATTTCGAAACGTCTATTTAGCTGACTAAAAGCACTCTTCTTTAGCTGACCAAAAGCGCTCTTCAATTTCTTTTTACTCTCTTCAAGTCGTTGTCTTCAGCTGTTCTAATTACGAAACTTATAAACTCTTCAACGTGACATTATTATTAATGTGTAATATTTTCTTCCCTGTACTATAAATTTGATTTTCATACGCACTTTTAAAGATTCAAATGGTTCAAATGGCTCTGAGCACTATGCGACTTAACTTCTGAGGTCATCAATCGCATAGAACTTAGAACTAATTAAACCTAACTAACCTAAGAACATCACACACATCCATGCCCGAGGCAGGATTCGAACCTGCGACAGTAGCGGTCGCTCGGTTCCAGACTGTAGCGCCTAGAACCGCACGGCCACTCCGGCCGGCTTTAAAGATTCCCTACGTAGTTCCTTCATTTACTACTGACGATAATCTCCACTAGAGGCTAACAGTACAGTGTCAGCAAGACGATAGCTATTTACAGTCATTCGATTAATACGTAGGGGAGAGTACTGTTACATGGAGAATAGTGTACTTGGGGAGACATAATATTTCCTGATCAGTGTTTCAGTCTAGTGACAGGTTTTAGAATGAAGGAATCACCACTAGGAACCAGCGCAACCAGTTCCCGCCATTTTCTACTGTTTTTCTTATTGTAAAACGTTTGTAAACATTTCGAGTTATAGATATTTTAGTGATGTATAATACTGTATATTAAATCAATCCGGAGGGTATTGCTAAATCTTCCGTTACAGAATTCTGTGATGAGTAAAATTCTGCATTTTAAAACAACACTGAAGAGCCAAAGAAGCTTGTACATCTGCCTAATATATACAATATCGTGTAGGGCCCCAACGCAGAAGTGCCGCAACACGACGTGGAATGGACTCGACTTATGTCTGAAGTAGTGCTGGAGGGATCTGACGCTATGAATGCTGCAGGGCTGTCCATAAATCCCTAAGAGTACGAGGGGTTGGAGATCTCTTCTGAACAGCACGTTGCATGGCACCCCAGATACGCTCAATAATGTTCATGTCTAGGGAGTTTGGTGGCCAGCGGAAGTGTTTAAACTCAGAAGAATGTTTCTGGAGCCACTCTGTAGCAATTCTGGACGTGTGGAGTGTCGCATTGTCCTTCTGGAATTGCACAAGTACGTCAGAATGCACAATGGACATGAATGTATGCGGGTGATCAGGCCAGATGCCTACGTGCCTGTCACCTGTCAGCGTCGTGTCTAGACACACCAGGGGTCCCACGTCACACCAACTGCACACGCCCCACACCATTACAGAGCCTCCACCAGCTTGAACAGTCTCCTGCTGACATGCAGGGCCCATGGATTCGTACACGTCCATCCGGTCAATACAATTTGAAACGAGACTCGTCCGACCAGGCAACATGTTTCCAGTCATCAACAGTCCAACGTCGATGTTCACACTGGCCCAGGCAAAGCGTAAAGCTTTGGGGTCGTGCAATCACCATAAGTACGCGGGTGGGCCTTCGACTCCGAACGACCATATCGATATGTTTTGTTGAACGGTTCGCACTCTCACACTTCTTGGTGGCCTAGCACTGAAACATGCAGCAATTTGCGGAAGGATTGCACTTCTGTCACATTGAACGGTCCTCTTCAGTCGTCGTTCGTCCCGTTCTTGCAGTATCTTTTTGAGGCAGCAGCGATGTCAGATATTTGATGTTTTAGCGGATTTCTTATATTCACGGTACACTCGTAAAATGATAGTACGGGAAATTCCCCACTTCATCGCTAGATGAGAGATGCCGCGTCCCATCGCTCGTGCGCCGACAATAACACCACGTTCAAACTCACTTAAATCTTGATAACTTTTCATTGTAGCAGTAACTGATCTAACAACTGCGCCAGACACTTGTCTTATATAGGCGTTTGCCGACCACATCGCCGTATTCTACCTGTTTACATATCTCTGTATTTTACTTCTCATGTCTATACCAGTTTCTTTGGCCCTTCAGGTAGTTACATCACGCTTGGACGGTTGAGATATACCTCATCGGTCGTGTACCATCCTGTACTTTCAAACGGAAGAAGGTTTTCTATCATGCAACATTTTCAAGTCAACTGTGTCTTCCTTTAATGTCTTAAAAATTTTCCCCATGTTGAAAATAGAAATTTGTGTCAGTTGCAATTAGCTTATACACTCTAAGACAAAAAAAAACGCAGTCTGGAACCGCGCGACAGCTACGGTGCAGGTTTGAATCCTGCCTCGGGCATGGATGTGTGTGACGTTCTTAGGTAAGTCAGGTTTAAGTAGTTCTAAGTTGTAGGGGACTGATGACCTCAGAAGTTAAGTCCCATAGTGCTCAGAGCCATTTGAACCATTTTTGAACAAAAAAAACGCACCACGAAGGAATTATCTGAACAGGATAGAAATCAGTGGATGTGATGTATATATAAAAACAAACAAACTATTAAAATTCCATAAAAATTGGATGATTTGTTCGAAAGAAAGAGATTCACAAAGGAAGTGAATAATGTATGTTCTACCTCTGACCCATATGCAAGAAGTTATTCGGCTTGGCACTGAATGATAGATTTGTTGGACTTCTTCAGGTATATAGTGCCAAATTCAGTCCAATTAGATCGTCAAAATTCCGAGATGGTTGGAGGCCCCTGTCCGTAATGCTCTGGAGACCCCCCGGACAGCGGTGAGATGACAACCTGATTGTCGCCCGACATCCAGGACTGATGGTCTTGCGTGC
Source organism: Schistocerca piceifrons (assembly GCF_021461385.2). Classification (NCBI taxonomy): domain Eukaryota; kingdom Metazoa; phylum Arthropoda; class Insecta; order Orthoptera; family Acrididae; genus Schistocerca; species Schistocerca piceifrons. The sequence continues at coordinate 76,947,810 of NC_060145.1, read as the reverse complement.
CGTTTCATTTCATAGCAGGGCTCCACTGATTGTCATAAGCAGCACTCTTACAATACTGCGGCGCGTCCACGACATTCTATGTTTTGTTGCACTCCATGGCAACCCACCCTTCGCTTAGATCTCAGCAAGATAATGTCCACTCGCACACAGGGAAGTTCGTACTGCTTGCCTTCGTGCTTCCCAAACTCTGCCTTGTCCAGCAAGGTCACCGGATCTCTCCCCAGTTGAGAATCTACCCAGATGAGAACATGTGGAGCATTGTTGGCAGGGTCAGCTCTTGATTTTGACGATCTAACGCGCTAATTGGACAGAATTTGGCAGAGTATGCCTGAGGACATCCAAAAACTCTATCATTCAATGCCAAGCCGAATAACTGCTTGCATAAGGGCCAGAAGTGGACCAACGCATTATTGACGCTCAATTTGTGAAGCTCTTTCACTTGAATAAATCATCCACTTTTTCTTTGTTTGTACATGTAAATGATGTATTCCAATTTCCGTTGCATTCGGCCAATTCCTTCGTGGTGCGTCGCTTTTTTTTCTTCTTTTCTTTTTGACTTAGAATATTTTTCTAAATTTTTCAAAGTTGTAAATGGTTTTGGTAATATTTCCTCTTCTGTGGATTTCACTTACTGATGATTGCAGTTAGCAGAGTAACAACGAACTGCATAGACTGTTATGAACAGTAGCGACAGACGTGTCTCGTTGCAACACCTTTATATTTGAACAGAATATTTTTCCTAGGCACATGACCGAACAGTACTTTGGAAACGTTTGTCACATTTGGGAAAACCTTAAGTTTCCGTAGTTTTTTTGTGATTTCAGAGAAAGACTGTAGCACGCATAAATTGAATGCTGCCGTTTCTCAACGGAATAAGGACAGATGTTGAAATTCTAGTACAGAAAGTGTGGAAAGTGTTCCAGGGTCTACATTCTCCGCTACTTCTACATTCGTTACACATACACGTACACAGGCACGCAGAAAACAGAGCAGACGCTATGCAAATGTGGAATATGTGGTGTGGAGGCGACTGGATGCAATCGAGTACAGTGGTATACAAGCCTCCCGATCAGTGCATTTGCGCTAGGTGTTGGCAGCTGTGCTACATTTACAAGCAATTTTAGAACACGGAACGAGAGGCTATGTCATGATCACATGGGTATAACTGACACAAAATCGATAGAATTGCGAAAAATACCTATAAATTGTGGAAATATATCCAAAAATGTTGGGAATTGAAGAACTACTTGTGTGTCTTCTGGTTGACGCTGAACAATTTGTATATGGGAACAAGTGTGCTAGAGCAAGAGAATTCGGAGAAAACGTCGACATGGAAGCGAAGGGAACCAGGAAAACAGTCACTTTTTTCCGTCGAGGCAGCATTCTACTGTATGTCTATTGAGGCAGCAGTGATACACGAGAGTTGACTACTGTATTTGACGCTTTTCAGAGCGACAGAGAACCATCTGCCTCTGAACTTACTTGCATTTGCGTTAAAGGATGACATAGAGTGGATGGAGTGGTCGGTTGAGGTGGAGATGTAGCGAGGTACGATTTAATGGTAGACTGATGATGCATCCTAGAGAGATAGTGGGAGAAGTTGTTTGACCATTTTTTCCTGATGTTCTGTAAGGAAGCATTAGTTGTTTGACATAGCCTGCGCTCGACTCGTATACAACCGCGTGTCCTGTGTGCGTCTTAGAGCAGTATCTACTTACGATCGTTAACAGTAAACCTCTCGGTCATCTGACGACTTCCATCTCATGTGTGATGAAACATGACACATTCCTCTAAACGAACGAAGGTTTTTGCGATGTACTCCATTCCTCTGTCGCATCTTGGCTGTAAAATCGATACTTCAGTTTCATAACTAAGCTAGCGATAGGTTTTTGTGAGACACTGCAATCCCCGTGTACACATCTGCGTGACAGACGTGCTGTTTACAGAGTTAGTGGCGGTATCACTTGTAATTTCACATGTCGGACGCTGCTGCTATGCGTTTATCTGTTTCCCTGTAAGAGGTATTCTCCGTTACTAACGATCATTTTATATAGGACTGAAGTGGGCGTAGTATAATTTCTGAACCGTGATCGGATGTGAACAGTGGACGCTACACATCTCTGGAAAGCTATAATGTGCATGTATTACACTGAGCCACTGTTTTAAGGAAGTAGTTTTTTCGTTTTACAGTTCGTTACCATAGTTTATCGTAGAGAAACCTGCAAGAAGGATGTATGCCATGCGCTGGAAATATATTTCTTGCACTGGAATATTAACAGTGCTGTATTCCACACGACTGATAGGTTGGAAACTCAAGCGATCTAACATTATAGACTGTTTTAAGTTCAGAACCTTGTAGGCTTAGTAGTACGTGTGTTTATGATCTCTCTTACCGCTACCCTCCTGGTACCGATCCCAGACACTAGAACAATACTTTAAAATTGATAGCGTACTTGATTTACGCAAATTGCTTCGAATCCCATCCATCTGGATCTCCATCATGCATAAAAATCACACATTTCTTGTTCTTCTTAACTGTCTGCTACTACATCACAACACATTCAAATCCGTTACTATACATGCATAAGGAGTGCTAACCTCCTCGACATGGGTGCATCTGGAGAAATCTTGTGCACTTGGATGGGCGAGGACTCGGCAAGCTCCATTCATTCACGAGACGTGGAATGTAGCGGTCTGCTTCTGGTCAGCTGCAGATTAAATCGGTAACGGTGCTGCAGGACGGGCTGGTCAAAGTGCAAAGGGGTGTTTCAGCCTCTAAGTTTATCCTAAGACTGCGAGAATGCTCTGTGACTCCCATCCGCATAGATACAGATTGCAAATTATGCACTATGCTCAAGGTATTAGAAATATGTAGAGCGCTGTCTGGTATATTTTGATGATGAATTTGTTCGAGAATTAACAATGAATGGACGTACTGCACAGTCAACTATCTACATTGGCGATGATACTCACAAAATAGAGAAGGTTTAGCTATGATATTGAAATTGGGGAAACATGCTGTCGCATCATTGGTCGGTGTTGAAATTACTGTAAGACTGCTAAAACTGTTTACGCTATCAACTGTGATGCTTATCAGTACGTTACATGAACGGTGTCTTTTCCATCCCATCTGTCCACTGGTACGCTGTTGGTTACCACGTAATGATTGACTGACATCGCTTGTTTGAGTTGGAGAAAGAGTTTTGGTAAAGGTGCAACACCTTCTGGGGATGGATAGCACCGAAGCAGTGATCGCGTACGTGACTCCAATATGAGGAATTAGTCGAAACAGAATGCAGAGCCATCAGCTATTCCATCACTGTCACAGATGAAATTAAATGTAAAGGTCGTCATTCACCTTTGGATTGCAGCTTGGAAACTCTCCACAATGCCGCCAAACTCTTCCAGTTTCTTTAAGTTGTAACTTTCTTTTATTTAAAATCATCAAGTGTGTGTGTGTGTGTGTGTGTGTGTGTGTGTGTGTGTGTGTGTGTGTGTGTGGTGTGTATTGGTAGCAGCAGTAACAACATGACTTATACCATGTGACGTCTAGTTTTCTATGAGTAGCAGTGGATCAGAAAGTGTTAATGTCAGTTTAGAACTTGACACAGTCCTCGAAGTCGTGGTGGAAGAAACAAAATGTCTGGCAGTGTAACAAGCGTGTTGCAGCAGAAAAAAAAAACAGTAAACAGTTTCAAACAACGTTACAGAGTCACAGGGAGGGTCTCTTGGACTTATAGTACAGTTTGTGGGGTACAGTCATCCTCCTACAGTATAGGTGATGAAACTTTAAACTGGTCTGTGTTGTGGATCAATACCTGTATATTTAATAGGATCGTCACATGTGCTCGAAGCCGGCATGAAGATGGTATTTGTTTTCGATATATGGGAGGGGAGAGATGAGGTAAAAATCCTATCGAGTTCTTTATCAGATGAAGTTAGTGGAGCTTTTATAGTTTGTAATTTTTCTCTGTAGGATGGCATAGAACAACGAAGATAACATGTTGGGCTGATAGATGTGAATGGGCCCTGAGGGACGTGGATCTGTAGTACCTGTTTGTAGTTTGAGGACGCACTACAAAGCAGCAGCAAATTCCTCATCCTCCTCCCAGATGCTGTACTGTCTTTTACACTACTTTGTGATGTAGGAGCAGGCTTCGTTTCCATCGAATGGTCAAAATACAGTTCTCTTGCAGTAACTCAACTCAGCCTGGTTCTACATGGGTTGCAGAAGGTGTTAGATATAGCTTTCTCTGTCTTCTACTATATACCGACTTAACATTTGAACGATCACATGCGCAAAGCTGCAGAAATGGCAGCAGTTGCAAGATGTGTAGGGACTACCTAAAACCACGTTTGAATTTTACTGCAGCAGAGAGGTTCGAGGAAGGTGACTCGTTTCGATATATGAGAGTACCAGAAATATGATTCACTAGTGGCTGTAGTCATTAAACGACTTCTCCACAGAATCCAACGCAGGTATATGGTTGAATGGAAAGACTTGATTACAAATCCCAGACAGCATTTCTACCGAAAGCGTAGCACTAGAGATCTGGAAACCTAGCGTACATTTCTTACTACCTCAATCAGCACACACACCATCTACTACTGTTTGTGATCCTTCTCAATCAATCATCGCCTATAATTCAGTGGGTCTATATCAGAACCTCTGACATGGCATAGAGACAGAATGTGTTGCAAATACTGGAGAAATGTCTAGTGGCGGCTGCGTGAGGGAGTTGCAAATCCTGGTTTCATACCACGCTCCTTAGCTAAATCACTTTCAAATTTCTGTAATTTTATTACGAGGGTGCACCGACGGCGACGTGTAAACGCACTGCTGGTCTGATAATATACACTCTTACAATCACCGTCTACATTCATTCAGTGTCACAATAATTGTCTTGAAAAAACCACTTCATTCAGAGGTAATGCCATACCTCGATTTATAAAGCCAGTATACCTTTTAACGTGGATACTTGTATGCACCTGTAGAATCAAGATCGAATGTGACATTAAGATACAGTAGTTATTGTGATCGGGTTTTTTAACATCTGGCGGTTTGTAAGACGCTTACACCTCTCTTTCTAAGCCCCAGTGGTACCACTCTGATTCTCTGTCAGTAGTATTTCGCATCGCCGACAATCGTTTATTGGTGAAGTATTATACTTAGTAGTAGGGGATGCATGATAAGCTCGCCTTGAGCATAAGGCTTGTAAAGTATGTGTGTGTGTTCCGATATGTGCAAAGGAAATGACTAAGTCCAGATGTAAGGAAGGTATGGATTAGAGGTGGAATACTGTGGCAGCAAAGGGAAGAATATGTCAGGTCATAAGAATGGTACTGATATTTCTATTTCCAGAGCCACGGCCGTCAGCAGGGTGTATTTCCGATACTTCGCTCATTGTCGAATGTAATCCAATTGAGACCTTGATCGCAATATTTAGTTGTAAGTAGAGTGCTAAAACATATATGTGACCGATTTTCTAGGATGATTCTGCCTATGCGTGCTTGGAGTGCAGCGCCGGTGACCTGTGGCAGGAATGATTCACGTTTCCAGCTAACGGTAGGAGGTGGCCGAATGGAGAGGCTGGTTGGGGTGCTGGAACGTAGCTGACTTAACCATGTCGTCCTCTAGACGGCTGAGTAGCGAACTAATACTTACTATGTGTTGGTCAGCTTTCGTGACCACGTGGAAATTTGAGAAGATTCAATATGGATGTGTGTTTGCGATGGACCATTATTTCCTCCCATGTAAATTGTCCACTTGACTGCTTCTGCACATTTCGCACCTTTATTTCTTCATACTTCGGATGGCATTATGCCTCTCATCTCGTATTACTTCCAGCATGTCATATTCATTGTCAGCTATTTATGTATCTGATCCACCTCTTGAACTATACAACCGTAACTGCAATACGCGATCGGTTATGTCCAGAGTCCTGGCTGGCTGTCTTGTTGTCCATTTCAGCTATACGACTGCGGAGAAAACTTACCTGTAACCTGCGTCTTATTCAACTCTACATTCAAGAGGAGATTAAATCTTTATCTGTTACGATCCGCGTCGTTTCCTTCTCGGCGCATCCCAACTGTTTCCTTTCTGTCCAACAGTGATCCGTATCTCTGTCATATTATAAGGTATTTATATTTTTTGGCCGGCCGGAGTGGCCGTGCGGTTCTAGGCGCTCAAGTCCGGAGCCGAGCAACCGCTACGGTCGCAGGTTCGAATCCTACCTCGGGCATGGATGTGTGTGATGTCCTTAGGTTAGTTAGGTTTAATTAGTTCTAAGTTCTAGGCGACTGATGACCTCAGAAGTTAAGTCGCATAGTGCTCAGAGCCATTTGAACCATTATTTATATTTTTATCATCGTTTGCTGTTTCTGTTTTCTTGCTTCCATCTCATCTGCTAACATTATTCCACTATTTCTCGCTCTCGCTCTTACTAATCAGTTTCTTCTCCACATTAATTCCTTCTATACAGTTCTCAGACGTTGCTGTCAGATGTCACGACTCACATTCAACAAAAACGCAATGAAGAAAGGGACAGGACTGACATTTCTTAAATTCCATATATGCATTACTATATATATATATATATATATATATATATATATATATATATATATATATATATATATTGTATTCTGTATTGCTTACATACTATTCATAATCAAATGTTAACTCACTGATGTTGTCTAATTGGGTGTAAGGGGGGCCTGAAGGCTTTAATTTTGCCAGATGAAATAGAATGCACAAATAAGTAAACACGTCTCGGAATGCTTGTACAAACCTCTTTCTTCTGTTAGTTGCCATCTTAATTTATGAAATATATCTCGTACACAGCTTACGTTTCGGTCTTGGTAGCTTCATACTTATACTGTTTTCAGTTGTCTCTCTTATCTGATTTTCACTGCATCTTCTCACATCCGCTCGATGACATTTGCAAATGGTTTTAATCAAGTTTCTATTATCTTTTCTTCGAAACTCTCATTTTCTTTCACTAATAACTCTATTTTTTTATATTTGCTGCGCCGCTTTTTTTACTCAGAATTCAGTAGTTTAAGGAACAAATTTTGCTACCACGCGTTTAACACCAAAAATATGTGAAACCTTTATGGCATGAGCCATCCAGTATGGCGACATCACCAGAAACTTGTCTACTTGTGAATCGGCGAGAGTTCATAACCATTCCACGATTCCATCGTCTGATGAGGTGCTGGGAAGTCCAAGCTGCTCCTCACATAGTACAACGTCTTCACAGCCTTCATCAAAATGCTCATATCACTCGTTAATCATTTTTTTTTTTTTGCTCATGGCAGACTCATCAAAAGCAACATGCAACAGATTGACTTTTATACAAAATAAATAATTGCCGATACAACCAAAACATTTGTGACTATTTGACGGTTGTTAACAGACTTAACGTCTGATATGGCTGACATTGAACAGATACGTTCCACTCATGTTTACTAACACAACAACGGAAAATATCGAACCGGAATAATGCAGTACGCGACCTTACAAAATTCCCGTTACCTTTTGAATACACCTCGTGCGTCATCTTGCGCTGAACACGATCAGTGTAACAGTTATTCGTGTAATGCAGGAATGACCGTCAGGCGATACAGCGATCGTCGTAATTAATGTACAGGTCGCTCGCTTATTAACTGAATTATTGACGAGTTTCGTTCGTCAGACGTGAGCATTCTCAGACGATTAAAAATTGACGTATATGTCAATAGCATCAAGCAAAGCTAAACAGCGCAATTGACTTAGAACCTGGTAACTTACATTCATTGGCATGGTGTCAATGCGTTAGAGACTTAAAGACCACTCGGCACCATTCTAACTGATGCTAATGTTTTTTGTAATTTTCAGCCATATGACGACGCTCCGGTCTGACGAGCAACATAATACGTGACCTGAGGCGGTTTCATCTGTACGTTAATTCTGTCATTTGGCTACTTTGTTGACGAAGACGAGGTTGTTTATTTCAAGCCAAGGTTTCTGTCTCAGAGATAAAAACTACGGCGTGTTGGGCGTGCGTTCTGACCCTTGCTCGGGCTGGAAGAACACTCGGGCTAACAAACGGGTAACTTATCACTTAGGAAAATATTTGTGACAGAGACGGTCTATTTTCGGGTACCTGTGTCCGTCATACAAGGAATTGATTGTTTCGTAGCGTTTCGTCTAGAACTGCGGCCGACTTTATCAAGGCGTTCCTCCAGAAGTGGATCTTTAAACCGACCATGTCTGCTGGCAAACGTAGCGGCTTATCGAAGAGGTCACTGTTTATTTTCACTGCTGTCTCTGGCCAGCTGTCGATATCCAGGCGTGCGTTAGAGTAGAATCATTGCGGTCTCATGTGGGTCTCTGGCCGATGCGCCGAGTGAGGTAGTTCAGTGGTTCCCGTCCTGGAGGTGTGAAATTCTAATTTCCCTATGGCTATCCAGCTTTAGGTCTTCCGTGGTTTCCCTTGACTGTTAGTGTCCGACGAGAGGAGTTCTGTGTTCGATTCCCACTACAACACAAAAAAAAATCCTTACCGTTCGTCTGTCAACTTCAGCCCCGATGTCAAAGCAGGGCAACAGTAATGGTAATATAATATTGTTTCAGCATAGCGAGCTGAAAATCTGTTAATACTGTTGCCATTTTCGAAATTTTCTTACAGGGCACAAGGAAAAAAGTATCAGTCAACCAGGAGGGTCAAGTATTCGCAGCAAACATTATATTTTTAAGACAATGAGTTGAAATCAATTGAAAACTGAAAAGGTAAAACTTTATAAATGTTAAAACTTCACATTCATCGGCAACTCGACGCCATTATCCATTGCTCGTCGCGTTATTGAGAACGCTGTCAAATCTCTTAATTCTAGTGTCCTGACGTTTTCCAAGCAAGTGGTAACATGAAACTTCCTGGCAGATTAAAACTGTGTGCCCGGCCGAGACTCGAACTCGAGTTCGAGTCTCGGTCGGGCACACAGTTTTAATCTGCCAGGAAGTTTCATATCAGCGCACACTCCGCTGCAGAGTGGAAATCTCATTCTGGAAGTGGTAACATGGTTTGCATTGAAACACACAAAACCGCCCTAAGATGAAGAGATTTGTGAGATGAGTCATAATGAAGGCTGACAATCATGATTACGTGTGGAATAAATCTTATGTTGACAAAAATAAAAGACCAACAATTATGCATACAATACTTTGTGTTAGAGGAAACCAACTTGATAGCCGGCCGCGGTGGTCTACCGGTTCTAGGCGCTCAGTCCGGAACCGCGGGACTGCTACGGTTGGAGGTTCGAATCCTGCCTCGGGCATGGATGTGTGTGATGTCCTTAGGTTAGTTAGGTTTAAGTAGTTCTAAGTTCTAGGGGACTGATGACCTCCGCTGTTAAGTCCCATAGTCCTCAGAGCCATTTGAACCATTTTTTGAACCAACTTGATAGTTATATTATGATCAAGTATCACTCTATCGGATGCACGTTCATTTTTGTGACCGATCCATCTATCGATTATTATCAGAGCTCTTACATCTACTTTTTCTGGAAAGGCATTCCAAACCAATTTTGGAAGGTATTCTGTTGTCATCCATACATCTGAATTTGCACTAACATACGTACACGATGTGATCAAAAGTATCCGTACACCTCCAAAAACATACGTCTTTCATATTAGGTGCGTTGTGCTGCCACCTGCTGCCAGGTACTCCATATCATCGACCTCAGAAGTCATTAGAAATCGTGAGAGATCAGAATGGGACCCTCCACAGAGCTGACGGACGTCGAACGTGGTCAGCTGATTGGGTGTCACTTGTGCCATACGTCTGTACGCGAGATTTCCACACTCCTAAACATCCCTAGATCCATTGTTTCCAATGTGATAGTGAAGTGGAACGTGAAGGGACACATACAGCACAAAAGCGTACAGGCCGACATCGTTTGTTGACTGACAGAGACCACCGACATTTGAAGACGGTAGTAATGTGTAATGGCAGACACCTATCCAGACCATCACGCAGGAATTCCAAACTGCATCAGGATCCACTGCAAGCACTATGACAGTTAGGCGGGAGGTGAGAAAACTTGGATTTCATGGTCGAGCGGCTGCTCATAAGCCACACATCACGCCGGTAAATGCCAAACGACGCCTCGCTTGGTGAAAGGTGCGTAAACATTGGACGACTGAACAGTGGAAAAACGTTGTGTGGAGTGATGAATCGCGGTACACAATGTGGCGATCCGATGGCAGGGTTTGGGTGTGGCGAATGCCCGGTGAACGTCATCTGCCAGTGTGTGTAGTGCCAAGAGTAAAATTCGGAGGCGGCGGTGTTATGGTGTGATCGTGGTTTTCATGGAGGAGGTTGTACCCCTTGCTGTTTTGCGTGGCACTATCACAGCACAGGCCTACATTGATGTTTGAAGCACCTTCTTGCTTCCCACTATTGAAGAGCAATTCGGGGATGGCAATCGCATCTTTCAATGCGATCGAGCAACTGTTCATAATGAACGGTCCCTGAAATGGACTGGCCTGCCCAGAGTTCTGACCTGAATCCTATAAAACACCTTCGGGATGTTTTAGGAGCGCCAACTTCGTACCAGGCCTCACCAACCGACATCGATACCTCTTCTCAGTGCAGCACTCCGTGAAGAATGGGCTGCCATTCCCTAAGAAATCTTCCAGCACCTGATTGAGCGTATGCCTGCGAGAGTGGAAGTTGTCATCAAGGCTAAGGCTGGGCAACACTCTACTGAATTCCCACATCACGGAAGGAGGGCGCCACGAACTTGTGAGTCATTTCAGCCAGGTGTCCGGATACTTTTGATTACGTAGTGTATTTGGATGCCGATGATGCCGGTGAAAGCACTTTCCATGTTGGTTTGTGGATAATTACACCATTCCACAGTGGCGTCGTATATGAGTTCATGAATAACTAAAAACATTTATGTATTTTGTAGTTAAAAGATAGAAGGATTTTTTGTGCATTATTTGGGCAATGTGGTCTTTTCCACATAGCACTCTGAACTCCACCTAATGAGCATTATCTGGGTCTGAATATTTGATTTAGACAAAAACGGTCTCTTGTAAGGAGCAAATTCCTCAATACATAGAATAACAAAAACAGGCAATTTGGATAGCAGACAATATTTATTCGTTCTGGTCATCGGTTGGAGGCAAAAACGACAATCTCCTTTGTGACGCGTGGAGCCGCTTTATGTACCAAAAGGCACCAATCAGCAATTGCAGTTTCCTAGGAGTTATTGGTGTGTAGATCGCCATTTTTGACTGCAACCTATTTCCAGAACGAATAAGTATTTGTTGGTGTCGAAACTGATTGTTTTTGTTATGCTGGTTAAGAAGCTCGCTGTTGCTCCGTCACTTCAAAATTGATTACCGTAAAAAGTCTTTTTGATTAATTTATTGCATGCAAATGACAGCTGGAGAGTGAAAAACAGGAATGATTCTGAAGTGTAATACGGTGAAACGCAGGAAATGAACTGCACAAATGACGAATGTAACACCATGGCGCTGATTATAATTAGCGAGGAAAAAAGTTTGTGAAACAGATGTGCTAGAATAATGGTCACGACAGTGGGACATGTGTTGAGTCGATGTGAAGCGTTTAATTTGTCGCTCAAAGGATGAAATGAGGACCAGATGGCACTGACAGCGAACGTTTTGAATATGTTTGAGAGATTTCTCGGGGTTGGTTGAGATACAAGTATAATAACTGGTCCGTTGCAGACCGCCACGAATTTCTCTCCTGTAATAATTTCATCTCAGAGTAGCATTTTCACCCTACGTCCTCAATTGTTTGCTGCCAATATTCCACTTTCTGCCTTCTTCTACACTATTTCCCGCTGCAGCTGCCTCACGTACCGTGGAAGGCGCAGCGGTTCGTATTATCTTAACCTACGGCTCGAATGATTGGAAGACTTGGAGATGGACGAATTCTAGGGCGATTTGAACAATCTTTCGTTTGATCATCAGACATCCTGCATGTCAGTTCTGAACTGCTTACCACACTCATCGGTTTCCAGTATTCAACTATGGAAAACATATAACAAATAAGTAAAATATGGAAACACACCTATTAAAGGTAACACAATCCACCGAATCACGATTCACGCCAATGTCTGCTACCTGGACAGATGACAAAGAAAAGAAATAAAAATAGCTTACAAGTTATGTACGGGCGATTACCCATAATCAGTGGACTCTAACGCAGATGTAACAAACGATGGCCAAAATAGAAAGAGACAGTCAAGAAATATAAATGTAGGAAGTACGTGGACAGAAAGTGGTCGATACAAAATATAATAAAGTGTACAATGGCACCAGAAAATGAAAATGATGCTTTAGAAGAGCATTTAAGCTAGAATAACAAGCACACTGTTTATCTTCCACCGATTTTTGTTTATTTCAAACTAGTTCTCTGCTTATTGCGCTATCTCCAGGAAGCAGATGACTAATGTCCAGAAGGGACATTATAAGCAAAGATTCAATCCACTTGCATCGAGTGTTATGCATCAGATTTCTTTCTGGACACTGAAATTACAGTTTACCCAATGGACAATATTACCCACAATTAAATTAAAAAATATTACAGGTTAAATGGCTATAATGGTAATGTTTGTGAGGGCTTGACATTGGCTGGAAATGTGTTAAACTGAGTATTCTTCATTTATGTTATGGAACAAATATGATTTTTAATACTGTAAATTAAACTTTACTCAGTGGACAATATTACATACAACGGATGAAGTACTGCCCGATAAAAAGTCAGTGATTATAACGGTCATGCGTTGGAAAAATATTTTATCGGTAATTTTGCCGTCTTAGTTGCACATTCATGTCATGGTATGGCTGGCACGGGTTTCGATCAAAGTTGTTCATCTTCAGATCTAAGTAACTACGTAAGAAATTTAATTTTTTGTCAGTTGCAAAACTTAGAATAAAGAAGAGTCTTCTAGCGGAAAGAAATAAAACAGTACAGTAAGTATCTGTCGCTGGAATAAAATAGATGAGGCCGTCGTGCCGTAACACACTAAAATCTCAGGCCTAAAAGCTTAAGCTAAAGTCCAGGCACAACACAAAACTTTGAAATCCTTTGCACTTGTCTCATTAATCGCTACAACAAAGGGCAGATACAATTTAAATTAGCTTCTCCACTCTCCGCACAGTATACCGCAGATATCATACGAGGGCGGTTCAGAAAGTAGCCTCCGATTGGTCACAGTGCGGGTTGTGGGGGGTGTAGCGACGCCATCTGTGCGTTCACGCACTCAACAGGTCAGTCGGCATCAAGACGTGGTCGAGTGAACGTCGTACCTGCGCTAGTTTAGTTTTTGTGGCAGTTTGAAATGTGTGCTGCAATAGAAAACCCCGCCAAATGTGAAGTGCGTGCTGTCATAAGGTTTTTTACAGCCAAAGGATATTCTGCAGCAGCTATTCATCGTGAGCTTTGTGCGGTGTACGGACCAAGAGTTATGAGTGAAGGAGTTGTCCGTGAATGGGTACGTTTATTTAAAACTGGACGAGAAAACGTTCATGATGAAGAGAGGAGTGGTAGACCATCATTGGTGACTGACGAACTCGTTCAGACAGTTGATGCAAAAGTTCGTGAAAATCAACGTTTCTCAATGTCGGAGTTGTCTACTGGTTTTCCACAGATTTCTAAGACTCTCTTGTACGAGATAGTGACAGCAAGATTGGGTTACCGTAAGTTCTGTGCACGATGGGTGCCCAAAATTCTTACCGACCACCACAAAACTCAAAGAATGGCCTCTGCATTAGACTTTCTGTCACGTTATGAGGACGAAGGAGAACCATTGTTAAACAGAATCGTGACCGGTGACGAAACCTGGATTAAGTACGTGAACCCTGAGACAAAAGAACAATCAAAGATGTGGGCACATTCAAATTCGCCTACCAAACCAAGAAAAGCCTCGCAAGATTTTTCTGCCAGAAAACTGATGGCAATGGTGTTTTGGGATGCCAAAGGGGTGTTGTTGGTTGAATTCATGGAACGTGGTACGACCATTAATCAAGACGTGTACTGTGAAACAATAAAAAAGTTACGACGGGCTATACAGAACAAACGCCGTGGTATGCTGACTTCCAGTATCGTTTTTTTGCGCGATAACGCCAGTCCTCACTCTGCTCGCAGAACAACGGCCCTTCTTGAGTCCTTCAAGTGGGACGTTATCAACCATCCACCTTACAGCCCAGACCTGGCGCCAAGTGATTATCACCTCTTCATGCATTTGAAGAAATGGCTCGGGTCACAGCGGTTTGATGACGACGAAGAGCTCAAAGATGCGGTCACAGGCTGGCTCCAGGCACAAGCGGGTGATTTTTATGCAGAAGGAATTTCAAAGCTTGTGAAGAGATACGATAAGTGCCTCAATCGCTATGGAGACTATGTAGAAAAATAGTGCAAAGATGTAGTTGTAAGACGTATATATTAAAATATTTTTATTTAACTTGGTGTATTTTTTTTAAATCAACCGGAGGTTACTTTCTGAACGGCCCTCGTAGATTGGGGTTTGGGGGGGAGGGGGAAGGGGGGATGAGAGGAGAGAGCCTCTCACCACGGACTATCAACACACGTGGTCATGTGTTAGTAGACAACGCCCCATTCCAAGGTGGAGTACGGTGACGTATGCCAAGACTACAAACGGAATTTTCCATAATTTTGGAAAAGCACTGCATATTCATCTTTGTTCAACAAACACAATAACATCAATAATTAATGTAGCACATGGACAATAGTCAGGGAATAGGTAAGAATGGTACAAATTTTTTGAGAAATATATTGACGAAAATTAGAACTGTAGGAAAGATGTTATTGACCTTCTCGAGAAGCTAAGTTCATCAGCTTTTGCTCTTCGCATATTGTTGCTTTCGTAAACAAATAGATCAATATATTAAACATATTTTGCAAATTTCAGGTCATTCACGTTTTACACTTTAGTTAGGGTGTCGCTTACGGGAAGGTAGTGACTGCACTAATGAGAGCAATGGGGATAATAAGTGGTGTTCAGCCACTTTCATCTTGTAGCTGGCTCTTCAAATAATTGAGCGTTCTGCCTGCACCGTCACAGTACATGTATTCACTAATGAAACTCGTAGTAAACGATACAACACAACTTAAATAGCAATGTCTACAGCTACAACAGCAGAGGGAAAATTAACATCTTTATTCATTACTAAGGCTGTGAGGGACCCAGGAAGGATTTCAACAATAGCTATCTATAGCTAGCATAACTGCACTCAGGGGTAAAGATCTCATAAAGGTTGGTAACCAGTGTTATACAGTTTACAGACACGCGAGTGACACGAGGAATATTTGATTAATAGAATCCAGTACGTTATAGGCCTACTGGATGGTGACTGTTCGACAGAAACGAAAGTAATTTTGCATGTTCTGTAAGGAGGCGTAATAAGACCTCTGATATTTTCAATTTACATAAACCAATTGTCAGAATAAGTTGCTACGTCAGAATCTTCGCTAAAGACGCTGTTGTCTGTCGGAAATAATCCTCATCGTACTATCGTGAATCAACGCAGAAAGACATACACAAAATTTCCGTTTTCTGTCATGGATGTGAGGTATTTCAGAAGTGAAGAAATGCATGATAACGCCCGTAACAAAGAAGGAGCTGACGGTATCCGACTGCAATTTAGCGCTGGTCGCCTGAGGATGACAGATGGCATAATTATTTAGACATAATATTAAGAATCGATATTAAACAGGACAATCGCGTAAAATTAGTATTAGGGAAAGCAAATAGCAAAACTTGGGTGTGTTGGAAGAGTTTTGGGAAAGTACAATGCGTGTGCGAAGGAAATCGCACACAAGACGCTACTGCGACCCATTCTAGAGCGTCGTTGCTGTGTTAGGGACTCATTGTCGCTAGCTTAGAGACGCGTTGCTAGGCTTATAAGAGGTCACTAAATTCCGTAGGGAAGTGTTTCAGAAATACTCTGGCAGTTTAAGTGGGAATCCTTGTACCAAAGGTTGCTTTGTTCTTGCTAATCCTTTTTGGGTAATTCTGAAAAATACTGTGACCTTTACGCTGCCATCATTGTATATCTCCCTTCGGGATCATGAAAATAAGATAAAAGAGATTAGGGTGTGTACAGAGCTCTGAAGAAATATTTCCCTCGGTCAGTACATGAATGAAAAAGAGGTACCCCCCGTGCTGCAGTATACGTTGGCTTGCGTGCTACATGTGTAGATGTACTTGTTTCGCTATTATTGAAACATTCATGGCGAGAGACTTTTAAAATTATTCTTATATTTTGTCATCTGAGCTGTACATTGTTTTCATGATAAAGGAAGTTTCGATCAAAATTATCATCTTCAGTTTGGATCTTGAAGGGACTACCTTCTTCCCCGCCACGCGTGAATTTAAACAGTCACCATCATTTCGTAGATATGCACCATTTCAAAGAAGACTGTTGCGAAACACAGACTATCTATGAAATTGCAATGACTATTTAAATTCAAGTGGCAGCATGGGAGAAAATATTCTTATCAAGATCAAGTGTGGAGATGATCAACTTTAATCGAAATCAGTGATATCGTTTTAAAAACGTGCATCCCAGACGGCAAAAAACGGTATATTTTAAATGTGGGTATATTTGAAGAGGGGCACGAAGGATAATAACAACATAAAAACAAACTTGGGAACGAGACGTGGTGGAAAAGTAGAAACACTTTTTTACCTAGAAAGCAAGATTATATGAGATGGCTGACGCAAAGAATATATCACATGTAGACTAGCGGAAGCGAAGAATGAATTATTCAGTGTAAGACCTCTTCTTGCATTGGATGTTGCTACAGAAACGAGGGAGCAGATGTTCAGAGCTTTCGGCTGAAGCAGAGCAGCACTTGGAAGTGAAACGTGGCCCTTCGGAAATCCGGAGGAGAAGAAACTGTGTCACATGGAAGTCCCTTAGGAGAAGAAAGAACAGATCAGTAGCAAGTCTACTACTGCATTCAGGAAAAGTTAGCGCTGAAAAGAGAAAGTATAACGGAAGAACAGTTAGGGCAGACAATGAGTAGAATATACAGAAATGATTACAGAAGATATTGCGTGTAGCAAGTACGTAGAAATACGGAAATGTCTACATCTACATGGATACTCTGCAAATGACATTTAAGTGCCTGGCAGAGGGTTCATCGAACCACCTTCACAATTCTCTATTATTCCAATCTCGTATAGCACGCGGAAAGAATGAACACCTATATCTTTCCGTACGAGCTCTTATTTCCCTTATTTTATAGTGGTGATCGTTCCGCCCTATGTAGGTCGGTGTCAACAAAATATTTTCGCATTCGGAGGAGAAAGTTGGTGATTGGAATTTCGTAAGAAGATTACGTCGCAACGAAAAACGCCTTTCTTTTAAGGATTTCCAGCCCAAATCCTGTATCATTTCTGTGACACTCTCTCCCATATTTCGAGATAATTCAAAACGTGCTGCCTTTCTTTGAACTTTTTCGATGTACTCCGTCAGTCCTATCCAGTAAGGATCCCACACTGCGCAGCAGTATTCTAAAAGAGGACGGACAAGCGTAGTGTAGGCAGTCTCCTTAGTAGGTCTGTTACATTTTCTAACTGTCCTGCCAATAAAACTCAGCCTTTGGTTAGCCTTCCCCACGACATTTTCAGTGTTCTTTCCAATTTAAGTTGTTCGTAATTGTAATACCTAGGTATTTAGTTGAATTTACCGCTTTTAGATAAGACTGATTTATCGTGTAACCGAAGTTTAACGAATTCCTTTTAGCACTCATGTGGATGACCTCACACTTTTCGTTATTTAGGGTCAACTGCCACTTTTCGCACCATTCAGATATTTTTTATAAATCGTTTTGCAGTTTTTTTATCTTCTGATAACTGTATTAGTCGATAAACGACAGCGACATCTGCAAACAACCGAAGACGGCTGCTCAGATTGTCTCCCAAATCGTTTATGTAGATAAGGAACAGCAAAGGCCCCATAACACTACCTTGGGGAACGCCTGAAATCGCTTCCGTTTTACTCGATGACTTTTCTTCAGTTACTACGAATTGTGACCTCTCTGACAGGAAATCGCAAATCCAGTCACATAACTGAGATGATATTCCATAAGCACGCAATTTTACTACGAGCCGCTTCTGTGGTACAGTGGCAAAAGCCTTCCGGAAATCCTGGAATACGGAATCTATGTGAAATCCCTTGTCAATACCATAAGATCAGGGAATCAGTTTCAACCATTTTCTCAAAAAGAATAAAAATAATCGTAGACGTAACATCGAGAGAATTTCTACTTAGATATTTAAAGTCTCAGTTCTGTCACTGATGTGATCCATAAGTGCAGCCTCGCAATCATTTCAGATGGACAGTCTTTAAATGAACAACGAAATTTAATACCTTAGTGATTCCGAAGAGTTGTGCTTTTTGTACAAGTAACACGATGAGATAAAAGAAATTATTCAGGTAGTGAAGGGAGACGAAAATTTAATAGTCGTGGGTGACCGGAATTCAAGAGTAGGAAAAGGGAGAGAAGGAAACATAGTAGGTGAATATGGATTGGGGGAAAGAAATGAAAGAGGAAGCCGTCTGGTAGAATTTTGCGCAGAGCATAACTTAATCATAGCTAACACTTGGTTCAAGAATCATGAAAGAAGGTTGTATACATGGAAGAATCCTGGAAACACTAGAAGGTATCAGATAGATTATATAATGGTAAGACAGAGATTTAGCAACCAGGTATTAAATTGTAAGACACTTCCAGGGGCAGATGTGGACTCCGACCACAATCTATTGGTTATGAACTGTAGATTAAAACTGAGGAAACTGCAAAACGGTGGGAATTTAATTAGATGGGACCTGGATAAACTGAAAGAACTAGAGGTTGTACAGAGTTTCAGGGAGAGCATAAGGGAACAATTGACAGGAATGCGGGAAAGAAATACAGTAAAAGAAGAATGGGTAGTTCTGAGGGATGAAGCAGTGAAGGCAGCAGAGGATCAAGTAGGTAAAAAGACGAGGGCTAATAGAAATCCTTGGGTAACAGAAGAAATATTGAATTTAACTGATGAAAGGAGAAAATATAAAAATGCAGTACATGAAGCAGGCAAAAAGGAATACAAACGTCTCAAAAATGAGATCGACAGGAAGTGCAAAATGGTTAAGTAGGGATGGCTAGAGGACAAATGTAAGGATGTAGAGGCTTACCTCACTAGGGGTAAGATAGATACTGCCTACAGGAAAATTAAAGAGAACCACTTGTATGAATATCAAGAGCTCAGATGGAAACCCAGTTCTAAGCAAAGAAGGGAAAGCAGAAAGGTGGAAGGAGTATATAGAGGGTATATACAAGGGTGACGTACTTGAGGACAATATTCTGGAAATGGATGAGAATGTAGATGAAGACGAAATGGGAGATACAATACTGCGTGAAGAGTTTGACAGAGCACTGAAAGACCTGAGTCGAAACAACGCCCCAGGAGTAGACAACATTCCATTAGGACTACTGACGGCCTTGGGAGAGCCAGTCGTGACAAAACTCTACCATCTTGTGAGCAAGATGTATGAGACAGGTGAAATACCATCAGACTTCAAGAAGAATATAATAATTCCAATCCCAAAGAAAGCAGGTGTTGACAGATGTGAAAATTACCGAACAATCAGTTTAATAAGCCACAGCTGTAAAATACTAACGCGAATTCTTTACAGATGCATGGAAAAACTAGTAGAACCGACCTTGGGGAAGATCAGTTTGGATTCCGTAGAAACGTTGGAACAAGTGAGGCAATACTGACCCTACGACTTATCTTAGAAGAAAGATTAAGGAAAGGCAAACCTACGTTTCTAGCATTTGTAGACTTAGAGAAAGCTTTTGGCAATGTTGACTGGAATACTCTCTTTCAAATTCTAAAGGTGGAAGGGGTAAAATATAGGGAGTGAAAAGCTATTTCCAATTTGTACAGTAACCAGATGGCGGTTATAAGAGTCGAGGGACATGAAAGGGAAGCAGCGGTTGGGAAGGGAGTGAGACAGGGTTGTAGCCTCTCCCCAATGCTATTCAATCTGTATATTGAGCAAGCAGTGAAGAAAACAAAAGAAAAATTCGGAGTAGCTATTAAAATCCATGGAGAAGAAATAAAAACTTTGAGGTTCGCCGATGACATTGTAATTCTGTCAGAGACAGGAAAGGACTTGGAAGAGCAGTTGAACGGAATGGACACTGTCTTGAAAGGAGGATATAAGATGAACATCAACAAAAGCAAAATGAGGATAATGGAATGTAGTCGAATTAAGTCGGGCGATGCTGAGGGAATTAGATCAGGAAATGAGACACTTTAAGTAGTAAAGGAATTTTGCTATTTGGGGAGCAAAATAACCTGATGATGGTCGAAGTAGAGAGGATATAAAATGTAGACTGGCAATGGCAAGGAAAGAGTTTCTAAAGAAGAGAAATTTGTTAACATCAAGTATAGATTTAAGTGTCAGGAAGTCGTGTCTGAAAGTGTTTGTATGGAGCGTAGCCGTGTATGGAAGTGAAACGTGGACGATAAATAGTTTGGAGAAGCTTTCGAAATGTGGTGCTACAGAACCATGCTGAAGATTAGATGGGTAGATCACATAACTAATGAGGAGCCATTGAATAGAATTGGGGAGAAGATTAGTTTGTGGCACAACTTGACAAGAAGAAGGGACCGGTTGGTAGGACATGTTCTGAGGCATCAAGGGATCACAAATTTAGCATTGGAGGGTAGCGTGGAGGGTAAAAATCGTAGAGGGAGACCAAGAGATGAATACACTAAGCAGATTCAGAAGGATGTAGGTTGCAGTAGGTATTGGGAGATGAAGAAGCTTGCACAGGATAGCGTAGCATGGAGAGTTGCATAAAACCAGTCTCCGGACTGAAGACCACAACACCAGCAACAACAACGTAATAGGCCAGAGAAGCGTCGGACGACTCATGGCACGCAGCTGCAGACTCACATTCGTCAAAGCCCGCAGCGACGCCCACGCAGAGGATGACCACGAGGGCGGTGGCAGTCAGCGCGGCGCGAGTCCTCATTGTCTGCCGCTAGCTTTGCTGCTGTTGCTGTTGCTGCCGCTGTCACGTGCGCTATTGGTCACTCCCGAACCAGCGGGCCGGTCTATATACGCAGCACGATAGCCTCTGCCACCGACCCTGTGCGCGCACCGCCCGTAATCTTGTGGGAAATCGTAATGCCAACAACGCACCATTGTTCAAGTACACAGCTTTTCGTTGCGTTGCTTGCTCTGTTGAATACTTTGGCTGAAAATAGTGGTTAAGGGACACTCGATGACACATTGAGTAATTGCATGCAAAATATGGTAATTGACGTGCTTTATTAATATTAGTTGACAGTTCTACGAGAAACTGAGAAAGGCAGTTCTGTCTTTAATTTCTAAGGGCTATAAAACCACCGTAGGCCGCCGTAGACTTTCATAAGTAGGTTTGGTCAGTTAAGGTCGTACCCACGTTACCTCTACATTAGGTGTGTTGCTTACCTATCAGGCATTACGCCAAAATTATCGCTTTCTTCTTGATGCGATCAGAATCTTGCTAGATTCCACTTGAAACTGGAAGCGCTCAACTGCCTAGAAACTGTGAAGATATATGCGGGGCCACATAACCTACGGAACATCTCTGTTCTACATACTTATCCTCCTGTCCGTTACTTAAGAATAAACAGTATTTATAGCAAAATTGAAGTTCACAATATTTAATCCAGGTTATATGAGAAAATTGATCTGTAGCGTGAAACAGAGACTTTGCAGTAAAGAGAAAAAGAAAAATACAGCTGTATCATTTAGCGCTATAAAATGAAATTTCTTTTACGAGAGACAAAATTTTAAAAACACTAAACAAAAATATGCCAAACATCATTTCAAAATCGTTCAAATGGCTCTGAGCACTATGGGACTTGACAGCTGAGGTCATCAGTCACCTAGACTAACCTAACGACATTACACACATCCATGCCCGAGGCAGGATTCGAACCTGCGACCGTAGCGGTCGCTCGGTTCCAGACTGAAGAGCCTAGAACCGCTCGGTCACAACGGCCGGCCCTCTGGTGCCAGGAAAATGCTTTTCAGGGGTGATTTTTACGAATATGAGGATGATATACAAGTAGATAACTACGACTGAGATAGAGAACCTGAATATCTTCATGAAAGCAAACGCACTTCTAAATTTGTTGCTAATCAGCTAAAAGTGAATATTTATTTCAGCAAGTAACCAGTGTTAAGTAGTATCCTTTACCATACTCTACACAATTTTAAGCGACAGGGTGACGGTAGAATTCTTGGAGCCTATCTTTCATGTCGCTGACGTGTTGCAGTAAAATTAATTTTATATTGCGCTGAGACATAGGTTAATTTTTGAGGTGGTTATACTTTATCACTACGCAGATTGTTAATGCAGATCTTAATACCAAAAACTGAACTCCTTTAAACTAGGAAGGTTGTTAGTACAGATCTTAATAGCAAAAACTGAACCCCTTTAAACCCTTCGAATTTGTATTTTTTGAATATTACTCAGTGTCTTTCGTTCATTCTCCCAGCATGTGAACAGTAATAACTTAACGCTAACCCATTTTATGTGCAGTTTCCAAGTTAAAAATGTGAAGTACCAATTGGTGAATTTTAAGACTAAAGTTTTCGGTAAATTTTACCACTTGAAAGGTATTATTTGCTGTAAACATATCTAAAAACAATCACCTATGTGAATGAAAAAAAATCGCATTGCATTGATCTGGGAATATCTTCTTTATGAGATTTTATTGAAGTTTGACTGAGCAATTGCTCAAAATAAGTAACTTGTCCATTAGCATTGTTTGCAGCCGAGAACTTCGAGTGGAATTCCTACCATCGTTTTACTCTAGGTCATTCTCTTCCAAATCTTTATCATCTTTACTTCTTACCGTCCAGAAAGACACTACATATCACGGGCAATGTATCTGCTGCCAGATTCGATGCTACACTAATCTAATTCAGAAAAGAATTTTTGTATTCTTCTTATAACTGAAGCTCATTTTTAATCCGCGTAGGTCGCTGGAGCAGCCGAAGGTATATGGAAATAAGTTTTTGCCTTGTGCGAACACAATTTGTGTTTGAGATTCTACAGAGGTAATGCGAAACAACTTGCTTGCCTTCTGGAAGCAGTTTATCGTAGGTCGCTGGAGCAGCCGAAGGTAATTAGTGACGAAAAAAGCGCAGGTCATCCCCATTTTCAAGAAGTATCACAGAATAGATGTACATAATCATAGCCCTATACCGCTGACGTCAATCTGTTGTTTATGCTCATGTATTATGAAGTGTTTCGAGAAGCAAAATCTCCTGTATAAAATTAATATGAATTTATACTATGGATGACTACACTCAGGAGCAAACCCAAAGACCTTGTACACATGGCGTCACCAAGCCAAACCCATTCCCCTTTCCTCCCTCTTCTCCTCCTACACCCCAACATTTCCCTCTCCACCTCCTCATCCTTCTCCCATCTCCAGTTGCCTCCAATCTGCCCCCATCCTGTCATAGCACAGTATTAAAAAAGGAACAACCCACGCAAAATCCAGTGTGGTGGAAATAGTCCAATTGTGTCACTGCAAACAGTTTAAAAATTCCACCCCTCCCACTATCTCCAACCATTCACGCTGTGCAGTACTCCACTGCTCAACTCAAGTTAAAAATCTAGATTGATGGAGACAGGCCAGTTGTGTGCTTTACACCCAAATCTCCTCCTCTTTCCAACGATTCAGAGCATTGTCTGAAAAATAGTATCAAATAAGCAGTAAAAAATTAAGTAACCCTCAGATTAAAGACAAAGATATCTACATCTACATGAATACTCCGCAAGCCACCCGACGGTGTGTGGCGGAGGGTACCTTGAGTACCTCTATCGGTTCTCCATTCTATTCCAGTCTCGTATCGTTCGCGGAAAGAAAGATTGTCGGTATGCCTCTGTGTGGGCTCTAATCTCTCTGATTTTATCCTGATGGTCTCTTCGCGAGATATACGTAGGAGGGAGCAATATACTGCTTGACTCCTCGGTGTGTGGCGGAGGGTACTTTTGAGTACCTCTATCGGTTCGCCCTTCTGTTCCTGTCTCGTATTGTTCGTGGAAAGAAAGATTGTCGGTATGCCTCTGTGTGGGTTCTAATCTCTCTGATTTTATCCTCATGATCTCTTCGCGAGATATACATAGGTGGGACAATATACTGCTTGAATCCTCGGTGAAGGTATGGTCTCGAAACTTCAACAAAAGCCCGTACCGAGCTACTGAGCGCCTCTCCTGCAGAGTCTTCCACTGGAGTTTATCTATCATCTCCGTAACGCTTTCGCGATTACTAAATGATCCTGTAACGAAGCGCGCTGCTCTCCGTTGGATCTTCTCTGTCTTTTCTATCAACCCTGTCTGGTACGGATCCCACACTGGTGAGCAATATTCAAGCAGTGGGCGAACAAGAGCACTGTAACCTACCTCCTTTGTTTTCGGACCGCATTCCCTTAGGATTCTTCCAATGAATCTCAGTCTGGCATCTGCTTTACCGACGATCAACTTTATATGATCATTCCATTTTAAATCACTCCTAATGCCTACTCCCAGATAATTTATGGAATTAACTGCTTCCAGTTGCTGACCTGCCATATTGTAATTAAACGATCTTTCTTTCTATGTATTCGCAGCACATTACAATTGTCTACATTGAGATTCAATTGGCATTCCCTGCACCATGCGTCAATTCGTTGCAGATCTTCCTGCATTTCAGTACAATTTTCCATTGTTACAACCTCTCGATATACTAATGCATCATCCGCAAAAGGCCTCATTGAACGTATAGTGTGAATAGCAACGGTCCTACGACACTCCCCTGCGGCACACCTGAATTCACTCTTACTTCGGAAGACTTCTCTCCACTGAGAATGACATGCTGCGTTCTGTTATCTAGGAACTCTTCAATCCAATCACACAATTGGTCTGATAGTCCATATGCTCTTACTGTGTTCATTAATCTACTGTGGGGAACTTTATCGAACGCCTTGCGGAATTCAAGAAGCACGGCATCTACCTGTGAACCCGTGTCTATGGCCCTCTGAGTCTCGTGAACGAATAGCGCGAGCTGGGTTTCACACGATCGTCTTTTTCGAAACCCATGCTGATTCCTACAGAGTAGATTTCTAGTCTCCAGAAAAGTCATTATACTCGAACATAATACGTGTTCCAAAATGCTACAACTGATCGACGTTAGAGATATAGGTCTATAGTTCTGCACATCTGTTCGACGTCCCTTCTTGAAAACGGGGATGACCTGTGCCCTTCTCCAATCCTTTGGAACGCTACGCTCTGCTAGAGACGTACGGTACACCGCTGCAAGAAGGGGGGCAAGTTCCTTGGCGTACTCTGTGTAAAATCGAACTAGTATCCCATCAGGTCCAGCGGCCTTTCCTCTTTTGAGCGTTTTTAACTGTTTTTCTATCCCTCTGTCATCTATTTCGATATCTACCATTTTGTCATCTGTGCGAAAATCTAGAGAAGGAACTACAGTGCAGTGTCCCTCTGTGAAACAGCTTTGGAAAAAGACATTTAGTATTTCGGCCTTTAGTCTGTCATCCTCTGTTTCAGTACCATTTTGGTCACAAAGTGTCTGGACATTTTGTTTTGATCCACCTACAGCTTTGACATAAGACCAAAATTTCTTAGGATTTTCTGCCAAGTCAGTACATAGAACTTTACTTTCGAATTCATTGAACGCCTCTCGCACAGCCCTCCTCACACTACATTTCGCTTCGCGTAATTTTTGTTTGTCTGCTAGGCTTTGGCTATGTTTATGTTTGCTGCGAAGTTCCCTTTGCTTCTGCAGCAGTTTTCTAACTCGGTTGTTTTACCACGGTGGATCTTTTCCATCTCTTACGATCTTGCTTGGCATTTACTCATGTAATGCATATTGTACGATGATTTTCAACTTTGTCCACTGATCCTCAACACTATCTGTACTTGAGACAAAACTTTTGTGTTGAGCCGTCAAGTACTCTGAGATCTGATTTTTGTCAATTTTGCTAAACAGAAAAATCTTCCTACCTTTTTTAATATTTTTATTTACGGCTGAAATCATCGATGCGTAACCGCTTTATGGTCGCTGATTCCCTGTTCTGCGTTAACTGTCTCAAATAGTTCAGGCCTGTTTGTCACCAGAAGATCTAATATGCTATTACCACGAGTCGGTTCTCTGTTTAACTGCTCAAGATAATACACTTAAAAAAATTCACTAGATTCTTTGTCCCTGCCACCCGTTATAAACGTTTGAGTCTCTCAGTCTATATCCTGCAAATTAAAATCACCCAGAAGTATAACATGGTCGGGTGCTCTGCCACAATAGCTGTTGAGCCAGGGGGCCTATAGAGACATCCAATTACCATGTTTGAGCCTACTTTAACCGTGACCTTCACCCAATTTATTTCACATTTCGAATCTCCGTCAATTTCCTTCGATACTATTGCACTTATTGTCGCTATAAACACGCCTGCCCCTTCACTGTCCAGCCTGTCTCTGCGGTATACATCCCAATCTGAGTTTAGAATTTCATTACTATTTACATCCGGTTTCAGCCAACTTTCTGCCCTAGTACTACGTGGGCATTGTGATCGTTTATTAATCAGAGCAGTTCTGGGACCTTTCTATAGACGCTCCAGCAGTTTACTATTATCACATTAATATTGTTATTCCCTGTTGCGTTTTGCCTACTACTACCTTGTCGCGTCTCAGGAGGCGTCTTGTCGGGCCTAGGGAGGGAATTCTCTAATCTAAAAAATCCATATGTGCACTCCACACGTACTCTGCTACCCTTGTAGCCGCTTCCTGCGTGTAGTGCACGCCTGACCTATTCAGGGGGACCATACATTTCTCCACCCGATAGCGGAGGTCGAGAAATTTGCACCCCAGATCTCCGCAGAATCGTCTGAACCTTGGTTTAAGCCTTCCACTCGGCTCCAAACCAGAGGACCGCGATCGGTCCTGGGAACGATACTACAAATAGCTCAGAAACCAACCCACGAGCGAGGCTTTCCGCCTTCACCAACTCGGCCAACCGCCTGTATGAACTGAGGATGACCTCTGAACCCAGACGCCAGGAGTTATTGGTGCCGACACGAGCAACAATTTGCAGTCGGGTGCACCCAGTGCTCTCTATCGCCGCCGGCAGGGCCTCCTCCACATCTCGGATGAGACCCACCGGCAAGCAGACAGAGTGAACACTGGCCTTCTTCCCCGACTTTTCCGCTATTTCCCTAAGGGGCTCCATCACCCGCCTAACGTTGGAGCTCCCAATCACTAATAAACCCCTCCCCCCGTGTGCCTGCTCGGGCCTTGCTGAAGGAGCGGCCACATGTCGACTCACGGGCCGAGCGGGCGATGCCACACGGCCAGCCTCCACATTGACCCTCCGCCTCCTGCGCCGCGAGCGCCGCTGAACCCGCCACTCCCCTTGGGGGGAGGGTGGCCCAACCACACCCGGTAGCCGCGAAGATGTCTCGACAGCAAGGACAGTGGGCGAAGCGTGCAACACCTGGGGTGTACCATGCGACGCACCAGACTCCCCGAGGCAGCAGCCTGAAGACGGCTGACTGCGGCCATCAGCACGCTCAGCTGTTCGCGAACAGTGGCCAGCTCCTCCTGCGTCCGTACACAGCAGTCACACATCCTATCCATCCTAAGAAATCAACAACTTACTGTAGAGAGCTAATCAATTTTAACTAGACTGCTAATTCACTAAAGGCGGCTGATAGCTGACTAAACTGTGGTTACTAGACACTTCTTGTTGGAAACAATGAAAATAAGCACTACCTGTCTCTGGACTGTATTCAAAACAAACACTAGCACTACTGGCACTACGGCTGAATAAAGGGACTCTCTGACTGTATTCAGAACAAACACGAAATCTATAGAATACTATTACTAGTATTCGAAAATTAAAGCTTCCTAAAAGCAAAAAGACACGAAATAAGAAGTGACAAGTAAGAAAAATACATTTAATACTTGAATTAACGTAGCTCGCTGCACAGCAAATGCAAATCAGACGGCAGTTTCCCTCTGGCACGAAAATAGTGACAAATTTAAATTATTTATATGTACGCACACACACACACACACACACACACACACACACACACACACATACACACATACACACACTGCAGAAGTAACGGTAAAATGACTGCAAGGTCAAATATATGCATCATATATGTAAAATGGTGCATACACATTGCTCAGTCTTTTACCTCCCTCTCCTCTCCTCTTCTCTCCTCTCCTCCAATCAGACCATAATACCGACAGGACAATGTAGCCCTGTCTGGGATACACTAAAATTTATGCAAAATATTTAACAAAAAATACGTCTAAGTATATGAATTGACTAAATTACCAAAACGTTGTCAAATATGTTTGCATTACTTGCTTCCAGATAGTTGTTTATGGGCTTGGTAACTAGCCACACAAATGAATTTCATTCGAAGCTATATATCATTCGCTGTGAAGTATTGGAATGAGTATATATCGTATTCTCTATAAATAATAAAAAACCAACATTTCTTCATTCAATATAAAAAATAAATTACGAATACGTAGTTGTTGACTACAAGTTTTACCTGTAATATCATTCCTCATAAAACCTGACAATGCAAAATAAAATCAAATACCGTTCAACATCCCAGCTGTTTACTGCGACCAACAGATGACTCCATTGCTAAAGAACGATCTCAGTTTCATCTCTCTACCAAGAGTTGTTCTTCCACCATCCAGTGTATGCACTGGGTAAAAGCAGTGAACGTTCCAGCTATACATCACACTTGGTTTAAGAAACAAAAGGGCCTTAAACTAAATGTTTTCCACATCTGCATCATTACAATACTCTAAAATTTCTGCAGAATACTTTGGCACCGCAAAAATTGCAATTTTACGTCAATTATCTGGGACCTAGTTGAGGTTAAGTACAAGAAAAACTTTATAAGGATAAAAGTAATTGCTTTATCTCATTAATGATGCTTGTCAGAAACATCACAATGTCCTAAAATGCATCAGAAAATGCGATTTTTACGTTTAAGCAATAAATATGTGAAGTTTATACAATCTGTGCAAAAAGTACGATTTTATATGGTTTATTATAGTGTGATTACATCAAGTTATTTTCGACACATTTATATTTCATGATTGTATGTTAAGTATGTGTGAGGGGAGATGGGCGAGTGAAGATAATGTATCACTAGAAAAATACAATCGATAAGAATTATTGTAAAAATGATTGGGACCCAGTTGAAGTTTAAGTATAAAAGAAACGTTGTAAGGCTGAAATTAATTATTTTGCCTTATCTTTTACGTCACAATATTCTAAAATCTGCCAGCAAATATAACGTTTATGTTGCAACAGTATCTAAATACGTAAAGTATATTCTGTCTGATAATGTGTGTACTGTCAACACTTGACTTTTTTCTTATGTCAACAGTTTCGGAGGAGAGTGAAGATATACATCAAAAGAGAAAAAAAACTCGATGACAAGTATTACAAACTGATGCTGGGTTTGGAACTATGGCTCGCTAAAAAAAAAGCCTGTAAGCAACTACACCGACATGTAATAAAATTACCAATTACCACCACACGCAGATCACGATTTATTTTATTTTATTTTTTTTTTTTGTTTGTTTGCGAAGGAAGGAATAATGTGTTCGATTTTAA
Source organism: Schistocerca piceifrons (assembly GCF_021461385.2). Taxonomy (NCBI): domain Eukaryota; kingdom Metazoa; phylum Arthropoda; class Insecta; order Orthoptera; family Acrididae; genus Schistocerca; species Schistocerca piceifrons. Next base: position 76,918,050 of record NC_060145.1, on the reverse strand, counting down.
GAGGCAATAAGGAGTTTTAGTACTATACATAATTTAAACTGCAGAGCTAAAGGGATTGTTTATAAACACACACTCATGAGAGACCACCAAAGATGGTAACAGTAAAAGATGTAATATTTCGAAAATAAATAAAATTATTTATCAATAATTGTGGGATTCCGTATACTATAGAAATTTCAAATTAAATGTTTCAGCCTCTAAATTGTCTGTATTACTTATTAAAATGCACAAAGCTTGAATATTTATCGTAATATGCAAGAGAAAAATTCGACCAAGAGTGAAGTAGTACAGTATGTAAGAATTCGCATACTTTGCAAGCACAGGGAGGCATCAAATACAGCTGACAACTAGCGTCTAATGGCAAATCTAAAGGCTAATGGCTAACGCATAGCACCTAACGCACAATGCATAACACCTAACGCTGTGATAAGTGGTTTAACTTGAGTTGCGACCTTGCTTTCAATTGGTTAAGTTGTGATTATGTTGCCAATATGTCTCTCAATTACACTGGACGGAATATTAGTCAGGTTTTGATAAATAATACAGAGAAAGTCCTAAGAGCAAAGGACGGGGAGGGGGGGGGGGAGGAAGGTCCCCTCGACTAACATCTTGCCACATATGTTATAAGGTCATTATTTTATACTGTCGAAATAATTCATGTCGCCATATTTTTAACTCTGTTTCTCACTGCAGCAGCTGATCCCTTCATTACACAGCACAGACCTCGAAAGAAGAGCATTAAATTAATTATGGGTCTCAGCAGCACAGGATGACCTTGATGTAATGCAACTCGGTGTGATGCTAGCGTACCGACGGTGTTATGTCGGCGTAACACCATGTATACACCGGTGCGATGCTTTCAGAACATTCGGATACATTTGGGTACAAGTCTTCTGGTGTATTTCGTGCCACTCGACTAACATTTTGCGGACTATTGTATGAGGTCATTATTTTATAATGAGTGCTTCTCACTACAAAATGGCATAAATGGAGTAATAATTTAAAAAATTAATTTGTTATAGGAAATACCAACATCCTAATCCTCCCATTACGGAGCACTGAACTGGAATGGAGACCACTGGGATACTTTTGTAACGAAATAAATAGCTAAAAATTATAATAAATGACTTAAGAAATAGATAAACACTGAACAACAGAGGGAGACACACACCTATACGCTCATCGTGAAGTGCATGCTAGCAGGTGCTACAGACTCGAATGTCTTTAAGAGCAGCACATTGCGGAATAACGTCCATTTCGACAGACACAGGCTTCGTCTACCAAGTCAACGTTTTTAAGATTAAAATTATAACTTATTAATATGTTACCAGTTTTACGGCTGGGAAAAGCTTCGTGTGTTCACTCTAAAGCCGTAATTTTTATGTAAAACCTACCATGGAGAGGAACCGCAGAATATTATTTGTGATCTAGTAGTTATAAGAGTCGAGGGGCATGAAAGGAAAGCAGTTGTTGGGAGGGGAGTGAGACGTGGTTGTAGTCTCTCCCCGATGTTATTCAATCTGTGTATTGAGCAAGCAGTAAAGGAAACAAAAGAAAAATTCGGAGTAGATATCAAAACCCATGGAGAAGAAATAAAAACTTTGAGGTTCGCCGATGACATTGTAATTCTGTCAGAGACAGCAAAGGGCTTGGAAGAGCAGTTGAACGGAATGGACAGTGTCTTGAAAGGAGGATATAAGATGAACATCAACAAAAGCAAAACGAGGTTAATGGAATGTAGTCGAATTAAGTCGGGTGATGCTGAGGGGATTAGATTAGGAAATGAGACACTTAAAGTAGTAAAGGAGTTTTGCTATTTGGGGAGCAAAATAACTGATGATGGTCGAAGTAGAGAGGATATAAAATGTAGACTGGCAATGGCAAGGAAAGCGTTTCTGAAGCAGAGAAATTTGTTAACATCGAGTATAGATTTAAGTGTCAGGAAGTCGTTGCTGAAAGTATTTGTATGGAGTGTAGCTATGTATGGAAGTCAAACATGGACGATAAATAGTTTGGACAGGAAGGGAATAGAAGCTTTCGAAATGTGGTGCTACAGAAGAATGCTGAAGATTAGATGGGTAGATCACATAACTAATGAGGAGGTATTGAATAGGATTGGGGAGAAGAGAAGTCTGTGGCACAACTCGACTAGAAGAAGGGATCGGTTGGTAGAACATGTTCTGAGGCATCAACGGATCACCAATTTAGCATTGGAGGGCAGCGTGGAGAGTAAAAATCGTAGAGGGAGACCAAGAGACGAATACACTAAGCAGATTCAGAAGGATGTAGGTTGTAGTAAGTACTGGGAGATGAATAAGCTTGCACAGGATAGAGAAGCATGGAGAGCTGCATCAAACCAGTCTCAGGACTGAAGACCACAACAACAACTACAGTTGATACACAATGCCAACTTCTGGTGGTTGTACAATATAGTTGTAAGATTCACTATCCTTCACCTAATATCATGCTATGGCATATCCTCTATCTAATTAAAAGCACCTATTGTACGAACACACCCATAGCTTTTTCACGTTATTCCGACTGCAAATTGTGACATTAAGACATCGTCTGTGAGCACGTTTTTGTATGAACACCTTCTATTGCTATAAATGCTAAACGAATACCGCAACGCATATTAATGTGATGTTATTATCTTCTTAATTATTTCATTTCACGTATACACTCAGGCAAATTGTCGAAGAGGATCGTTTTCGTGGTCCACGTGTTATGGTATGTGGAAGAACATTGTTGCTTGAGTGTGCTCATCTTCAAATCTTTGAACATGATCCACTCACCGGTCAACGTGACTGTGGCACTGTACAACTTCCCTATGTGGATCCTCTCAGAGGTGCACTCGGCCCCGACTTCTTAATTATGATGTGGCGCGACCTCATTCGACAGCGCAGGTGAAGGAGCTGCTCTTGGAACAGGACGATATTCGGTGAATAGACTGGCCTGCCCCTTACCCCGACTTGAATCCCACCGAGTGCACCTCTGTTTGAGAGACAGCAGCTACACATGCACATGCCTCAGTTGTCAGCCACATTTGTGGAGAAATTAACGACCTACTACAAGAGCTCGTTATTACAATAACTATGTGGCCATCATGGAAGCACGCTACAGAGCATGTCTTGATGTCTGTGGTGATCAAACTCCCTATTGGTACCCATTTCCCGCCATTTGTAACGTCCACGGAACCATAAAAAATTGCGGTGACTTCACTGTCTTTGAATAAAGTGTGGTTAAAGTACGCTGTGCATGGGAAAATAGCGCTATCCAAATCTGGCTCTGAGACACCCGTGATACACTATGGGCCACAGATGATTGGAGTGAACGACGGCTGTGGAGATATGTATAGGGGAATAGACGTGCAGTTGCTGAGCTACTGACCGCCCAGAAGAACCAAAGAGGTACCAACACTGTCTCCTCAGTCACCGTTCAGTTGCTGCGTATGGGCCTCTGCATCAGGTGCCTGGCTCATGCACCCACGCCGACCGCTGTTCATCGACGAAGAAGGCCGAAATATACACGCCAGTACCGCAAATGGAAATTCGCTGGATGTCGACAGGTAGCCTTTTCAAATGACTCACGTATTATTCTTCATCAGACAGATACCCTTTGATATGACAACGAAGTCTTTCGCGACGGAGTCCTTGCATAAAAAGTTCTCGGTTTACTTGCCGCGTCACATTTGGATAAAATCCCAAGCTTTCGATGACTACCTCCGTCATCTTCGTCAGGGGTAAAACTGACTGTCGTGGACCGGTGAGGCTTCCGCTTTTATAAGCAGTGGACGGCTTCTCATTGTCTGGATGAGGTCACGGTGAAACCGGCGCGTACTGAGGTGGCGGCCTCTATATCCATAGAGTTTGTTTGCGCGCTTTATCCAGCGTTGCATGCAGCGCCATCCATCGCAACAGGCGGAGAACTGCGAGGCATATAAGAAGAAGTCTCCCTCTGCGCTCTTTCTTTATCAATTGCGCGCTTCCATGCATTGCAGAGTGCACAACCGGAGTCTCTGTTGCAATTATTTTCCCAGAGTCTAATTTCAACTGCTTACCTGATGACAGAGTCCCAATATCATCAGTAAACACTTCCGGGCTAGGTTGCCGTGGTCGATCTGTAGTTCTTCTTCTCCCTGACGTTTCGTTCTCAACTACGGAGAACATCTTCCGAGGTGAGTCAACGACTGGCTGCTAGAGCTGGGGCCGCCGCTTATACGGATATCGTAGGGGGCGCCACCGCACGTCACGTGGCGTCGATGTGCAGCCATCTCTGGCTATCGTCTGTTCTCTCGATTGCAGGCAATCGATTGTCACGTGATTGATGCAACGTCGACCGCCATATCTTATCCAATTTTAATCCTTCTTCTTTGCGATTAAAATTGTATTGATGTTTGTGGATTTCAATTGCCTCTCTATACATGCGTGTATAATAATGCGACGTCCTTGCTAGCACGCTTGTTTCACCAAATTTTATTTCGTGATCTCCATCCTTAAAAACGTGTTCCGCTACTGCTGATTTGTCGATATGTCCCAAGTGACAGTTTCTTTTGTGCTCCGTCAACCGTGTATTGATGCTTCTTTTTGTAGTTCCTATGTGAACCCTGCCACAACTACACGGAATTTTATATACCCCTGGGGTGGCTAGGGGGTGACGAGCATCTTCTGTTGATCTTAGGCATTCACTAATTTTCTTAGTAGGTCTAAAAATGGTCTCTACCTGAAACTTGGCTAGTACTTTCCCAATGCGATCCGTGATATTATGGATGAACGGAAGAAATACTTTTCCAGCTGATGGTTGTTGCTGTCTCCTATTTTTAGGCATTTTTCTATTTGGGTGAAGTTCTCGGTTAATCTCGGTTTTCGTATAACCATTTTTCGCAAAGGCCATTCGTAAATGATTTAGTTCTTCTTGTAAGTAGCCTGGTTCACAAATATTATTGGCCCTATCCACTAGTGTTTTTATGACTCCCCTCTTTTGCCTAGGGTGGTGGTTTGAGTTCTTATGAAGGTAGCGATCAGTATGTGTACCTTTCCTGTAGACCTTATGGCCTAAGGTCCCATCCGCCCGTTTGATAACTGATACATCCAAGAAGTTAAGTTGTCCATTCTTCTCCTTCTCCATAGTAAATTTAATCTTTGGGTTGATGCTATTTAAGTGTACCAGGAAATCATTCAAGTCTTCTTCCTCATGATTCCATATTACAAAGGTATCATCCACATACCGATACCACTTCGAGGGGCTTTTTCTGGCCGACTGCAGTGCTTGATGTTCAAAATATTCCATGAATAAATTCGCAATTGCGGGACTTAGGGGGCTTCCCTTGGCTACCCCATCGATCTGTTCATAAAATTCACCATTGCTCTGAAAATAGGTCGAGGATAGACAGTGTTGGAACAAGGCTACTATATCAGTAGGGAACATATCAACTGGAACCATCGTGAACAAAGACACTATATCAAAACTGACAAGGATGTCATTAGGACCGACAGTAATTTCCCTCAATTTCTCAATGAAGTGTAGAGATTTTTTAATATGACTCTCAGTTTTGCCTATGTGAGGTTGTAACAAAGAGGCAAGGTGTCTGGCTAGTTCTTGGGTAGGAGCTCCAATTGCGCTGACTATTGGTCTTAAAGGAACATCAGGCTTATGTATCTTTATCTCTCGGATATTAATAATCTCGGAGGATAAACTTCCGTTTTACAAAGAAACTTTTTAACTTCTGTAGGAATGGAAGACGGTTTTATCAGACGATTGGTGGCATTCAGCACAATCGTTGTGGGATCCTTTTTCAACTTCTTGTATGTGCTGGGTTCCAGGAGATCACTGATCTTCTTGTGATAATCCTCAGTATTCATTAAAACAGTAACATTTCCCTTGTCAGCGGCAACTATAATAACATTCTTGTCTGCATTGATCTCCCGCAATGCCTTCCTTTCCCCTCGAGACAGATTGCTGCTGGGTGGCTTAGCTTTGCGTAATATCCTGGAGGTTTCCATTCTAATTTCATCAGCGGAATATGATGGTGACTGACGAATTCCTGCCTCTATATTAGCAATAATGTCCTCCGTAGGAACCGTGGATGGAGTTATTGCAAAATTCCCTCCTTTAGACAGAACAGAAAGTTCTTCCTTAGACAATTCTTTTTCCGATAAATTAATAACCGTTTGGGAATTGTTTGGAATCGGTGTTTCCTGTCGACCCTCTTGTAGACGATCAAACTTCTCCTTCTGCCTATTGGAAGACACTTCTGCACTAATCTCCATAGATCTAGATGTTAAACTGTCCGCTTTGTTCCAATGACAAAACTGCATAGTATTGCTAATAAGTAAATGAAGATTTAGCAGTTGACCATCACATACCGCCAGTCCTCGTCGTGTCTGATGTACCAGCTCACGTAGTAATGCCAGTTCCATACAAGAGTAAATACGGTTAGCTTGTGCCGAATGAAACATTCTTCTCACTTTTAAAAACTTGGGAACTATACCGGTATCACGACAGCGTAGCAGAAAAGTGAGTGAGCAAAGTTGTTGACCTTTCTTCTTGAGTAGGTTCTCCAGTCGTCGTACCCTAGTTGACATTTCCTCCCCGTAGAGGCGTCGAATCATTCCATGTAGGCTTTCACGCCCGGCGTCTTCATCAGTAAATACTTCCGGGCTAAGTTGTCGTGGTCGATCTGTAGAACTTCTTCTCCCTGACGTTTCGTTCTCAACTACGGAGAATATCTTCCGAGGTGAGTCAACGACTGGCTGCTAGGAGCTGGGGCCGCCGCTTATATGGATATCGTAGGGGGCGCCACCGCACGTCACGTGGCGTCGATGTGCAGCTATCTCTGGCTATCGTCTGTTCTCTCGACTGCAGGCAATCGATTGTCACGTGATTGATGCAACGTCGACCGCCATATCTTATCCAATTTTAATCCATCTTCTTTACGATTAAAATTGTATTGATGTTTGTGGATTTCAATTGCCTCTCTATCTCCTGGAGCCTATTGGTAGCGACCATCTCCCTGTCCTCCTCACCGTTTCAGACGGTCGTCGCCCCCGCCCTGACCCTCGCAATGACCCTCCCGCTAAGTACGTCCATGACTATTCCCGTGCCAACTGGAATGCCTACCGGGATACCCTTTCCACCCAGGTCGATAGCCACCCCTTCACCTACCACCAGCCTGACGATGTAATCCATGCCGCCTCCTTTCTCCAGCAGACCTTGTCTGAGGCCATGGAGGCCCACGTCCCTGCTGTCGACGTCCACCCCCACCGTCCTACCTTACCCCCACAGGCCGTCCTCCTCCTCCATGAATCCCGCCGTCTCTACCGTGCGTTCCTCCGCACGCGTGACCTGGACACACTACGACGCCACCGGCAACTCCAGCGACACATTCGTAATTTGCTCGTGGCTAAGAAACGCCGGGACTGGCGACAGACATGCACCCGTTTAAATGCTCGTCCAACTTCTGGTCAGCCTCCCGTCGCCTTACCAGAACTAAACCCTCCCCCTACTATCTTCTTCTCCATGATGATCACCCCTTCCCTGACTCCCTTAGTAAGGCCAATCACTTTGCCTCCTACCTCTCCGATGTTTTCTCCATCTCCGATGATCCCCAGTTCGATTACTCCCTCTTCCCGGATGTCCACGATCGAACTGACACCTCTGTCCCTCCCCTCGCACCTGGTTTCCAGTACTTGGACAACATTGCACACACGGAACTCAATGCCCCTATCACTACACAGGATCTCATTGCTACACTCCGCACAAAACGCAGCACCGCTCCTGGTCACGATCGTGTCACCTACCGTCACCTTCGTGAAGCTCCTGTCTCTTTCCTCTCCACCCTAGCCAGGCTCTGCAATGTAGTCCTGTCCACCGGTTACTACCCCGACCTGGGGAAAACCTTCGATATCCTGATGTTCCTTAAACCTGGCAAACCGCCGTCCGCCGTCTCCTCCTACCGTCCCATCAGCCTTGCCTCGCACTTCAGCAAGGTCCTGGAATCTATCCTCACCCACCGCAACCACCAGCACCTCCGCCAGCACCGCCTCCTTCCCGTTACCCAGCGTGGCTTTCGGCCGGCCTTCTCTTCCGACGATCTTCTCCTTCACCTCACTCATCTCCTTTCCGACCAGCTTAATTCCCGTCGCTCCGCAATCTTCCTCTCCCTGGACCTCGAACGAGCTTATGACGGCGTATGGCATTCCGGTCTCCTCTTCAAGCTCCAAACCTTCGCCCTTCCCATTAACTACGTCCGTCTGATCGGCTCCTTTCTCTCCCACAGTCCTTCCTACGTCACCATCCATAACACAGACTCCTACACCTTTTTCCCCTCCACCGGTGTGCCCCAAGGCTCCGTCGTCTCCCCCCTTCTGTACCTTTTGTATACGGCGGACATGCCGCTGCCGTCACCCCCCGTCCACCTTCTCCAGTTTGCCGATGACACCGCCTTCCTTGCCCTTGCCCCCACCCTGCAGTGCTCCCAACACCCTCTCCAATCCCATCTTGACCAGTTCACCGCTTGGTGCAACCAGTGGTTGCTCAAGGTCAATCCCTCCAAAACCCAGGCGATCATTGTAGGCCAAACCATCCCTTCCTTCCGCCTCCTTGATTTCTATCTCACCGTCTATGGCCGTCCTATCGCCCTCACTCCCACCCTTAAGTACCTTGGCGTCACCCTCGACCGTCGCCTCCCCATCTCAGGACAATCCAAGCCAAGGCACGCTCCCGACTCCGTCTCCTCAAGCTCCTTTCCAGCCGTACCTGGGGTCTGGACCCCTCCACCATCCTCCACACCTATAAATCCCTCATCCGCCCTATCCTTTGTTACGCCCATCCGGCCTGGATCTCCGCTCACCCTACCTTTTATAAATCCCTACATATCCTTGAACGCCATGCTCTCCGCCTCGCCTATCGCATCCGTCTCCCTCCCCCACATGGATCCTGTATGATCTCATCCCCTTCCCCCACCTTCTCCTTTTCCTTGAAAGGATACAGATCCTGTACACCTCCCGCAAACTCAATCCTCCTCATCCGCTTGTCTCACCCATCCTCTCCCACCCCCGCCCGCTTCCGCGCCTGTTTTCCCACATCCCACCCAGTCTCCATCTCTCCACCCTCCTTACCCTCTCCCAAGGTGGCTTCTGCCAGCTCCCCCTCCCTGATGATGTCCCCTCCATCTACCCCTCCTATCAACTTTGATCCTACCCCCCCAATTCCTGTGTCCTTTCCTTTAGGCATCCTCCCTCCCTTCTCTCTTTTCCCCCCATCCCCCTTCCTCAATCCCTCTTCTCCTAGGCTTCCCCTGCCCCTTCCTCCCTTCCCCCTATCTCCTCTGCCCATGGCATCTCTGCTCTCCCCTCTCCCTCTTCCACCCCCGCCCTCATCCTCTCTTGGCAGGTCCCCGGACTCGTACCAGCTACGTGGACTGTCGCGCACCGGAAATCATCGCCATCATTGTCTCGTGTGTGTCGTCGTGTTTAGTGTTTAGTGTTCACCGGCGCACTTCAACGTTCACCTGTGCCATCGCCATCTTCAGTGTTTGTGCGTCGTATCAACAGTTTGCAGTGTGGATTATCGTCGAGTGTGAACGGCTCCGTGTTTATCTTTATGTGTCTACTGTTTTATTGCCCACTCTTCTGTAACTTATGTGTATTCTTATTGTTTTTTCTCATTGTGTATTCTATGGCTGAAGAGCAGCGTAGAGTGCTGCTGACAGACTGCCTGTTGTACAGGTTTTAAACTAACAATAAAGTAAAAAAAAAAAGCCACAGCTGAACAAGAACCTCTTCCTGCACACCCTTGCCACCCACCTGCATGGATGCCTTCCTCCTCAATGAAACCTTCCTCCAACCCCACCACACCGTCCACACGTCGCCCTACCTCCATCACCGCTCCGATAATCCCCTCCCGATTGCGCGTGGCGGAGTTGCCATTGGTCACCACCACCAGATCCCCGTTCGGCTCCAACCTCTCCTTCCCAACCCCACTGAACACCTGATCCTTAGTCTCTTCTGCCACGGCCTTACCGTCACCTGCACCACCGTCTATGCCCACCCTAACGCCCCTATTCCCTTCGACCTCCTCTCCCACATCGACCATACCTTCTCCTCCTACATGATCGCCGCCGACCTCAACATCCATAGTTTTCCGCTGCCCGGTTACGGCGGTGGCATCGGTTCCTCTCCTCCCTTCAAGGCGACCTCATCCCCATCCCCCAGCACACCCGTCCTGAATCCAACTCCACTCTTGATGCTATTCTTTCCTCCCCCAACCTCCTTGGCCACATAACAGTGGATGTCCTGGAGCCTATTGGTAGCGACCATCTCCCTGTCCTCCTCACCATTTCAGACAGTCGTCGCCCCCGCCCCGACCCTCGTAATGACCCTCCTCGTAAGTACATCCATGACTATTCCCATGCCAACTGGAATGCCTACTGGGATGCCCTCTCCACCCAGGTCGATAACCATCCCTCCACCTACCACCACCCTGACGATGTAACCCATGCCGCCTCCTTTCTCCAGAGACCCACATCCCTACTGTTGCCATCCACCCCCACCGTCCTACCTTACCCCCACAGGCCACCCTCCTCCTCCGTGAATCCCGCCGTCTCTGCCATGCCTTCCTCCACACGCGTGACCTGGACACGCTACGACACCACTGGCAACTCCTGTATTCCCACGTCCCACCCGGTCTCCATCTCTCCACCCTCCTTACCCTCTCCCAAGGTGGCTTCCACCTGCTCCCCCTCCCTGATGATGTCCTCCTCCCCTCCATCTACCTCTCCTATCAACTTTGATCCTCCCCCCCCTCACTTCCTGTGTCCTTTCCTTTAGGCACGCTCCCTCCCTTCCCCTCCCTTCTCTTTCATTTTCCCCCCATCCCCCTTCCTCCGCCCCTCTTCCCCCGGGCTACCCCTCCCCCTTCCTCCCTTCCCCCTATCTCCTCTGCCCATGGCATCTCTGCTCTCCCCTCTCCCCTCTCCCTTTCCCACCCCCATCCTCCTCTCATGGCAGGTCCCCGGACTCATACACGCTCAGAGGACTTTCGCATGCTGGAGATCATCGCCATCAGTGTCTCGTGTGTGTGCCTTTGTTTTGTGTTTAGTGATCTTTCGCCGTCATGCCTCCACTGTTCACGTGTGCCGTCGCAGTCCTCCGTGTTATGTGCGCCGTGTCAACAAGTGTTAGTGTTTTTCTCGTCCAGCGTGAACGGCTTCATGTTTATTGTTTTTTGTATCTACTTTTTTTGCCCGCAGTTTTTTTTGTATTGTCTGTGTCACCTATATGTCATATTCTTGTACCACTTAAGGCTGAAGAGCGGCGTAATATGCTGCTGCCAGCCCGCCTGTATGAGGTGCTTAAAATTACAATAAAGAAAAAAAAATGGTCCACGACAGTTTTACCCCTGACGAAGATGACGGAGGTAGTCATCGGAAGCTTGGGATTTTATCCAAATTTGACGCAGCAAGTAAACCGAGAACATTTTATGCAAGCCTTTGATATGTATGGCATGAAACATCTGGAAACGAGGAGGTCCACGCACCACCAGTGGTCCAGGCAAAGGGGGGGAGGGTAATGATACAGGATATTCTTCAGCTTCATTCCCTGGATGGCACAATGGGTCAACACAAGTATGCATCTATTCTTGGAGATCATACCCATCCCCACATGCAGTTTGTTTTTCCTCAGCATGATGACATCTACCAGCAGGACAATGCAATGTATCATGCGCCTCCATGCTCAGCCCTACATGCAGTTTGTGTTTCTTAGCAAGATGACATCTACCAGGAGGACAATGCAATGTATCACACACCTCCATGCTGACCCCTACATGCATTTGTTTTTCCTGGCAAGATGACATCTACCAGCAGGACAATTCAATGCATCACACACCTCCATGCTCACCCCTACATACAGTTTGTTTTTCCTGGGTATATGACATCTACCAGCAGGACAATTCAATGTATCACACACCTCCATGCTCACCCCTAGATGCAGTTTGTTTTTCCTGGCAATATGACATCTAGCAGCAGGACAATGCAACGTGTAACACGCCTCAAAATGTGTTTGCGTGGTTGGAAGGGCACATGAATGAGTTTACCATACTCCCCCGGTCACCAGACTCCAAGGAACCAGACTCCAAGGATTTAAATCCACTTTGTGGGATCACTTCAATTGCGTTTTTCGCGCCATGGATCCACAGCTCAGAAACCTAGCGCAGGTGGCCACAGCACTGGAACCGGCATGTCTCCACTTCCCTGTCGGTACCTTCCAGAACTTTAAGGATGTGTGGAGTGTTTACTGCTCCCTCATACGAAATGCCCCAAGACAGATCTCTGCATAGTGCTTGCAATGCTTCAGTATTCCAAAAGTTTGGACTATTTGAATGTAATACTGATTTTTCTTCAAAATTTATGTCATATGTTTCATTTAGTCGGTAAATTCCATTTGCTATTGCTAGGAACTACTCTTTTACATGTGTCGTAATTGCGACGCCTTATCTGCGAAATAAAACCGAACAGTGCTTTTCTGCTATTTTACTGACAGTAGATTTGTGCTTAGTTGAGGTACGTACAAGTTATTCAGTTGTCCATAGTGACACGTGTATAACACTCCGGTCGGAATTGTGTCACGTACACAATGTTCTACAACAGAACAATGAGAAAGCGAAGGTCAACGCGACTATCTGGCGGAGAGAGGCCACGCCACATGTGTCCACACTTTACATGCTGTCTAAAGCTTGGAGGGGAACTGCCCGCTGTCAGACTCTTCACTTGCTTCTTCACACAAGCCGGTTTCTGAAGCACAGTAAGAAAAGACGTAGAAAGAGACGGTTTCTGTCGTATTCTACTATCTGGCCAAGAACTGCTGATTTATGTGCTCTAGATTTCGTGGTTATATACTGGGACACTGCTCCTGCCCACTACTCAAAACTAGATGACCTGTCATCCACTAACGAACAACTGAAATATACTTCGTAGAGACGAAGACAGAGGTGTAAAGCTAATGTACATTCACAGAGAAGGCAAGGAATATGGAATACATTTTCAAGTCCAGTTATGTAAGTCCCGTTGTGTACATTCGACGACTTTGGTCAGCGCCACGATTGCAGAGCAGACAATATTTTCACCAGAGATACGACGTTCAACTTATTTCACGATCGATTTCTTCATAGTCATTTCTTGGCACTTCTCATAATCTAATATAGAACGGATATGGGCTAAAATATTTGACGTCCTCTGACACTCCACTCGTTTTCTCGTTCGTCAAACATCAGAAAAAACACCCTATGAGTGCGTTAGCGTCACTAGAATAACTTTTTGGGGTTAGGAGTGGACCCTTATTCTATGACAGAGCACAACAGTGTTTAGCTGTACTATTGTTTTATTCCTGTTTTGTCGTTAAAGAAGCACACTTGTTTACATAGATAGTGACAAGACAACTTCAGAACAGTTGTCCAGATAACGCATTACGTCCTGTTTAGCAGAAATGACACAACACATGTAAATGTAAATAGAAGGTTCTCTACTAGATTTTTCTTACTTCTAGACAGTGAAGTTGGCCGATATTACGACAAATCATCCGATTCCGGTTCTATTTAGGATGACAATCAATTCTACGGAGGATGGTTAGTTTTTGTGCCAAGATGAGCAAAAGATTACTCAAGATTGTTCGACTTCACATTGGACGCAAGCTGGAGAACGGACAAGTTTACGCCTCTGCCAGGGACATTACCTTTAGGTGCGATGTTCCGTCGACTGCATTGGTGCTCTCGCCCTCTGAAAATCGTATAAAAAACTAATGAAAATCTTTACTGATTTTATCAGCTGAAACTGTCCTATGTTTTTCGTTAGGCGAGAAAACATGCATTCATCCCTAGTCTGGAAAATATGGCGATATACACGTGCATAGATGGAGCGGCGTGTATACTTCAATGCCCTCTCAGTTCTCAGAAGACCAATTAACTATGTGGCTGTTAAACTTCTCTTCAGTTAATTCCTAGCTGAATCTCAGCCAAAGTAAACGCAGTGTTCACACAAAATTTGCTCTTTTGGCGTCGTACAGAGCGTGATGCGCCCTGTTCTACACTTGACGCTGGTTCAGAGGAAAGTCCTGGAAGTTTTTGGTACTGTGTCTTTCGAGGCAAACTGTCCCCCACCTGTGTCCTTTCGTGCTTCACCTCACAGCTTTTTCTGACCAATGGGAGCGTTCCATTCATCTCGTGGAAACCACCACTGCCAATCGCATAGGGCCTACCTTTAAACCGCGTCGAAATATCGCCCCTTTTTCTCCTTCCGAGTTTATTTCAGCCAATCGGACATTTAGTACTTGCTCCTGACGCCTAAAACTTACACTTACATCACAAATGTACCACGAGCCTTTCACGTGATCAACTGCATCGCTGGTCTGTTTCTGTCCATCTGGAAACTCCCCAAGAATTTCTCTGTCGCAAGCAGCGCTGTGCCGCTACCTGCTCCCCTCGAAGTATCACCCTGCGCGTTCGTGGTCCCTTTTGCCGTGGGTCACCAACCCCCTGTTAGAAGCCTTTAGTTGTATGCCGGCCGTGACGACGCAACTCGCGTCTGCCCCCAGACTAAATTGTTTTTTCCAGCAGCTTTTTTCACCTTTTGCTCACTGACATGCAGGATTTGGGTTCAGTGTGATAATACTGTCGAATCGAGTGGCATCCCTTTGTATTACATACTGTACATTTTGATAGGCAAATCTTCTCACAATCGCCGAAGTATGTCAGGTGACATGTCCATCTACTTGTTATGACGTATAAAATCTCATGTAAGGTGCGACATTGACATTCATTCAAGCTGCCACCTTACAGTCCTAATAGTTCATCAGGCTTGTCAAATGGAGCACATGGTGTCTTCTCGCAAGGACATAGCCAAAGTTGGAGTCTGGGGGGCTCTGGACCTGCTATCACGTAAATGAAATTACACACGCCATAGTTTCCATGTAGTGAAACTAAAACACATATTGATTTTCAATCATACAACAAAAAAAAGATACGCACTATCGATAGTCAACAAGATCAATTAATAGATTTAAATTATCTCTGCAGCCACAGCACTATTGGCTATCGCCCATCCTTTTAGTCAAGGCCAATCGTTGGCCTTGCATGAGCTCAGTTGTTGTTTTGTTTATCAGTTCAGTTCTTATTTGCACTTGAATTTAATGTACGTGCTTCCACTTATAAGCGAATAGTTTCTAATCATCGATAAGCTTGTAAAAAGAATAAAGAGTGATACTGATTATGACCTGTCTGCTACTATAAGAGCCTAATTACCAGTCAACAGCAATTTAATGCTAGCACTGGAGTCGTTATTTGGAGCCTGGTAGAACTTTTGGCTTTCACTGTTTCATTATTTCACGAGGCATTGGAGCGATAAATATCTTTACAGAATGCACTGAATCGGTGCATAAAACTACACTTGGAATTGTCCGTGTCGCCCAAAAATCGCGTTGATCTACAAAAACGTCGCCCAAATGACGATGGTTGCATTTGTTTAAAAAATTTGCTAGACATTCTATCATTAGTAGCCCAGATGGTAACTGCAGCAATACTCAGTTATAAAATCAGTTCCAATACGTAACGATAGGAAGGGATTTGTGGAGAGCGGGAGGGGATGTGATGACAGCACTTTGTATAGTTCATTCGTTTCTAAATGGTCTTTTCAGCAGGCTACCTCAATTCTTCCGAACCGACTGTGCTCTGGTTCCTTCCCACCCCGTTTCATCTAGAATCAGTTTACGCTCTTGTAATACTACAATAACTGAAGGTAGCAATTCCATGCACAATTAAATTTTAAACTATACATGCATTCATGCACTCTCAAATGACTAAACGAGCACAAGTAAAGAAAAAACATGCAGTCTCAGAAATCAGTCTTTTGGTGTGATTCATTTTATTTTAATTTAACACAATATACAATAACTAAATTCTCCACCAACTTGGGACAGCTCTGTGTGTTGAGCCGCTGAGCCAACAATCCTTAGATTCGCTGCGCGAGGTGGTTTAAGTCCATCTGCCGCCAACTTTCGAATGGTTTTCTGTTGTTTCCCATTTTAAATTCAGGCAAATCCAGGATTTGTCTCTTACTACAGACCACAGACAACTACTTTCAAATATCATTCTTTCCAGACAGATTCGAGTTTACTTAAAGATGCAGCCCTTCCGCTCAAATGAAAAATGCTACATCGAAGGCGAGCTGAGCATTTCTTCGCAGACTCCCGGCACTAAAATCCATTTGATAAATAAATACTAATCCAAATGAGGGAGATTGGAGCGTGTCAGCTTCTTAGTTGTTTGCCAAAATGAAGCACTCCGAAGTAACAAGATTACGAGTATATCACCGTTTAGCGAAAACTCTGAGATAATTGCGGACTAAAATGGTTTATCGGAAATTTTTAGAATACATGAAAAAAATGAGTCTTTTTAGGTCCTGTTTAATAAATCGGATCCCCGCCCTCACTTTGACAAAATTCTAGCTACGTCCTTGCTCCTCTCTTACGAGTCTATTTTAGGTCCTCTTTAATAGATCGGATCCCCGCCCCCACTTTGACAAAATTCTAGCTTCGTCCTTGCTTCTCTCTTACAAAATGGTATAACTATCGTCGAACGATCTATACGTCACATCTCTTAGAGTCATCTAGCGGAAGTGTATTTTCTAAACAAAATCCGCCCGAACAGGTCGCGGAAGACCCTAAATGTGCTGACCGATCGCCGTATCATCTTCCGCCTATAGGCGTCACTGGATGCTTTAATGGTTCTTTATTTGCACTCCAACCACAGTTCTCGATACCAGTAATATCGTATTACTTTTCTGCGAAGTAACAGACATATTTTTGTGACAATATTCACATTTGGTTTTATTAATGTATTGGTACTCCGATGTATCGATATACACTCCTGGAAATGGAAAAAAGAACACATTGACACCGGTGTGTCAGACCCACCATACTTGCTCCGGACACTGCGAGAGGGCTGTACAAGCAATGATCACACTCACGGCACAGCGGACACACCAGGAACCGCGGTGTTGGCCGTCGAATGGCGCAAGCTGCGCAGCATTTGTGCACCGCCGCCGTCAGTGTCAGCCAGTTTTCCGTGGCATACGGAGCTCCATCGCAGTCTTTAACACTGGTAGCATGCCGCGACAGCCTGGACGTGAACCGTATGTGCAGTTGACGGACTTTAAGCGAGGGCGTATAGTGGGCATGCGGGAGGCCGGGTGGACGTACCGCCGAATTGCTCAACACGTGGGGCGTGAGATCTCCACAGTACATCGATGTTGTCGCCAGTGGTCGGCGGAAGGTGCACGTGCCCGTCGACCTGGGACCGGACCGCAGCGACGCACGGATGCACGCCAAGACCGTAGGATCCTACGCAGTGCCGTAGGGGACCGCACCGCCACTTCCCAGCAAATTAGGGACACTGTTGCTCCTGAGGTATCGGCGAGGACCATTCGGAACCGTCTCCATGAAGCTGGGCTACGGTCCCGCACACCGTTAGGCCGTCTTCCGCTCACGCCCCAACATCGTGCAGCCCGCCTCCAGTGGTGTCGCGACAGGCGTGAATGGAGGGACGAATGGAGACGTGTCGTCTTCAGCGATGAGAGTCGCTTCTGCCTTGGTGCCAATGATGGTCGTATGCGTGTTTGGCGCCGTGCAGGTGAGCGCCACAATCAGGACTGCATACGACCGAGGCACACAGGGCCAACACCCGGCATCATGGTGTGGGGAGCGATCTCCTACACTGGCCGTACACCACTGGTGATTGTCGAGGGGACACTGAATAGTGCACGGTACATCCAAACCGTCATCGAACCTATCGTTCTACCATTCCTAGACCGGCAAGGGAACTTGCTGTTCCAACAGGACAATGCACGTCCGCATGTATCCCGTGCCACCCAACGTGCTCTAGAAGGTGTAAGTCAACTACCCTGGCCAGCAAGATCTCCGGATCTGTCCCCCATTGAGCATGTTTGGGACTGGATGAAGCGTCGTCTCACGCGGTCTGCACGACCAGCACGAACGCTGGTCCAACTGAGGCGCCAGGTGGAAATGGCATGGCAAGCCGTTCCACAGGACTACATCCAGCATCTCTACGATCGTCTCCATGGGAGAATAGCAGCCTGCATTGCTGCGAAAGGTGGATATACACTGTACTAGTGCCGACATTGTGCATGCTCTGTTGCCTGTGTCTATGTGCCTGTGGTTCTGTCAGTGTGATCATGTGATGTATCTGACCCCAGGAATGTGTCAATAAAGTTTCCCCTTCCTGGGACAATGAATTCACGGTGTTCTTATTTCAATTTCCAGGAGTGTATTACTGTGATATGGTTCTTGTGTGTATTCATTTCTGTGAGACTGTCATAATCTTTGACTTACTTGTAACCGTTTTGGCACAGAGAGCAGTCTTTGTTTCACTTTGCAGAAGTTAAGTTGTTATTTCGCTTTGTAAAATAACAGTCAAGTCTTGTGTTTGGTTAAATTGGAAATTAAATATATGAAGATTGATACAAAACTGTTTTCTTGATGATGTGACAATTGAGAAGAAGTGTATGTGGATTTACAGGAAGTTTAATAAAAATGTGGATCGTGAACATCAAGTCAAAAATTATTTCTACCATACCATTGTTCTGATCTGAGAATGTTCGATCATTAAGAATTTCCTGAAAAACGCATTTGTTAGGTCTTCAAATATTGCTAAAATACAGATCTGGACCTTCTAGCAGACAAAGTGGAATCACCCTAGAATCAACAAGATGAGCCATAACATCTTCAACAAAATCTACGTGGGAATCCATTCAAGATAAGTGCCAAAATTAATAACTTTTTTACAGTGACTTCATTATTTCCATTCTGACGATACCATCCACAGTCAATAACTTTGTTGTTGCCCGATAAAGCGAACAAATGCTGCGTGAGCAACATTATTAATATGATTTCTAACCTACTTTGTAAGTGGTCTTATTGTTAGAATGCGGATATGGAAGAGCGTGTGGTCAGCACAGCGCTCTCCCGGCCGTTGTTTTCGTGAGCGAAGCCGCTACTGACAAGGGCTGAGTGCACCCCGCTTGCCAACGGTGCTCTGCAGACCGGACGGTCACCCATCCAAGTGCTAGCCAAGCCCGACAGCGCGTAACTGCGGTTATCTGATGGGAACCGATGTTACCACAGCGGCAAGACCGTTGACAATTTCGTATATACACGTACTTATTTTTGTTTTATGCTTAATGTGAAAGCGCAAGTATTGTACCTCTAACATCAGCTCATGGCACTTGTTTAAACGATTTCATTACTCTAACACTTGTAATGCAAGGGCTCATTTGCACATTCCTTTTAGCCTGCAGAAAAGTCTGCTGAATGGCGCATACTGTCTAAACTCGTTAATTCCAGCCTGATGTTGCATGTTGCACCGAACCGCCTGCAGCAAAGTCTGCTGAATGGCGCATACTGTCTAAACTCGTTAATTCCAGCCTGATGTTGCATGTTGCACCGAACCGACATCAAGACTGTTTCCCAGCGTGAAAGCGCACACGATGATATACGAATGTTGCCGGTAGAAACCGAAGCGTTCATCCACAGTGCTGTGCTTTCAAGAAGGAAAGAATTCGGCGGCTGTGTACTTCACAGCTGCCGCGGTGTGCTGGTACAGTGATTCTGAGAATAATAAGGATGAATGTTGTAACCCGGTACAAATAACACGAGAGTTTTTTTAATGGAGCAACATGATCTGAAGCCGTGTCTTTTGCACATCAGAAATGTTATCGAAATATGGGCGAACGTAATGCAGCATTAAACGAAATACACTGTACGTTAAAAGAGTATAGGCCGAATGTAATAGTGGAGGTAATTAAAATGAAAATAAAAACTCTCCGTTCACAGAATTGCCAAAAAAGACATGCCATTTAGACCTCTAAGAGAAATGGTGCTGGCGTTGAGGATGTTTACGTAACAAAAGTACAGTCTTTTTGGCAGACTTCGATTCACCAGAGCCATAAAATCTTAGAGTAGCCGATAACTTCTCGAAAGAAGTAATTTATTGATTTTCTCAACAGTGTCCTGCTAGGTTAATTTCTGTTACGCATGGTCCAGTAGTTGTTGAAAATTATTATCAAATATGGGTAATTAATTTCAGAGAAGGATTAGTGCCTTAAAATAAGTATTTTCGAATAAATGTCAAGCTTCCCCTCTTCCCCATCTTCTCATCTGCTTTTCCACTCACTATAATTGCTTTCTTATTTTCATGTTGTTCACTGCTAAGGTATACAACAGAGTGGTCGCAAAGAAAGCTTGCTCTTTGTCCATGCAGCAGAGTCTACTGCCATGCGTTTTGTCAAGTCGAACCACATGCGACCTTCCCAGCTCGCTTTAGCCCGCGGCTTGTTGTGCTGTTTAACGAACGTTGCAGTAAGGCAACTGCTGGTAGTGTAAGTTTATGTATATCTACAAATGTTAATGTTGGTGACAGTTGAGCATAGTGCTTTCATCACATTTTTATTGATTTATTTATTCATTCATTTACTGATTTATTTTTGTAACAGTGTTCCCTCGGTCATAAATGACTGTTCTTTAGTGGAAAGTGATATAAAAGAACTTGTAATAACATAACGGTTGTCGTTTTAGTGTTGGAGGGAAGTGTGTGGGGGAGGGGTAAAAACTGTGGCGGGAGACCAAGAGACAAGTACAGTAAGCAGCTTGAAATGGATGTGGGTTGCACTAGTTATTGAGAGATGAAGAGACTTGCACAGGATATGGTTAGTATGGAGAGTGCCGTCAAACCAGTCTGTGGACTAAAGACCACAACAAAAACAATAATAAAAACAATGGGCTCGTATTATTTATTCTTGGACAAGCTGATATTAATGCTGCCAAAGTATTTTCCTGTTTTTTATATTTACATGCGTTTGGTATACTTATCAAGCAGCCGTGTCCTCGTAATACAGATCATAACATCTTCTGCAGTACTGTGTGTATTATAGCTGCCAACAGCGAGTACCGTGAATGAATGGAAGACGTTTCTTTCCAGACAAACACACAGCAAACACACTATCCTCATTTGCAATGTTGTGCGAAAACACTGCAGGGAAAAAAATTTGTGCACCTGGAACGACGATCCGATGACGGCATTTGCCACCTGGGAGATATTAGATACACTGATAGCAGTTTCAACACCGTCAGCCAACAGATACCGTAGCGGCGTGTGCCAAAGCGCCATCTCTGTCTACCATTTAATAGGGAATATTCACAATCAGAAGACTCAGTGTGGTCAAACTCGTGAAGCCAGCAGGCAACCATACCACACAGATGTATCCACGCTTCCTACAGCCAACTGTGCAAGTGGTCAAATTGTGGCCTTCCAAGTGGCGGGATGGTCCTTTCGGAGAACTGCCACACAAGTTGGACATGCTCCGTCAGTTGTGCAACGATTCTGGTATCAGTGGTCATGTTAACATCCTCACACCCGTAGACGAGGTTCTGGAAGTCCTCGCAGCGCAGAAACCGCCACGACCGTCGTACTGTAAAGGCAGAAAGGGCAGATAGCACAGCTATCACAACACATTAGAGAATCCAGACGTGTCACCACGAACTGTTACGAACCGGTCATTAGCAGTGGGACTGCGGCCACGCACACCTCTAGTACGTCTTCCACTCATAACACAGCATCGATGTGCACTGCCCAACAGGTGCCACCAGAGGATCACTTGGAATGGCGGGCCG
This sequence comes from Schistocerca piceifrons, assembly GCF_021461385.2. Taxonomy (NCBI): domain Eukaryota; kingdom Metazoa; phylum Arthropoda; class Insecta; order Orthoptera; family Acrididae; genus Schistocerca; species Schistocerca piceifrons. Next base: position 76,896,316 of record NC_060145.1, on the reverse strand, counting down.
TTGTCTTCAGCTATGAAAGCAGATTCTGCCTGCACGCAGGTGATGATCACCTGTGCATACGACGCAGACCCTGTGAGCGCTGTCTCGTAGAGTGCGTTCGCCCAAGACACACTGGTCCCAAAAATGGCTCTGAGCACTATGGGACCTAACACCTGAGGTCATCAGTCCCCTAGAACTTAGAATTACTTAAACCTAGCTAACCTAAGGACATCACACACATCCATGCCCGAGGCAGGATACTAACCTGCGAGCGTAGCGGTCGTGCGGTTCCAGACTGAAGCCACACCGGCCGGCCACACTGGTCCCACCCCAGGCTTTATGGTCCGATGTGCGGTAAGCTAGGCCCTCATTCGCCTTTGGTGTTTCTGAAGGCGACGCTAACCAGCGTTCAGTATGTGCAGATTGTTGTTAGATCCGTTCTTTCGCCGTCTCTGGAACAGGAAGGTGATGTATTGTTCCTACAGGACAATGCTCGCCCACACGCTGTCCATGGAACTCAATGTGCTCTGCAAAACGTGTAGCAACTTCCCTGGCCAGCACAATCTCAGGACTTGTCTCCAATCGAGGATGTGTCGGATATGATGGGATGAGAGATGACTCGTGCGATCTATTAACCAACAACTCATACAGAACTACGTGAACAGGTCAGGCAGGCGTGTCATAACGTATCCCAGTACAATATTCCCCATCTGTACGATCTACTGCCTACCCCCATGAATCATGGACCTTGCCGTTGGTGGGGAGGCTTGCGTGCCCCGGCGATACAGATGGCCGTACCGTAGGTGCAACCACAACGGAGGGGTATCTGTTGAGAGGCCAGACAAACGTGCGGTTCCTGAAGAGGGGCAGCAGCCTTTTCAGTAGTTGCACGGGCAACAGTATGGATGATTGACTGACCTGGCCTTGCAACACTAACCAAAACGGCCTTGCTGAACTGGTACTGCGAACGGCTGAAAGCAAGGGGAAACTACAGCCGTAACTTTTCCCGAGGGCATGCAGCTTTACTGTACGGATAAATGATGGCGTCCTCTTGGGTAAAACATTCCGGAGGTAAAATAGTCCCCCATTCGTATCTCCAGGCGGGGACTACTCAGGGGGACGTCGTTATCAGGAGAAAGGAAACTGGCGTTCTACGGATCGGAGCGTGGAATGTCAGATCCCTTAATCGAGCAGGTAGGTTAGAAAATTTAAAAAGGGAAATGGATACGTTAAAGTTGGATATGGTAAGAATTAGGGAAGTTCGGTGGCAGGAGGAACAAGACTTTTGGTCAGGTGAATACAGGGTCATAAATACAAAATCAAATAGGGGTATTGCAGGAGTAGGTTTAATAATGAATAAAACAATAGGAATGCGGGTAATCTACTACAAACAGCACAGCGAACGCATTATTGTGGCCAAGATAGACACGAAGCCCATGCCTACTACAGTGGTACAAGTTTATATGCCAACTAGCTCTGCAGATGATGAAGAAATTGATGAAATGTATGATGAGGAAAGTAATTATTCAGGTAGTAAAGGGAGACGAAAATTTAATAGTTATGGGTGACTGGAATTCGAGAGTACGAGAAGGAAACATAGTGGGTGAATATGGATTGGGGGAGAGAAATGAAAGAGGAAGCCGTCTGGTAGAATTTTGCACAGAGCATAACTTAATTATAGCTAACACTTGGTTCAAGAATCATAAAAGAAGGTTGTATACGTGGAAGAATGCTGGAGATACTAGAAGATTTCAGATAAATTATAAAATGGCAAGACAGAGATTTAGGATCCAGGTTTTAAATTGTAAGACATTTCCAGGGGCAGATGTGGACTCTGACCACAATCTATTGGTTATGAACTGTAGATTAAAACTGAAGAAACTGCAAAAAGGTTGGAATTTAAGGAGATGGGACCTGGATAAACTGACTAAACCAGAGGTTGTACAGAGTTTCAGGGAGAGCATAAGGGAACAATTGACAGGAATGGGGGAAAGAAATACAGTAGAAGAAGAATGAGTAGCTCTGAGGGATGAAGTAGTGAAGGCAGCAGAGGATCAAGTAGGTAAAAAGACGAGGGCTAGTAGAAATCCTTGGGTAACAGAAGAAATATTGAATTTAATTGATGAAAGGAGAAAATTCAAAAACGCAGTAAATGAAGCAGGCAAAAGGGAATACAAACGTCTCAAAAATGAGATCGACAGGAAGTGCAAAATGGCTAAGCAGGGATGGATAGAGGACAAATGTAAGGATGTAGAGGCTTATCTCACTAGGGGTAAGATAGATACTGCCTACAGGAAAATTAAAGAGACGTTTGGAGAAAAGAGAACCACTTGTATGAATATCAAGAGCCCAGATGGACACCCAGTTCTAAGCAAAGAAGGGAAAGCAGAAAGGTGGAAGGAGTATATAGAGGGTCTATACAAGGGCGATGTACTTGAGGACAATATTATGGAAATGGAAGAGGATGTAGAAGAAGATGAAATGGGAGATACGATACTGCGTGAAGAGTTTGACAGAGCACTGAAAGACCTGAGTCGAAACAAGGGCCCGGGAGTAGACAACATTCCATTGGAACTACTGGCGGCCTTGGGGGAGCCAGTCCTGACAACGCTCTACCATCTGGTGAGCAAGATGTATGAGACAGGCGAAATACCCTCAGACTTCAAGAAGAATATAATAATTCCAATCCCAAAGAAAGCAGGTGTTGACAGATGTGAAAATTACCGAACTATCAGTTTAATAAGTCACAGCTTCCAAATTCTAACGCGTGTTCTTTACAGACGAATGGAAAAACTGGTAGAAGCTGACCTCGGCGAAGATCAGTTTGGATTCCGCAGAAATGTTGGAACACGTGAGGCAATACTGACCCTACGACTTACCTTACAACATAGATTAGATTAAGGAAAGGCAAACGTGCATTTCTAGCATTTGTAGACTTAGAGAAAGCTTTTGACAATGTTCACTGTAATACTCTCTTTCAAATTCTGAAGGTGGCAGGGGTAAAGTGCAGGGAGCGAAAGGCTATTTACAATTTGTATAGAAAGCAGATGGCAGTTATAAGAGTCGAGGGGCATGAAAGGGGAGCAGCGGTTGGGAAGGGAGTGAGACAGGGTTGTAGCCTGTCCCTGATGTTATACAATCTGTATATTGAGCAAGCAGTAAAGGAAACAAAAGAAAAATTCGGAGTGGGTATTAAAGTCCATGGAGAAGAAATAAAAACATTGAGGTTCGTCGATGACATTGTAATTCTGTCAGAGACAGCAAAGGACTTGGAAGAGCAGTTGAACGGAATGGACAGTGTCTTGAAAGGAGGATATGAGACGAACATCAACAATAGCAAAACGAGGTTAATGGAATGTAGTCAAATTAAGTCGAGTGATGCTGAGGGAATTAGATTAGGAAATGCGACGCTTAAAGTTGTAAAGGAGTTTTGCTATTTGGGAGGCAAAATAACTGATGATGGTCGAAGTAGAGAGGATATAAAATGTAGACTGGCAATGGCAAGGAAAGCGTTTCTGAAGAAGAGAAATTTGTTAACATCGAGTATAGATTTAAGTGTCAGGAAGTCGTTTCTGAAAGTATTTGTATGGAGTGTAGCCATGTATGGAAGTGAAACATGGACGATAAGTAGTTTTGACAAGCAGAGAATAGAAGCTTTCGAAATGTGGTGCTACAGAAGAGTGCTGAAGATTAGATGGGTAGATCACATAACTAATGAGGAGGTATTGAATAGAATTGGGGAGAAGAAAAATTTGTGGCACAACTTGACTAGAAGAAGGGATCGGTTGGTAGGACATGTTCTGAGGCATCAAGGGAACACAAATTTAGCATTGGAGGGCAGCGTGGAGGGTAAAAATCGTAGAGGGAGACCAAGAGATGAATACACTAAGCAGATTCAGAAGGATGTAGGTTGCAGTAAGTTCTGGGAGATGAAGAAGCTTGCACAGGATAGAGTAGCATGGAGAGCTGCATCAAACCAGTGTCAGGACTGAAGACAACAACAACAACAACAACAACGATCTACTGGTTGCCACAGTTAGCGCCTGCGTAGCCGCCTGTGGAGGCTACCCCACGTACTGATATAGGTGTTTTAGCATGGATCGGTACCTGGTACCTCAGAACCGCTTTTGCTATTGATCTGTTAAATGTAATCATTTCATGCAACCCATATTCATTGTTGAAACAATAAATCTTGAGTGAATTAGAAACCTTTCGAGGGGTGTAGTAATTGTTTTCCTGGCAGTGTATTTGCAGTGCAATACAAATGGGGATTTAATAACTACACGAAACGAATACATTTACTTTCTAATATCCATGTGGATGAGACCACTGTAAGTGGTACAATGCTCTTAGTATTTTAATGGAGATAATATCATTGTGCAACAGACAGAAGATGATTTACAAAGTGCGCAGCTTAAGAAAACTGCAACAGAAGAATATGGACTGATCTCTCCACGTAATTCAAAAGTTATGGCATTCATAGGGATAAACACTATCAGATCGAAAACTGAGATAAGTGGCAAAATATTGGCCTTTAGTTATCTTGGCTGTGAAATATCACCAACGCAGATCACAACATAGAAACGAAACTTTGCAAACTCAAACAAATATCTCGAAGAATTCACAGAACTCTTAAATATAAAACCAAACAGTAAATTAAATTGAAACTATATTAAACAATGGCAGTACCGGCAGTATTATCTAGAGGCGAGACGTGGATGTTCTCGGAGAGAGACAGAAGAAAAATTACGTCAGCTAAGATGAAATTTTTCACACTGATCGACAAAGTACAAAACAAAGAAATACGACAAGGATTACAGATTTTCAATTTGTATAGCAAAATTAAAAAGTATAAAGTCCACTGGTAAACCATTTAGAAAGAATGCAAGAAGATCGTCCGCTAGAATCGACGTGAACTACAACCCAAGTGGACAGCTGTGCAGCCTACTCCACGAACTGAAAGTGATGATGATGATGATAATGATGATGATGATGTTGCCTTTAGTAATGAGCACCGGAGGCCAAAGATCTCTTATATTAAATCAGAAAATATCAGTCAACCATCTTCAAAATTTTGGTCCTGGAGTAGGAGTTCCGCTTTGTAGGGTCTCTAACGAGTTTCACTTGTTACCGTCGTCCACCAAACGTCCTACTGCAAACCAGTCAGCACTTGCGTCCGTTGCGAGCTGGTCGTTGTAATTAAGTGTCATTTTCTCTGTGGGATTGTCACAAGAAGTGTTTTATTTTCGTCAACTCTATGGAAGTTCGTAAGTTCATCTACGTTAACTTTTTCCTATTTGGCTTACGCAGACTTGCTATTATTTCACTGTACCATAGGTTGCAACAATGGTGAGACCACTGAAACTGGCAAATGATGACAAGCAAATGATCTTACACTCGGGGCTTTTCGCGAACTATCTGAGGGCCTCTCCAGTACTCTCCTGCAGTTATCATTGACGACTTCTTGACTGAGGGTAGCTCCGGGCTTCACACTCCGTGAAACCCACCTGTGCGATGTAAGGGTACAGCTGTCGATAGTCTTATCATCGACCAATTTAGCAGCATGCTGTAGTCGATGAGCCTTACCTTACAACATTTTCTGTTGTTACCCATGTGTTTTGTGGACGGGCTTTTGCCGTGTCACACTGGCAATATTAACAGCAACGAGTGTAGGAGTCAGTGGTGGTTTTCAGTCAGTATAGTTAATATGCGGGGAAAGAATCGTGCTAAATGGCCACGTGAACTTCAAGTACTCGTAAATATTTCCTAGTGTAATTGTTCAAAAATGTTCAAATGTGTGTGAAATCTTATGGGACTTAACTGCTAAGGTCATCAGTCCCTAAGCTTACACACTACTTAATCTAAATTATCCTAAGGACAAACACACACACCCATGCCCGAAGGAGGACTTGAACCTCCGCCGGGACCAGCCGCACAGTCCATGACCGCAGCGCCCCAGACCGCTCGGCTAATCCCGCGCGGCTAGTAGTGTAATTAAGAAGTATATTTAACAGACATATGAAGATTAATGAGAAAGTATATCGTGTTGAGGAGAAATGAATTTGCGGGACTAGATGCAAACTTAACACGATTCGTGTGAATAGACAGGGTGTTAGGGATATGTGTGCAGATGTTTATAGTAGTAACTGAGCACGGTGTACTCAAGAACGTTACATCAGTATTTACTTAACTCGCAGATTTAAAATTATGGCTACTAGGAGTAGTATGTTTTTAGGTTGGGTAGTAGCTCCGAGTAGATGTGGAAAGAGCAAGAAATTAATTCTTATTTTCCCCTGGGCAGCAGGTCAGGTGTTGTGATGTGCACACGTGAAAGCAAAACGGTAGTCTACACTGACATTCATAGTCCACTTAGTGGAGCAGTTACAAACGTGCAGGAAACATCAGATAATAGCCTACACTAAAGCTCTAAAGAAACTGGTATAGTCATGAGTAGTCAAATACAGATATATGTAAACAGGCAGAATGCGCCGCTGCGTCGCCAACGTCTATATAAGACAACAAGTGTCTGGCGCAATTTTGGGATCGGTTACTACTGTTACAATGGCAAGTTATCAAGATTTAAGTGAGTCTGAACGTGGTGTTATAACCGGCGCACAAGCCATTGGACACAGTATCTCCGAGGTAGCTATGAAGTGGGGATTTTCCCGTACGACCAGTTCAGAGTGTACTGTGAATATCAGGAATTCGGAGAAACATCAAATTTCCGACATTGATGAGCCCGGAAAAAGATCCTGTGAGAACGTGACCAACGACGACCTGTGCGTTTCTAGGCGCTACAGTCCGGAACCGCGGGACTGCTACGGTCGCAGGTTCGAATCCTGCCTCGGGCATGGATGCGTGTGTTGTCCTAAGGTTAGTTAGGTTTAAGTAGTTCTAAGTTCTAGGGGACGAATGACCTAAGATGTTAAGTCCCATAGTGTTCAGAGCCATTTGAACCAACCAACGACGACTGAAGAGAATCGTTCAACGTGACAGAAGTGTAACCCTTCTGCAAATTGCTACAGATTTCAATGCTGCGCCATCAACAAGTGTCAGCGTGCGAACCATTCAACGAAACATCATCGATATGGGCTTCCTGAGCCGAAGGCTCACACGTGTACGCTTGATGACTGCATGACACAAAGCTTCAAGCCTCACCTGGGCCCGTGAACACCGACATTCAACTGTTGATGACTGGAAACATGTTGCCTGGTTGGACGAGTCTCGTTTCAAATCGTATCGAGCGGATGTGCATGTGCAGGTATGGAGACAACCTCATGAATCCATGGACACTACATGTCAGCAGGGAACTGTAATAGTGTGGGGCGTGTGCAGTTTAAATGATATGGAACCCCTGAAAGTCTAGATACAGCTCTGACAAGTGACACGTACGTAAGCATCCTGTCTGATCACCTGCATACATTCATGTCCATTGTGCATGTCGACGGAGAATTCCAGCAGGACAGTGCGACACCCCATACGTCCATAATAGCTAAAGTTGCTCCAGGAACACTCTTCTGAGTTTAAACGCTTCTGCTGGCCACCAAAACTCCCCAGACATGGACATTATTGAGGACATCTGGGATGCCTCGCAACGTGCTGTTCTCTACCTCCTCGTACTCTTACTAATTTATGGACAGCCCTGCAGGATTCATGGTGTCAGTTCCCTCCAGCACTACTTCAGACATTAGTCGAGTCCATGCCACGTCGTGTTGTGGCACTTCTGCGTGCTCGCGGAAGCCTACACGATATTACGCAGGTGTACCAGTTTCTTTGGCTCTTTAGTGTATATGACGTGTTTGCGGGAAGATTATTAGACGTAGAGAAATAAATGAAGGTACCAATCGTCACAGTGTATACTGCCAGGTGAACTAATTGGATAAATTCAAGTGCCCGATTCCACTCGTCGGCTTTGACCAATGATGTCATACCTAAGGCAAAGATGCTGCATAGATGCCTCTATGAAAGGAACGGATCATCCTCGTAAACAAACGAATGTAGCATGCGATAAAATTACACTCACATTTAACGCGATTATTATTTACGCACGAGTTACATCTAACCGAGTCGAAGATAACTGAAATTAATAAGAACAAGAGGGGAAGAAGTTTATGTTTGAGTAGAATTATTAACACAATTCGAGTGAGTGGAGGGGCACAGAGGACCATTAAACTCCATTACAGTATAGTGCATGGTGAAATAACACTATTATAAAAATGTGTTAATTTTAAAATTATTTTATTCATTTAAACGGATGAAGCGCAGGAAGTTTGGGGGTTTGGGAGGGGAGAAACTAAATTACAACAGAACAACGGAAAAATAAAGTGAATGATAACAGATACGAATTACTATCATGAAATATGGAGAAACCAACACCCTAAATCCTAAAAAAAAGCATGTACACAAGTAAGGAAAAATCCATAAAAAGTAACAAATATTGGAATCGACAACCAGAATTAACCTACATATGAGGCCAGTTTTAGTTACCGATTCCAATATTACTAATTTTTTCGCAAAAGTTCATGGGGCAGTTACGAGAGCAGAAATGGTATTACATTTAAAACACGACTTGGGAAACTATCTAATTAACGAACTATCGAAAAGGTGAAATCGGCACCTGGAATTGGCCTTTGTAGGAGGTCAATTCTAGTTACAGACTCCAACGTTCGTAGCCATTTCCCGGTAATTCAGAGAGCAATTACAAGCGGAAAAATCTTATTAAATTTGAGACACCTGCTGCGAAAAACGATCCAGTTAATGAACCATCGAATAGTAGGAACCGGTAACTAGAACTGTCCTGTGAGGTTAGTTCTAGTTACCGATTCCAATATCACTAACTTTTTCGCAGATGTTCAGAGAGCAATTACCAGTGCAGAAATGGTATTATATTTACCACATGTCCTGCAAAATGATCTAATTAATGAACCATAGAATAGTTGGAATTGGTAAACAGAATTGACTTTTATAAGAGGTAATTTCTAGTTACCGATTTCAATATTACAAACTGTTTCGCGGTAGTTCAGAGAGAAATTACAAGAGGAAATATCATATCACAGTTTGTCAAAACTGCTTAAAAACGAACTTGTTGGTGAATTATCGAATACTACTAGAGCTGACCTACATTGGAGATCAGTTCTAGTTACCGATTCCAACTATTCAACCATACAATGGTTGAAATCGGTAACTAGAACTGAGTTATATATGGAAAAATGATGTGCTTAATGAACCACAGAACGTTTGGAATCGGTAACTACAATTGAACTAAATACCTAAATTCCAATTATCATTTCCACACTTTCCATTGTAAATAATATATTATTATAGGTCAAATGTAGTTATCGATTCCACAAATCATTATTTTTCAACGTCTTTGCAGTAATTATGTGCAGTAGAATGTTGTAGGATTTCTATTTGGTTGTAACTTTCTGTACTACTGCAATTAATAAATTGTTTATTTGTCACGGAAGTAAAAAGAGGAAAGAAGCTGTGGAAATACTGAAAGAAACCACTGCGAACACACATTATAAAAACGCAGAACTTGCATACGTTGGATTCGACAAAAGAATTCGCCTGTAAACGACAAATATACTAATCCATTTCAAAGAACAGTATTGTTCAATGAAGTAAAGGAAACATTTCCAAAAATGAAAATCTTTACAAACATCACTGCACATTCAAAAAATAAAACGCAAAAATGCCACCCCCCTGGAACCGATAACTGTACTACACCTAAGACACACCAGCTACAGTAGCTCGAAAATAACAAATATGTATTAGAATTTATACCTCAGGAATGAAAGTAAAACTAACAGAAGTATAGCAAAAACATCAAAAAGAAAACGTAAAATTGGCCACACAAAAAGAAATTTACCACATATGAAATTCCAAAGGAGTGAAAGACTGAGGCTGACAAAAAGAACATAAAAGGACATAACAATAACTGATCAAAAAATTAATAAGAAATATAAACTGCAAGGCACGAAAGAGGCATCACCCAAATCAGTTCTTCTCTACCACCCGCCCCCAACTGGTGGAAAATTTCAAAACAAGAAAAATGATGTAACAAGTCAATCAAATAAACCCACCGTCACAAGACACAACAACCAACAATTCGCCCCACCATTGTACCAAAAAAATATTAAAACGACAGAAAAATCTCCCGCCAGAGAATCCAAAATAACGCACCAAGCCCACAGGTCACAGTAACAGAAAAAAAAGTAAAACAATGAAAAAGTAATAAACCCACTCACACCTAACTAACGAAACGGGGCTTGCACATTTCGCTGATTATTTTAGTAAATGCTACAAATAGGCAATAATATTTAGGAATACTCTTCCTCCAACAGTATTCATCTCAAAGGCCTTGCAACACTGCAATCCTTCTCTTTCCCCACCCAACAACAGATTTTACAGCCCCCCTGTACCCCTCGATAGTATTAGTACATGCCCCCGTTTTGTAATCTTTAAACTGAATATTGTGATATACAATCAAATTATGATAATCCCTGTGACCCAAGAAACCCATCCGACATTACTATTGAACCTTCTTCCACATATTTGTCTATTAAAGATGTTAACACTTCTTTCGTACCATTTGGAACGACCCTCAATACAACATCGGCACAATCCACTCCAGAAACTACTACTCCAAAAACCTGAAGCCCAGCCAACTCATGCCGGCTATTTTACTTTCTCTTTGCAAAGCGCGACTCGTCTACTTCAACTGTAACCCCCCGCCCAATGATCCAAAATAAAAATCAGTCAAATACAATGCCACAAGCAATCTCTGTTTATATAGTAAGTTAACATTATTACTTACAAATTCACCCTCGATCTTTCGAACCAGGTCCCTCTGCGTACAGACATCCATATATGATTTCTGCACCTCCACCTCTAGTCACCGGAAGTTCTTGAGCCCGCATCTCGTGGTCGTGCGGTAGCGTTCTCGTTTCCCGCGCCCGGGTTCCCGGGTTCGATTCCCGGCGGGGTCAGGGATTTTCTCTGCCTCGTGATGCCTGGGTGTTGTGTGATGTCCTTAGGTTAGTTAGGTTTAAGTAGTTCTAAGTTCTAGGGGATTGATGACCATAGATGTTACGTCCCATAGTGCTCAGAGCCATTTTTTGAAGTTCTTGAAGATGGAACTTTCGTCAACACCTTATAATTGCCACAAACATTGAACTTGCAAAATTCTGCAATAACGGCCAATGATTGAAAAAATCTAATAGTAGAGTTAAGGTCAGTCATTCTGTTAAGGAGAATTTTCGCTGTAAACACATCCATAATGAAAAGCAGTTGCGCGAGAAATCAGAATCTTATAAATTACGAACACTTTCATCAACATAAGATACCGAATACAAATTACGATATGAAAACAAAACGATGTACATGGGATTTTTAATATACACTCGTAACGAAGAAATCCAGAGTAATCATTTATCATTCATTACTACCATCTGAGACATAAACAGAAGAACATCACACGTTACGTCATTGGTCAAAGCCGAGGGGTGTAATCGGACACTAGAATTGACCCGAGTAAGTTATTGGCGAGGTTACTAGACTTACTATCACATTCATAGCGAACTAACGTGAACGGACTGTGGCGTCTTCGAAAGAAATGGACTTCTTTCTGTGAATTATGTCAGTGTAGATGAGTAATGTGTACTCGTACCTAGGCGCATTTTCTTGAGTAAAGATCAATAAGCTAACTAAATTGATATCGCCTTTCATTGCAGAACATCACTGTAAGCCGTTGTTGTTAATATTGTGTGGGATGCCACTAAAAATTAGGCGAACAGTTTATTTTCTATGTCGGACGTCTATTGTCAGTGAAATGATTAATTCAAGACCCTAAGCTGTCGACGGGGGTTGATATACCGGATGATCAAAAAGTCAGTATAAATTTGAAAACTTAATAAACCACGCAATAATGTAGATAGAGAGGTAAAAATTGACAGACATGCTTGGAATGACATGGGGTTTTATTAGAACAAAAAATAAACGAAGTTCACGAAGTGTCCGAGAGATGGCGTCGTTTGGTGATGATCGTGTGCTCAGCCGCCAATTTCGTCATGCTTGGCCTCCCAGGTCCCCAGACCTCAGTCCATGCGATTACTGGCTTTGGGGTTACCTGAAGTCGCAAGTGTATCGTGATCGACCGACATCCCTAGGGATGCTGAAAGACAACGACGCCAATGCCTCACGATAATTCCGGACATGCTTTACAGTGCTGTTCACAACATTATTCCTCGACTACAGCTATTGTTGAGGAATGATGGTGGACATATTGAGCATTTCCTGTAAAGAACATCATCTTTGCTTTGTCTTACTTTGTTATGCTAATTATTGCTATTCTGATCAGATGAAGCGCCATCTGTCGGACATTTTTTGAACTTTTGTATTTTTTTTGGTTCTAATAAAACCTCATGTCATTCCAAGCATGTGAGTCAATTTGTACCTCTCTATCTACAACATTCCGTGATTTATTCAGTTTTCAACTTTATACTGACTTTTTGATCACCCGGTACATCAACGGGGACAGTTGAAAATGTGTGCCCCGACCAGGACTCGAACCCGGGATCTCCAGCTCACGTGACAGACGCTCCATCCATCTCTTTAGTTTTTATTTATTTATTTATTTTGTTCGATATAGTTCGTTGCGTTTGGTCTGGGCGGACGTCACAAGACATCCGTTCAGGTTCATCGTTGATTCTTTGACTCAGTGTTTTTATCACAGAGAGCACGCGGCTCTCTGACCGAACACGCTGAGCTACCGTGCCGGCTAAAACTTAAATCTGGATGGTCGGACGAGGATTTAAACCACTGTCCTCCATTGTGCTATCGACTTCGCCTTAACTACAGGGTGTTTCAAAAGTGACCGGTATATTTGAAACGGCAATAAAAACTAAACGAGCAGCGATAGAAATACACCGTTTGTTGCAATATGCTTGGGACAACAGTACATTTTCAGGCAGACAAACTTTCGAAATTACAGTAGTTACAATTTTCAACAACAGATGGCGCTGCGGTCTGGGAAACTCTATAGTACGATATTTTCCACATATCCACCATGCGTAGCAATAATATGGCGTAGTCTCTGAATGAAATTACCCGAAACCTTTGACAACGTGTCTGGCGGAATGGCTTCACATGCAGATGAGATGTACTGTTTCAGCTGTTCAATTGTTTCTGGATTCTGGTGGTACACCTGGTTTTTCAAGTGTCCCCACAGAAAGAAGTCACAGGGGTTCATGTCTGGCGAATAGGGAGGCCAATCCACGCCGCCTCCTGTATGTTTCGGATAGCCCAAAGCAATCGCACGATCATCGAAATATTCATTCAGGAAATTAAAGACGTCGACCGTGCGATGTGGCTGGGCACCATCTTGCATAAACCACGAGGTGTTCGCAGTGTCGTCTAAGGCAATTTCTACCGCCACAAATTCACGAAGAATGTCCAGATAGCGTGATGCAGTAATCGTTTCTGATGTGAAAAATGGGCCAATGATTCCTTTGGAAGAAATGGCGGCCCAGACCAGTACTTTTTGAGGATGCAGGGACGATGGGATTGCAACATGGGGCTTTTCGGTTCCCCATATATGCCAGTTCTGTTTATTGACGAAGCCGTCCAGGTAAAAATAAGCTTCGTCAGTAAACCAAATGCTGCCCACATGCATATCGCCGTCATCAATCCTGTGCACTATATCGTTAGCGAATGTCTCTCATGCAGCAATGGTAGCGGCGCTGAGGGGTTGCCGCGTTTTAATTTTGTATGGATAGAGGTGTAAACTCTGGCGCATGAGAAGATACGTGGACGTTGGCGTCATTTCGACCGCAGCTGCAACACGGCGAACGGAAACCCGAGGCCGCTGTTGGATCACCTGCTGCACTAGCTGCGCATTACCCTCTGTGGTTGCCGTTCGCGGTCGCCCTACCTTTCCAGCACGTTTATCCGTCACGTTCCCAGTCCGTTGAAATTTTTCAAACAGATCCTTTATTGTATCGCTTTTCGGTCCTTTGGTTACATTAAACCTCCGTTGAAAACTTCGTCTTGTTGCAACAACACTGTGTTCTAGGCGGTGGAATTCCAACACCAGAAAAATCCTCTGTTCTAAGGAATAACCCACGTTGTCTACAGCACGCTTGCACGTTGTGAACAGCACACGCTTACAGCAGAAAGACGACGTACAGAATGGCGCACCCACAGACTGCGTTGTCTTCTATATCTTTCACATCACTTGCAGCGCCATCTGTTGTTGAAAATTGTAACTACTGTAATTTCGAAAGTTTGTCCGCCTGAAAATGTACTGTTGTCCCAAGCATATTGCAACAAACGGTGTAATTCTATCGCTGCTCGTTTAGTTTTATTGCCGTTTCAAATATACCGGTCATTTTTGAAACACCCTGTATATGAAGAAGCATGCAGGGATTTATCCCTTGCACGCTCCCCGTGAGACCACATTCCCAACTTAATGACCACACACTACATTCGTAGTGCCCCTGCCCATTACACTCATTAATCGCGGCAGACAATCTTACCGAGTCCCTAAGAATAGATACCATCGGTGACCATGCTGCTCTCTTAGAATGAAATGAAAAGTAAATCAAGACCCTAAGCAGTCGGCAGGCAGTCGCACTATCCTCTGCGCCCTCGGTGGCTCAGATAGATAGAGCGTCTGCCATGTAAGCAGGAGATCCCGGGTTCATACAACAACTGTAGCTCTGAACGCCACACCGCCTTTTCGCCACTCTCACAAAAAAGATGAGGAGAGGCTCGAGTGGTTGCAACAGTTTGAAGCTCACATAATTGCTCACAACGTACCACATACTGAGAAACTATATTACTTTTTGTAGGAAGTGCAGTATTTCGTCTCATTCAGAAATTGTTCCCTAACGCCACTCCGAGTGGACTTTACTATGGTCACGTTGTAGATTCCCTAACTAACTATTATGACCAAAAAGTTAATGTGGTAGCATTTCGGCACCAATTCTTTCTTTGCAAGAAATGGTCAGAACAAACTCGTCGCGATTGGGTAACACATTTGCAGGGTATGACAAGGAAATGCAAATTCAAGTGTGCCTGTGGTGCTCTATATGCAGATGTTATATTGCATGATGTGATTATGTACAATGTAACTGATGTTAGACTTCGAAAACAGGTTGTGAAACAGTCAGATCTATCATTTCAAAACGTAGTGCAAATACTAGATCGGTACGATTCAGGTACTGTGTTGGATGATAAATTTGAGCAGCCACCAATCTGTCGGGTTGAGTCGTCCCTTGCATATGATTGGCCCAGTAGGCAGCGACAGCCCGCACGCGCCACGCCATGTAAACAGTTCTCCATGCTGCCTAAGCAGCTTTCTAAACAGGCGAACAGAATTAAGTCATGGTTCAAAATGGTTCAAATGGCTCTGAGCACTATGGGACTCAACTTAGAACTACTTAAACCTAACTAACCTAAGGACAACACACACATCCATGCCCGAGGCAGGATTCGAACCTGCGACCGTAGCGGTCGTGCGGTTCCAGACTGTAGCGCCAGAACCGCTCGGCCACCAGCGGCCGGCAATTAAGTCATGGCTTCAGTACTATTCACGGCACGAATGCCACGACACCGCGGGACGACCCCGTGGAGATGGAGCCTTCGCCTGCTCTGCCTCCTCTCGTCCTACCAATGGAGCTGGACCCACCCACACCACAGAAGCTGACGCCTTATACATCTTGTCATGGGCCTCATAAGGTGGACGTTTACCCTTCTGGTCGTTTTCCAGGGTACGTCTCCGACAGAGCGAAGGTCCAAAAATGGTTCAAATGCCTCTGAGCACTATTGGACTTAACATCTTAGGTCATCAGTCCCCTAGAACTTAGAACTACTTAAACCTAACTAACCTAAGGACAGCACAAACATCCATGCCCGAGGCATTGATTCGAACCTTCGACCGTAGCAGTCGCGCGGTTCCAGACTGAAGCGCCTAGAACCGCTCGGCCACCGCGGCAACGGGGCGGGGGGGGGGGAGGGGCGGAGGGGTAAACTGAAGGTCTGCTGACGTCCGCTGCAGGCAAAGCTTGCAGTCCCTCAGAAAGTCCACACTCCTGCCTCCCCCGCCATTGTCGAGCACATTATGTGACAATGGTTCGTCACTTTGGGGTGGAAGGAGCCATGGCGTAAAGTCAAGCGGCGGCACGTCAGTCGGGAACGAGAGAGCAGAGAGAGCTGTGAAGAAGACGTCAGTCAATTGCACGCTGACCTTCGACCATAGATACTAGTAGACTGGCCTTGCTGTGCAGAAGCTATAGGGCTGATGTGGCTCCAACATAAACCACGTGACTGTTGGCAACATGTGGCGGGATTTCAAATCAGCGGTCTGCCATATTAAGTTTGTATCGCATTTTACTCACATTTCTCAATTGACTGCTAAACGCTTCCAACAAAAAATACTTTTTTATTTGCGAAAAATTATGTCAGAACTACATTTGACCTGGATTTGTTCACTGTACCATTTATAAAATCTAACAAATACATCGAACGCACCTCTGGTGGGCAGCAGGACGAAATTACTATAAACTATCAATTAAAGTAAAATGTTTCCAGAATGAGATTTTCACTCTGCAGCGGAGTGTGCGCTGATATGAAACTTCCTATCAGATTAAAACTGTGTGCCGGAGTTCGAGTCTCGGTCCGGCACACAGTTTTAATCTGACAGGAAGTTTCAAACTAAAATGTCGTTAAAATTTTTTTTAGACACTAAGAGTGGGCGCGTGTCAAAACTTTAAACATTAGATTCGCCGCGTTTTGAGCTCTAGTCACTTATAAAAGAGAATGGGACATGGGAATTATATCAACTATAGGTGCAGGTCCATTTTAGAGATCAATTTTAGGTTCACTTCAAAAGTTCAGTTCCTACTAGTTTTACAGAAGTTTAAACTATCAGTTTAAAAAAAGTTATATTTTAGATTAATGGTGAGACTTTGAAGTTTCAGGAAATAATTTTTGGGCCTACATTTATTTAATAGTATTAGGAGGTAGAAAAAAATTCTCTTCTTGTGCCGACTATAGGTGCTCTTACCTTATTATAATCTCACTTGTATATACAAAAAGGCGCGTATGTGCAGATGGCTTAAAATTTTTCCGTTTCAGGGCCTGTATCCAAAGCTGCCTTTGGTTTTCATCCTTAGGGAACCTATGAGTAGGAACGAGAAACAGTTATACTTACTTCTGTAAACGAATTATCTGAGATACTTTCCAAAATGTAATATGAGTCTGACTTTACAGGCATCACTTTCAATACTTTAATTTACGTGACACTCTATTTCAAGTCTAAAAAACATATAAAAGTCACTTCAGCAGATTTCAATAAACTCATCTTCACTATCATAGAAACATTTACAGGTGAAATGTAATGCCATTTCCCCCGACAAAACGCTGAGTACAGCCATAAGCGCAACACGAAACAACCATGTTTTGCCAACATTCACGTGACTTTAGCCCAGAGATGACGTCAGGGCCAGTCTATTATATTTATGGTCGAAGACACTGACCGACACCTCTCCAGGACGACAATGCGACAGCAGCTGCCTCTATGCGAAGAGAACATAAGCGCCGAGCCCAACTGGCCGCGGCTCCGTTCTACTCGAAGCTTCAAGACCAGCGACTTTAATAGAACTGTCAAAGCGCATTACTTTGCTCGTACATTGTATGGTAGCTCAAACTTGGAATTGTTATAATGAAGGACATTGATTATTCTGCATGTCGCCCTTTGCTTGCGATTCATCTGTTTAACACAAAGTATTGTATTTTCCTTTTGTAATAAAAGTCATTAATGCGGTTTATTTGAATGTTATCTAGCGATCCGAGAAAGCAAGTTTCCCAGACACCGCACATACTAATAGGCAGGATTCAACATTAGTACTGCGTAGTAGTGAGTGCGTGTGCTTTGAGGAGGACGGGGCGTACGCGTACGCCAGTGTGGGTATACTGTGTGTAATGTGAATTTGACGTTTCCGTAGTCCAAATATTCTGTGCTGTGTGTAATGTGAATCTGACGTTTCCGTAGTGCGCTGTAATGTGCATTTAACGTTTCCGTACTCCAAATACTCTGTAGATGCAGTTCTACCGCACGCGACAAAACTGCCGACTCACCCTGTTCGTTAGCAGCATGAATCGCGATCCTGTGCCGGTTAAGAAATAAGCTGCTTATCGGAGCGTACTTCAAAGAACAACTATAACAAAACTACCAACAATTACGTACACACGTTCCACATCAAATCTGCAACGTAAGTTCGCCTTTGTGTTCCTTCAGCATTGTTCTGCCTTCAGACGGTAGTTCTGGGAACCCCCTTTCCCTACAAGGATTCACTGACGTAGACCGTCGTATCAATGTCGTCTGCTGACGTCAGTAGCTGCTGACGTCATAAGCGGTTCGGGAGTCCGTGGAAAGGCCTGAATCGTGCCAACGGGGTATTGTCGGAGCTCAGGGAGGTCAGATTCAGTTGGGCATCAGTTCACTTCTTTTTTGTAGCAGCTGCCTATTATGCCTATTTACTGTACTGTTCACATCCGTCCTTTCCAATTACAATAGACAATGGTAAAAAATTAATCGCGTCTGGAAACACTAAAAAGAAATACTAAACATAGCCCCACAGTGCCACACACACATTTTAATGTAAATGTTTTGATAAGGGTACGACTCGGTTCCTTCCTTACGCGACCCGAACTTGAGCTCCGCCTTTAATGAACTGCTCCTCGATGGGACGTTAACGCATAACATTTATTTTTTCTACAAAACACGCATATGTCCACAAAAAGCGGAAGAGCGATTTAACCGATAGTAAAGCATTAATTTTCGAGTAGTGTACCTCTGGCGATGTTAGATCTATGAAAGTAAGAGGCGCGAGTGAAGTGTAGTCTCACAGATACTAGTTTCAACAAATGTACATCAGTGGTTAGTTTTTTCATTCAGTTTGAAGTGACTGAAGTAATTGGTGTTGACATTCTATCCGCTCGAGTATTTATGAAATCTGTGAATGACAGAGACGCTAGGACAATAGGCCGGCAGATTCTTCGTATCTAAACGCACCGTTTGACAAACGGTGTACTGCGAACAGTGTAGTTAACAAAACACAACCAAGTGAGACGGCGTGTTGGTTAGACGCTGGACTCGTTTAACGCCAATGTGGGGATGGTTCCTTTCAGAAGACAGGGTGTAAGAGGTCCGAGCAGATGTAGTTTTATGTAAGAGGTCCGAGCAGATGTAATTTCGATGTATTGCTCATGCGCTGTCTGCGATATGCAAGGTATAAGAGAATCGCTGACCAGAGAGCAATGTTGACTGACTAGGTACTGTGTAGCTGTGGCAGTAAGTTGGTAGTCTGCGCTAGTCTGCGCTTGTGTGGAGTCTGCTGTGGTGTGGTATAGTGTATCATGTTGGCTGGGCCGGTCGCGGTGCAGCGATGCCGGAGCCTGAGTATTATTGTATAAGGTAAAAAGCAGCCTCGCGCATATCTAGTAATGTGTCATGGCCCTGTAAGATAATTCTGAATAAAAAAAGGAAAAATTCTTACCTCAATAAAAACGGCGAATATATCCGCTCTTACTTAAAATTTTCCCGGCACAGCTCTGTGCAATGCTGGCCGATGGATTTGTCATTTATGAAAGGAAGCAACTGATTTTTCTTTTGCAACAATAGGAATGATCATGGATTGAAGAAATTAGTAAATTCTTTAAATTGAAATGAATGTTTGTTAGAAATTACTTTATTTATATCACGAAGATTATTATTAGGACATTTTAAAAACATTTACATGGGAATTCAGATACATTACTAGATATGCGCGAGGCTGCTTTTTACCTTATGCACATACACGAAAAATGGAAAATGTGCACGGTCTGATATATAACGACAAGAAAAGCGACCTGCTAAATTTACCTTGCCGGGCACTTGCCAAGAAAAAATATGATAATCATCAGTAAGTAGTCACATAAATATAATTGTATCATTGGTCATATAAACATCAGGAAATGGCATTACAGTGTGATAAATCACAAAGTATGTTCATTCAATAAAGGGTTTAATATTTGAGACATGGTGATTGCCTTTACTTTTTCTGGTTCTCAGAGTTTCGACGTGTACTACATTGGGGTGAGAAATGCTGCGAATTCGATATGGACCTGCTTATAGAAGCTCAAATTTACTACATCTACTTTTTCCTCTTTGGGTAAATAGTGTGTACGTACTAATATCTTCTGTCCAATGTGAAAGTCACGGCGTGTACAAACCTGTTTTTGCTGTCTCCTCCGGCGCTCTGCGGCACATTTGATGTTGTTCAGCGCAATGTCAATTATTTCATGGTGTCGTAGTCGACGAGATGTAGGAAAGGATACTAATTCTTTAATTTTGTTAGGTGGTTCAACATTTTTCAGTATAACAGTCGGAGATAGCATAGTAGATTTATTTGGTATGGGATTAATTACATCCTGGAATGACAGTGTGTGTGTATCCCAATCAATATGATTTTTATGGCAGTATATTCTACATATTCTACATAGTTTACCAATTTCTTTCATTAGTCGTTCACAAGGGTTCGAAGAAGCGTGGTACCTGGAGATATAGATCGGAGAAATGTTTCTAGCTCGTAACATACGTGTCCATATAGCAGATCGAAACTGTGGTCCATTGTCGGAAATTACTTTCAATACATGTCCTACATCAAATAAAAAATGTTTTACAAATGCATTTGAAATCGATTTAGCAGTAGCTTTGCGTAACGGAGTGAAGGTAACAAATTTCGAAGTGAGTTCAACAACGACAAAGATATAGCAAAAACCTCTATTAGTTCTGGGAATCGGACCAAAAATATCTACAGTGGTCATGTGTCTCAATTTAACAGGTACAATGGGATGTAATGGAGGAAGTCGTATCTGACTTAGCTTTCTGGCAAATTTTACATGACGCTCAAACTCGTCGAATACGTTTCTCCATATTGGCAAAATAACAGTTCTGTCTCAGTATAAGAAAACATTTTCTGGCTCTGTAATGTGCGTAACTTAAATGAGTATACCAAATTAATTTGTTAACAAGCTCGTCAGGAATACATAATAACCAATTGTTGCTGTCAGGGTGAGAGCGGCGAAACAGAATGTTATTGCGTACAGTGTAATGGTTTCTAATGGTAACATTATTCCTATCTTGCCAAAGGTGTTTAATTTCTTTCCGTACGTTGTCTTTACTCTGCTCTTGTGCTATGTCTCGTAATGATGCCGAAATGAAATTTTCAAATGCAACTTGTTGAATATACACTCCTGGAAATGGAAAAAAGAACACATTGACACCGGTGTGTCAGACCCACCATACTTGCTTCGGACACTGCGAGAGGGCTGTACAAGCAATGATCACACGCACGGCACAGCGGACACACCAGGAACCGCGGTGTTGGCCGTCGAATGGCGCTAGCTGCGCAGCATTTGTGCACCGCCGCCGTCAGTGTTAGCCAGTTTGCCGTGGCATACGGAGCTCCATCGCAGTCTTTAACACTGGTAGCATGCCGCGACAGAGTGGACGTGAACCGTACGTGCAGTTGACGGACTTTGAGCGAGGGCGTATAGTGGGCATGCGGGAGGCCGGGTGGACGTACCGCCGAATTGCTCAACACGTGGGGCGTGAGGTCTCCACAGTACATCGATGTTGTCGCCAGTGGTCGGCGGAAGGTGCACGTGCCCGTCGACCTGGGACCGGACCGCAGCGACGCACGGATGCACGCCAAGACCGTAGGATCCTACGCAGTGCCGTAGGGGACCGCACCGCCACTTCCCAGCAAATTAGGGACACTGTTGCTCCTGGGGTATCGGCGAGGACCATTCGCATCCGTCTCCAGGAAGCTGGGCTACGGTCCCGCACACCGTTAGGCCGTCTTCCGCTCACGCCCCAACATCGTGCAGACCGCCTCCAGTGGTGTCGCGACAGGCGTGAATGGAGGGACGAATGGAGGCGTGTCGTCTTCAGCGATGAGAGTCGCTTCTGCCTTGGTGCCAATGATGGTCGTATGCGTGTTTGGCGCCGTGCAGGTGAGCGCCACAATCAGGACTGCATACGACCGAGGCACACAGGGCCAACACCCGGCATCATGGTGTGGGGAGCGATCTCCTACACTGGCCGTACACCACTGGTGATCGTCGAGGGGACACTGAATAGTGCACGGTACATCCAAACCGTCATCGAACCCATCGTTCTACCATTCCTAGACCGGCAAGGTAACTTGCAGTTTCAACAGGACAATGCACGTCCGCATGTATCCCGTGACACCCAACGTGCTCTAGAAGGTGTAAGTTAACTACCCTGGCCAGCAAGATCTCCGGATCTGTCCCCCATTGAGCATGTTTGGGACTGGATGAAGCGTCGTCTCACGCGGTCTGCACGTCCAGCACGAACGCTGGTCCAACTGAGGCGCCAGGTGGAAATGGCATGGCAAGCCGTTCCACAGGACTACATCCAGCATCTCTACGATCGTCTCCATGGGAGAATAGCAGCCTGCATTGCTGCGAAAGGTGGATATACACTGTACTAGTGCCGACATTGTGCATGCTCTGTTGCCTGTGTCTATGTGCCTGTGGTTCTGTCAGTGTGATCATGTGATGTATCTGACCCCAGGAATGTGTCAATAAAGTTTCCCCTTCCTGGGACAATGAATTCACGGTGTTCTTATTTCAATTTCCAGGAGTGTACATGTCGCTGAAATATGCTTGGCAGAAGTTGGTTGCGATGTCTTGCTGATTGTTGCTGAGAGAACGGGATGGTGCGTCTGCTACAATATTTTGTGTACCGGGAATATGAACAATTGTAAAATTAAATTCCTGTAAATAGAGTTTCCATCTGCTTAACCTGTCATGTGTAAATTTTGCTGAAAGTAAAAACTGGATAGCTCTATGATCTGTGTAAACGGTAGTGTGTCTTCCATAAAGAAAATGCCTAAATCTGGTAAATGCCCATACAACACATAATGTTTCAAGTTCTGTGACAGAATAATTGCGTTCAGCAGGTGACAGAATGCGACTCGCAAAGACGATGTTTTTAATTTCTGTAGAACCATCTTCTTCAATTTCCTGAAAAATGTATACGCCTAAAGCAGTGTTAGAACTGTCGGTGGCAATGGAAAAATTTCTAGTAAGATCTGGATGTGATAAAAGTGGTGCATTCAACAAAGCTTGTTTCAGATTGACAAATTCAGAATGTACTTGGCTATCCCAGGACCAAATAGTGTTTTTACTCGTCAATTGACATAATCTAGGGGTGTCTAAGGCAGAGTAATGAATAAATTTACGAAAAAAGTTAATTAAACCCAAAAACTTGCGTAGTTGTTTCTTCGTCGTAGGTACAGTAATGTCACGTAAAGCTTGAAGTTTTTCCGGGTCAGGCGCAATGCCTTCTGCTGAAATTACATGTCCAAGAAATTTTATAGAAGTTTTACCAAAGTGCGATTTACTGAGATTAACTGTGAGTCCTAGTGCACGAAAAGTTTGTAACAGTTGTTCAAGAATCAGATTGTGTTCAGACCAGTTAGCTTCTGCAATAAGAATGTCGTCTACATACATTGTGATTCTGTCTTTTAATTCTGTCGGAAGTATAGTATTCAATCCGCGAATAAATGCTGCTGAAGAAATAGTTAAACCGAACGGTAATTTACAAAATTGATAACAGTCACCAAAACAGAGAAAAGCTGTGTACTTTCTGCAGTTCGGATGGAGCTGAATTTGCCAAAATCTAGATTTCAAAAGCCGGCCGCGGTGGTCTAGTGATTCTAGGCGCGCAGTCCGGAACCGCGGGACTGCTACGGTCGCAGGTTCGAATCCTGCCTCGGGCATGGATGTGTGTGATGTCCTTAGATTAGTTAGGTTTAAGTAGTTCTAAGTTCTAGGGGACTGATGACCACAGAAGTTAAGTTCCATGGTGCTCAGAGCCATTTGAACCATTTTTTAGATTTCAAATCTAATGTGGAATAAATAGCAGTACCATGAAATTTCTGTAGAAGTTCTTCTAGTGTCTGTGGGCGATCTGTTTCATTAATAATAATGTCACTGATGTGGCGCGAATCAAGTACGAGGCAAAGTGAACCATCCTTTTTCTTAACAATATGGAGCGGGTTTATGTACGGACTTACTGCCGGTTCAATAATACCTTGGTCAAGCATAGCTTGCAATTCTTTCTTAACTTGTTCTCTGTGAATATACGGAATGGGATAATGTTTGGCTTTAAGTGTGTCGTGCTGTTTAACTTGAAATTCATACATAAAACCGGACATAGTACCAGGGACGTTGTCAAAAACTGGAGATTGCTGTAAAAGAATTTTGCGTAGTTGCGTGCGTTCCTCGTCTGTATTTGGACTGCTCTGTTTAACTTTATCAGAAATCATCTGCATAACGTCATAGGCGGCTTCGTCTGGAGTATTATAGTTGTTTACGTACGTATCTGTGAACAATGTGGAATGACAGTCTATGTTACGTTATGCGGAAATGACCTCTGTACGATTAATTGTTTGTTCTTCTGCAGATAAAGAGTGCTGAAATTCTAAAGCCTGTTGTACATTTTCATCCTTTGACATTAAATAAGAGTTTTGAAAGTCAATAATTGCGTCATGTTGTACCAGAAAATTCGTACCTAAAATAACGTCTGTTGTCAATAAAGGAACAATCCAAAAATTTGAGTGAAACGTATGACCTGCAATACAAAATGATAAGTGTGTCTGTAATTTTACATCTACTCCTTTACCAAATACTGCACCTTTAACTTAAGTTTTGCCTAATGGTAACGTAGGATAGGTATTCTCTTTGTTACATTCGTTGAAAGTTTCCTCATTTATAACTGACATAGGTGATCCAGAATCGATTATTGCTGAAAATTTGGATGATCCAATCTTTACTTCAATGACAGGGTGGGAAATGGTTTTCTGAACAACTGGTTTTTCCTGCAAAAGAGTGTCTCGGATGTCGTCAAAAGTAATAACATTTTCGTGAACAAGATTCTGCGTGTCAAAAGTATTGCTTGCGTTGCTGGAAGATGCAACCTGTACTGTATCTATTCAAATTCTATCTAACGTGTTATTATTTGCGGGAGGATGCTGTGGCATTTCAACTATTTGTACTGTTCTGTTATTTCTTCCTGACGTATTACGTTCGGGATGATATCTACTGTCTGGTTCATTCATGATAATCTGTTGTTGCGGATGATTCTGCTGCTGGTAAGACCGACTGTTATTAAACGTACGCTGAAAATTGTGCTCATTACTTTTACGTCTGTCATGATAGTCATTTCTATACGGTGCATTGCGATATGAGTTGAAATGGTGTGTTTTCTGTACGTACTGATTTCCTTGTTGCTGTGCGTTATTATTTGATGGAGCCGACGCTATACGTGTAGGCGGCGAAACATTAAAGCTTGGTTGACTTGCAGACTGCATTGTTGGTTAGGTATGCTAACCGGTTGGTTTTGTTGCTGTTGTTGGGAAAAACCTCTATTGTTACCAAAATGCGTTCGCTGTTGCTGATAATTTTACCCATACTGATGATTAAATTTTTGTCTGGTATTAAAGTTCTCGTGGTTGTCATTTCTGGAGCGTCTAATGAAACTTGTCACTTTTGGTAAAACTTGTCTTATCAGGTTTTTTTTTACTCCTTCTTAATCCTAGATAGATCGATAGTTGAAGAGCTGTTTTGATATATATAAAGGATAGTAGAAGAGAAGGCAGCAGTGCAGAAAACTAAAGATGAAATAGCACTACTTTGGCTCGGCTCCCTGTGCACGCTACGGCACATATTCATCGAAGTGTAATGAATACCCTGAGGCCTATTACGTGCTGCAAATAAATTTTAGTTTCTGCGTTACAGGCAATGCCGGTGAAAATTCAAAAGCAAATTGTTGTATCCAGTCCAATTCCAGTTTCTGCGTTACAGGCCAAGCTGATGAAAATACAAAAGCAAATTCTCGTATCCTGTCCAAAGCGTGAATCTGTGTTCTGTCATTATTAAGTACTTTAAATTTTCTCACGGATAGAAAGTGCTTGTAATCAAAATTATCGTCTCTGTATGTCTGAACAGATTCAGGATTGTATGAGAATCTATTTGTCTGTGACTGTTCGGAATCTAACTCACGTACTCTCTGTAAATTACCTAAATTATACTGGCTGTGTGGGTCTGACAAATGTTCGGAAAGTGGCGTATGCTGTGATGTGTTAAAGGCTGAAATATTTTTCATCTCCGTCACCTCTTGCTGTAAAGTTGACAATTTTCTACGTAAAATATTATTGGATGAACCGATCTCACTGATTGTCTGCTGTAAATTTTGGAATTCGGGTGTTTGATTAAACGAAACAGGTGTCGTATCGTCTGATTTGGTGTCATTATTACTTTCGATAACATCAATACGACTGGCCAATTCATCATATTTTTCAGTCAGTGCTTTTACCTGATCATCGTTTTTATTATCAAATGGTTCAAATGGCTCTGAGCACTATGGGACTCAACTGCTGTGGTCGTAAGTCCCCTAGAACTTAGAACTGCTTAAACCTAACTAACCTAAGGACATCACACACATCCATGCCCGAGGCAGGATTCGAACCTGCGGCCGTAGCGATCGTGCGGTTCCAGACTGTAGCGCCTTTAACCGCTCGGACACTCCGGCCGGCGTTTTTATTATCACAAAAATTAGTTGCTTCCTTTCATAAATGACAAATCTACCGGCACAGCTCTGTGCAATGCTGGCCGATAGATTTGTCATTTATGAAAGGAAGCAACTGATTTTTCTTTTGCAGCAATAGGAATGATCATGGATTAAAGAAATTAGTAAATTCTTTAAATTGAAATGAATGTTTGTTAGAAATTACTTTATATCACGAAGATTATTATTAGGGCATTTTTAAAACATTTACATGGGAATTCAGATACATTACTAGATATGCGCGAGGCTGCTTTTTACCTTATCCAATAATACTCAGGCTCCGGCATCGCTACACCGCGACCGGCACAGCCAACGTGATACACTATACCAGACCAGAGCAGACTCCACACAAGCGCAGACTAGCGCAGACTAGCAACTTACTACTACAGCTGAACAGTACCTACTAAGTCAACACTGTTCTCTGGTCAGCGATTCTCTTATACCTTGCATATCGCAGGCAGCGCATGAGCAGTACATCGAAATTACATCTGCTCGGACCTCTAACATAAAATTACATCTGCTCGGACCTCTCACAAGGGTCGATTTCGCTATAGCCGACACGTCTGTCACAAATAACCCAGCAGCTGTATCGATATTTCAAAATGTCTTAAATGCCGTTGCTTTCCAGTCAGTTGAATATTTTTACAGTACATCTATTTCCGAGCTCTCTGGATCATGTTCAGGACTATGAAGTTGCTTCAGCAACCTGTAGTGCTCGTATCGGAACTTCGATAAAGAATTCTTAAGTTTATTTCCGATATAGACACGACTAGAATGAAATATTCACTCTACAGCGAAGTGTGCGCTGATATGAAACTTCCTGGCACATACAAACTGTATGCCGGACCGAGACTCGATCTCGGGACCTTTGCCTTTCGCGGGCAAGTACTCTACTAACTGAGCACGACGAAGTTTGGAAGGTAGGAGACGAGGTACTGGCGGAATTAAAGCTGTGAGGACGGGGCGTTTGTCGTGCGTGGGTAGGTCAGTTGGTAGAGCACTTGCCCGCGAAAGGCAAAGGTCCCGAGTTCGAGTCTCGCTCCGGCACACAGTTTTAATCTGCCAGGAAGTTTCATATCAGCGCACACTCCGCTGTAGAGTGAAATTTTCGCTCTAAAAACATCCCCCAGGCTGTGGCTAAGCCAAGTCTCCGCAATATCCTTTCTTCCAGGAGTGCTAGTTCTGCAAGGTTCGCAGGAGAGCTTCTGTGAAGTTTGGAAGGTAGGAGACGAGATACTGGCGGAATTAAAGCTGTGAGGACGGGGCGTGAGTCGTGCTTGGGTAGCTCAGTTCGTAGAGCACTTGCCCGTGAAAAGCCTAGGTCCCGAGTTCGAGCCTCGGTCCGGCACACAGTTTTAATGTGCCAGGAAGTTTCATAGACACGACTACTTGTTGACGCGACTGCTTAGTCCTGAAGATGATCCAGGGAGGTCGGAACTAGACATCCTGTAAAAATGTGCAACTGAGATTGAGAAATAGATGACACATAAAAAAATTTTATGTGTCAGTTTCCTTCGCCACACTTAGCTAATTGGGAGATGTGCTACGTCTCCAAATACCACGTCATCTGCGAGAGTTTAAATGCTAATCTTTCTTCTTTCATAAGAATATACAGGTTATTAAAATGACAGACACTTTCAAGTATTCGTAAAAAATATTTATACTGAGGTTAGGTCTTATACGGTTTATTTATGGAAACAGCAACTCAAGAGGCATGTTTTGTTCTAGTGAATTCCAGAAATATGGCTGCGAGTCGAAAGGAGAAGCCATTTTGTTAATTTCATGCCGCATTTGTCCGAAGACAGTGATTATTTTACTTGTCAATAGGATGGTGTTCCACTGCAGTTCCAGAACGGTGTTCGTGAGTTCCGGGATATTACAAAGAAGGATCTGTTTTGAATCAACTAGTCATCTGTAGTTGCTGGTATGGCCTCTCACGTCCCCCTGACTTGAAACCGTGTGGCTTTTAGCTGTAGGATTACATCAGAGACAGTATTTTCACAACTCCACTTCCGCACAGCATTGCTGGCTTATGAGGTTCCATCACGGTAGCTGATACTGACATCCATACGGACACGTTAGGGAGAGTGTGGAATGATTTGTGCTACAGGCTGGAAGTGTGCCGAGTCAATGGCAGTTCACACACTGAACATTTGTGAAAGTAACACAAGAAACTTCTTGAGTTGCTGTTTCTGTGGTGACATTATTCACAATTCCAGAGAGTACCACACCACAGTCGATCAGCCGCTCTCGAAACATTCGTAGCGCAGCAGCTGTATGGGTTGGCAGTACAAACGGTACCGAAGTCCGCGAGGTTCAAATGGCTTTGATCACTATGGGACTTAACATCTGTCATCAGTCCCCTAGAACTTAGAACTTCCCCACAGT